>NW_003852406.1:12798631-12813299 GCF_000181295.1 Otolemur garnettii
CCGGGCTGGGGATTCGAACCCGCCACCTTAGGTGTACGTGGCTGGTGCCTTAGCCGGTTGAGCTATAGGCGCCGAGCCAGTTTCTATTCTTCTTAACATGCCTCATGTTCTTTTTCTAAAATATTTATTTATTTATGAGATGAGATGAGATCTCCTTTTGGTGCACAGGCTACAGTGTAGTGGCATAATCATGGTTTACTGCCACCTTTAACTTCTGGGCTCAAGTGATGCTTAAAAAGAAAAAAACCATTTTCATATTTTATTTTTAAATTTTGCTTGATTCCTCATTCTATTCAAGTCTTTGTTCATCTGTCCTCAGAAAGGTATTCTTTTTTTTTTGAGAGAGAGAGCCTCAAGCTATCCCCCTGGGTAGACTGCTGTGGCATCACAGCTCACAGCTAATTCCAACTCCTGAGCTCAAGCGAGTCTCCTGCCTCAGCCTCCCAAGTAGCTGGGACCACAGGCACCGGCCACAACGCCTGGCTATATTTTTTGGTTGCAGCCATCACTGTTATTTGCCGGGCCTGGGCTGGATTCGAACCTGCCACCTTAGGTGTATGTGGCTGGCTGGCACCTTAGCCACTTGAGGCACAGGCGGTGAGCCTGAAAGGTATTCTTGATCAGAAATATAAAGTAGCTCCCTCTCCTCCCCTCTCTCCTAGTTCCTTTTAACCTACTCTATTTTTCTCCATACCATTTATCATCACTTACTTTTCTGCTGGTGCTTATTAAATATCTATGCCCTCCAGCATTCATGTAAGCTCTGAGAGGGAAAATTTTGTTTTTATTCACTGCTGTATCTTCAGTGCATGAACAATATCTACTTAGTCAAAATTTGTGGAATAAATAAATCAAGTTTTTGATAAACAACTGTCTTTAATAATAATATAAAAAATATTTTAAAACTTCCATGGCACACTTAAATTATGTTGATCAAAAAAAAGAGTAACATGGCTCGGCGCCTGTAGTTCAGAGGTTAGGGCACCAGCTACATATATCAGGGCTGGTGGGTTTAAACCTGGCCTGGGCCTGCTAAACAATGACAACTACAACAAAAACATAGCCAGGTGCTGTGGCAGGCACCTGTTGTCCCACCTACTTGGGAAGCTGAGGCAAGAGAATCGCTTAAACCCAAGAGTTTGAGGTTGCTGTGAGCTGTGACACCACACACTCTACTGAGGGTGATGTAATCAGACTCTGTCTCAAAAAAAAAAAAAAAAATTTTTTTTTGTGAAAATTGTGCTTTGAATTTCTTTTGAAAATAATGTAATTAATGATCTTTAAAAATTTTCACAGCACACCTAAGATCTTCTTGGCACACCAGTGAGCTGTGGCATATCGGTTAAAAATCACTGCTCTAAATGCTTCACATGTATTACCTCGTCTAAACCCAAACAACCCTGTGAGTTAGTAATCATAATACCTATTTTACTGATGCGCAAACTAGATTCAGAGAGATTATGTAACTTGGCCAAGGTCATACAGCTACAAAGTATATGAAAAGGATTAACAATTTGGCCAAATACTTTCTGTACTAATAAAATTAAACTCATCTGTTCCTGTTCACACTTAAAAACTTTTGATTATGAGACTAATTAAACAAAACCTCTTACTAACCCACTACCACAATCACCACAATCGCTGACTGAGTTTTTAGTACACACATACTAAAAATTTGGCTCCTGCACTCAGTATTTTACATGTAATATCAAACTTGTTAACTCTCACAACAACCTTGTAAAGTAGGGATTACCACCTTTCCTGTATGAACAGAGGAAACTGGGGCGGAATGAAGGTGGGAGAAAAGGAAAGAGAAAACTGAAGCTTAGGGAGATCAGTTAGATGCATAAAGTCTAATTAGACTGGAAATTCAATTTTAAGTTTGGATCTAAGGCCTGTATTTTTCATTACTAGGTTTACAGACTTGCAGTAAAACTTTACGCTTCAAGAGGACAGATAAGCATATTCATCTAAAGAAAATAAATACACTCCATACGTCCATTTCAGATGGATACTCTTCAGGTTTGTCCATGAATACTGCAGAGACTGGAACAGATGTGGTTTTGGACATCATCAATTTTAATGGAACTTCATGGAAGATTTGATTTCTTTCTCTCATTGTCATTTTCTTTTGGGGAAGTGGTGAATTAATATATATTATTTTAATTGGTTTTGAACCTGAAAAAGAAACAGAAGGAAGGGGGTGTTTAGCATCTAATAGTTAAACACAGTTTTATGACACAGGCTCGCTAAAGACAAGGACATAGGGCACCAGTGGCACGTGACCCAGGTATTTGCCACCGCTGGACTAGAAGACTTTAAAGTCCCTTAGAGAGCTAAGGGAAAGAGGATCTAACTGGCAGGAGAAACATGTTGTCTTTCTAACAATGTTTAAAAAGGATCTTCTGGTTTTTACTGTTATACTTTTACTGTCCTTATTACTTAGTTCCTATGCAAACTTGCAAAAAGAGATGAAATTTTTACCACTGAGAACATATTTAACTATAATTTCTAGTTTTGCTTCCTTAGACAGTCTTTACTTAGTGCATTTATGTTGTAATTTATATATAATATGACTTCTAAGATATATGAAAAAATATATATACCATTAAAGTTGGAGGAATAACTTTTTTGTATATGCAAATATTAATTTCATTGTCAAAAGAGAGACTACCCCACTGTTTAGAATTATAAACAGACTGTAATTCTGAATTCCAATAACAGATGAGCAAAGATGTCCTGGAAACTCACCCCACTGAGGCTGTCTAGTCAAGTACTGCATTTCTTTCATTTCAGGGAAAGACTGCAGAACCTCTCCATTCCACAGACTTTTGGCTACTCTGCAGAGTAGCTGCTTCTCTACTTTTACCTCTCAACATGACTTTAGGTACCACAGACCTACTAATTCAAAGTATCAGTTTTATAGAGCTTTACACGTTAATAAGTTCTACTGAACGTCAATGTAAAATTTATATCCTCCTTAAGGCAAGACTTAGATTTCTGTTTCTGGTAAGTGACCACCTTAAATAGCTGAAATGGGACTGTTCCAACCCTCTTTGGAGAGCCTTACTTGACATAGCAAATCACAAACCTGCAACAGGTATCATTTGAACACACACTGGAATTTCCCACTGTTCCTTGTAGTCTGGTCCATGATTATTTAATAAGGTAAATAACGATTGACTAGTTAGAGCTATATGAGGGTGGTATCTTGAAACAAGCTTCTCGGCATTTGGATCTTTACTAATATCCTGAAAAACAACATAGAACCTGTTACTTGTTTACACTTATCAAAAAATGTTTTTGATGAAGTAATGAAAAGAATGGAGAGTGTCAGAAAGGGCAATTCACAATAACCAGGTTGTATGTATTTTGTGAGATATGAAGAATTATTTAGGAAGCTCCAAAACCACCGTGGTACTCACAAATTCCATAACTTCAGCTGTTTTTTCTTGTGTTTCAATGGTAGATACATCATCTTTTGAGAGCTGCAACTTTGCAGGCATTGAAGGAAATACTGTTTTCACATATTTTACACTGCCCTACAGTAAAAAAAAAGAATCATTTTATTTAAAAAACTCTCATTTTTTTCTGAAAAAGTATCTTTCATAATATAAAATTCTTAATTGAAACTTATCACTCTACTAAATGCAAACGCCAAGTTTAGAAGCCAAGATACTTGAGTTTTTGCTTGACATCACCCATGTTTTGTTTTGTGTTTCTTACAAAAAGGGTTTCAAGAATATTCCTTGACATTTTACATTCCTTTTTTTAAGCTCCACATTCTGGTAGATGCCATTTTCAATTCTATCCTCTCCTTTCATGAAGTACAAATCATAACAGGATATAGTAGAAACTCTAAAATAGCTTCCATACGTACTAATTTTCAGTATGTTTGTGAATAAAATCCTTTAAAAGAAAAAGAGTTTCTTGCCTATATTCAGGGGAAGAAGTTAAAAAAAAAAAATCAAGAAACAAAGTTGATAGTGGCATTTTCTAAAATATCAAGTATTTGCATAACATAAAAAGAAAGGAACATGGATTTATACTACATATCTAAAATGTTATCTTGTTATTCCTCAAAATTTAAACACAAAATAGTGCATACATGAAATACAGATGATGTTTTAGACAAAAAAAAGCTTATACTTTTTACTTTTCATACGATAAACCTTACCAATGCAAGAAGAGTTTTTTCTAACTTTAACCCCATCTCTATTCTGAATGGGAAGAATCCCATTAAGCTGGTGACTTCATGAAGAGTATAAAATTCTGGATACTTTTTTACTTGTTCAATGCGAGCTTTTAAAATTTGCTAAAAAATAAAAATTACGAAACATTCATTTGTACTGTAGTTCTTTAATAATGCAAGTAAAATTTAGTTCTATGTGACTACATAATTATTTAATGCAAAAATTAGCCTCATTTCATCAGTCAAGCTTCTAATAATACAACGTACATTTCTTACTTATTCTATTTTTATAACAATTTCTTTTTAACTTAATATTGGTATCTAATAGTATTGAATATTATTGATATTTAATATTATTAATACTAACATTAATATTAAAATTGGTAATCTCATTAAAAATTTAAAATTAAATAGAGAAAATGCTTCGTATCATATTCTCTATGCTACTTAAGAAACCATTGAAGAAAGTCATATGAAAATTTCAATGCATTTTACTGCACAAAAGCTGGTATATGAATGATTAGAAATAAATAAGTTTAATACTCAAACTTAATACTCAAAAGGATTCCCAAGCACAACGAATTAAGGAGGTACTTATCTTACAGGTCTTTCTAATGTACAATCTACGAAATAAAGATTTTGTGACTAATTCAAATGATGGAGTACTTAGTATTTTTTTTTCTCTCCAAACTGTTTTCAAAATATTAGTGATTTATCAGGAAATGTAATCAGTAAGGAAACAAAATTCACAGCTTTAACCAAGAGAAGTATGTGCTGCTTGTGATAATACGTGTTATAAATAACTCAGAGATACCTAGCTGTTTGGGGGGTGGGGGGAGAAGGGTGTTCACAATTTTTTGAGACAGAGTCTCAAGCTGTCACCCTGGGTACAGTGCTGTGGCATTACAGTCCACAGCAACCTCCAACTCCTGGGCTTAAACGAATCTCTGGCCTTAGCCTCCCAAGTAGCTGGGACTACAGGTGCCTGCCACAACGCCCGGCTATTTCTTGGTTGTAATCGTTATTGGTGTTTGGCAGGCTGGGGCTGGGTTGGAAACGGCCAGCCCTGGTGTATGTGGCTGGTGTGTTAGCCACTTGAGCTACAGGTGCCGAGCCTTTTCTCTTTCTTTATTCTTTTTGTAGTTTTTGACTGGAGGCTGGGCTTGAACCCCCCACCTCCGGTATATGGGACAGGTGTCCTACTCCTTTAAGCAACAGGCACCGCCTGCCTTTTCTTTTCTTTTCTTTTTTTTGAAACAGAGTCTCATTTTGTCTTCCTTGGTAGAGTGCTGTTGTGTCACAGCTCACAGCAACCTCAAACTTTTGGGCTCAAGCGATCCCCTTGCCTCAGCCTCCTGAGTAGCTAGGACTATAGGCATCTATCACAACCCTGGCTATTTTTTGGAGATGGTGTCTCGCTCTTGCTCAGGCTGGTCTAGAACTCATGAGCTCAAGCAATCTACCTGCCTCAGCCTCCCAGAGTACTGGGATTACAGTCATGAGCCACTGTGCTGGGCTCTTAGATGTTGTAATTGAAATACACATATATTATCTTATAAGATACATATTGTTTGTCATCAAACCCTATTCAGTCATTTAGAATATATTTTAGATCACAGAAGCTCTTAGCAATAGGAATATCTTTATCAGATGTCTATATCCCTCTCCTTCAGACATCTGTAAAATGTGTCACAAATCAGTAGGTTTATTTTGTAAATCTTTTCATCAGTGATTTCATAACCTCATATTCCCTGATCTTGATATTTAATTCAGGATATCATTTGCAATGAAGGCAGATGTGGATTAATGTGGGAGGTTGTTTTTAAAAACCTTAGTCACCTTAAAACCACTATCTGCATAATATACTTACTCCTTATTTGTATTTAGTTCTTAGAGTCGTCATTACAAGAATTTGAACATACAAAGGAAAGCAATACATAAGAACTATGTGACACACAGGCCATTCTGGTTAGATATTTATTGACACATCATGCTTGGTAAAACTGTGCTGGATGTTACAGTACCTGTAATTGAATTTCACTTAATTTAGTCATTATAGCAAGAGAAAAGAGTCAATGGAAAATCTAAGACTTTTATACTGGTACTCTCTATTTAATACTCAAAATATCTTGAGAGTTAAATACACAAGAAGCACATTCACGTATATAATACAGATCTATCATTACAAAGAAAAATGGTAGAGAAGAGCAAATAAAAATTCTGTTCAATTATCTTTAGTAGTCCTAGCGCCTGGTAGTATTAACAACGCTGTTCAAGGCTGCTGTGAGCACAATGTAGGATAAAGCAAATGAGACACACGAGAAACTTCTGCCTTTACATACAGAGGGTGCCAAAAAGATGCATAATCATTTTAAGCAAGGGAAAAAAACTGTATTAAAATTGTAATACTCAAGTTAGATCTGACTTTGGCAATTACAAGAGATAAAAGATATAACATGTAAGATAACAAACATTATTGGTATGCATTGAGTATTATAATTTTAATACAGTTTTTTCCTTTCTTAAAATGTATATACATTTTTTTGGCACCATCTATGTAATTTCCTAGCTCTATCCACTGAAATATTTTCAGAAACAATGACCAACCTGGGAGCAATGAACATTCGTAGGTCCCAGATTGTCGTCTTGAAATATCATTTCCCACTAAAACAAACAAGGTCTCTAGAAACTGACTGGTTCTAAGGTCAGGACAGAGAATGCAGGGAAGAAAGCTCACAGACCACAAGAGTGACTCAGCAGAACTCAGAAGCAAGGATGAAGAGACTCACTGACCGAAGTCGGCATCAGTAGGCATCACCTGAGGCTTACAAAGGACCAAAGGGACTAAAATCCATATAAGTTTAACTGTATGATTTAATAATTTGTTTTTGTTTTTTTTTTTTAGAGACAGAGGCTCACTTTGTCGCCCTCAGTAGAGTGCTATGATGTCACAGCTCATAGCAACCTCCAGCTCTTGGGCTTAAGCGATTCTCTTGCTTCAGCCTCCCGAGTAGCTGGGACTACAGGCGCCCGCCACAATGCCAGGCTATTTTTTTGTTGCTGTTGCAGTTTGGCCGGGGCCAGGTTCGAACCCGCCACCTTTGGTATATGGGGCTGGCGCCCTACTCACTGAGCCACAGGCACTGCCAATATTTTTTAAAAAAGAAAACTTTGATCATCATCAGAGAACAAAAAGGAATCAATTTTTTTCAAAAGTGGTATATAAAGACAGAGAATCTGCCATTTATTTTACTACATGGTGAGTTTCATGAATTGAGAAACCAAAGAGTAGATGAGGGAAAGCATGTCTTTATTCCAACTAATCATGATGCAATCAGAACATCACAGTTTTGTAAACCCCAGAGAATGAACCCATTCAGGCATGGAGCATCAATAGCTCAACTGGCTGGGGAGATCGCAGTCGAAGGATACAAAATTTTAGTTAAGTAGGAGGAAAAATTTAAGAGACTTATTGTATAACACAGTGACTATAGTTAAGAACAATGTTATTATAGTCTTGAAAATTGCTAAACTAGATTTTAAGTGTTCTCATCACAAAAAAAGAGCATGTGAAGTAATGCATGCTAATTACTTCAATTTAACCTTCTAACAATGCATATATATCTTAAAATGTGTTATACGTGATAAATATAATTTTTACTTGTTAACTTAAAAAACAATAAAGTTGTAAGAAGAAAAACTTTGCAACATTTATAACCCATCAGGTTTTGTATTTGGAATAACACAAAGAACTCTTACTTATCAATAAGAAAAAGAAACAATCCAGTAGAAAAAGGGTAAGACTTGAAGTCATTTTGCCAAGAAAAAAATAAATGCGCACATGATAACATGCTCCATACTGCGTACATACAGCATCAGATCCTCTAGAATGGTTAAAACTAAAAGGACTGCAAATATCAGTTATTACTGAGGATTTTGAGCACTTACATATTGCTGGGTGGAATATAAATTGGTGTAACCACTTTGGAAAATAGTGTGCATTATTTATTCAAGTTGAAGATATGCATATCCTCTGACCTAACAATTCTATTCCCAGCTATACAGTCCTCGATATATGATGGTTTGACTTGCAGTTTTTCTACTTTATGATGGTGTAAAATCATTGCAATTTTGTCACAATGCACAGTATTCAATAAATTATAAGAAATTCAACACTTTATTGTAAAGTAGGATTTGTTCTAGATGGTTTTGCCCAACTGCAGCCTAATGGTAAATTTTCTGAGCACATTTAAGGTAAACTAGGCTAAGCTATGATGTTCGATTGGTTAGATTAATTAAATGCATTTTCAACTTATAATGGACATTTGGGGCTATAACCCCATCGTAAATCAAGGAGCATCATACATATCCAACTGAAATGTATATACATGTGCAGCAACAGATATGGATGGCCATTTTCCTAAGAGTAATGCTCAGGATAGCTCCAAAGTGGAAACAATCCAAACTTTGATCAAAAGAATTGTGATTCATATAACAGAATGGACAGAAATGAAAATGAATGAACTATAACTATATACGACTTACGAATCTCACAAACACAATACTGAGTGCAAGAAGGAAGGCACAAAAGTCTTCTGTGCAAATAAAATTCAACATCAGGCAAAAGAGAGCTAGAAGAATTAAAAAATAAATACAGAAATTATGACCACCAAAGGTGATTTATTAAAGGAGGGAACGGCTTGACACCTGTAGCTCAAGTGGCTAAGGCACCAGCCCCATACACCAGAGCTGGTGGGTTCGAATCCAGCCCAGGCCTGCCAAACGACAATGACAACTGCAACCAAAAAATAGCTGGGCTTTGTGGCAGGCACCTGTCGTCCCAGCTACTTGGGAGGCTGAGGCAAGAGAATCTCTTAAGCCCAAGATCTTGAGGTTGCTGCAAGCTGTGACGCCATCACACTTTACCCAGGGCAACATAAAACTAAAACAAATCTAGGAAAGTATCAGGGATTCTTTGGGGTAGGAATGTAAATATAACTTACAGAAAATGCACTGCCATGTCAATATGGACAAAAATCAAGATCTAACCCCAGACAAAGGATCCAAGAGAGACTTCCAACTTGGGTCTTCCCTGTTGCCAGAAGCTCTGGTGCTTTCTTACTGCTTCTGTATTCCTTTCTGTCTAATCAAATCCTATCTTACCATTGGGAAAAACAAAACAAAACAAGATCTAATGTTTATCATTGGCTACAAATAGTGTACTTTGCTAATAAGCATTTTTATATTCACTCAACAAATATTTACACTGAGTCCCTCTACTGTGTGCCACGCACTCTTCTAGTTATTAGAAATACAATGGCCCTTACATTTAGGAGTGTGGAGAAAGATAACAAATGAAAATGAAACAAAAATAAAAACACTGAGGGTGACATTTCCTATAGGTTACCAGAAGATCCTTATTAACAGGTGACATCTCAACAGACAGACCTAAAAGGATCAAGGAACTAATCCATGCAGATATGCAAAGAACAACTTCACAGAAAAATAGGAATAGTAAATGCCAAAGGCCTCAAAGCTTGACCACATCTGAAATGCTCAAGGAACACACAAAGGCCAGTAGGTAGGTAGAATAAGTGAGAGGGTGATTGGTAGAAGATGAAGCCAGGAGATGGAGGAGAGGGAGAGATCATGTAGACCATTGTAGAACTCTGTAAAGACTTGGAGACCTGAGGCTGTTATAAACCAGTAAGATGAGGGGATAGCTTTATGTTTTAAAAACATCATTCTGTTACTTCAAAGGCACTGTTAGAATAGCAGCCAGGTGCCAGGTCCTACTCCACATAGACAAATATGACATTACATTTGAGTATATTATATTTAGATTCAGAGTTTAAAAATTAAATTCTTCCTTTTATTTAGAAGAATCACTGTTCTGCTTCTTATTATCTTAGAAAATATGTTTAAAACAGTAATAGACTCTTGGCTGCCTCCCAATTTATAGTGGCTAGTTTTTTTTCAATTGTCATAAAATACACATAAAACTTACTATCCTCAGCCTTCATTAAGTGTAAAGCTCAGCGGTGTTAAATATACTTACGTTGTTTATCGTCACCAATCTTAAAGGCTTAAGAAAATTTGTATTTGTAGATGAACCCCACTATGAAAATATATACTAATAGCTACTGTTTAAGTAGAATACTTTAAATTTTTCCTAGGTTTACTGAATGATGATAAGATACGAGGTAGGGTGATTAATAGGCTTTCCTGACAAATATGAAACTTAACAGTTGATATTTAGCATTTGGTGACCGGTTACCATGAAGTTAATGAACACAAGTTCATGTTACTCAGTTTCTAAAGGATCACTCAAAGTTCTAAGGTACAAACCAACTTCTTAAACATTATTCTCTCACAAGGGAAATCAGTGGATCAGATCAAACTATCCATGTGAATAAATGTAATGTTAAAATACAGTAGTTGGATCATTAAAAACCACAAACACAAACAGATGCTATAGTACCCAGCTTTGAGATGTGTAATACGTGAGGAGTAAAAAGACCCATATAGAACTTGGTCTCTAACTGATATCATCAGTTCCAGATGCTTTTGGCAGGATCATCACACATTCTAGAATGCTACTCTTGCTTATCACTTGGCAGTTTAAGTAAAATATGATTTTTTTTTACCTCTGTGAAGAGACGGGCATCATCAGAAAGCATATTATAATCCTGTGGACATTTCTTTGCAGAATTCTGTAAAAACTTTAGGAACTCAGTAACCTCTTCATTCACATGTTTTTTCATATCCTGATTTTTAAAAAAGTAGACATGTCTTGGAATAAAAAGTTTCAATAAGAAATAATTACTTCTTAGTCATTGCTCTAATAATTTGGAATTAAAGAATAATTAAAGTATCAAACCCAAAGCAGAAACTACAAAGAAAATGTTAATAGAAATTATTATATAATAATAAACTTCTATGATAAAAAAACTCCACAGAAATAGAAACACATGACAAATACTACAATATATACTTAGTGATTAAGAAATTCATTCTATAAAATGCTGCCAACATAAAAAAAAGATAAACACACTAAATAACCCAATGGAAAAATGAGTTAATAGGCTCAGGGCCCGTAGCTCAGTGAGTAGGGTACCTGCCACATACACCGAGGCTGGTGGGATCAAGCCTGGCCCTATCCTGCTAAACAATGACAACTACAACCAAAAAAGCATTGTGGTGGGTCCCTGTAATCCCAGATACTTGGGAGACTAAGGCAAGAGAATCACATAAGCCCAAGAGTTTGAGGTGGCTGTGAGCTGTGATGCCACAGCCTTCTACGGAGGGTGACATAGTGAGACTCTGTCTCAAAAAAAAAAAAAAGAAAAGAAAAGAAAAAGAAAAAAAGAAAAATAAACTAACTATGAATGAAAAAAGAAAGATGGCTTATAAACATATGGAAAATGTTATTTTCATTAGTAATCAATGTACATTAATTAATTAATGTATAAAGTCAGTGATCATTTTCTACATATAGAATTAGTGGCAAAAAAGGTAATATCCAATTTAGTAAAGGTACTTTTTTTAAAGTGTCTTAAAATAGTGGTACAGGTTGGTTTAACCTTTTTGCAGAATAATTTACCCATGTAAATTACTGGAGATCAAAGCATTACAAACAGGCATATCTTTGATTTAGTAATTTTATGCATTTATTTTAGGGGAACAATCATAGATATGGACAAAGATTTTGCTACAAGGATATCCAGCACAGTATCAGTTATACATATGTGACTGAGAATTTGGAAACCTCTTAATTGAAGTAATACTCAAGCAATAATTAAAACTTAGCACAACAAGCTACGTAAAGTTCTATTGCTTGTATTTAAGATGAAGTGGAGAGAGACATGCTCTGAAATACAGCAAAATGCCCCAACTATAATAGAACCAACAAAGGAATTAAAGCACCATTCTCTGCTAATTAAACTTAAATTTTCCATTTAAAAAAATACGACTACACCTAAAAACATAAATGCAAATTGTGAATAAAAATATTTCCTGACTAGTTCTTTACTGAAGCTAAAGGAGAGAATACATACCATGTACTGCAAGTAGTCGTTTTTATTTATCCCAGCAGCTTTAGAATTTGCAGGAATCTTTGCATATTTAACCAACAAGTCCACATAAGTCCTCTGCTCTCTCTGTGAGAAACGAGAGAAACGAGGATAAGGAACTCTTGGTTTTGGAAGAAGAACCATTCCAATTGTGGTTTTAACTTTTTCCTTTGCTTGAGTTGCTGAACTAACTGCCGGCTCATTTTCTACAGAACTTGCTGAGGCATTCAAATTTTCTCCTATACGTCTGGAAAAAAAAATATAATTTACAAATATGTGCTTTTCACATGAAGATTACTATCACGGAATTTCATGATTCTCAATCACCGGGAGAATATAGCATGATTAACAGAGTAAACTCTGGCTTATTATCTAACTCTGACACCTGCATTTTGATGGTTAGACATTTAGTGTAGATTAAGTATTCTGCAGGACGGGATCACACTGCAAACTTACCTTCAATTACCTGATGGGGAGGAAAAGGCATGCTTATTAGACTACTTATTCAATTTAGAAGCTTTTCCTGTTATTGAAGAGGGGGAAATCATTCTCACCAATTATATATGCAAGTATTTTGTGTTTACATTTTATTACAATGCTAATTGGTTTTTTGTAAAGTATGTCAGTTAATAAATGGAGCACAAAAGCCACTAAGAACAGGATATAAAGGAAACCACATACTTGAAGTTAACAAATTCACTGAGTTTCTAAATTTTCTGGTTTCTTTAAGAGCTAGAAAGAAAATTCCAAATTGTGTATCATACTTTATGGAAGCAGTAGTGATTTTAGAAGTTGTACAATCCTCTATCACTCTTGTACATGGCTGAGTCTATGGGAATATCTTTATACTTTTTATGGATACAAAAGCAAAGTCCTAGCATATCTATGAGGAAATGTACCAGAAGAGACAACAGTGAGTAGCCAGAGAGCCTATTACTCTATTTGTTTATAAAATGTGTGAAAGTTGTCTAAATAAAATGGAGTCACTAATATTAAAAAACCCTGACAACTAAAGCTGGGGAAGGCCATAAAGAAAGGGTTCTCATGTCTGTACCCCAGCAAAAAACACTTCTACTAGGACATCTGCCCAGCCAACTGCTTGTGTAACTATGGACTGGTGTCAACCTTGTCATGGATCTTTGTACCCAAGTAAAATTGCTTCAGAACTACTGTATATTCCTCCTAGCATTTTCCCTTAAAAACCTGTGCTTTCATTTACCTCCTCAAATACGCACAGTTTAATGGCATTTATATTCCCACTGCAATGATCTACTCCTATACAGAGCACATTTCCATTTTCTTTTCTCTTAGAGAGCCTGTTATCTAGCTTGACAAATGCTACCTCCAAATTTAAAACGTCACTTTACCATCCCAATTACAGTATATGAATATAAACGTCTTATCTTGTTCATAATCTGTCGCTACTCTTTTATCTGTCTCTATTCTTGCTATTCAGTTACTACAATCTACATTTTTAAGAAGAGAATGTAGAAGTCCACCAAAAACTACATTTTCTTGGCCTCTGCAAGGAAACTGTTCTTTTCATATGAAGGTTACTATCATGGCACCACTACAGTAACTGTTTTTATGACTTGGCTCCAAGTTATACACCAACGATCCACAGATGAAGAGAAATAATGAAGAAGATGATATCTCCTGATTCATTCGTCACCCCGCCACTCACTAATATTTATTGGGTGATTACCATGTGCCAGCCTCTATACAAGCTACTGGAGATATGACATTAAGCACAGTATGATCTCTGCCCTCGAGGACCTTATGATCAAAAGCATGAGACAAGTGAATGGAGAAGAAAGAAAATGATGTACAGCAACACAACGTGACTATCGAGATCTTAGGTTTCCAAACTGAATATACCAAATAGGTGACTGGGAAGAATCCTAAGGGCATCATGATCGGGGATTAAGAGGGAGAAAGAGAAGGAGGAAGAAATGTCCAGAGCAGTGGTTCTCGATCATGATAGTGTTAATTTCCTTAAGGCATTCTGGAAGCCTGTAGGTGCATCTAGGTTGTCACAAAAGAGAGGGGGGATGAAAGGTATTTAGACATGAGGGATACTAGATGCCTGTGATGTATAGCACTGCCCTACACAACTTGGCAGGCTTTCTCTGACATGCACCTAAGTCTAGTCTGTTGTTATTTATCCTAATAGTACATCTTACTCCTTTTTATTTTTCTTATGACTCTTTTATGGCATAGTTTATCTTACTTCTCTTAAATACAACTTTATTCATTTTAACTGGTTTATCTAATTACTTCATTATATCGTCTAGTATAGTGGTGTCTACATATTTACATATTAAGATAGAAATTATTTTCTTTTAGTTTCATATTTACATATGTAGGATTTTATACTCTTTTTAAAAGTTATGTCTGTGGTAAT
>NW_003852406.1:12813429-12819477 GCF_000181295.1 Otolemur garnettii
ATATTTACATATTAAGATAGAAATTATTTTCTTTTAGTTTCATATTTACATATGTAGGATTTTATACTCTTTTTAAAAGTTATGTCTGTGGTAATTATTATCAATTTCATTTCAATCTACTAAAATTAGATTAGGAGATGTCTTTTAAATATTTCTTACAGGCCAGGCACAGTGGATCATGCCTGTAATCCTAGTACTCTGGGAGACGGAGGTGGGTTGGAGACCAGCCTGAGCCACAGCGAGACCCTGTCTCTAAAAAAAAAAGCTGGGTGTTGCGGCGAGCATCTGCAGTTCCAGCTACTTGGGAGGCTGAGGCAAGGGAATTGCTTAAGCCCAAGAGTTTGACGTTGCTGTGAGCTGTAACGTCACAGCACTCTACCGAGGTGACAAAGTAAGATTATGTCTCAAAAAAAAAAAATCTTTTTTTTTTCCATACAAAAAGTAGAAGTGTTTCAGCCCGATAAGGCTGAGAATTACTAATTTAGATTGGTCACTGGACAAAGAGTGAGTTAAGCTCATCTAAAACTACCACTGATTTCTTTTAAGTCAACTTAGCAGAATAAATATGGTAAAAATTTCAAAAGATGGCAACAGTATGTTAGAGAAAGATTTAGACAACCCCTCCCCCCAAAATAAAGCAAAAAATCCAAGACAACTCTCTTAGAGCAAAGCAGTGGATAAAAAACTAATGAAGAAAGCTGATTAGTGAATGGAAAAAGAATTTGGGAAATTAAAATTAGGATGCTTAGGTTTGTTCTGAAAATAATACAGGTGAAAGAAGACACACTTATCCACTAAAGTTTCTCCGATTACTGCATAAAAATAAGCATATTTTAGGTTAACAAAATGAATATTAACTGCTGATCTTGGGAGAAATGTATTACAGCAAATTGATTTCTCACTAGAAAATGTCTTGAGAGCTATTCAAACCTAACAGTATTGTGTCTGCAACTCTTAACAATACTGCTTCACAGCTGTCTCTCTGAATATGAGAACATGTCTGTCCTTGTGGCACAAACTGGCAAATTTAATTAAGCTGCTGCAGCAACAAGATGCTGACTCAGATATGCCAGCCTAGGAATGTCAAGAAATTCTAGCAGTTTAAATTGGCTACATTCAGCAAAGAATGAAATGGTAGCACATCAAGATCATTTCCTTGTGCAGTGCTGTCAAAATCTTCATCAGGGTGCAAACCAAAAGCATCTGACAGGGTTTCTCTATCCACATTTACAGCATTATATTTTATTTCAGTTGATGGTTTGAAGTTTTCCCCCTTCATTTTGTCAACTACCCATTCTCCTCTTTTACTTAAAGTTTCTATGAAAAAAATGGCAGAATCCAAAACTTTTCAATTTCTATATTTTAAAGCCTACTGGTTTGGTAGCTTCTTTAAAAGCAGCATTTGGAAATGATGCTTCTAGCCTCCAGCTCAAATCTACTTGTATCTTCTGAATTTGATTTATTTTTATATGTTAAACGTGTTAAAAGTTTATAATTTTTTTCTATGTAAAGCTATTTTCCCCCTTGTTGACTTTAAAACCTGGTTATAAGTATCTATACCCAGAAACTTTAATTTTTAAAAAAGGTAATTGTTTACAACAGCTATTTATATATGAATAGCTCATAAGACATTTTACTTTTCTCATTTATTCTTAGGTAGACTTTCCCAATATTCTATAATCAACGTAATTTATTTTTGATGCTTTACAATAACATGACACAGTATCAACCTTTATATTATTCATTTGTAAAATCAGTATTCAAGTTTCCTTTCATTTTACAAACATTTGTAGAGTTCTCACAGAGAGTAAAAGTTTTTTATCTTGAAATTAACAGAGTAAAAAAGCCTTTTGGTGGAGAAAGAAGGGTTGAATAAAAACGTTTTTGGAAGCACATAATTAAAGGTACCAATATTTTCCCAACATCTTAGAGAATATAAAAATACAAAATTAGGGATAACAAAAATTTTACATTCTTCCTGGGTCTTTGTTCCATCAAAAAAAAAAAGTTGAAAATTCATAAGAGCTTAAAAATCCATTCTTACTGTAATAATTTTTTTGTTTGAACCCCCCACCTCTAGTATATGGGGCTGGCACCCTACTCCTTTGAGCCATAGGCACTGCCTTTAGTGTAATAATTTTTAACAACAGTCAAAGTTAGGAAAAAACACTAGAAACAAATCTTATCAATGCCTTGTGTCTTTATTTTTCTATAGGAAAAGGTAAATTATACTAATAAATTATTTTGTGCTACACAGAAATCTAAAGAAAAGAAGCATATGTTAGTTTCTCTTTTTTTAACTTATTTTTTTTAATGGGGTCTCATACACTGTCAGGCTGCAGTGCAGTGGTTACCCACAGGTGCAGTCATAATACACTGCAACCTCAAACTCCTGGACTGACGCTATCCTCCCACCTCAGCCTCCTGAGTAGCTGGGATTAGAGAAAACAAGGATATTCTAAGAAAAAAAGATGCTAGGAGCTAGGCACACTTAACTGTCAGAACAATACCCTCTCCCTTATACAAAGCCAGACCATTCCACACACCCAGGATATACTGAGCCGAAGTGGACTTGAAAAGAACCACTGGAAAAATTAAGAAGCAGTGGTAAGATGAAGAAAATTAATATTAGAAATCTTTGGTCTGAAATAATGAAGGCTAAGAGTTAAAAAATAGTGAGACTTAAAAAAAAAGATAAAAATGTATGTTCACTAAATCCCAGGACACTAAAATTGGTAGACAAATTCTTTGATTCAAACAAATAAAGGTATTATAATTATTTGATAATAAATTTTAAGAAATTAGTTATCCCCAAAACATGGTACAAGATAAATAACAGAAATAGTTTTTTAAAAAATCTGTAAATGTACATACATATAAGGGAGTCTGTTGCCTCACCCTGGTACAGATGATATTAGCAAACATATTATAATTATGCACTCTGGCAAGAGGAAAGTTGCTCTAAGACTGCCTCTTTAAAACATTTATTTTTGAAATTGTCTCTTTAACACAACTTCCGCTTGTTTTTATGTCAACTTGTCTATTTATCTGATGAAATAAAAAAAATCATTTGTTTCTATAATGTTTTTAATGGCATATCTATCAAAATAAATGTAAAAATATCCTTCACTCATAAGAATTTTATCCTACTTATATAATCACATGTAAAAAAGAATGCTCATTATTTCTAACAGTAAAGGAAAAGAAGCTAACTAAAAGAATATTAACAGAAATCAACTGAAAATTATCTACATCCATCAACATAATATGACACAGCTATGAAAAAGAACGAATTCCATTTACATGTACTAGTATGGAAAGATCAACAGAGTGTGGTGACAGGGCAGGAAGCCTACAGAATGCAGACTACAGGATGCTCCCACTGTACAAAATAAGGGGGTATACTAATGTGTGTGTATTACAGTGCACACACACCTGTTACAGGCTGAGTCAATTTCACAGACGCATCTTTCACCTCAGACAGTAGATTCAAAGGGCTGGATGTGAAGTACAAAATTAGTATTTTATTACATTTTTATTCTGCAACAGAAGCTCACTATGTTTCCCAGGCTGGTCTTAAACTGCTGGGCTCAAGCAATCCTTCAGTCTCAGACTCCCATATAGTTGGGACTATAGGTGCATAACACTGCACCCGCAAAATCAGTGTTTTTTAAAAGTTCCAGGGAGTCTGAGGATCAACCAGTACGGGAAGCCTGAATATGAAGATAGCAAGATATCTAAGAAATACCACAAAAAACAGAAAACTAGGAGGAAACTAGAATGGGACATCTCCATAGTCAAGAGCTGGTTGACGACCATGAGAGCAGCAGTTTTAGAAGTGAGGACAGAAGACAGATTAGAGTGGGATGTTCAGTAAAAAGCAAGAGCAGTGAACAGAATACTTTCAATCCTATTTTAAAAATGCATTCTGCCAACCTATCTTTTGACTGAAAATTAATCTATTTAAAGTAACTATTGATAGAGAAGGAGTGACTAATGCTATTTCATTGTTTTCTTTATGTCTTACAGCTTTTTTGCTCTTCCTTTCCTCCCATCAAGCATATACATATAAAAGTCTTTAAAGAAGGGCAGCGCCTATGGCTCAGTGGGTAGGGTGCCGGCCCCATATACCAAGGGTGGCAGGTTCAAACCCAGCCCTGGCCAAACGGCAACAACAAAAAAGTCTTTAAAGAGGTCCAAGTACAAATGAAAGAAGAGAAAGTAACTAGGGGGTAATGTGGAGTCCAGGAGTCCTGTACTTCAAACAGGAAAAACTTGAGTGCTTTTAAATACTGATCAAGATGACTGAAAATGGGAAAGAACAAACATACCGGAGAATGAGGGAATGACTGACAGAAACGATACTGAGAAGACACAAAAAGATGGGGAGATGGGCTTCCTCCATTGAAAAGGGGAAAGAACTAAAGTTTCCCTTGGGGAGTTCCCTAATTCCTCATTTGGTGTATTTACACATCTTTCTAGTAAACTCAATTACTTGGCTTCCAGGTTCATCTAAGATGGAATAGGAATGGTCAATTAAAAAGGAATGCCACAGGCAGGTGAGCAGAAAGAAGAGAAAATTCAGCAGAATCTATTAAAACATAAAATGTCTATACTGTCCAACCACACAGATTAATTTCTAAGAATGTATCTTACAGAAATGGTTATTAAAATGTCACCAATGTATTGTTTTTAATTACAGAAAAAGAGGAACACAAACATTTTGCAACATAGGATACGATAAGTGAATTAAAAGCACAGCTATGTGATGAAGTAATGCACATACGTAACCATTAAGATTGAGCTATATATGTAGGGGCTTGGAAGGATATACAAAATATCGCTTTAAATAGAAAAAAAAAGCAATTCATATAGCAATACTATAAAAAAGTTTTATAGTATTTAATGCTATTTTTCATAAGTTCCTTTTTGTTTTATGAGTTTATACACATATGTGTTCATGTATAAAGGTCTGAAAGATAAATATCAAAGTGATAAGAGAGGCTTTCTGTTTTTTATATTTCTATAATTTAACTCAGGGGTCCTCAAACTTTTTAAACAGGGAGCCAGTCCACTGTCCTTCAGACTGCTGGAGGGCCGGACTGCGGGCCCCTGGATGAGTCCGCTGCTAAGCAGGACAGGCAGTGGCGGCAAAAACACCCGGCGGGCCAGATAAATGTCCTAGGCGGGCTGCATGTGGCCCGAGGGCCACAGTTTGAGGACGCCTGACTTAACTGTTCATAGTGGAAAGAGATACAAAACTTCAACTACCAGAAAAACACTAAATATGGAAAACATTAGAACATTAAATATGGAAATAAATAACCAAAAAAATAAACATATTACCTGTTAGATAAAACACACAGTTCTTTTAAACTTGGAGCCATGGATTGATCTTTATAATTTTCTCGAGAGAAAAATGTCTTAAGGCCATTTTTGGGGGAAACATCCCTGTGAAACAAAGTAATGACTTACATTTGACAATTCAGAATTTCATGCTAGACCAAGCAGCATTATGGTACAATGGTAATTTATAACTATATGCCCTCTATATCCCCTTTCCCAGGCAATCACCTCTTAGTACGTTTAATTTCATATACCACATCTGCGAGCTTAGATGTTTTACTTCTTGGACAGTCTTAAACTCCCGCCCATTATGAAATTCTCTACCTCCAACAATCGACCTTTAATTTCCTTTACTTCCTAATTAAATCAATGTCAGAGAGACTGGAGAGTTAAAGATAGAACAGACTAAAGTGTAACTGAGGGTCTGTCAAAGGCAGGGCTCACCTCTAGCTCTGAAGCATGACGTTAAGATGCTTGGTTGCTGAAGAGCAAATGCTTCTCAACTTATTTTTGTTTCATATACAATTGTGCCAAGCCAAAAGGCACTAAATATCCTACCTATTTTTGTTAACTTAGCCAATGGTGTGCCCTTGCTAAAACTACCTTGAAAGTGATACATAATTTTTTATAACATAATTAACTTAGAGACTAACACAGCTAATGTTTTCTATATAGTAAACATCCAACTCTAAACAAATAAAC
>NW_003852406.1:12820610-12825772 GCF_000181295.1 Otolemur garnettii
TCTCAAAACAAATAAACAAATACTTATTGAACTTACTGATTTGATATTCTTTGAATCAGGTACTATTTTAATAATCTTTATAAACTCTTGTGACTTGTGTATCTTCCTTGCCTGACTTAGTTAACATGTGTTAAAAAGACCTAAAGCAGCAAATGTATTAGTTGAATCTCTACAAAACCATGTATTACTTAACTGGTTCTCTATTTGCTAAGTTCCCATATACTTCTAAAATACCGTCTATGCATTTATATTATCATTTAATAAAGATTCAAATATAATAAAAAGCATGTCTATTCTTAAAGAGGGTCTTTTTTAATACTTGTATAGAAATGGGTACAGTTCTTATTTATTTATTTTTAAAACTTATTATTATTATTTTTTTTTTGGCCAGGGCCGGGTTTGAACCTGCCACCTCCGGCATATGGGGCTGGTGCCCTACTCCTTTGAGCCGTACCCTCTAGCCCTTGGGTACAGTTCTTAGACAAGAAAATTCCAGCATCTCTCCTTCAGAAGAGACCAACAAGAAATACACGATAGACTCATACCTAAAAACAACTTGGGTGCAGAACTGTTGTCATTTTAAGGGTGGAGGTACAGTCAGCTAGTCAAAAGTGTTCAGTATGTGAAGATAAGTAAGCTAAACTCTGAGACCCTGAACTTACATTTTTTAACCTGTTTTTCCACATCTCTTCAAGCCAGAAACCCCTTCTTACGGGGACACCAATCTCACTTCACTTGTCTTCAGTGGATTACAAAGTGATTCAACTCACCAGTTCAGTCTTGGCTCACTCATCGCCATCTTGGAGCTAATTTTCCTAGAGTTCTGCTTCACTCTAGCTCCCAATTCTGCTGCCTGGCCACAAAAGCTCCAACAGAAGTAGGATACCTCCAGAATCTACACCCAACTGAGAAGAAAGAAAAGAAAAAGGTCAGGATCAAAAGCAAGGGATTGGCTAAGCCAGGTGTTGTTAACTGAGGTAAGGAAGAACCCCTCTCAACTGACTGTGGCACTTAAAATTAAGAATACAGCAAACAGATAAAGGTTCCCAAGGTTCTTCATAGCATAGCATCAAGGAAAAGGTAGGATGACTCTTTCTTATAGGACGCTCTAAGGAAATAACAGCCTCAACAGTATGGTGTTTTCGTTGCTTACATACTAATCAAATTGACAGGGAGCTCTCACTCCGCTCTCCTCCACTCCCTGATTGCCAAACTAAATCTTGCTTCTGTTTTCCCAGTCATACATTGTATGGGGCAGTTTCTGGCAGGCAATGCATGACAAAAGCCCTCTAGAATCTTAGCCCTACACAAAGAACTTCACATCTGAGGCGGTCCAGGCACCTTAAGTTACATTTCACGTGCTCACTAAGAGACAGCATCAGGACTGCAAATCTGACTTAACCTCTCTCCACGTGCAGTGCTTCTCTTGTCACACAGGCAGATCGATAGTGTCATGGGAGAAACTAACAGTAAAATCCAGGAGGTCGGTCTCTTGGCGCTGGACGGGCCTGACCGGCTTCCACTTAATCCATCTCTTAACACTCCGACCCCATGTGGGACTGGAAAGGGGGAGTCGATGAAGGCAAAAGCAATGGCTAAGAGAAGGGAGGTGAAAGGAGACGGTAAACAAGGCTGCGAGAAGGCAGGTAAGGGGGCAAGCAAAGCGGGGTAGGGGCAAAGCCAGAACCGGGAGCGAAGGGTCGCGGCCCCGCCGAGGGCGCCGCCATGTTCCCTCCCGCCTCTCACGAGCGCGCCCGGGGACAAGGCAGCACCCTCCCTGCCGCCTCTCGCTGCCAGCTAGCCTTTCCGCCCACCTCACGGTCCGCGGCGGCTCTGGCCCCGGCCACAAACCAGACTCCACACTCGCTCCACCCCACTCCGCACACTGTCGCGCGCGCCAGCAGCAGGCCTTATTTAAAGGACGTGCCCGCGCCGCCTAGGCCCTGCGTGATGACGTAACCAGTAAACCAGGGGGCGGGGCCTGTGAATCTGGAAAGGGCCTCCCGCCTCCCCACTCAGCGAAACCTTGTGGTTGCATCAGCGAAGGGCAAGCTGCGTGTTACTTAGGAAGTCCTCGACTTTGGGTGAAGAAAGGGGAGTGTTAAAGGGGAAGGAGCACAGGTGACAAGTACAGTACTGGAAAGACCCAGACTTGGCTGTGACCTTAGTGAAAAAGTTTCTTAACTTCACTAACCTTGACTCCTCATCTGTACAGTGGAGATGACGTTGGTACAACTCTTTAGGATTTTGTAAAGGGTTAAATGAAACGAGAGCTAAAGTTGTGCTCAACCCAATAATTGGCACGTAGTAGGACCTCATTGCGTGCTACTGCACCTCCATTCCACTTCCTGTCCCATTTCAGCTGTCAGTTTCCACCAGAGGCTTTTCTGATTCTCACACTGAGTTTTCCCCCCATTCACTGAGGAAAGATTTATTAAACACTTATACTTTGTGCTGGGTACACATAGGACTAAGACTGAATACGAGTTTTTCTAGAGTATTTGATATCCAGGAATCTAAGCAGTTTACATTAAATAAAACAAAGTGATAAGCTACACAAGAGAGGTATGTAGAAAAGATTGTGTGGCAAAAAGCAGCTTTAAAAAGCAAAAGGCGTATATTAAGTTTTTATATGTCACTCACTACATCTGGCACTTGCCAGGTAGGCTTATTTGAAGAATTTGGTTAGTGGAATAATGAGAAAGGGCATTCAAGAAAGAGAGCAGCACAAATGAATAACTACAACAAATTTCAAAATCTTCGTTGTCTCTATTTAGATTCTAGAATCAGCCAACACTTCATTCCATAAAATAGGATAAGTGTTCCAATGAATCAAACTGGAGATTAACTTTATAGACAGAAAAAGGGCTGAAGAAAGTTGAAATGAAGAACAAAAAGTAAATTGGTCATTACAAAGTTACTTTCCTTACAAAGTAACTTTGTAGAGGGGATAGTGAGATGGAGCAAGGAAAAAAAATAACCGGTTCACTTCAGATTACTTCGGGTTACTTTTTGTTGAAAGGATTAAAACAGAGGGAATTTCATTATCATGCTGATTGAAGATTGAAACTGTCCTGTTTGCAAAATTAGGCTGTTACCTTCCTCTCCTGATTTCTTTGGAGGCCAGGTAACAACTCAGTTTCAGTTTGGTGACCACTGTGACTCCATTTTGATTTTTAAACTGGTCTGTTGGGGGCTAGTGCGGTTTAGATCAAAACAATGGTCTCCTGTAATTTTTGCTTAACACAAATAAGTGTATAAACGTATTACATCAACAGAGTCTAGTTAGTATAATATTAGGAAAGCAGGTATGTTCTAAATTTTAGAATGATTTATGATATTGTTAGAAATTATGTTAACAGAAATAATATGCCACAAGGACCCATAGGTAGTTTATTTTGTCTGAAATACAAGGTCTGTGAAGGGTAGTAGAGGAAAAAGGGTTGGAAAGATTGATTGGAGCCAGAACATAAAAGACCTTATATGCCAGAACAAAGAAGTTTGACTTTACTATAAAAGAAATGGAATGTTAAGAAACAGAAACAGACTAAGGCGCCAGCCACATACACCTAAGGTGGCGGGTTCGAATCCAGCCCCGGCCTGCCAAACAACAATAATGGCTGCAACCGAAAAAAATAAAATAGCCGGGTGTTGTGGTGGGCACCTGTGGTCCCAGCAACTTGGGAGGTGGAAGCAGGAGACTCCCTTGAGCCCAGGAGTTGGAGGTTGCTGTGAGCTATGCCAGGGCACTCTACCCAGGGGGACAGCTTGAGGCTCTGTCTTCAAAACAAAAAAAAGAAAAGAAAAGAAACAGAAACAGAAAGCAGAGGGATGAGACAAGCTGAACTGCTGTGTTTCAGCACAGTTTATTTGACAACATACAGAATGGAGTGAAGATGGCAGTTGGGAGATGGTGCTGGTGGATGTTTGAAAATCAGCTGGTGCAATGCCTGGCCCTGGGCAAGTAGCATTTCTGATCAGGTAAGTGATATTGATGGCTTGTGCTAGGACAAAAGCAGTATAGAAGTTCATGCCTTGGGTACTATCTCACAAAGCAGGCAGTCACGTAGAGTCTGGGAGTCCTATCCTCGCCTGCAGCAACTACTGTAATTGTTCAAAAACTCATGCTGCTAGGGTGTCCCAGCCCACATCAGTCATGATGTGATAGCATCATCAGGCATGTCCTGTGTTGAGATTTCAAATCATCACCAAAAGTATTATCTGGCCTGGTGTAGCACAGTTCCTGTGGTTGAAAGATAGCACACAGAATCAGAATGTCTCAAACCTGAAGGCACTGTGGAGATAATCTAGTCCAACTCTCTTGTTTTCCTCGTAAGGAAACAGGCCTCGATTGTCAAGTGACTGTTCCTAAGATCATACGATCAGTGATACTAAAAATCAGGTCTCATAACTTTTGCCAATGTGTGTGTCCTCCCCAAATTCATATGTCTTGAGATACATAAGAATCAAAAAACATAAAATCTGTGCTGATGGCTACAAATGAAGCTCTCCCAGCAACACTGAGAAGCCAAGCAAGTTGAAACTTGGCTTATTGGTGTTGCTGGGAGGGCAGGGCACTGTCAACTGTGTTTCTGGACATGAAATAATGGATCAGTTTGTTCTCAAAAATGTTGTAGTGGCTCAGCGCCTGTAGCTCAGGCAGCTAAGGTCCCAGCCACGTACACCAGAGCTGGTGGGTTTGAATCCAGCTGGGGCCTGACAAACAGTGATGACAACTGCAACCAAAAAATAGCCGGGCATTGTGGTGGGTGCCTGTAGTCCCACCTACTTGGGAGGCCGAGGCAAGAGAATCGCTTGAGCTCAGGAGTTGGAGGTTGCTGTGAGCTGTGATGCCACAGCATTCTACCCAGGGCAAACAGCTTGAGGCGCTGTTTCAAAAAAAATTTTTTTTTGTGGTGACCTATGTACGGTGTTTTACACTACAAAGTTTTGGAACATTTCCATTACCCTAAAAATTCATTTTTGCCCATTTGCAGTGAGTCCTTCTTCCCACACTCAGCCCCTGGCAAACACTACACTACTTTCTTTTTTTTTGGAGTTTTTGGCTGGGGTTGGGTTTGAACCCACCACCTCTGGCATATGGGGCTGGTGCTCTACTCCTTTGAGCCACAGGCACCACCCAACACTACTTTCTTTCATTC
>NW_003852406.1:12826594-12829968 GCF_000181295.1 Otolemur garnettii
CATGAAGATTTGTGTACAAGTTTTTTTTTTTTTTTTTAAATTGGAATTTATTTATTTATTTATTTATTTATGGCTGAGGCTGGATTTGATCCCGCCACCTCTGGCATATGGGGCCAGCGCCTTACCCTTTTGAGCCACAGATGCTGCCCTTGTGTACAAGTTTTTGTGTGAACTTTGTGGTTTTATTTCTCTTGAGTAGGTATCTAAGAGTGGAATTGCTAATTTGTATGGTAGATTTATCTTTAACTTTTAAAGAAACCTTTAAAATAAAGGGAAAAAAAAAAGAAGAAACTGCCAAATTGTTTTCCAAAGTGATTGGACCATTTTATTCTGTGGATTTTTAACTAGATTTGGTTTTCCACTTCTGCTGAACTGAGGAGCAAACAAACCCAGAAATTGAATGAGAAGCCAATTTATTTGAAAGAGTTTGTAACAGTATGTACTTGCTTGAATTTATAAAGCATTTCCCCTAAAATTTTAGGAGAACTCTTAAAACTGTGAGCACTGGCTAAGTGGAGTTTTGTAGTTGTTAGTAGGTAGGTATTCTTGTGGATCAAATCAAGACAGAAAATGGGCAAGATCATCCTTTTACCAATAGTAGTATTATTATTATTTTTATCCGTACTAAATCATTTTCCTACCCCTCAGCTAACAGGCTTCCTTTGCTGATTGGGGTGAACTTGGCCTTGGAGAGTTTACAGCTTGGTAACTACTTCGCTCAGTGAATTGCTTCATGAATTTACAATCATCTATAAGGTACTTTCAAAATGAGAATCCAGAAATAGCCCTCTAGCAAAGAGTTTTCAATCTAGTAATTGATTCAGAAACTTTGGGGAAAAATATTGTTGCTAATAATAGTTGGTTCAAATCAGGCTTTTCAGCAATAAATGGTATTTTAAGCGGGGAGGGAATCATCATTAATCCTGAAAACCAGAAAAATACTCTGGCTCAGGATATGCTGTGTCAGAACAGAATGGTTATAGCGTTCAACTTTTTCTATTCAGAAGATAATATTTTCTAAAATACATTTTGTTAAGTTCTATATTACATGGTCCCTGGGCTCAAAAAAAAGACCCAGAAGTAATTGTTCAACTGAATGCTGGTCTTGTATAGGGAATACTTACCTATTCCAGAGAGATACCAACCAAAGAGAGGCTGACGATAGCAGAAATAATTCCAAGTAGAATAATTTAAAAATTATATTTGTCCTTAGAATAGCATAAATCTCATTAGGAGGGTGGAGAGAGAATGTTAGAAGGAGTGGGTCTAGAGCTTGTTAGGTGGTCATTATTATAATTAATTTTGAGTGAGGCTAATATTGAAATTAATTTTTGTCCTCTAAGCAATGAAAAATTGATAGATGAAGCAGTGTCTTCCCCACAAAAGAAAAGTTACCTTAGAATTGAAAATACTGGCTTGGCGCCTGTGGGTTAAGCAGCTAAGGCACCAGCCACATACACCTGAGCTGGTGGGTTTGAATCCAGCCCGGGCTCACCAAACAATAATGATGGCTGCAATAAAAAAACAGCCGGGTGTTCTGGTGGGTGCCTGTAGTCCCAGCTAATTGGAAGGCGGCAGCAGGAGAATTGCTTGAGCCTGGGAGTTGGAGGTTGCTGTGAGCTGTGATGCCACTGCACTCTACCCAGGGCAACAGCTTGAGGCTCTGTCTCCAAAAAAAAAAAAAAAAAATTGAAAATACTGTTTGTTGAGCCAGGTGCAGTGGCTCATGCCTATAACCTCAGCACTCTGGGAGGCCCAGGTGGGGGGAATCCCTTGAGCTGTCATGAGTTCGACACTAGACTAAGCAAGAGGGAGACCCCCCTTTCTAAATAATAGCTGGGCATTGTGGTAGGCACCTGTAGTTCCACCCACTTAGCAGGCTGAAGTAAGAGAATGAGTTGAGCCCAAGAGATTGAGGTTGCTGTGAGCTATGATGCTATGGCACGCTACTGGGGGCAAGAAAGTGAGACTTTGTCTCAAAAAAAATCCAGAAGTAAATTCAATGCAGAAAGTCTGTTTCATCTCTTTCCAACATTAGAGATAAATGGCATTAAAATAAAACAGGACTTTTCTTCTGCTCAATACTGATGATACTGTGAGAATTCCCATTAATCTCCTAGCATGAGGCTTCTGCCACCACTGGGAGTCTAGGCTTGCCTTAAAATTTGCAGTGTGTAGGCCAGGTGGCATGGTGGCTCATGCCTGTAATTCCAGCACTTAGGAGGCCGAAGCAGGTGGATTGCCTGAACTCACAGGTTTAAGATCAGCCGGAGCAAGATCGAGACCCTACAAATACCCAGGCATTGTGACAGGCACCTATAGTTCCAGCTACTTGGGAGGGTGAGGCAAGAGAATCACTTGAGCCCGAGGGTTTGAGGTAGCTGTGAGCTGTGATGCCACCACGCTCTACCAAGGGTGACATAGTGAGAATCTGTCTCAAAAAAAAAAAAAAATTTGCAGTGCGTAGGGCACCCTGGCTCACCACCTTGATCCTAGCACTTGGGAGGTCAGGAGTCTGAGGTTGCAGTGAGACATGATGACCCTTCTGTACTCTAGCACAGGAGACTGGGCAAGACTCTGTCTCCAAAAAAAGAAACTGTTGTGGTGGTAGTAGGAGAAGCAGTGGGGAATCTTGTGATGTGATTCTGCCATCCTTGAGGGTTTTTTGTTTTTGTTTTTTTTAAAACAGAAATTTCTTCCTCATTCCCATTTTTGAAATGCCTTACATATGGAAACATCGTTTTTTCTTCTAGTCTCTGATGACTTACAGGACACGAAATAGCTTCTTTTGGACCATTGTCCTGAACACCAGTGGGCCTCATCTTCAGTTTCTTGTTCAAAAGGGAAGGCAGGGAGCTGAGGTGCATCTCAGCACAGCCGCGGTTAGCCTTCCCGGCCGTGAGCATGGCTCGGTGTCTTCACATGTATGTTAGGAGAAGCTGAGCCCTCTGTACCTGTCCATTTGATCCAAATGCACATTGGACATGGAGGTCTACTTTTCAAGGGCTAGGCGGCTTTGACCTTGCTGCATGAAAAAAAGCGTAGCGGTTAACAGTCGCAGCTAAGGCGTTCCTGAAGTCAGATCGTAGTGACAGGTCTATGATTATTACTTTGGCTTTCTCGCCCAGAGTGTATTAATAATGTGGCATTTGCTCTCCTTTCTGATTCCTATGAGACCATTATAAACGGAATTCTAAGAAGTCCCTCTCTTACCCCCGTGTAAATTTCCTTCTTACAACTGAGCACACCAATCCAAGATAGAGAGGTGAGTGTAAATCATTATTTTTAGCAGAAGTTTAGGCATAGGTTTGAGCAAAGCCCTAGAGGTGACAGATTTCTTTTTTTCTTTTCTTTTCTTTTTTTTTTTTTTTTTT
>NW_003852406.1:12829988-12841186 GCF_000181295.1 Otolemur garnettii
TGGTTTATTTTACTATGGAGTTGTAGAATGGAGATGATCAAACTTAGTAAGATAACCTTTCATTTGATGTTTTTGTAAACTGGATAACTGCTATTCCAGGATGGTTCTGGAGTCTTTTCTTTTCTTTCTTTTTTTTCTTTTTTCTTTTCTTTTTTTTTTTTTTTTTTTTTGCAGTTTTCTTTGTGGCCAGGGCTGGGTTTGAACCCACCACCTCTGGCACATGGGACCGGCGCCCTACTCCTTGAGCCACAGGCGCCGCCGATTTCATTTTTTTGAACTCCATTATTTTTGTTCACTCTCAACTTCCTGAGACACTGGAAAGTGGTGGGTATTTATAACTATGTGGAACTTAGTGGTCTACCCAGATTTCACAGGCATCATCTCATTCTTCCTCTTTTCTGATGCCGTTGAAAAGCAAAGCAGGATTAGGGATTGCTTGCTACATGTAGCAGCTTTGGGGATCAATTCGCATATGTATCTATTGAATGCCTTCTGAGTTCATTACTTAGGCATAAGTTCAATACTTAGGCATTCTACTATGTGTGTGGAGGCAAACGCTAGCTCAGTTGCCTTTATTGTGACTTCTGCATATTTTACAATTTGATTGTCCTTGAGGTTTCTTTAAAATATAAAAGCTTTTGCACATTAAAATGGTATGATACTTAGCTGATATTAAATTTATGGTTCCCCCCTAAGTAGTCTACTCAAAAGAAGGGGGTGGGGCAATGACAGCATTGACAGTCAGAATTTTTAAAGTCTTTGGCACCATTTCTGCAATTTCATTTTAATGATTTCTAAAGCCTAGGTGACACAGAAGAGTGTATAGGATTTCTCTCCTTCTACGCTCAAGGAAGGTATCTCCAATCAGCCTTGGCACTCCTTCTCCTTTGAGACAGGAAGCAGCCTCAGAATCCTCAATTCTGCATTTCCAACAACTACCAATCCATGGGTCTACCTGCTAAGTTAATACTTCTTTCTTTGCAAGGAGGGAGGGGGTCAAGGGATGTGGTACACCTTTAGGGGGCAGGACACAAATATCAGAGGGTCCTTATTTAACAAAAGCAACTCATGTAACCTGCTTCAATGTACCCTCAATGAATCCCCAACTATTAATAAAAAAAGGGGGGGGTGGAGCTTGATCCTTGTAGACATTTTTTTCCTCTGCAAAATTAAATGGTTTTTTTTTCAAAGTATTACACTATAGACCAGTGCTTCTCAAACTTTCATACGCACATCCATCGCCCAGGATCCTATAAAAATGCAGATTCTGATTTGGCAGGTTTGGGTTGGTGCTGGGATTCTGCATTTGTTCAAGGTCACAGCTGTGGGAATGCTACTGGTCTGTGCACCACACTTTGACTATCAAGGTTCTACTACACTCTTCACTAAAGATAAAATGTGGGCTAGAAAACTGTGTACCATGCAACTCAGTAACAAAAGAAAAACAAGGCAAGTGTTCCATTAGAAGCTGAAGTTTTATTATAGGATAATAGTACATAAAGCACATCTAAAATTGATGTGTTCAATGCACTTTTAATAAAGGTAATGTAATATTAAAGGTACAGTTTCTAAGTACAATATAACAACATTCATATTAGAATGAAAATCGCAGTATTTAAAAGACAACATTAAATCTCTCTTTTTTTACAGCTTGTATTTACAAAATGAATCAAAATATTTTTTTTTTAATTCAGGACTCAATAAAATAAACAGCTGGAAATAAGCAGACTACTGTAAGAGTGAATTGAAAAGAAAACCCAATGTAAGTGAAAAGTTGGGTGATCCACTAATAAAGATCATTAGCAAAGTTTTAGTTCAGTACTATGTTTAGGGTTCCCATAAATGGCTTGCATTTTTAGTGTGGCAGAAAAGGAGATATTTTTACATACTGTACACAAAACAGACAGCATATATTTATAGGTACAGTATTACTGTTTCCAAACTTGCATGTATATTTACAGAAGGCTGAGTTTGTTACTCACAGAGGTGGTGAAATTTGTGTGCTTAATCCTTAAGACCTACACACAATGAGAATCAGCATTTCATGTGGTCTGTTCAAATGTGACTTAATACTTGGGTTGTAGAAGGAACTGTTAACCCTAAGGCTTGGCTGACTTTGTAAATTTACCAAAACAACCCAGGAGAAAAGTTTTAATTGGGGCACACTTGTTATCATGTATCAAATGCTGACATGTGCTGGCCATTGTGCAGACGCAGAGAGATACATACAATCTCTACCCTCAGAATGCTTAGGATGCTAAATGGTGCTTTAAAAAAAAAAAAAAAAAGAATAAGGTTTTAATCTCTTTCCAAGCAAGGCAGTTAAGGAATGACATGATGTGTATTAAAAGAGATTTCTCTCTAAACTATAGCCAATCCATTTTAAAAGGTTAACCGTTCGCATTAGCGCTCATTAACCACACAATTGCATTTAGGATCAAGGTAACAGCAACTTTTCCATAAAAATGGAAAACGTCTAGAATTGTGGGTAAATACGCAGTGCATGGAAGCCAATAACCATGGCTTGAGATTCATCACCTTCGATTACAAAAAGTGCAAGAAACAGAAACATTTGCTCTATATTTATAAATTGCTCAAAAATCTTTGCTAAAGATCTTACAAATTCAGTAATATTACAGAACAATTCTAATCAATATTTAATAAGGTTAACTACATCCTTAGTTAGATATTTGATATGCTTTGATTTTTAACAATGCCAATAGATACTGGGAGAATGGGTGAAAGGGTTGAATTAAAGTTGATTATTAAATGACTTTTAAAATGAAGGTCCTTCACTCAGTTCACGGAACTGGTGAAGGTCATATTAAAACAGAACATCCCTTGTCAAATTTGCTTTATGGCTCCTGTTCCGCCAGTGATTTCATGATTCACGTAGGAGGGGAAAGGTTTATTCTGCCATCAAGCCTCCAAAGATGTCTGCTATAAATGCCTATTGTCTCCAATAGGAGCTACCTGTACAACTCTGTCAGGTGCCAAGAATAATGACAATGTTTCTTTAGGATCTTAAAGGCCCGGCAAATTATTTTTCAGCTCTTGAGATATGGTATGAAGCCAAGTCGTGAACGTAAAGTAAATGCTAATCATTTTTCATATAGTCATATGTACAAACGAATTTCACCCGATAGATGTCAAATATCCATACTAAGGAAGTAATTTTATCCTAATTAAATACACTCTAGAATAATTTATATAATGATATTATGTATGTAAAGAGAAAAGCATGTCCCCAATCCAGCACTCTGATACAGCTGCCAGTGGGGCACAGGTAGATATATATATATATATATGTATATATATACAAATATATAGGTATACTCAGTGAAATTAACAAGACCCAAAGGTGGTATTGTCTAGGAATAAAAGGGATTTTTTTGTTTGTTTGTTCACAAAAGTAACTTATCTAGCACCACACATCAGAAAAAACACAAAAATAGCACACTCTAGTTCTAAACAGCTATGTCTAAAATAGATTATATAGTAAAACCGGTATTATACAGCATATTGTGGGTTTGATAAACAGATAAATATTTGCACTGAGTAGGCTGTTTATAATATAACATTTTCTTATCTATACAGAATGAAAGCCAAAAAGTTAACTGGATAGAGATGTGCAGAACAACATTAAATATTATGACTCAAAAGCAGGGACGAAGGGAAATTTGAAAGAAGAGTAAGAGAGAAAATGTTTACAGGCCATTACAAGTTCTTAATAGTAAATAAGGAATCAATTGCTCAAGTTGAAGAAAGCAGTAAACAAGAGATTGCATTTACATGCAGATGTCTAAAATTTGTAATTTTTTAAGTCTATGCACAAAAGTCATTTGTTTTATTGCTTGACATTCAGTTATGGCTAGATTATGTAACCTATTAGTTTTTTTTTTTTTTTTTTGTACTTTGGAAACAAGAATATTGTTAAAGGTGCCATAAAAATGGACAATATTGAAAACGGTTTGCAAATAAACCACCTAACACTGCAGTTCTTTATACATATTAAAAGCCTTGTCTGGGGTTTGTCATATGTTAAATATATTTAAACTGGGAAAATATGTTGTAGCTTGAAGCCTCCCATTGGCCCAAACATCCAATACAAAAACACATCTCCACAAAAGGAGCAGGCAGACAATACAGGTACATTTAAAGAAGCAGCCAGCTAATGTCCTAATGTTTAGAAAATTTACCACTGTTTAAGATGTTTAAGATGTTTCAGACTGTTGCGGATGAGCATTTTGGATCCAGGAAGATGTGTACAGTACATATGAATGGTTTGTTTTGTGAAATCATATTCACTATATTGCTCAAGAATTATCTGCATTTGCATATGCAATCTTCTCAGTGATAAGCAAGTTCCTAGAAATCGTATCCACATTAAGATACTCCTGGTGAGAAAGGAATCCCACGTGAACAAAGGAGAGAATGTGGTTGTTCTCGGAGAACAGCATCGTGGCGTGTGCAGCATGGGAAAGCTGACAGCAAGCTATCTTTCATTGTTCTCAGAAGGAAAGAAGAAAAAATGTGAGTGTGATGCTGTGAATGTGGGGAAGTACACGAGAGGACCCTAAACATAAGCCACAGACATGAATTCTACCAAGTTCATAGTCACTTTCTCAAAACAAGACTCCATGGTATGTTGCATCACTGAAAACAAGGTCGTCTCTATTTGGATTGACGATTCTGTCATTCGTGTGTACATACATGACTGAATGTGTTTATTGCTCTAAGTTCTGAGGGTTTGGTTGAACATGGAGATTCCCTCCATCCATGATGGCTCCTTGGTATGAAGTCTGGCTTCTAGATTATTTTAAAAATTATTCTGAGAGCCTGACATAACTGACCTCATTGATACAAACAAACAAGCAGACAGAGTCAGAAGTAAAACCAACCGCACGATGGAGACATTGCTCGCCAGCCTTCTCTTCTCTTACAAATTATAGAAGTTCTCTAATCAAATCTGGTGGAAGTGTTTTATCATCCTAGTGTCTGGGGACAGAATGAAGACCTGTGTCCTAGGCTCTTGGCAAACGATCAAGACTTGCGGTTGCAATGGCATTTCTGGGCACATACTTTGATCCATAGTATAAAGTTATCTCCAGGGGTTTAACACAAGAAGTGGCAATCATATGTAATGATATGTAAAAATGTCAATAACCTGTGTGTTTGTATAGACACACAGAGAGGGAGGAGGAGAGATTCTGCCATTTTCAACATTCTTTATTATTAAAAAAAAAAAAAACATGGTAAAGGGTATCTTTTTCATCTGGTAGACAGGGAATGTTTTCCCAAGTTATACTCTTTTAGCATGGTAAGAAAATATGTAAATATTCTTCTGAATGTGTATTCCAGGGGTGGAAGAATCAGACCCAGTAATTCCACTGACCTTTTCTAACTTTACAGAAAGTAATCTATAGGACTATAACAAAACTGTATTTCAAAAATATACAATACAACCTAAAAGCTGACTCAGGTAGCTGTCAGACAGGCCGGTTTTGTTTTATCTTTAGACATGAGCTCTTGTATTAACTTATCAGATATAACTAACAAATGGAGCAGTAAGAATTGTTTTGCAGAAAGGAATTTTTGGTTTGCGTCTAGAGGAGAACGCGTGGACACAAGAGTTAATTGCTGGCATTTTAAAAACACGTTTCATCTTTTACCTATCTCCCTGTACTGATAGGGGCAGGCCTCCTCTGTCATCCCTGGCTTTTCATTTTTATCCGTAATACGCAGAATTTGGAATCGTTTTTAACATTGAATGCTACCTACATTTATCATGAATATTTGACTGATTAGAGAAGTGGTAATTGGAACAGGCAGGGACTGTAGTTTGAATGAGGCTCTTGGTGGGTGCGTTCCCTGTCAGTGTAATGTGGGAACACACTGGCGGGATTTTGCTTTGGACGTTAGTCAATGCTTTCAAGCACACAAAACTGACCTCAACGGAACAAGACAACAGCACAGAGTTACACACACACAGTTCTATACAGTCCGCTTGTGCCTTGGAGGGATAGTATTATTATCATTAATAATAAAAAACACAATTTGTCCCAGTAGTACTGGCCACCCTGTTTTAAGAGTTTTAGAAGATCCCTGAGCACATGTTTTCTGACTCTTAACCCCAACTCCAAAATGATAGGGCTTCTATCGTTGATGCTAAGATGGATTGTCTTTCACAGTAAGTCAATCATAAGGTGCTTATTTACCCTTTTTTTTTTTTCACCAATCAGCACAAAGAACTGTCAGAAAATAACCTTTTATTATTATTATTATCTTAAAATAATAGCACTGGAAGGACACATGATTTAAACAATCAATGTTGGAAACAGTGGCTTTAGGATAATTATCTGGCTGCCTCTCAACAATAACAAGTGATTCGATCGACATTCCTTAGCCAAAAACAAAAGGCAGAACAACAACAACAAAAAAAAACGAAAACGAAAACGAAAAAAACCCAAAAAACTGTACAAATATGTATTTTTTTCCCTGAGGGATCAAGTACACCTGCAAGTGCTCTATGTACATATTGCACTAGAGAGGGATGAAGTTCATGTGCAAAAAAAGCAACGATGAGAGAAGCTTACCTACTACTGAAACCTTTTCCTTATAAGTTCCTACTAGGTTGTTTTGCATCTTGGAATGTCGGAACACAACAGCTAGCTAGTCCTTAGTCTAAAACTAAAAACACACATTGCTACTATGGCACATTCAATGAAATAAAAAGTTTCCCAAAGACAGATAGACAAATTCCATCAAGAAAATAATACAAAGTTTGTTTGTTTGTATTTTTTTTTTTAGAAAATTACATTACTTTCTTTCTTTGTTTCACATTACAAAATCTTTTTTTTTTTTCTTTACACAAATCACATTTTATTGCAGGAATATTTCAAGTGCCATCAAATATTTATAGAAGGGTTAAAAAAATAGAAGTCTCTCTAAAGTGGTCCAGACAAGGCTTTGTATAGAATAAATCTTTTTTTTTTTCCATCTTCTAGTTTTGATTTAAGTATTTTGAATACATTTTCTTTTCCATTGACACTTAGTAGCCTAGAAGCGGTCCAGCACACACACCCATCATACACACGCAGATCGCACACCCGCAGACACACACACAGACACACACACTCTCCTTCACCTGACTCTCAGCCCATCTCCACACGCTCACGAATATCTGGGTATCCGCACCGTAAAGAACAACCAAACTTAGAAGCAGTGTCTTAAGTCATATTTTTCTTAAGTCATAAAGGGTGAATTAGGATGCTGAAGACTCGAAAAAAATCCATACTTCTAACACAAATTAAGATGCTGAACACTTAAAAAAAATCCACAGCTTTCACAGAATTTGCAAACTGTCCAATCTGCACTTTGGTTTGCATTGTGACCAAGGAGGGTTTTTTTTTTCACAATGTAATACAACCAAGTGGACAACACTGTAACAGAAGGTCTTCGGGCTCTGTACAAAAGCCTCACGTACCTTACGGAAAAACAATCGTATAGGTAGGGCATGACAGTGGCCGGGTTAACAGTGACGTGGGTCCAATCCTTCAAAGATTATCATTAGACAGTTAAGTTTAGGAAACTTTAATTGTAAGAACTAATTAAGAATTTTGGTTCTGATATCACCAAATAGTTTGTGTCACTGCACAGGAGTTTTTATAATAAGGAAGAAAATAAAAATGCAAAGTTTCTCATATCCTATTCTGGACTCCATAGTTTTTCAACTAAACTTATTATTTAACTTCAGATCCCAACGGTAGTCAGCTGTTCCCTCCTCATTTCACCCAACATGTCTGTCTCGACTATTCTCTTCCCATCCTGCTGATGAAGCAAGTCCAGGCCTGCTTTTCTTTCAGAAATACCTAGAAGCCGCGTGATGTTACTCTATCTTGGCTTCCCATAAAAACAGTGTCACCATCTTGGTTTACCGTAAAAGCAAATGTCACCGTGGCATGACTATCACCGACGGCGTTGGAGTCTCATGTTTTTTTTTTGCATTAGGAATATGCAGAATCCTTTCTGGGAAAAGGAATTTCTTTGAAGTTCAACATTACGTTCTCTCTCTCACCCTTAGAGAAGTTCAATCAGCTCTTACTGTTTCACACACGGACACTGGAATTAGGTTTAGTCGCTCTTTGATGCACTAGCACCTGAAGCTGGTCATATTCAGAAAGCTTTGGTTAAAAAGAAGTTAATATACTTTACTAAAACCATCCCCAAATTTAGTGAATCTAAGTGGCAAAAAAAAAAAAAAAAAAAAGAGTAAAACAAAAAAAACCCTTCAAAACAACACCACACCATGTTCCCCCAAAGGAGAAAAACAGGGACAAATAAATAACTAAACTAAGCTGGGTACTCTTACCAGAGTATAAATACTATTGATCTTTAAAGGAACTATGTTTACTTATATTAAAAATTTGATTTAACCCTTCTTGCCCAAATATAAATACTATATGCTGACAGCCTCTCTCTATAAACACTCACATACAATTGTACATGCCTGTAAGAAATTTAAAGGAATATTAATCTTGTCTTCCCTTACTATATTTTTGAAAAAAAAAAAAATTTTTTTTTTTTTGGATGTTATTTAGGCTTCATACACATGTCTGTGGGAATAATTCTGTCTTTTTTTCCAAAATCCCTCAGAAACCAAGTCAGAAATTCAGTGTAGTTAAAAACAGAGGGACGTGCTCCGAGGAGCCCACCCTGGCGGCCTGGCATGGCATTAGCAGGCGAAATTCCCGCGGAAGATTCTGGAGGGACCCTCGTGGCAGAGGAGACTCTTTCTCCAATATACAGGGCAGCTTAGAAAATGCCTCCCTTTACAGCCTTGGAAGATGCTCCCTTTTCGGTACAAATGTGGTCTCTGATGACAGATAAGCAGTTTGAATCCCACATCTCGCGTGACTAGAATCATCTTCTAAATGCCTACATTCCCGAAAGGTCACTTGTTTTTAAAATATGCATACTCCCCCCACTGGGGATTATTAAAACAACAATAACAACAACATGAAATTAAATTAAAAACTCTCAATATTTCTCCCCTGAACACAAAAGCCAAACCATCTTCTAAATATTTAGTAAAATAAATTACAGTCCACAGTTTTCTGGTAAAGATAAATACAAGAGTCAATGTTTGCAGCTAGCATCAACTTCACTTTAAAGGCTTAAAGGATTTACTCTTTAAATGAGAGAGACTGGTTCGAAACGGTGGGCCTCCCCCACGTTCCTATCCACTGTCTAGCGACTATGAAGGGCAATATTCTGGCGTTATAACATTTATGGACAGGAAGAATTCAGAATTCGTTCATCATGAGATCAACTTTTAGGGTTCCTAGATTATACCAGAACATAAACATTCACAGAGGAAAGGCTTCATGTCCTCCCCTGGGGAGTATGCGTGTGCTTCTGATAGAATCTTTGGGTCCTTCTACAATGAAAGCGAGATTCCAAAGATATGGGTTACTGATTGGTTCTCAAAGCAAAAAAAAAATGGCAAGTTTGAGACTGAGTCCATGTAACTACTGAATTGGGTAAAATTTGCCTCCCCTTCTCCCCTCCGTGAAGTGGCATTTTAAAAAGCTTTAAAAGGAAAAGCGGGCATGATGGTCTCCGACCACAGCACCGATCCATCATCCAACTTTGTATGAAGCATAAACACATCTATCTTTAAACCTGCCAACAAGCGAAGTATCCTTTTCGGAAGAGCTCCATTTCTAATCCCAAATTCACACATGAAAACAAAAATCCAACGTGGTGATTTCTAGATATGACCAGCCAGTCTTTTAAAAGTCATTTTGTAAACAGCAGCAGCATAAAAACCTCCGACGTACCTTCCAAGCCTTCTCAGTTAAACTTGTGTTTCTGGTGCACATGCGACACGACAGTGAACACGCTAGCATTTAATTTAAAGAAAAAAGGTGCAAAATGAAAGTGCCTTATCAATTCAACAGGAAAAGCTACACCAGTAACTACATTTTATATTAATTAAAACAATATATAAACAATATCTCTTTTAGCTATATATAGTCTTCATGCCCATTTACCCTGTAATATATTATAATGCTATTGTTGCTACTGCTATGGACCCTTTTCATGCCATCCTGCTGACTGACAAGAATCGGTGAAAAAAATAAAAACTTCCTTCATGAGCCAAAGAGCAAGTTGTGCAAAGTAATGCCGCCACCTCCGCTATGCACACCGGTCACCAATCATAGCTGGACTCTCTGTTGTTACCGACCGATGGGTGACTCTGCAGAAAGTCTGTGGGCAGTGAGCTACAAGAAAAGGAAATCCTCCGACTTTAGTACCCGCCTTCTGTTGTAAACAGAGGTCAAAGACTGAGAAGTGGAGACAGAAAAAGGGTCCATATCTGTAGGCATAATGGAAATCATATGCATGAGAAAAACAAGTTCAACTTTTATTTGTTTTCAGTTTCCCCTCCTTTGCCTGACCCCGATCACCAAAAGGTGTGCAGTGTGTGGGCCTCCAGGTCTGTGCAGGGCCATGTAAAGTGTCTCGGTTAATTTTTTTTGTTTTTTTTTTTTTCCAGGTGTGTACTTCAGACATTCTAGAAGTGCTTAGGTGATACATTTACCCATCGATTTGCATTGCTGGCTCAAATTCTGAAGTGAACAACTCCTTGTATAATGGAGGAAAATGAAGTCGCACAATGTCTGGGTATATTGCTTTAAATGCCATTAGCTTTTCTGTATGTCGTCCGCATAAGGCTCTTAATGTAGAGACCTTGCATATTAACTGTAAGTGGAAAAAAGGACACGTCGTCAGGAGAGAACAGGCATGAGAATCAAAGATCAGGGAGTCAGGATGGGCTTTACGACACTGTTTATAATGGTGAAACACATGTGAAAGGTACAAATACCTCTAGTTACCAGAGAACTGGTAAAAATAAAAGATTGCACAGTTCTATCCTGAAATGCCAGGTAGACGTTCCATATTATTTTGAACATAAACAACTTAACCTATAGATGTGTTCATAAGCCCAAGCTGGCTCAGATAGTCAGTGGTAGAGTTGAGAGGGGAAGTTAAATCTTCTGATTCTTTTTTTTTGAGACAGAGCCTCAAGCTGTCCCCTGGGTAGAGTGCTGTGGCATCATAGCTCACAGCAACCTCCAACTCCTGGGCTCAAGTGAGTCTCCTGCCTTCAGCCTCCCAAGTAGCTGGGCCCA
>NW_003852406.1:12841582-12843472 GCF_000181295.1 Otolemur garnettii
TTGAGCTATAGGTGCCGAGCCAAATCTTCTAATTCTTCTTGCTATTTTAAAATGCTTTCTGCTCTCTCAACTGGAACCCTGCCCTCTACTGCTGCCTGAAGATAGGGAAGGAGGTGAGGGGGCAGGAGTGGGGAGTGAGGGCACCGCAACTGCAGAAAACACATTTCACACAGAACTACACGAGTCAACTCCAATTCGACAACTTTCTTCTTAGTAACGAGTTTTGCCTATAGGTACAGCAAAGTGATTCTGGGTCAGAGAGTCTGCAGGGAAGCCCCAGCACTGGCTATTTACCTGCTGAGGATGATAATATGATTTAAAACCATGCGGTTAGCCTCTAACGCACTACACAAAGGCAACATGCTTAGTATTTCCACCCACAATAATTTTCTCTAGGAAACGTTTTACCAGATCTTGTCCACATGTTAGACGTTCTCTATAATAAAAGAACCTAATATAACCCTTCTCTTTGGGCTTGAAGATGGAAAATACAGAAGATCCAGAAGGTTCTTCTCCCCTCCATTTCCCATTCCTGCCCCCCATTTGCTCATTTAGGTGCAAAAATGAAAAACAAAACAGCAATCAACCCCCAACTTCCACTTTCTGACCTAACCTAGCTATACAAAGAAGAGAAAACAAACAGGAAAACAATCCCCAAATCCTCTCGGGTCATCTCAAACAACAAAACCGAGAAAATAATTTCGGGCTGATTTTTTAAAAACCAAATACATACTACTAGCACTGCCACTGAAGCCTATTAGCATATTTTAAATTGGCATCCTAATTATAGTATTACTGTGAAAGATGATAATTAGCAAAAATGAATCCTTATCTTTGAACAGAGAGGTAATAATGGGAAACTGATGAAGAAAATACAAAAGTCATTTACTTTTGATTACTAATGACTAATGGAAATAGAACTGTTGTTAGAATAGATGGCTATCTTGATTAACTCTTTTAGTCCTTTATAACTTCCCTGCCTACATTCAGAGAAGCTTTTTCTAGCTTATATCAAGGCAAATCATTACCTCTCCTTAATGCACAACTTTGATGGAACAGGAGGAAGATTTGCAAGATGTATTAATGCTTAAAAAAACTTTTCTTCCGACAAACTGCAGGACACTTTTTCATCAGTGATAAGAAAGAGAATTTAACCTAAATAGTGAGTTTTGACCCAACAGAATTTTTTTTTTTTTTTGAAAGAGTCTCGCTCTATCATCCCAGGGAGAACACCATGGCAGAGTTCAGAGCAATCTCAAACTCCTACACTCAAGTGATCTTTTGCCTCAGCTTTTGAGTAGCTGGGACTACAGGTGCCAGACATGCCTGGCTAATTTTTTCCACTTTTAGTAGAGATGGGGTCTCACTATTACTCAGGCAGGCCAACAGAATTTTGTGACATGGAGATGTCTTTCTTTTTAGCAGCCTGTTGCTTCCTGACACTTTTGGAAATTGGTCATGATGACTTACAAGGGCTAATGGCAGCATGATCTATGCCATGGGAAAATTCAGGCCACACCACGTGGAAACGTTTGGCTCTTACCTTTGTTAGTATTCCGTCTTCTCGGTGATTCTTCTGTAGGACGTGTTGAAGGGCTAGCTGAATTTTCTGTTGCAGTTTTTCAATTTTTACCTTTTCCTGCAGCCATGAGCGATCTAAACATGAAAAATGGTCTTCCTTAGTATTCCTCCCCCACGGTGTCAGAACACCCCATTCTCCCTGTCCTTAGGTGCAGATTATCAGACCACAAAGCATATCTGTCTGTTTATTTATTTACTTTTTATTAAGTCATAAACACATATGTCATGTATACATTGATGCCTTTATTGGGTACAATGTGCTGATTTAGAGACTCGGAGGCTAGTTTCACTCTTTCTAAATTTGCTCTT
>NW_003852406.1:12843819-12899533 GCF_000181295.1 Otolemur garnettii
TTGAGCCACAGGCGCCATTTTTACTCATACTTAAAGCAAAGAAGGCACCCTCTCTTCCAAAGAGTAGACATTTAAATAGTACTACTTGTAGGAGTGCAAATAAAGCTGCCATGGCCCCTCAAGCCTTTTACTAAGTGAATTTCTGAGTAAAATATTCAGTATCAATGCTGCTAGCCTTCTTAGAAAATAGGAAGATTGCTTTATAATCCAAGGCAACTAAAACTGTCAATAAAATTCCAAATTACCTAAGTGTCGTTAATTTAAGATAAAGTCTTCATGCGTTAAGAATTCCAAATAGAAGATGGTAACTTTGCAAAAGTGATTATCCCCAAGAAGCAGTACTGGTTGAAAATACAGATTCCATTCAGATAAACAGGTAGATGACATCCAAACGGATTTTAAGAAAGAGTAATAGGTCTTAAAAACCACATTATCTTGGAGACTGGTATTAAGACGGGCGACCCTACTCCACTATAGCTTCTGTGGACTGGGTTTTAGTCAGTTCTCATTTCTTAATGTTATCTTAAAAGACATAAGGTGTTTTTTGAAAGAATATGTGTTGGGGGTAGTCAGACAGGGTGATATCTGAAAAACTGAAAATCAGATTTACTAAGGCAGCGACCTCTCTTGGTAGCTCTCACATACTTTCTAGCCATTAAAAGTTAGGAACTTTGTAAAAATTCTTGGACAATTTCGCCACTTACCTGCTGACATCAGTACAAACGCAGAGAATAATGCAATCTCATCTTCAGTCAGGTGCATAGAACATAAACTCTTTCCAAATTCAAAAACAAAGCTAATAAAGTCTTCACAGCCTGCCAAAATTAAAAGCAAGACAGTTGAGAATTTTGGTAATTATTATAGGAGAAAAATATGGGAGGAGGTGAAAAAAAAATCTGGTGGGGGCAGACCCAGAGGGGATAGGAGTAACATTTTTACAGTTTGATAGCTGAAAATTGTCAAAGAATAATCTGTTTAGTTACCACCATCACCATTTAGAAACCAGGAGCACGAACTTTTGCTGTGATTCCTATGTCAAGGGCGGCTCTGAGAGATTGCTAGAGTTTCCTCTTATTTTGCAATAGGCCTATGAAGGAGGAATCATCATCATCGACATCCCCATTTTAGAGGTGAGGAAAGAGAGACTTCATAGTCACAAAGGTAGGGGCTACACCATGAGATGCAAAGCCAGCTGTCCTATTATAGCCCACATCACAAGGTAAGAAGTACACTGAAATGCAAAGCCAGCTGTCCTACCTCACAGCCCACACTTCCAACCCACAGAGCCTAACAGCCACAATCTACCCAGCGTGTTCAATTCACTCCTTTGTGTTTTCATCTAAAACACCCTTTACAATATTAACAAATGACACATTCTGGTGATTCAAACTATTACGATTTACCAAACTGAAAACAGAGAGTGTGAAAGTCCCCTAAAATAATAACCCAATCCCTAAAAACTGATTAAGTTTGGTGTCTATTCTTTCAGATTTTCATACTATGTATACCTATTTAGAAGGCCATGGATTATGCTATACTTAATTATATATTCCTTTGGTCATTGGGACTTTTAAAAAAAATCACTTACACATCTTGGATAGCTTTCCATTCCCCTAGTACATTCCACTTTATTTAAATTACAGAAACCCAAATTTATTTATCAGTAACATATTTATCATTATATGTCACAGTTTCTCTTTATCTATACTTTTATTTCTTTGATATCTACATTGCGTTCTTATTAATGGTGGTTGTTGCAGGGTATAGGAAGACTTACTGCTCTTTGCTTGATTTTATCTATCAAATCACAAGCTCTAAGTCTGGGGTCTCCAGTCCCCCAGGCCACCAACTGCTACCAGTGCCTCGTCTGTCAGGAAATGGGCCACAGAGCTCCATCTGCCCTCTGTGCTACCCCACAAATTGTCTTCCTTAAAACTGATCACTGATGCCAAAAAGGTTGGGGACAGCTGCTCTTAAGTTATCTGAATAATACGTGTATGTCCCCCACAAATCTCACTTTTTAAAATCTTGCAGGAAACCAGAAGCATAGATAACATAAAACCCTTTGATTACCACCTAAACGAAATGAAACTCCAGATCTTTATGTGTGATATAGACAAAGAGCTTTGAGCTATGTGACTTGTTTAATAGTGACTAATTAGAAAGTAAAATAGGTAGGTATAAAATCCTTTAATTTCTGTTTGTGAATCATCCGTTTCCGATGAGAGCTTTCACCCAACCCACATCTTTTCCTGTGTCCCCGCCTTAAAGACAAAGCATCTTGCAATTTCCTTACCTAAGGATTTGAAGACGTCCGGGCTAGCATATTTCCCATCAAAGTACACGGTGTTGTTCTGAGAGTCAAAGGCACGGCACATTCTGATAAACACCACCTCTAGAGAACCTAAGCAGGGGCAGAAGTGGGTTGGGTCATTTGGTGTTGGTGAGTTCATTTCCAAGGTGCGAATGTAGAGACCCCTTCAGATACAGCACAGTGGCTGCTGTGTGCTGTCTGGCTGGTGGGTTCTCGGCCACATCTGCTATCTATCCAAACGCTAGAGTTTTCTCCCAGAATTAAAGACCATTCTATTGAAGCTAAAACCTCTTTAACTGAAGCAAGGACTGATTGACAAATTACTTCCTTGGCCTCTTCTGTCTTGCAACCCAGACTCTCCAAGTTGCTAGGCAAATATTAATTCGTATTTATTAAAACAATCACAACCAGGAATTCTTCCTAACAAATTATCATAAACTCCAGAGGACCTGGAAAGCAGAAACAGAACACAGGTGATGGTCAAGTTTGGGAATGCAGGTGTCCTTCAAATTAATCTTTTCACCCAGAAAAGGAGCAAAATGGGAGGGAACATTTTCTGAACATGGCTCAGAAACCTTTATAAAGAACCCAGCTTCTGCTAAGAAAAACCTGAGCTATTATCATTGGAGAAAAACCGTTCCCGACACCTTCCTTACCAAGCATTTCTTTAATAGGCAGGTGAGAGCAGGTTAGGGAGAGAGCTCAAAATTCACTTGCAAAGCACATACCTGCTTTTAGAAGCACAATTTGATCGTTTTGACACAGTTCCATAAATCCATCAATGCGTTTGGCAAACTCCACCACATACTGTATAGCTTCTGTAATTTTGATGGCACACAATTGCCACATCACCTCCCGCTGCTGTTAAAGAGGGAAACACATTAACATACTCCAGGAAGATGTGATGTTATGTAGCAGAAGCTTAAAAAGAAGAGTCTGGAAGGCAGAGCTTGTCAGTGTTTTAGCACTCAGCCACAGAGAATAGCAAAGTGGGCTGTTCCTTAATTATTTTCTCTTGGGATAAATAAACACCACTTTACTTGGGGAAGGGCAGGAAAGGGGAGTGGATTAATTGACTGTGTGCCTACTACGATCAAGGGGCTGTATGGTGTCCTTGTCTTGATTTATTTTCATAAGCACATTTTTCTATTTTTTAGAAATGGACACTAAAGCTCACAGAGGTTTCACAGCGAGTGGGTGTAGGAGCAAGGATTCCACCCAGTATCTCTGACATCCCCTTTCACGTGCCTTGCTGCTCTTACTGTTTTGTTGCTTTGCTTTTGTATCTCTGGCTGCTACGGTGTTGTCATTCCCCAATCTGTTGTGCTCAATTCCTTTTATACACTCGCCCTCCATTCAGTTACTGAGCGACCTGGAGCATTTGTTATTCTCCCATTTCCCCAATCTTAGTTTAAGACTGTTCCCACCAATATGATGGGGTGGAAGAAACACTGAATCAGAAACCAGGAGTCATGGTCTGGTCCTGCTGTTTCACACTCCAGCCAGATGCTAACGGACGCTAATTTTATCATTTGTAAAAGGAAGGGGAGGATTAACCTAGATCAGTGATTTTTCTTTTTTTGTTTGAGACAGAGTTCTACTTTGTCACCCTCGGTAGAGTGCTGTAGCATCACAGCTCACAGCAACCTCCAACTCCTGGGCTTAGGTGATTCTTTTGCCTCAGCCTCCTGAGTAGCTGGGACCCACCACAATGCCTGGCTATTTTTTGTTGCAATTTGGCTGGGGCCAGGTTTGAACCCACCACCCTCAGTATATAGGGCCAGTGCCCTACCCACTGAGCCACAGGCGTGGCCCTAGATCAGTGATTTTTCAACTTGTGTGCTATGAGAGGATCTTGGGTGTGCCATGAAAAATTTTAAAGATCATTAATCAAATTATTTTTGAAAGAACTTCAAAGCACATTAAGTATATTCTTTTTTTTAACTTTTTAAAAAATTGACATAATTTAAATGTGCTGTGTTACATTTAACTATAGATTCAAGAATGTGGTGAGATAAAAAAGTTGAAAAGCATTGGCCTAGATATTCTTGTTGATAAGAGTGTTTTATATTAAAAAAGGCAAGCAGCGGGTGGCACCTGTGGCTTAAGGAGTAGGCCGCTGGCCCCATATACTGGGAGTGGCAGGTTCAAGCCTGGCCCTGGCCAAAACTGCAAAAAAAAAAAAAAAAAAAAAAAAAGGCAAGCAGCAGTACTAATTGTTAGCCTCATATTGCTAAGTTCAGACTGGAGTTATGACCATAGCTTACAAATTTTTTGGTACACACTCTCTGAACACCTTCTTGTTAATCTCCAGGGAACATGAGGCTCAGGTTCTTTTACATCAACTTCCAGACCTTAAAACCTTCCCCTGTGACATCAGGACACATCTCAATTCATTTAGGGTTTTAGAACCTGCTTAATCTAGTCCCCTGTTGACAAGCAAAAGGAGATACATTTATCCTAATAAAGCACAATAAAAATTATTTGCTGTTGCTGAAATTTTGCATGCTGGCATCTCTGTGGAATGGCAAAAGTTCAAGTCCAAGAGCCACTCTGAGAGAAAGATTTTTCACTTGGGAAGAAATCTGATACCTGATGAAAGACACTCACGGTTTGGTCTGTTTGGACTCTTAGCTGCATCTCCTGTCCCCACCCCAGCCCCAGTGCTGCTGCAGTCCTGGGAAATTCCTCAGCCCTACCTTGTTTTGGTAGTTCTCAATCTCTTCCTGCAGAAACGTCTGCCACGTTATCTGCTGGAGCTCTTCTCTCAAGTACTGGCAGGTTTCCAGATGTGACTTAGATATATTCTGTGCAAGGTGTTCTAAGGAGAAAACAGGAGACCACAAACATGAAAAGCCAAGTTCGTTTTGGGATCATCAGCCGTTTAATATTTGCTTTAAAAATGAACAAGTATAAAGCAATGTCCCAAACCAGTTTTGATTATCTTTACACCTTTAAACGAGCAATTTGGAACTCTTCCGTGTTTGAGAACATGAGGCTGGAGGACAGGGACTTTGCAGAACCAACATTTGAAAATAAGGTGTGGTGACTTCAAAGACCCCTCCTGACCTTGACCTTGTTCTGTGTCTTTATACCAACATCTAGGAGTAAATGACCCAGATAGGTATGGAAAATGATTGACATGGCTTCTCCTTGGAATTCTTATGAAGAAACATCGGCCACATACATTGGCCTGGGAAATACTATTCCTATTCTTGAAAAACTAGAAAATGATATTCTTTTAGGATGACAGCTATGCATTTCTTCTGTTTTCCTGCAAATTGCAGAACAAGCATTACCAAGGGTCGGCCACGTGATTTCACGTAGGCTAGCTGTTGATAAACAGACCAGCTAGATGGGGTCTGTATCTCAGCTGTGCAACTTACTAGCTATACGATCTGGGGGATGTCACTTAACTTCTCTGTGCTTTGGTTTCCTCATTTCTAATATAAGGAGGAAAATAGTACCTATTTCATAGAGCTTCTGTAAGAATTAAATGGGTTAAGCACTTGGAGCAGGGAGGCTTACATAGCATCTACCACAAAACATTAACCATTATTATACTTGAGTGCAGGCTGTTTGAAGATACTAAAGAAATAGATGCCTAGGAGTTTTCTCTAGGAGTTTATAATCTGGTGAACAAGTATGGACCTACTGAAAGGATAATTCAGGACATTAGATAAAAAGCATGAAGTTGAATTCTATCAGAAGAGAACGTAATAGCTGCCGTCATAAAAGGGAGAGACTCGTGTTGACCAAGTGGAAGCAGGAAATGCTTCTTGGCAGAGGAAGACTCTGCACTGGCCCCTGGAGGAAGGGAAGGATTGGTAGGCAGGTCAGCAGTGTCAGGAGGTGGACCAGCTCCACAGAGGAGGGATGGTGTCTGAAGGAACAAATACGGCATTTATAGCAGATACACCTTCGTCAGAAAGTGACATTGTCGAAACAGAAATATAGGTAGGTTAAGATCCTGAGCTTGAACGTTAGGACTGAGTTCAGACTTGATGGAACAGAAAGAATCAACAGGATCCTTAAGGGAAAGCTGATGTGTTGAAAATTCTATCTGGGGAAATAGGGCGAGCAGTTTTGTGCTTGGTGGCTTGGGGCACAGCGCGGCTCAGGCAGGAGGACGGAGGAGAAAGCTGCAGGAATCTAGATGGGAGGGACTGAGAGCCTGAAGCAGGTTGGTGGCAATAGTGATGGAAGGGAAGGATGCCTGAATTAGCTTTTAAAAAAGAATCCACAAGATTCTGTGAATGTAAAACCATAGCAAAGAAAAAAAAAAAAATCCCCCTTTCAGAGTCTTCAATACATTCAGAGTCCAGCCATTTAAAAGAAGGGTGCTGCATGCATTGGTAATGCCATGAGAGCGTCTATTTGTATGAAATATGTTCCTGCTTTTGTCAAACAAAAGCAGACTTTGTTTGTGAGAAGAAAGTTCAGGTTTGCTTAAATGGAGCCTGAAACCAGAATCTCCTTGGAGACACTGAAAAGTAATAAACCTTAATGGCCCTACTTGGCAAATCACAGACACTCAAACAGCAAACACAAATAACACGAAAAATAAAACATGAACCAAAGAAAAAAATTAAAGGAAAGAGACCGGGAGAAACAGAGAGCAAAGAGGGAGAAGCCAGCCAGCAAATTATGTCTTAGAGTCACCGATACTCGTGAAAAGGAAAGACAAAAATAATGGAGAGTCAGAAACCAGAAAATAAATTCACAAATAACATAGTGCAAGATCTTCTATAGAAAGGGCATTCACGGTGTGAGAGCATCACTAGAATGAAAACCCGTTTTTGCAGATATGAAAAATAATGATGAAGATCAAGTGTGTTCCCAGCAAGCAGAGGAAGCCTTGTGGGGTGAACGATAGGAAGAGGCTCGCATCATTTTCTTCCAGGTTATGCTTCTTTTACAGTTAATAAGATGGTGAGCACCTTGTTTCACTTTATCCTAAAAAAACGTTGCCACGGATCCCCCTGTTTAGAAGAACCCATAAGAAATGAGCCGACCACGTCTGCAGTGTACCTGACAGGTCAGTAGAGGGCAGTGGCTGCATTCACACCGGCTGCTCACCTTTGATTCTAGCTCACAGCGGATTTGGCAAGTGTAAGATGTTAGACACTTTGCTATTTTTAAATCTCCATTTCAGCAAAGAAGAATATGGTCAGACTGAATAAGAGTTGGAAATGTAGTGTGGTCTTTCAGAGAAACAGTCTGGAATAGTGAAATACCTTGGAATGAGGTGTTTAGGAGACTTGGTTTCTGTTCTGAGACTCAGCAGATCCCTATCTCGGTGTGTGACCGGGGCAAGTCAGCTCACCTCCTCTAGTCTGAGTGCCTCGCCAGTGAGCCAAAGTCTAGATACTTTAGGTGGAAAATCCTGGTTTCTGAGTTCGTCACGAATTTTTATAGTAGGAAGGAACACTTAGACATCAGCTGTTCCAAACTACCCATTTTACAAAAAATAACAATAATGATAATAACATTAACATTTTTTTTTTGAGACAGAGTCTCAAGCTGTCCCCCTGGGTTGAGTGCCATGACATCACAACTCACAGCAACCTCCAACTCCTGGGCTCAAGCGAGTCTCCTGCCTCAGCCTCACAAGTAGTTGGGACCACAGGGACCTGCCACAATGCCTAGCTATTTTTTGGTTGCAGCCATCATTGTTTGGCGGGCCTGGGCTGGATTTGAACCTGCCACCTTAGTTGTATGTGGCTGGTGCCTTAGCCACTTGAACCACAGGCGCCAAGGCATAACATTAACAGTTATATAACATTTAATATGTGCCAGACCCATATGATTTATATCTATTCTGAATACATACATATTTTTTCTTGCTTAATTCATACAACAACCCCAGGAGGAAGGTACTAGCGTTATCCCCATTTTACAGATGACGAAACTGAGCCACTGTGAGGTTAAGTGACTTCTTCAAGATGTCACAGCTGACAAGTGGCAGAGGTGTGATTCAAACACAGACAATTTGGCTCTGGGGTCTATGCTCTTAAACTTTATATAGAAGGTGCCCCCCAAATGGATACTCATTATATAGTGATAACGTTTGTTATCTTGTATCTGTTGTAACTGCAGAACTCACACGTCAAGCATTACAATTTTAATACCATTTTTTCCTTTCTTAAAGTGTATGTACATTTTTCAGGCACCCTCCATATTCTGTGGGTTAGGAAACTGCAGCTTGCAGAGGTTATGTGATGAATCCTGGGTTGTGCAACTTACATCAAGGCTAGGACCACAATCCATGTAAGTTGACTTCTGGTCTTATGCTTTGCCCAATGTATCAGTCATCTCTACTGCATGAAGCTTTAGTTATCAATTATAGTAAAGAAATACAATTAGCCCTTTTAAAAAACAAAATGAACCTAGGTCGTTTATCTGGAATAGATAATTCAGGTGCTAATTGCACACCAAGGGCAAAAATTTCCTAGCTAAGGATGAAGATGTATTTTCCACTAAAAGTAATAGATACTATTATTGAAAGACAGACTTAGGACTTAGGAGATGTTAATCTATAATTTTATTTCCCTACGGTACAGTAGATTTCATTTGTTTAAAATCTGATGACAAAATTTAGCCCCCAATGAAGTCATGAGTCTGAGTTAATCGATAGCAGAGAAGATAGCAGGAACTTTAGTAGCTTTGAAGAAGGAGCAGAAAGAGTTGGGCCACTTTGGTGGTATTCTTAGCTCCCTGAACTACACTGCATGTGTAAGTAGAAAATTAGAGCCCAATTATATCCCTTCCAGACAAATTCTAATTTGGTTTTGGGTTTGAGACTACCACTTATAATGAATTGATTTAATTCATCCTAGAAAATGGGACGCTTGTGAAGAATCCGTAATTTAAAAGGACATATAAGGCCCAGGGCTCCCAGTCTGTACTGGGCAGTGACCACCAAGGACGGGAAGCTGCCTTGTCTGGGAACCTTGAGGAATCGGCTCAGCCATTTCTGGCCCCGCTTAGGGTATCAGCGCGCTTTTAGCCACAGTGTCACGTTCAAGGGCAACACTTTGCCTAAGGCTGATGGATTTATTTGAGGATTGAACGTTTGACAAGCAAACAGCACAGAGTCACTGGTATTTGAGGTAAGGGGGGAGCAAACCTAAAGTGAGTCAGGTCATTTTTCATGGTATCATGTCAGCTTTCAATCAAATCCTTATTCATACCTGAAAATTTTACTTTCATTACTGTTCTGCTTAAGGCTCAGCCAACCAAGATTTCACGACAAAAATGGAAGGTTTTTGTTCTAGTTCAAGAAAAAAAAAAAAAATCAAACCTACCACTGCTCAGCTTGGCTTCTAGTTCAGAGGTTTCTCTGTTAATCAAAAGAGCTGTGATACACCTTTAATGCTGTTCAGTGGTTAAAGACCAGGCTTAAAATGTCTCTGCTCTTGAGGATTTAAATTTAGACCCATAAAGAGATGCTTGTGTAAAAACCGTAAAGAACATTCAATTTGTTCTATTTGGAGAAAGATTTTACTGGAAATATAAATTTTCACTTAAAAGATGTTTTATGGGGTACAGAGGTGGAGAAACCATCTAAAGAGCACAGCCATTATGTCTGTGAACTGAGGATTTCTGTGCTGAAGTCAGAACCTGCTGGTTCTTTTCCATCTGAAGTCTTCATTCTCTCCTCGTATTAACTTAGTCATCTCCACAGCAACTAATTGAAATATCCCAAAGGATTATAACCTTGTGTGAGGAATCACCAGGAGGAACAGATCAAATTCTAAAACTACAAAGGTTCTTATCAAAGTTTCTCTAATAATAGTGCCGTACTTAAAAATCGATTAAAAATAGCAGAGGATGTTAACACAACTTCCTTGAAATGGAAAGTTTTCCATCGTCTGTGTTATCAACCTTTCTAGGTCACATCTCCCAAGAAGCAGCAATGTCCCAGCAATAAGAAAATGACATTTTTCTTTTTTTCTGGCGCGGTGAGCCTTATGTGAAGTATATCATATGGTCACCAATGTCTATCATCAAAGCATTTTGGCTAGTAAAGAAGCTAATTTACATTGAACGTTTATAATATACATCAGGATTGAAAAACTAGGATACCAATGGGGGATGTACAGATGATATAAATGAGAGAAGGGGGCGGTGCCTGTGGCTCAAAGAGTAGGGCGCCTGCCCCATATGCCGGAGGTGGCAGGTTCAAACCCAGCCCCCGCCAAAAACTGCAAAAAAAGAGAAAAGAAAAAAAAATAGCCAGACGTTGTGGCGGGCACCTATAATCCCAGGTACTCAAGAGGCTGAGGCAAGAGAATCACTTGAGCCCAAGAGTTTGAGGTTGCTGTGAGCTGTGATGCCACAGAACTCAACCCCAGGATGACAAAGTGAGACTGTCTCAAAAAAAAAAAAAAAAAAAAGTGAAATAAAATAAATGAGAGAAGGGGTGTGGGCCCAATAAAAAGTATTTAGCTAGCGCCTGGCTGATCTTAGCTAGCTGCTGACTTTCACAAATGCTGGCCCAGTACACACACTTCATTCTCCCCCATCCCACAAGAAGCTGATAGAACTGTCTAAATGTTAGCAATAGATTAAAAATTTTAAAACTCTTCCCTGGTCAAAAAAATAAGATACACCTTTAATGCTGTTCAATGGTTAAAGACCAGGCTTCAAATGTCCTTGCTCTTGAGGATTTGAATTTAGACCCATAAAGAGATGCCTGTGTTGGCTCGGCGCCTGTGGCTCAAGTGGCTAAGGCACCAGCCACATACACCTAAGGTGGCGGGTTCGAATCCAGTCTGGGCCCACCAAATAACAATGATGGCTGCAACCAAAATCAAAAATAGCCGGGCGTTGTGGCGGGCGCCTGTGGTCCCAGCTACTTGGGAGGCGGAGGCAAGAGAATTGCTTCAGCCCAGCAGTTGGAGGTTGCTGTGAGCTGTGATGCCACAGCACCCTGCCCAGGGTGACAGCATGAGGCTCTGTCCCAAAAAAAAAAAGAGATGCCTGTGTTAAAAGAGGTTCTGTTTGTGGGCTGCCGGTTTTTGTCACCTAAGGTACAAAGCAGTACCTGGAATATAAATGAGGTCATATAGTTATTTACAAGGTAGATAACATGGGTCATTCCCTGAGCAGCAGAATTTAAAGACTGTGTATGATTATTTGTCCCAGCCCGATGCTGAGAGGTCAATATAGTTATTGGAGATGCCTTGGGGAACAGCAGGGGAACAAGTTGGAGCACGAAGTAGCCCAAATGCCTGGGACAGGGGTGAAAGGTGAATTTCACCATTTTAATAACATAACTCAAAAGAGAGAAGTCAAATGCACCCCTTTTATTTCAAAGGGCACGAGTAGAGCCCCCCAGGAGAAACATGTGTGCCCTTACCTAACTCTGCCATGGACACAGTGGGGGAAGTCTCCCCATTGGTGAAGGAACAGTAGGGAAAGAAGCCCGATGCTGGTGTGTAGTCACATATCGGTTCTGGTTTGATTCCGTTGATGTCGAGACCTGACTGGTCTGGGGAAGGTTGTATGTCCAGGTAGAAGCTGCTGACAGCAGAGTCGGCCTTGCTGCCCTCCGGGGTGTGCCCGTCGATGTAGTTGCTGAGGTCGTCGTGAAGTTCCGTCAGCCCGTTGGCCGAGATGTTGTAGGTGGGCGTCAGCGGCTCGGCCTCCCCGGGCTGCTGCTGGTGGTCGCGCTGCTGCTGCTGCAGCCGGTGCTTCTGCACTTCCGCGTACAAGCTGTCTCTCTGCTTCTTTGACATTCGGCCAAATTTTACAGCTGGAAGAGAAGAAGCCAAACCACACCATATACCATGTGCTTTCTTCCTCACTATCCTCTCCTGCGTGCCTGAGGGTTTCCTCTGAAGTCTCAGTATCAATCCAGAACCACAGGACCACAGAATAAGGGCGTCATCCGGGCGGAGGGCAGCCCACCACACAGAGGCTCACTCCACACCCCCATCAGCAAAACATACATCCCAGAGAAACTAAGGTCCCGGGATGGGTAAGAGAGACCTGGACGGATACCACCTTTTCTCCCCACTCTCACTCCCCCGGGCTCCCTGGGCACCACCGATAGGTAACTTCACGCACTCAGCTCACTCTCCACTCACACTGCTGGCCCAGACCGCCTCCTTCTCCCCAGTGTTCAGCCCCTGCGTAGGGTGCAAAGCCTCACAGGGTCATGGAGGCATAAGCACCTCCTCTCACTGCCTTTCAGTTCACGCTTCCATACACCTGAATGAGGTTCTCCCCCACAGACGGCCAAATCTGGGTCTTCAAGGCCTTAACAGACTGGTTGTAATGCTCTGAATTCTGTCTGAGTCTACAGACAGAAGAAACAGCCCCTTCCTCCACTCATAGGTCAAGGCAGCCCCAGGAAACCCTGGGGCCATATCTAAATGTCAGTTTCTGCTATTCTCATTGGGCTTCAAGTGAGGACAGCGTCAGGGATCGGAAAGAGCCAAGGTAGCAGCAGATCCCTGTTGGGTGGAGGTGTGGTCGCGACACTGCGACACTTCTCCTTGGAAGGTGTCCCCATATTTAAAATGGAACAATGACCACAGTGACTTTCCAGTTCACTTAGAATCCCAAATGATTTCTCCTGAAACACCCAGATAATTAAAAAAAAAAAACCAAACCTATGATTTCCTTGTCTGAATTCTCCCACTAACTCATTAACTTCTCAGTGACACTGTGTACAGAGGTAAAGTCTCTCCTGAAGGAACTTAGTTCTCCTGATTGATTGTGGATAAATTTATCCCTGTCAGGGTGGATGAATTCATCCATTTGACTGTCCCCCTACTTATAAAAGTCTGGGATGGGAGGCAGGATAAATGGGCATGGAGGTGGGAAGCAAGGCCACCATACCAGCCAGCTGGTGGACTCTTTCCCTGCCAAGGACGATGTGCTGTCCTCTTGCACAGAGGACACAAGGGAGCTGGAATACTGGTCAGTGATCATGACTCAGATAACAAAGCTGGGTGGGGCTGGTTAGACAGCCAGCAGGCTGATGTGAGCTTTGAATTGCAGGCCCCGTAATTTTTATAAGCCTCAAACTTTACTCCTAGCCTACTACAACTTGTGCTGTTTCTTTCTTCCTTTTTCTTTTCTTTCTTTTTTTCCCTTTTTTGAGACATTGTCTCAAGCTGACGCCCTGGATAGAGTGCTGTAGGATCATAGCTCACAACAACCTCCAACTCTTGGGCTCAAGTGATCCTCTTGCCTCAGTTTTTTCTATTTTTAGTAGAGACAAGCTCATGCTTTTGCACAGGCTGTTCTTGAACTTGTGAGCTCAAGCTATCCACCTGCCTGGGCCTCCCAGAGTGCTAGGATTACAGGCATGAGCCACCACGCCAGTCCTGTGCTATGTCTTATATGCAAACTTGCCAGGAAGTACACTGAAAGGACTCAATTTTTTTGAAAAAAAAAAAAGTACTCTAGGACACCCAAAGGATTAATACCAATGGATGAAACTTGTTCTACTGTGATTCTATGATGGTGTTTTAACTTTTGCCTTAATATTACCAACAATAATCATATCACCCTGTGAGTGAAATAAAAGTACCAGCTTTCGAGAAAAGGCACATACAACTTCTGATTTTTACTTAGAAGTTCACAAGAGATATACCCAACTTCATCAGTTGTCATTTCATTGGAAGAGGAAATCCACAGAGTTGCATGTCTCGGGAATTTCTCAGAACATGATATAAGTTCTGTGATTTCTATCTTCCAATGGAAAAAAACTTCACGTTTGTAGTGACGCTCAGAGTGGATGTCCTAGAATCTGAAGGAACATATCCACAGGCCCTGAGAACATCTGATTATGGGGAAGGCAGGCTCTTGGAAGGCCCGCCCTGTATTCTGAAGTATTTTTCCACAGGCTGAAATTCCATTGAAGGAGACATTTTCCTTCAAAGGGATCTCTTAAGAGAGCCAGCTGGTGTATTAGGAAAAATCCTCAAAATGGACCCGCTGGACTTTCTGCCCAGTTTCCACATGTAAGCATAACTGTCCTGAAATCTGGTGCTGATTATTCAGTACCCTTAAGATCATTTTCCAGGAAGATCGTGAAATGTTTTGTTACTGAATGGTAGACAGTCTCTATTCCTTAAAATAACGTCTTTTAGTGAAAAGAACATTTGTCACTGAGCCATACTTTGCACTATTTCCATACATTCTGTACGTACAAATAGTTGACTTTGGTGTGTGATTCAAGATATCCAGTTGGCATAAAAGCCACTGCATCCCAACCTCCAAAGAGCTTAATAGCATGAAGTCAAGTTCACAATCAGTTCTAGCTTGTGTTTGCTAGGGGGGTGGGAGGATGGCTGTAGGAAGTATATTTATTAAGGCCCTCAAATGATACTTACCTTCCATCAATCCACCCTCCCAGGAACGTCTGAAACATCAAGAATCTGAAGGGGCTCAGACCACCAGACACTTCTCCTCCCCACCACTCCCACCCTTCCATCAGCAGTCAGCTGACCCCGGCATATTTTGGCAGATCTGGGTCCAAGCTTCAGAAGGCACTTTTCACAACCCCATGCTACCGTACCACTCAAGCTGGGAGAGCTCACCATCTCGAGACATCCCTACGGCAAGGCATTTCTGTAATCGGCAGTGCTGGCAGCGGTTCCTACTGGTTCGATCAATCAAACAGTTCTTTTGACGGGGACAGGAGTAGGTGGCATTGCTTTGCTGACTTCTCCTGAAAAAGCCCTGCGATTCAGTTATAAAATGTAAAACAGGTTAGTGTCGGTTCGAGTGGCACGATACCGAAGGCAGTTCACTAAAGCACCGAGCGGCATTAATATTTGATGGAGAATTAAACTTGGAGCAGAATTGTCCAGGAGACCATAAATGAAATTAAAGTCACTTCTTTTTCCTTGAGTAAAATTGATCCCCAGAGCCTAATCCTCTGTCCCTTACACATGCAAAACTTTCTTAACTTCAGTAGACAACCGTCTATATGAAAAAGACACGACATCAGTCCGTGCCTTGTTCCTGGGCTCTGAGGGCTCTGGTGCTCAAAACCAAAGTGCTCGATGGGGTGACACAGAGGAACTCACCGTAAACCTTTATCTCCAAATGTATTTAGTAAAATAAACACAAAACACTTCTCTGGAATGTCCAGAGTTAAGGAACGGGCAGCCACATGTACGACCCAGGGCGCTGCAATCCTGGTTTACGGTGGCAATGTCCACCAGCCCAGGGAAATCTGCGGCCCTTTATTTAGGCTTTTCTCATTCCTCAAGTCTGAACTTACTGTCCCCAGCATTTAAATGACACTGGGATGGATTATTCTGGCAGATCGATCACAGTGGGAATACTACTTCAACCCTGACAGTTTAGAAAAACCATGTATTAAGAATCGTGGCCTTTCAGATGTGACAAGGCCAATCTGATACTCAAGTTCCTTTCACGTATCAAGCACTGTTTTGGAAATAAGACGGTGGACGGGGATGTTTAAGGGGCCATTGACCTCAAGAATTTTCTTTCTGGTTGTATTTTTGCTAACTTCCTGAGCTGGCTTCTGAGCTCATTAATTTTCAGTACTTATTCTTTTCTTAAAGCTTCAAATTTTCCTTTTAGCTACGTTTAGAGCAACCCACTAGCTTTATACTATGTAGCTTTTTCATTATCATTCAGTTGAAAACATCTTCTAATTTTCAAGGAATTTATTCTTTAACCCTTCTGGGATTTAGAAGTATGTTTCTTCCTTCCTTCTTCTATTAGACAGGGTCTCACCCTACAACCTCAAACTCCTGCCTCAGCCTTTGGAATAGGTAGGACTCTAGGTACAGACATGTGCCACCACACTTGGCTCATGTTTACATTTTTTGTAGCATCAAAGGTCTCACTATGTTGCTCAGGCTGGTTTTAAACTCCTGGCCTTAAGCGATCCTCCCAGCGTGGTCTCCCAAAGTGATGGGATTACAGGCATGAGCCACTGCACTCACCTGCATATTTCTTAACTTCTAAACGCATAGGGGGTTTGGGTTATGTTTTTAACCCAAAAACACATCTTTCAGTGATTTCTGCAACGTAGGGATGTATGCAGAAGAAAATTAAAGTAACTAGAGTCATTTCTATGAAGCAGAGCCATGAAGGATACAAAAGAGAATTACTGTCTTCAAAGCTTTACTAGCGAAGATTTGTGACTCCAACAAAGGGCACTAGTGCGTATGGGAGAATTAAGATCCTGAAGATCAACAGTGTGGTAGGCACTCAGATCAGGGTACTCTGTTATTGAAAGATTTTTCTAGAGGCCAATTTGGAAGCAGTATCAAAATCATTAAAAATAAGCCTATTCATTGAAGCAGTAATAACCTTTTAAGAAATACACCTTGAAGGAATATTAAGAACAGTACAAAATTTTACTACAAGGGTGCTCTTTGCATCACTATCTGTAATACAAACATATTTAGAAAGATCCTAATTGTCCAACACCAGTGAATTGAGCCCTATGGCATATTCATACAATGGAATTTAGCAACCACTAAAAATGGTATTTTAGAAATATAGTTATTAAAATAAAAAGCTGGTTGTGGTTCAGTGGGTAGGGCGCAGGCCCCATATACCGAGGGTGGTGGGTTCGAACCGGGCCACGGCCGGCTAAAATGGCAGTGGCAACTGCAACAAAAAATAGCTGGGTGTTGTGACGGGTGCCTGTAGTCCCATCTACTCAGGAGGCTGAGGCAAGAGAATTGCTTAAGCCCAAGAGTTAGGGTTGCTGTGAGCTGTGATGCCACGGCATTCTACTGAGGGTGACAGAGTAAGACTTTGTCTCAAATAAATAAATAAATAAATAAAAAAGATTAAGATATACTGCTTAATTTTTAAAAGCAGCTAAAGAGCCAGGTATGGTGGTTCAAACCTTTAATTCCAGCACTCTGGGAGGCTGGGGACACAGAATTGCTTGAGGTCGGGAGTTTGAGACCTGCCTGAGCAAGAGTGAGAGCTCATTTCTACAAAAAACAGAAAAATTAGCCAGGAACGATGGTGCATGCCTATAGTCCCAGCTCCTTGGGAGGCTGAGGGAGGAAGATTACTTGAGCCCAAGACTTTGAGGCTGCAGTGAGCTATGGTGATGACACAGCACTCTAGCCTGAGTGACAGAGAGAGACCATGTCTCAGAAAAAAAAAAAGTAACTAAAGAACTAATAATTCAATTGTTTTTATGTGTGGGGGAAAAGAACCTATATATTTAATATAGACGAAACTTTGGAAAACTATGGTCCAAGTTGTTGGCTCTGGTTGATAGGGCCAATCAGATTTTAATTTTCTTTCTGTTTACCTGTGTTTTCTGATTTATTTTTTTCACATAACAAGAAGATGCATGAGCTACTCTGGAAGATCAAGCCAGTGCATCTGCTTTCTTTTGTGGACCTGCGGCCCTTCATGGACCAAGTCGATATATGTGATGTGCGTGACCTCAAGGCCCAGTTCTTTGCTTTGAAAAACTAACCTGGGATGGGACAACGCAGGACCCCTGATCCCATCTCTTTCGGCCAAGCTGTTTGCTAACCTCAACAAAGGCAAGGCTGGGGGCCTAGCTTTGCAGACTGCCTTTCTGTTTATAGTTTATTTAAGTCTATCCTCTAGCACAGTGATTCTCAACCTTCCTAATGCCCCGATGTATTTTCACTGTTACAAAGGGGTCGTGACCCACAGGTTGAGACCCTCTGCGAGTCTAGCATGTCTGCCCTCTTTGTGAAGCGATCTCTCTAGTCTCAAGCTATGCAAAGCTGCGGTTTTTTGGATTGCTTGTATATGTGTTTCTTCCCCTGTAAAAGGAAGTGAGAAGCAGCAAACCTTTCTTTGGGAGTTAATAGAGATAATTCAGAGAAGTATAAATGGTCTCAGAGGCAGATAATCCTCAGAGAGTGAAACCAAGAGGTCAGCTGTGTAGGTAGTCATTTTCCTTTGAGACGCATAATCTCTGTCAAAGCTGAAAGGTGTTTTCTCTTTCTGGAGACTTTCCCCGATATGTGTCCTCACAGAGACTGCCCAGGATCAGGAGTCTATTTGCTTTTTCTTGAGTTGGAGTTGAATTTGGTTGCGTCACCCTAAGCCTGTTACACTTTGTTTTATGATCACTAAATATGGACGGTGCCTGAATGGTCTCTTTTTTCTTGGGAACTGAACCGGTACCTGGGGGCTGCCAAGCGCTCTCCAACCTATCTCCGACCACCCTTCCTTCTGGCTGCTTCTCCATCCTTATCATTTCTTCTCGGGATCCTGTCCCATTTCTTTACTTCTTTCAAGAGTCTGAAATCTGGAACTAGACACCTCTCTTGAATCATGAAAAGCATTATTTCATGAATGAACGGGATGCCATTTTTAAATTTCCATACGTTAATTTACCTTCAAACCACCATGCCTAAAATTGTAGACTGACAGCACAGAAGCCACATGTAATGATCAGTTTGCTCTTCCTGGACTACTCTTCCTTGTAGTCCAAGGAAGCTCTAAGAGAGCATGAGGATGACGAGAATAGATAATCAATCTTAATGAGGGCTGGCATTAATCTAATCGTGTTAGTCCTTATCTTTAATGCTTTGCTATCTCAAGGCCTTACAGACCCTGGAGAGACTGACCTTTGGGGGACTATCTCTTTCCTACAGATAGCAAACAACTTGTCTACAGTGTGTCCTTCATATCCAGATCAAGCAAGCAGAGCCCGCACCTCCCTGCCACCTCCTTTATCAAGCTCTTATATTTCCAGCCACTGTCCCTCTTGCCTACTCATCCCAGGACCAGGTGCCAGACAGCCAGCATGTCCCTAGTTGCCTACCATCCTCTGTAATCGTTTAAACTAACCAGCCCCAAACCTGCTTGCCCTGGCTGCACGCTCCTTCACATGGAAACCACGACAGAGGCTCTTGTTCATGTTTTCCCCTCACCCTCTCTGCCTCTTGACTTCCCTGCTGCTTCTCCATGTGGCCCCTGCATGGCTTGCCCTGGGTCCTGTTTCTAGAGATTTGTCAGTACAGTAGTTCCACCCCCGCCCTAATCGGCAATCTTACTTTCTGAGTCTCAGTTACCTGTGGTCATCTGTAATCCAAAAATGTCAAGATATTTTGAGAGAGGGAGAGACGTCACATTCACATAACTTTTATTACAGTACACTGTTATAACTGTTCTGTTTTATTATTATTGCTGCTAATCTTACTGTGTCTAATTTATAAATTAAACTTTATCATGTTAGGTCTGAGGAGAGTAAACAGGTGTCAAGGAAATGGTTAAGGGTGGAGAGCAGGAATCAAAATGTAGCTAGGAACGATACTGCAGCTAGCAACTGTTCCCCGGAGGGAATATACATAGTAAAAATTCCTACTGCCCTAAAGCTCATTATCATCTAGTTAGCATAGCATGGGTAGAGTTTTGTTAAGGATTCTGGGGAAGACTTGTGGGGAGAAGGGGAAACTGGTATACAACCACACAGTTATGTAAACTGTCACGTGATCTATTATATAACCTCAACCTGTCAATCAGCCCAAAGGGCAGGAAACAACAACCAATCCTACCAGGAGAAAGGTGGGACAAACTAGTGAGCTTATAAAAAGGCAGTATGTGCTCAGACTTCAGCATCTTTCTCCACTCCTGGAGGCGGGCCTGTTCCTCTCTCTCTGGAATGGATTTTCACTTTATTTTGTGCAGTTTGTGCAGCCTCCTTCTTTACTTTCATTGTTTCTTTTTTCTGTGGTAAACTATTTGCATGAGAGTGCTCTGGATGTGTGGTCAGTCTGCCACTGGCTCAACCAGGTACCAGTTCTTGACAATGGGAACTGGGGGATCAGGGAACATCCTGACAGATGTAACAGTCATAGGCATGTATATGTAGGAAAAATCAAGGCATGCAATAGCGGGTTCAGTACTCTCTGTGGTACCAGGCATTCATGGGATCCTAGAATATCTACCTTGAGGATAATGGGAACTTCTCCCTTCACAATAGTCATGTCCATGATACTTGATTCAAACAAATCCTGCTACCATTAAAATGGTACTTACTATGCGTGAGGTACTTCATGCTTTATGTGGATTAGGACATTGATATTGACAACAGCAACAGAGGACAGGTACTGTCATTTCCCTGCTTGTAAGACTGAAGAAACTGAAGCTTAGGGACACGCGGTGACTTGTTCAGAGTCCTACTTCTAGCATGGGGGAAAGCCAGGATGTGAATTCATGTAGTTTAATTCCAGAATTCACAATTCTATTTTATTTTTCTGCTTTTCTAGCATGTCAAAAGAATTCCTCCTTGGTTGTTCTCATAGAGGGCAATCACTAAATTAGGCAGTGTAAAAAAAAAAAACAACAAGGTATACATGATAAAGGAACAAGATTGATTTCCTCTGAAATTAGCATTTTCCTTCACATCAGCCCCTTTAGTTGACCCAGGTTGTCACTGCCCAGACATTTTACAAAATTCTCTTTTGCAGCTGCAATCTTGATTTGGGTTAGAAGTCACAAAAGGAAATCAGTCTCCTGATTACCCATAATTTTCCCTCATTTCCGACCAGAAGTATTATGCCCTCTTTGCTTCACCTTACTTATTTCTAAATCACTTTGGCTCATTTAAAAAATAAATAAACAAACAACAAAACTTACTGCAAGAGCACAGAGTCACTGGCACTCAAGACGTCTGAGTAATTATGCCATAAATTGCAAGGCGTTCCATATGTGCTTTGAGCAGTGGGACCGTGGCTGGAACTAATGTCTGGCTTCCACGCTATCTCCTTGGAGAGGGCTATACTTACTCAGCTGTCTCCGTTTTGAGACTCTGGGGAAGCAGGCAAGCAAACAGACACACCTTATTCTTCACAACACTATTTATGCTTTCATTGAGTCGGAGGAACAAATCCCTTCTAAAAAGTTCTGGGAGTGGCATGGCTAGGAACCAGCATAGAGATCTTTTCTTTTGGACGAAGTCAACAGAGTCACGCCCATAAGAACTATCGAATATCAGAGGAGAGGGGCCAAGTGGCACGACAAGGTGAGAGCTGAGGATAAGGTGAGAGCTGAGAAGGGAGAAGCAGGGAAAACCTCCATGACTCAGACAAACATTGAACTTTGCATTTCAGAATGGAAGAGTGTTTGGACATCATCTTTTTAAAAAGCCTATCCTTTTCAGCATTTCTTGTGGGTTCTCAGAGGCTTAAGAGTTTGGAAAATAAGAGTTAAAGAACACATGAGAGGCAGAAGGACTAGAAGAGAAGAGGCAGCAAAGTAGAAGGTATGGTAGGAACCCTCGTACCTAAATGTAGGGGTAGTAGGCTACTAAGTGTAGAAGTAGGATCTTATCTGCCTGGGGTACAGTCCCAAAAGAGGACTGTAAAGTGAGCTGAGACATGAATTCCAGGGCCTGGGGAGTCTGGGGCCATACGGAGAGCAGAGGCAGCACAAGCTAGGGCGTGGATAGAATTTGGGGTGGAACTAAGAAGGAATGTATTAAAAAGGAAGTGCTGAAGCTGTCAATTAGCTGGGAAATACATTAAGTAGGTAATTTTGCCATGTCTCAAAGATGAGCTAATGAATTACTCCTTTGGTTTTCATAAAAGTTCGCTTTTTATGGAAGTCAAAATGCATGGTGTGCAATTACAAATATGTTGGGCTTGAGTGTGGAGCCACCATGATGAATCTGGGAAGTGTACAAGCCGTGTGACTGTGGCACACTGCCACCACCTAGTGGCAGCATGCTAACATACAGTCATCGCAAATAGAACAGAGTAACACAAACAGCTTTCAGAGCCCAGAGACATTGAGAGATTATCAGCTCCAGTAGTTCCCAAACAGATGACGCATCAGAATCGCTCAGGGAGCTTTGAAAAAACAGACCTTGGCTTTGCTGAACCAGAACCTCTAGGGATATAGTCCAAGCCTACATAGTAGTTTGAACAAAATGAAATTGTCATTTTTGTAGGTCAAAAAAAAGATGGTCAATTTCATATGGTAAATACTTTGACAAAGCTCCCTGAAGACTCCGACTTCCTCTTATTAAGAACCAGAGATCTACGCTAGTTTTCGGAGTTTGAAGACAACAAAAATGAAGCTTAGAATTTTAAATGACCTCTCCAAGGGGGTGTCAGTGCTGGGATTGAAACTCCAGTGTTTTAAGTCCAGAGCCCTGTCACTTCAGTATGTCTTCATAAATGCTGGATTGGCAAAAATGAGGACACAGAGCTCCTGCACATCTACCTTTTGTTTCGATTTCCACTGTATCAAAGACATCTCTCAGGTGTTTCTCCAAAGTGCTTTTCACTGAGCTTTATTTCTCGTATCTGCTTTATATTCTACTCTCTGGGAAATTCTATTCCCTAATACTTTTTTTAAAAAAGCAATATGAGTTGGGCACTGTGGCTCACCCCTATACTTCCAGCACTCTGGGAGGCCAAAGTGGGTGTACTGCTTGAGTTTAAGAATTTGAGGCCATCCTGAGAAAGAGTGAGACCCCATCTCTCCTAAAAATAGAAAACCTATCCAGGCCATCGTGGGGGGTGCCTATAGTCCCAGTTACTCGGGGGGCTGAGGGAAGACCCCAAGAGTTTGAGGTTGCTGTGAGCTATGACACCATAGCACTCTACCCAGGGTGACAGGGTGAGATTCTGTCTCAAAAAACAAAAAAATAAAAGACAATATGGCTATATACTTTGAATTTGTTCATAGAACCCATTAGATTGTAGTTCTCTGGAGCTGGGACTAGGCCATGGTGTCCAGGAGAAGGCTCATTCCAGGTTATAAGAACTGAGTGCTAACATATCAGGAATTTTGTTGTTAATCTGGTTATCAAATCTGTTATTAAAAATTAACTTACTCATTATCCATCTGATGTAAAAATAACATACTATTTTACTATGATTTTACTCTTATCTATTTTCTTCAGGTTATTTTTATCTATTATATTGGAATGGTAGAAATGCTATGTGACAGTGTGCTACTGTCTATCCCCCTCTACTCTGTACTCAGTGAGATGGCATGTCTGCAAATGGCCATGTGCTGGGAGTACTTGCACCACAGAAATGGGCAAATGCTACTAATAAGGGCTTGATTTATTGTTTTGCTTATCGTCTAGATTCAAAAAGTGATGAAGAAGCCTGGGTGTGACAGCTCACACCTGTAATCTTAACACCCTGGCAGGTGAGAGGAGTTTGAAACCAGCTTGAATGAGAGCAAGAGCCCATTTCTACAAAAACATAGAAAAATTAGCTGGGCATGGTGGTATGTGCCTGTAGTCCCAGCTTCTTGGGAGGCTGAGGGAGGAGGATGGCTGAGGGAAGAGCCCAAGAGTTTGAGGCTGCCGTGAGCTATTAGATGCTGCTGTACTCTAGCCTGGGTGACCCAGTGAGACTCTGTCTCAAAAGAATCATATAAAAAATAATAATGCAGATTTAACTTATATATCATATCTATAGCCATCACATTATTAATAGCAAAAAAAAAAAAAATAAAAGGGAGGAAATATCCTCTCAGTATTTTTTTTTTTTTTGAGACAGAGTCTCATTTTTTCACTCTTGGTAGAGTGCTGTGGTAACATAGCTCACAGCAACCTCAAACTCTTGGGCTTGAGTAATCGTCTTGCCTCAGTCTCCTGACTAGCTAGGACTATAGGCGCCTGCCACAACATCCCCTGTTTTTAGAGATGGGGTCTCTCTCTTGCTCAGGCTAGTCTTGAACTTCTGAGCTCAAGCACTCAACCACCTTGGCCTTCCAGGGTGCCAGGATTACAGGCATGAGCCACCACACCCGGCCCATCCTCTTAGTATTTGAGAACTATTAACTGATTTAGCAAAGAAGTTGTTCCCATCATCACCGATAGATGACTGAAGCTTTCCTGGTGGAACTATGGTAGAATCTCCATAGTTGGCCCCTTCCCGACACTGCCCATCTCTGTAAGTTGACCTAATTTTCGTAGACTGGCTATGCACTACATGTATATATCAGGACCACAGGCCTAGTTCCTTATGTTGTCCGCCTCTGTGTATTGACCAATTTGTTACAGTCCCCACACTCTGGCCAAGCCTAAACTCCTGTGCTCACAGTTCCCAAAGGGTCCCTCTTCTGCCACTTCCTGCAAACTCTCTTCTTCCCTCAGGAGTCCCTGAGACACTCACTTTCTCTGGGAAACTTCTCTAGATTGCCATCCTGAAGCTGGCTGAGGGGCCCATCCCACGTGTGCTCTTCCAGCCCTGAGAGCCCCACATTGACCCCCTGATAACCCTTGCCTTGCTGTGTTATTCTTGCTCCCTTTCACACCCTGCCTTGTTTCTTTGTTTCCAGTAACTAACCAACACTTAGAGAAGTCAACAAATTCTTACAGAACAAATGACCAGGGGAACAATGAAGGTAGGGGTAAAAACATCACAAGCCGGTGGCAGTCACGAGCTAAGCACCTACGCTACCACTGTGCAAGACACTTCACAAACAATATTTGCAATTCACAACAACCTGCAATTTGCAAAGTAGGTATTTTTATATCTGTTATTAGCAAATTGGAAAATTAAAGTGAAGCGGGTAAGCCACATGTTCAAAGTCACCCAGTGGGTGAAGGGAGGGGCTGGGATTTGAATTCTTGAATATTCCAAAGGCCACTTTTGGACTTTTCATTGAATTACTGAATGACTTTTCCATTGAATTATTTTGTTTGATTTTAATTTTTTTTTTTTTTTAAGAGACGAGGGTCTCACTCTGTCACCTATGCTGGAGTGCAGTGGTGCAATCATAGCTCACTGTAGCCTTCAACTTCTGGGCTCAAGTGATCCTCCTACCTCAGCCTCCTGAGTTGCCAGGACTACAGGTGTGTGCCACCACACCCTGCTAAAAAAGGCCATGGATTTCTTAATGCACCACCTAAAAAGTACTGAGACAAACATGTAGGGAAGATTGAACCAAATAACTGATAAATAAACAACAAAACAGGCAAAAAACTACATTTTGGTCCTGTAGTCAAAGTTCCATATTTGGTTCAGATGAGAGCGATGGCATTTTATAGAGTATGAAATACGAGGTTTCCCTATAGGTAGAAAAACAGTCATTTGCTAGATATACATTCAAAGCTTTGAAGTATACACGGCATTTCCTGTTGGAGTTATTAATAATCTTGCCCTAGAGTGTGGGCTGGCCCCCTGCTGGCCTGTGGGTGTGTCTGGAAGGTGGTGAGGGCATTGGACTCTGAGGGGGTCCCTTCCACATGGGGGCTCCTTCTCAGTGAAGCACAGGCTGAAATGCTGATCTGATGTTTGGTCTTTTGACAATTTTCACTTAATGAATTGATTCCTACAGTTCATTAACATACCCACTTCCACTTCTGTATACACATATGTCTTAATTAGCTGCTCATTGGCTGTTTAATTACAAGAAAACAGCTGACAGCTGCCTTGCTGAATTCTAATGGCAGACGCTTTGGAACCGCTACACATTTGCTTTTGACAACCAAGATTTATTCATAACTCTATGATTTATTGTGAATGCTCATCTGCCTGCCCAAATTATTGTATTTTTCCAATACAACTAAAATTTTGGAATTTAGGGACTGCTGAAGGCAGTGTCTGTCTACCTATCAGTTTATTTCTGAAGCTGAGAAAAAACGAAGAATCTTACCTATAAAAAGTGTGCATTATGTCACAATTTTATTTATCTTGGGAACTTTCCTGCTGAGAATGTTCAGAAGCCTAGGGGTGATGACGAAGAAATCTCTTTCGATAAATGTGGGCAGAAAATAGAAGAAAGGATAACTGTCAATTTAATTTTATTGAGGAGTAAAGAAAGGGTGTACCTAGATTAAATCAGGGAGAGGAAGCGGCAAAGGAAATGATGAAATTAAGGTTGGGGCAGAGGGCAGGATTGTAAGAGTCTCCAAAGAAGCAGATGAGAAGCCCAATGAGAAACAGGCAACCGCATTGGCCAAAGTTAGCTGGTTTAGCCCCACACTCATACATCTGGCAGCAATAAATCATGGAAATTCAGATCTCCTGAACTACTCTCTTGTTCAGTAATGACTGGCCTCCCTGTAGAATTGTATGCACAAATGATCTCTGATTAAAGCTGAACTCATGTGTCATATTCGGTAAGTGTTGATGTCTGCTTTTGACTGTGCCTTGTGCTCAGATGCAATCCAAGTGAACACAGTCAGCAAACGTGCTTCCTAAGCTAGCACGAGAGCCCTGCCAGAGCCAGGCACGAGGCGAGGGCCCTATCTACCATATGGTCTCCAGCCTAGTGTCTTCTGTGCGCTAAGGAAGAGCAGAATAAGACCAAAACCAACAAATAAAAAATGAAAAAAAATCTGAATCATCTTGATGCAAATTGAGGTTCATCACACCCCTACCCTTCGCATTTTATCACAGGTCTAGAAGACTTAGCTGAACAAAAATTCCTGCTTATCAGCTGTAAAGAGCAAAACTAAAATTCTGACATCATAAGGAAGACTGCAGCATGTCCTACCCCAAGACTAATTTTCATTTAAAACAGCTAGCTCTAAAACTCCAGCCAGCTATATAAAGCACTAAAATAAAAATGTTGGGGGCAGCGCCTGTGGCTCAAGGAGTAGGGCACCAGCCCCATATACTGGGATTGGTGGGTTCAAGACTAGCCCTGGCCAAAACTGCAAAAATAAATAAATAAAAATAAAAATGTTAAGCATGAACATGTCAATGCTGAAAAGTAGATAGGATTGGCTCAGAGTTAGTCACATTCCACAACTGAAATAAAAATATCAGAATCCTCTAAAAGACAATTTGGGCCTAAAAAGAACATTCATGGAAATTTCTTTTTAACTTATAAAAAGCTCCAGAAATTGCTTTAACCATTTTAGGAAGGAAAAAAATACACAAACTATACACTCTAGATATTTTTGAAAAGGCTTTTTGGTTGTTCATTTAAGATAATATATTTGTTAGTGCAGAGGAATTATCCCAAATGTTATCCTCACTGGGTAGAAGAGAAAGCTTTGCATAGGACATGATCTGAAATATATTGATCGATGGTTAAATTTTTTTTTTTTTTTTTGAGACAGAGTCTCATTATGTCGCCCTCAGTAGAGTGCTGTGGCGTCACTAACACTGTGGTAAACTCCAACTCTTGGGCTCAAGTGATTCTCTTGCCTCAGCCTCCCAAGTAGCTGGGGTTACAGGCACTTGCTACAATGTCCGGCTATTTTTTGTGGCAGTTGACATTGTTGTTTAGCTGGCACGGGTGGGTTCGAACTCACCACCCTTGGTGTGTGTGGCTGGCGCTGTAACCACTGTGCTACGGGCGCTGAGGCTGGTGGTTAAATATTTGACAAATGAATTCTACTCTGTTCTTAGACTTACCAAGGCTAAACATAATCAGAAACCGATTTGCTAACCTCTATACTGAGCTATACATTATCATTAAAAAACTTACAGTTAAAATTTTAAAGCCCAAAAGCCTAAAAAGGTATGAATAAAAATTTTGTGAGATGAATTTTCCATTGTCATTATTTGAGCAGCCACTGTATTTCATGATGAAGTTAGGAATTGGAGTTGAATGGCAAACAAGGCCACTTCTTAAAAGAAAACTTTAACCAGCGCTCATCTTTCTCTCTCTCTCTATTTATTTTTTTGAGATAAAGTCTCACTCTGTTACCCTGGGTAGAGTGCCATGGTGTCATATCTCACAGGTACCTCAAACTCTTGGGCTCAAGGGATCTTCTTGCCTCAGCCTCCCAAGTAACTGGGACTACAGGTGCCCACCACATTGCTTGGCCAGTTTTTCTATTTTTAGTACAGTCGGGGTCTCACTCTTGCTCAGCTGGTCTCAAACTCCTGAACTCAAGGGATCCTCCTGCCTCGGCCTCCCAGGGTGCTAGGATTATAGGTGTGAGCCTCTGCGCCTGCCCTGTCCTTCTCTTAACACTTCACACGTTTATTCACTTTGAAGACTGAACCTTACCCCCAACATCTACAAACTCTAGGGTTACTTCTGCTGACCTGTCCCACGCTCCGGCCCCTCCTGCCTGGCAGGTCTGCCTCAGCTTACCTCAGACCCCTTTTTTGTGCTTATACGGCTGGGACTTGCATCAATGTCCAAAGTTATGATTTAATAAAAAAATAATTAATAAAAAAAAGAAGGCTGGGACTAAATCCGTTAACCCCTTGCAGGCTTGGATCCGAGCATACGAGATCCCCAAGTGCAACATCCAAGGGCTGGAGCAGTGTCAGTGAGTTGTTCCTTCAATCTTTCCAAAGAGCAAGTAAAATACATTTATGGTAATAATAATTGGCAAAATGGAACCCTTACACATTAGGGGATGGTGCCTATCTACGCTGATCCACAGAAAGTGACACTTTGTCTCACTCCCACTGAGCTTCATGCTGTCCTCTAAAAACAAGGAAGACTGCCCTACTTCCACCAAACCTTTGCTTCTGCCATTCCGCACTCTCCCTCCTCCCCAGCCCAGAATGTCCTCCCATCCTTCTCCAGCAAATCCTTCTCCAGCCCCGGTCCACTGTGGGTGCCTCCTTGCTGAAGCCCCTCTGGGTCACTCTCCCCTAAGCTGCCGAGATGAGCTGTCTCGTGGATATGTGTCTTGTATATATCACAGATTATGACCTTACTCTACTATTTATTTCTTGCACTGCTCTTCAGCCTTCTCTAGGCAGGCCTCAACTCCACAACTAGCCCATAAACTGCTTAAGGGAAGGATTACGTCTTGCACATAGTGCCTGGGCCCAAGGGAATGCTTGCGTTGTCATTTTTATTGGCAGGTTCTACATAACAAATTGCACACGGTCATAACAATTAGGACTGGACTCATAGATATCCATGAAATCAAATCTGACTGCACTGAGCAGCATTCCCAGGCCACTAAGAAGTTTGGCTAGTGAATAATGACAATGATAACAACATCTGCCACTTACAAAGTACTTGTTAGGAGCCTGGCGTGCTTCTGCGTGCTTTATTTAAATGCACATGATAACGCTACAGAGCAACTTGCTATCCTCACTTTACGTAGTGATAATCCTACAATTGTTACCCCCATTTTACAGATGGGGAAACAGAGGCACACAGTGAAATAGGTGCTCAAGCTGGGAAACGGCAGAGCTGAGATTTCAAACCCAGATTTAGAGCACAAAGACGGCATAAAACTGTCCCTCTACAGATAGTGAAGGGGACGAGGAGAGGCTGAACTAGGAATAGCCAGGAATAAGAAAAAGTGCTAGCAAAGCTCCTACCATCTTTGTTGTTCATGTGTAATGCTGAATAATATGTGGCATGATAATTATTCCAGCAATTAAACAGGTTGTCTAGTTTCTTATGGTTTCAGGTTGTTGATTTTCTTTTTTCAGGTTGTTGATTTTAAAATGCAATTTAAAATGTACTCCCAAAATGATTAGCTCAGAAAATGAGTTACTTTTTTCCCTCTCATTAGATATCTATTTGATATGTCTAATTGGAAATTGTCCTTATGTCTAATTATACTATCCCAGAGATAAATGATTTACAATCGGTCATGACATGACCACCTTCACCTGGTTAGAACGCGATATGTAATTAACATCAACGGCAAAAAATAAGTCTCTTGACTTTACCGTAACTAGGCATAAAAATGTTAGTTACAGCAGAGAGAAACTATAATGTGTAACAAATAGTGTGTGTATCAAATCTAAACATGTAACATGGTAGAAGTTTCTGACTGGGCATAGGCCCCACCTGCTAATAAAATTCCGTTTTAATTGTTTTGGGGTTTTCACTGAATAAAGTCAATAGTGCAGAGGAACAGAATCACAAATAACTGAAAAACCATTTTGGCACTAAGGCTCTATTTGGATAAGATCTAGAAGAGAACTAGAAATATGACAGCTGTAGAATAGCAGCGGCCCTTCATTTTCTTACTGCTTTTATATTTGCATCGATAAATATTAGGGGCAAAAAGAAAACACAGATTGTTTGTGCCTGTGCAAACACAGTGGTAGTCAGACCGTAAGTTCAGATTTTACCGAATAGCAGGTTGTGAATTAATCTTCCAGATTTCTTGGGGTATTTCATATGAAGTAGTCTCTACCCCGGCGGTGCCCTTTCCCCAGATTCAATTCCTGGACGATCACTTCCACTTCCCATAGAAAACTATGTGGGGCCTTACTGACACACTCAGAGGAAATGATGAGTTTTTCGGGCAGAATGAATGGACAAGTAGTGAATTGGTGTCCAAGAGGCTGCCAAGGACTCTAGTCATTTAAGAAGACACAGAGGTGATACACAACGCACAATAATCACGTTTGCGTCAAAATCCTAACAAGCAAGCCCTGCTGTGTATAAACCCTTCATGGGGAAAAGGCCACCACATTTCTACCAGGGGCACAGAGAGGGTGTGGATGACGGGTAACAGCTGCCCAGACACATCAGCCACATCAACTCCAAAAACCAACGGAGTGACAGCTGCCTCGGGCAGATCACTCCCTCTTACATCCTGGGAAAGGGCTGGGCTGGGCAGTTTATTTCATTTTGTTTTATTGTATTTATTCAATTGGTTAATTAACATTAATGGGGGGGCAATTTCAGAAAGTAAAAAGGCATAATTTTTTTTCTTGGTAATCAACAACCTGAGGTCTTGAAGGTTACCATAGAAATGAATAATTCAAAAGCCCCTTTAAATAGCAAGCTCTCCTTAGGTGATTAATATATATATTAAGTGTATTTGCTAGTATGCAGACGTCTCAAGCTTCACTAAGATGGAATCACATGAAGCATTTGGACCTGCACAAATTCGTAAATGTTGTGATAATTTCTAGTAAAACAAAGAACTAAGGAGATTATGAGGTTAATTTCCTTGAAGTCTCTCAGTAGTTATTTGTGTCTGTGGGTGATTTTATAACTTATGACACTGTATAAGGAATGCTAACTAAATTCATGGATTTTATTTTTTGCCTCATCCTCAGAAAGCCTCGGGGCTAATTCAGGCCTGGTTGTAGCAATCAGCTGTCTCCGAGGCCTCCTGCATGTTTAAGTAGCTTCTCTCCTGTTTATTTTGTACTGTTTTATCCTGTAAGCTGTCTCAAGGCCCTTCCAATATAAGCATGAGGATTTAAATCTTAATAAATTGACATTTGAATAACTGGCAATCTGGGTTGGGGGGAGGTCTTGAATTATTAGGATAAACATCTCTCCTTCCCAGTTGTACATTTTGCATGTGCTGTATATTTTGCCCCACCATCAAGGTCAATAATAGTAAAAATAGTAATAATAATGATGATAATATTTAGATTTAAATAATACTTTTCCATGTGTAGGAAATACCAATCCCAAGAATGATGATAATATTTAGATTTAAATAATACTTTTCCGTGGGTAGGGAATTTTATTTATAGTTTCTTACTTAATTCTTGGAAGTGTTCTAATAAATAGGATGAACAGGTGTTATGCCCACTTTACAGACGAACAAACTGAGTCACCAAAAGATTAAGACACACCCCAAACCATACGGACAAATGGGGGGGCACCACGACAAGAAAGCGGTTCTTCCGAACAGCCTTCCCAAAATTTGGCCAGATGTGTTAACCTCTGTGTGCGAACAGTAAGACTCAATCACATTCCAATTAAACTTATCAGAGGTACCTTTTCATAAAGCTTAGAACATCACAGAAATCTGGAGTCATCTCTTAAAAAAAAAATCAACTCTGATTCTGAAAGTGAAAAACATGAACTACGCACGAATCTCTCTCTCTAGTCTTCCTGTTATTTTGAAGGAGCAAAAAAAAAAAAAAAGAACTTTTAAAATTGTAATTGAACACCAAAATATTTATTCTGTCCTGTCAGTTCTCATCACTCCAAATTCCAGGGAGTTGAATTTTTAGACCTCGTAGAATTAAAAAATAAAAATCACAAAAATACATTCTCACATTAATAGAAACAACAATTAAAAAGGCTTACCTTGCAGCCCTCACATGTAATGACACCATAATGGATTCCTGATGATTTGTCTCCACAGATCTTGCATGGAATAATTTCAATTTGAGCTGCAACAGAAGCACGCAACCAGTTAATTACATTTTCTTTTAAACACCTTATAAAAGCGTTCCCTGATCAGCATTTGTATAGTGAAAACTAATAACCTGCTAAACATTATACTGCATTAACTATTCATTGCTGAACTGTGAGGGTCCCCCTAGAGCCCTGGACTAAATTATGGCTGCTCGTTATATAATAGCTTTCGGGTTATTAAAATGGGTCATTGGAGAAGGTGTTTAAGAACCCACAAGAAGACTGGAATCAGCATTTCAAACCCTTCAAGAACTGGAGAGTTCGCAGTCGAGGCCTCACAGCAAAGCAGATACTAAAATGTTTCCTCCGATCTCATTTTCCATCATTATTTTTAAAAGGTCATAAATCTGTCTTGGCTGAACATTGTAGCCTGACTGCTGGAGGACTGGACGAGAAAAATATACACTCCAGAAAGTCACATCTACTTAGGAACATGGTTCAATTCAAAAGAGTAGTAAGTTACACACGACAGGAAGTTAAGAATTCCTTACTCATCTTTTTTTAAATTAACGCAGTTGCCACGTGTTATAAAAATTAGTCCATTTGTGTATGATCAAAACCTTTCGATCATAAAGTTAATGTCCTAACTGAATTTAATAATGATGAATTCTGACAAAATAGGAAATGTTGCTTCTGAGTTCTTCATGTTGGCAGTGGGCTTCCTGGTAAGGCAGGCCTGTGTTTCTACCTAATGGATTACTTAAAGCTGCCTATGGTGGAAGAGTAGCCAAATAATTAACATCTATGACTCCAAAGTTCTCAAATATGACAAAGCACATTTCTAAGCAACACTTTATATCTTGAATAGAGTTTAAAAAGGGCATAATTAAGGACTTAAAATGACTTATGTAATACAATGATCAGGCAAAAGATAGTGCTTGGACCACCCATTAAATAGAATTTTTTTTTTTTTGAGACAGATTCTCAGTTGGTCAACCTCAGTAGAGTGCCGTTGCATCTTAGCTCACAGCAACCTCAAACTCTTGGGTTCAAGCTATTCTCTTTCCTCAGCCTCCAAGGTAGCTGGGACTACAGGAATCCATCACAGCGCCTGGCTATTGTTTAGAGACAGGGTCTTGCTTTTGCTCAGGTTGGTCTCAAACTCATGAGCTCGGGCAATCCACCCACCCCGACCTCCCAACAGATGGGATTACAGGTGTGAGCCACCACACCTGGCTTCATTAAATAGAATTTATCTGTGACATATAGACCAATGCTGAGCTATGCAGACCAGACAGCAATAGTCACCAGTTTACCTGGAATGCTCCACCAAGCTACATTTATTTTCCATGGTTTTCACTGCTGAATATCATGTCAGAGTATTCAATTATACACACAACTGCAAGTGCCCAAGTCTATTCATTTTTCTATAGCCCCTTCCTCACCCCATACCTTATGAGGAGTAATGACTCTGTCCAAGGGGCACCACACATATACACATGGCCCACTCTTTCTTCTAATGTAGTCCTGTGTCCTGGGATAATTCCACAACCACTTACTCTGGATTTGATTCCATCTCATACTTAAGACTTAGAAAGGGCACACGTGAACCTACTGTATTAACTTTCTTATAAACCACGTGTACTCCTAACTCCCTTTCATGGGGCCTACTGGTAAGTACTGTGACGACTTTTAGGGAGTGCAAGCTCTTCTAGAAGGAGGGTCTTTTTCCCAACAATTTTTTATTGCTGGCATACCGAGTTTCTTTGCTTGTCCAGACTGTTCAAAATCTCACACCCAATGTACATATTTTCCATAATCCAGAGGCTTTTTAATACCCCAATCTCAGTGACTTTGTATAAATAGGTATATGCTGAGTTATGCAACTTAATAAGTTTAAAAGGTTGTATTTAACAAACGTTGGCATTTACAAGTCTGGCTCCTCACATTAGTGCTCAGCTTGATTTCTTCAAGAAAAGTTCTTTATGAAAGAACTATGAAATATGAAACTTAATAATGCCTCCAACTTAATGGCCCTTCCAATATATGTTTTTTTTATTTTAGAGACAGAGTCTCACTTTATCGCCCTTGGTAGAGTGCTGTGGCATTACAGCTCACAGCAACCGCTAACTCCTGGATTCTCTTGCCTCAGCCTCACGAGTAGCTGGGACTATAGGCACCTGGCATAACGCCTGGCTATTTTTTTGTTGCAGTTTGGCTGGGGCCGGGTTTGAACTCACCACCCTCAGTATATGGGGCCTGCGTCCTACCCACTGAGCCACAGGCACTGCCTGGCCCTTCCAATATTTTTAATGATATTAAGGCAAGGACCTGGGCCTATATATCGTCTGCAACTCTAGAGACAAAGTTATCCCTAATGTTTTTCAGAGGCTCAGGAAAGCCAAGTGGATAGAAAAATTCTGAAAGGAGGTATCTGCAGAGAGTTATGGCCTGGACGTCCCCTACGTGAATTACCCAGTTGTAATGAGAACCAGCCTGCCCTCCGCCCTGCCCCACAGGAATAGAATAATCAGTCAACACGAAGTGCCGGCGACACCTGCCATGTAGAACTTAAAAGTGAAAGGAAGAAGACCTACTTGGAGGGGCTTCTCTCATATCATACCTCAAGGCTTCATCACAGAAATTAAGGATAAACAAACCTCTCTGGGCCCTCTAGTTCCACTCAGCATCAAAACTACCCGAGGCACTTAAAACAACACTAAGGCTGAACTTGGACCTTTCAAGAGTTATCTGTATTCCATCTTAACAATAGGGAGATCAAGTGTATCTATTTAGTCCTTTACAAGACTATGAAGGCCCCAGGCAGGGCACACTGGGGAAACTGTAAAACTGCCCTGGGATGACACTGCCCGTGATAGACGGCACTGAGGTTGTCCTGTCCACGTGGACTCCTGCGCGTTACTAATGACAAGTGAAATGATGACTTTAGGGCTCTGACCAACATGCTGTCTGGCATGGAGGATGTGGGGGTGGCCTTGGCCCCAGCATTTCTGGCCTTGACACGACTCATGGCCGGGCTGGGGGACAGTGAGGGCGCAGCTGTAGCACTGACCCAGAGTTTGGTGCTGCTGTGACACAGGATGGCCGGCCCAGAAAGCATTTGCAGAGGGGAGCGGGACACTCATTCAGCCCCCACCCCCCGTAATCCAACAAGGCACAAAAATCCTTCCCCACTCCTTGTTTTAATCAATTTACAGAATTCAAGTGAACCAATGAGAAAAATATATATATATATAGTCAAGGCCTTGCAAATTTTTCGAAAGGAAGGCAGGTTTAGTCCTACGAATTTAGGTTTTCAGCCCAACAGGAAGAAAAGGACAAAAATCCCTTTGCCCCTTTCCTTCCATCCCTTAGGCTTTCCCATTTTGTACCAGGCAGTGTTGTGTCTTCTCAAAATAATCTTCTTTTAACACAAATTACGAGTCCTGGCCCATATATATACCGCACACATTAACTCAGCCAGCATTTCAAAGGCTGAATCCTGTCAGACACCACTCCTGTCAACGTTCACAAGTATATTGATTAAATTAGTCCACATACATATTCATCCCCGCAAAGAGGGCTATTGTGGAGTGGAGTATCTGAGGCAAGACGCGCACATATAATCATGAATTGGCTTCACAATGAACAATCTTGCTCTGAAGAATTCTAATTTGCCCACATTTTCAGCTCTATTGCCTAAATAATTTGCTCTCTGGTGCACCCCATGTAATTCAAGCAGGCTCTCCACACCTGCAGAGGCAAATGTCTGCAGTTTCAAGGAGCTGACAACAAGTGGCAGCGGGGCGTCAGGGAATCCTGGGATGCCAGCCCGCTCATTAACCAAGTGGTCCATGGGCTGGGCTGCCGTTTAGCATTGCAAGTCCATAGAAAGTTTGCCTTTGCTTTTTAATTATGAAAGGCACGAGAACAGGGGAACTGGCATTGTAAAGAGTTCATTTATTCTTCAGGACCCCTCTCGGAAGATACCGTGGTCCAGAGAAAAAAGCCTGTTCTCCCAAAGGATTAAAAACAACATCGTACCAGAGAAGCACTCATCCCGTCATTGTGCGGGGAGTAATCTCTTCATAATAATGTAATGGATCTGTAATAATAAATGGTATCTGAAATGTATTTGGGTTCATCACGTGTCAGCACTCCTCCAGCACCCCAGGAGGTGGGTGTCACTAGTTAAGCTGCTGTCCTTGTCATCATCAGCACTGTCTGCATTTTTTTCGGATGAGAAAACTGAAGCTCAGAAAGGCTCAATAACCAGTCACCGTCAGAAGCTAGGAAGTAGGATGGCTGGGATTTAGACGCGTTTTGACTTTTCGTTTAACTCAAAAGTTTAGGCCCCTCCCACCCCACAGCCCCCACTTTCTCTCCATTCTGCCATGAAACCTAAATCTGCTCCAATAGTGAACATCCTGCTCTTGGTCTGTGATCCTTAACCAAGGATCAAAGCGGTGGGGAACCTGCAGTCTTGGGCCCACATGGATCCTAGAGGCTGATCTTTAGACTGAATCTACATTTTACAGAACAAAACCTTTGCAGAAAGGAATGTGTCCTGAGGAGTTTGGATCTGGTCAAGGGGGCCGCACTTACGGACTCCAAAGAATTGGGTTAAATTTAAAAACTACTCAGGGGCAGATGTCAAGATCCCTTTCCGGGAGTCATCTGCCTCGTTGATAACTGAAAATAACCTGCAACTTTCTACATCATTCTTCTCAATTTCACAAAATTCCAGGTGAAACTTTGACCTTAAAATGACCCATAACTTGACTTCACGATCATCTACGGCTGGGCAAATTCCTGAACCTCTCTGAACCTCAGTGTCATATTTTAAAATTCAGTAACATGATATGTTATCACAGCACAAATCTGATATTTATATGTAATTATTTTACGTTATTCTCTCTACAGGTGTAGCACATAGTTCTTCGAAATAGTTGGCACTCACTAAACAGTTATTATTATTGTTGTTGTTGATAAGGAATCCTGCCTTACAGTGAAATGAAATTCTTTTCCTCTAGGCTTTAAGCTCTTTCTGAGAAAAGCTGCTTATCCTCCAAATAATATGACAGGCAGTTCATACCAGCGGCCGCAGCAATCCTTCACAACGCTGGCACTGAACTGTTTGACACAGTGGAATGTTGCAATCAGTTGAGAAATATGTCACTAGGACTTTATTACTAATAGTAGTAAGAACAATTATATTGGTTTTTATAAAAAATAAACCTCTATGGACCCAAAGCTACCCAGTAACGTCTTCCACTCTAGCTCACGTGTCCGACATGTAACTTTCTCACATTGGACTAAATGGGGTGAGGTCAGCGCTGACCTGCCATTGTCCAATGGCCAAGGCTTGAGTACACCTATGAGAGTGTGTCTGTCACACTTACGTCAAATAATTTTGTGTGTTTGGCAAAAACTACTGCTTTTAAAAAATATATATCTTTCACATAAATCTGTTGATGGTGTTTTTTTTTTCCTGGAGTGCTGCAAATACAGAGGACTTTTCACTTGTTATGTTACGTACTTCTCTAATGTTTGAATTTTTCACAAGCAGCATGTATTTTGTAAGCAGAAAAACCAATAAAGATTAAAAAGAAAAACCCGAAGGCATTTGATTTTATTTTCAGTAAAATGGCTCTAGTCCTTCGCGGATTAGTCAACTTTATTTTATCCCCAGTTTAAAACTGCCGGGGTATTAAAGGCTTCTGCAGCTGCCCGAATGGCGGCGTGGCCTGTGCGTCAGGGAGGCCAAGCTGTGGCTCTTCGCCTTGTTCCCTGGAGGGACTTTGGGAGTACCTGGCTTCTAGAATCTTGTGGCCTCTCTGGGTCTGATCACCTCCTAGTTCCAGAGAGTCTAAAGATGGGTGTGCAGGCTGTGACCTGTCCAACAGAGCCCAGCACAGGGGTGAAAGTAGAGGTTGAAATTCATCACCCCGTGAGCCCTGGGGCAGAGTGGCCGCAGCCAGCAGCCTGGAGTGAGGGAGCCTTTTTCTAACTTGTCTGCCCAGATGGGCTCCTTTTTCCCCCAACCATCCCTAGGCACCCTTCTCTAGAGTGTGAACTGCCGTGCAGCCAGTGTTGGAAGTGTTCAGGAAGCAGAATGCTTTCTCCACACTGTCACTGCTGCCATGGGAGGCCCTGACCACCATGAGGGTTTGCAGAGACCATGGTCTTGCACCTGTGGACATGTTCCCTCGTCCAGGCATGTCGGTGGTCCACCAGTTGTGAGGAAGGCTGTGTTCCAGCTGCACACCTAATAATCAACTTGTTTCGCCAATTTATCTATTAAGTACATACTAAATATAATACAAGTGCGTTTCCCTACTGTGGTCTTTTTTTCCCGTCATTTTGGATTCTTTCATGACAGTATTTAATCCTAAGTGAACATCACCCAAACAATCAGACCTCTAATTAGAAAAGCCCTATCTCCTCGGTCAGCAGTCTTGTAATCATTTTTGGCAACAATAATAATACCTGAGTTTTTGCAGAATTCCATACCATTTTTAAAATTTTTTGTCCTCGTTAGCCTCTTTTGATTTTGGTGCTCACAACATCCCTAAAGGAGGGACATGGGTATTATTATCCCCATTTTACAGATGTGGAAAATGAGCCTTGGGAGGGTTAATTGGCTACTTCTTTATGTGTAGATTTCTCAGGGGTTTACTGTAGAGGCGGCCACCAAAAAAAGACAGACACAGTGTCTCCTTCCTATTCAAGATTATTTGATGCCTTCAGCTTTATCACCAACCTGGGGCTCTCAGGGGGAAATGACACCAGAAAGAAAGAGCCAGTTCGGCTGAGAGGTGGAGCCAGCCCTGCCAGGGCTCCCCTCTGACACCCAGTTCCACGGGTGGCCTTGGGCAGGGCACCTCCACGTCCTTCATCTATAAAATGGGAACACTTTTTACTGCCCAGGCAGGGGGTGGCAAATGAAGGCTCGCAAACCTCTTTGAAGATGAAAAACCTATATAAATGGGAAGCTATTTAGGAAGCTTGGCGTATCATTCTTGGCAAGGACCAGGACGCTGTGCTCTTATTACCCACAACCGGCTCTACCTCAAAGAGAATAAAAATTATAGTACTGTAAGTTTCATCTGCTAGCTAGACTGACTTATATGATTTTTTTTTAATCATTGGTTTCCAAAGTGCCTTCCTGATTACCTAAAAAAAAAAGAAAAAGGGTACTTAGATGGAGAAGTTACCTCTCTATGAATGCTGTAACATGCAAAGTCATTGACCTAACTTTAACTCGGTCTTGCTGGGGCATCATAAAAATGGCATGATTCCTACTTGTTTTGTTTTGTTTTGTTTTGTTTTTTTGCAGTTTTTGGCTGGGGCTGGGTTTGAACCTGCCACCTCGGTATACGGGGCTGGTTCCCTAAACCTTTGAGCCACAGGCACCGCCCCATGATTCCTACTTGTTACAATAAGAAACATACACGTTATCCTTTGACATCCCAAACCTTGGTATTAAGTTGATACCCTGACTCAAATGCTGTTGCATGATAGTCATTAAAGCAAAAGTACTATACCTTACTAAATATGCCCCTTCTGAAAAGCTTTCAACGTGATTGTAATTTCTGCCAAAAACTTACCAACTTAAAAAAAAAATCACTTTTCAATAAAAAGTGTTCAATATTTCTGCCAAACACACATAAATAAACCTCGAACCACCAAGAGATCAAACATTTGCGAACTAAATCTATAATAAGGCAATAGTGGAGTTTCGGAACTTTGACAATTTTCCTTCTGTCTTCATATGTATAAAGCTTAGGTGGACAGGAGTTAAAACCCTGGGCCACAATGCCCCCTCTGAATTCAGAGAAAGCTGAGCTGTGTGGACAGGAAATCTCTGAAGAATAAGGATGCCAGCTGTATCTTCTCCTGTGGCTCCCTGCGAGGATGTGGGAAGTTCTGACAATGGGAGCCGAGTGTTAATCCTTTGTAATATGTTTCCACCCCTGCGAGATGAAGCTTTCCAGAGAAACTGACTCACATTCCCTGATGCATATGCAAAGTTGTTAAGAGCCAAATCCAAATGAGCACTTTTATCCCTAGACAGGGAAATTCTGTCAAATCAGAAAGGAAACAGATTTTTCATATAGAGAAACAGTGGGTGGCTTTGATTTTTAGATTTCGTTCTCTGTAGAATTCTATTTATGACACAGTAATGCACAAATGTACTCTTTAAGACAATGTACTCTTTACGTCTTTTGGTAACTCCTCGATAACCAGCTCAAACCTTGAGTAAAAAACCTAGCCAGCAAGGGAAGCAGCTTCCTAATACTTCATGCAGCTCATCTTCACACAACAGGTCAAATGCTGAATGAATTCTCATCCCCCCAAAGATGTCCATACACATCTTTTTTCCCTTAATCTAACCTCTCTCTCTTGCCTTTGCAAACAACAGAGCATATTTGTTTTAAGAGACTGTAGGTTATATGAAATCGGGGGCTAACACAAAGCTATAATAACTGGCCATTTGGCCAATTATTCTCAGTTGGAATAAGGCCCCTCAGAGATTCTAGCATTAACTACAATTTTTTCAATATGTAGTCCTTGAAGATTTTTCTAGGAGCCTGGGGTCAGGGATATCTAACAAAAATCCTTCTCTTGAATCTCTCAGTGTGGGTTAAATGTCATTTCTTATCAGCAGGAAAGAGAATCCATTTATTTTGCTAAGTGATTAGACTATGCTCCAGGGAAATTCCTAATAACTTTTTTTTTTTTCCAACAATAGGTGTCCTTTATATAACTCTGGATAATACTAGACAAAAAATGTCATCCGACTTATAGAACTGGGCCTAATCTTTCCTTGTGATCAACCTCACTCTAGATACTGATTCCTTTTTTCCCTTTAACAAGAACAATTACGCCCCATTTAGGTGAAGTCTTCCTTTGCTCACAGCTGAGAGCAATGGGGTCAGCTCTGTGCTTTTACCTCTCAAAGTCTGTTTTTCACAACAGAAAAGAACATCTTTAAAACCAAATCAAATCTAGAGATCTTATCTAGTTTCTGCTCAACCAAAAACATCAGAATTACTCTTAACTGCATTTCACGAGACAATCTACATAGTCACCCCAAAATTCTCACATGTAAGCCCAAGAGAGAGCCACTCCATTTTCTAGCTGTCTTAACTTCACATGTGATTTCACACAACCTCATAGATTCTTTTTTTTTGCAGTTTTTGGCCGGGGCTGGGTTTGAACCCACCACCTCTGGCATACGGGGCCAGCGCCCTACTCCTTTGAGCCACAAGCACTGCCCAACCTCACAGATTCTTAACAACCATTGATCACTAATTCACGATTTCCATGACTCCCCCCTAACTGTGCCACTATAAAACCCAGCTGAATGAAGTAAGACGTGCAGAAGCAGGTCAAAAAAACAAGAATTCTGGTTAAGTCATAAAAACTTACCAGGCAGCAAAGGAACCCATTGCTTCTTCCCACTAGTCTGGATGGTTTTTGAAGATCAGCTTGTTGAGAGGCAGATTAGGTCATTTAAGAAATATTCCCCAACCAAATACACTTTAGATTTATGGCAAAGGATTGGAAAGAACTTGTAACAGTAAACACTGAAAATCCATTTACATCCCTCAGTGGTTCTTCCTAATGCCGAGATGTATTTTCATTATTACAAAGGGGTCATGACCCACAGGTTGAGAACCGCTGCTCTAAATCAAGTCACAGAAAACTAAAAAGACAACACAGCCATATCACATGGACACCGCTGTGACACAAAACCTCTCTTAGTCCACAGATCATTTTAGGGCAGGAGTCCTCAAACTATGGCCCGCAGGCCACATGCGGCCTGTCAAGGACATTTATCCGGCCCGCCAGGTGTTTTTGCCACCACTGCCTGTCCTGCTTAGCAGCCGACTTGTCCCAGGGCTCGGAGTTCAGCCCTCCAACGGTCTGAGGGACAGTGAACTGGCTCCCTATTTAAAAAGTTTGAGGACCCCTGTTCTAGGGGGTGAGAATGTTTAAGAGGATTATCCCACAGCCCATATTCCCAATCCATCCACCTCTATGTTGTTTTTCATTTCAAAAACTTCCCCCTAGAATTAATTTGAGAGAGTAGAGCTTTGGACAAGACCAGGGAAGGGTCTGGTTTTTATTAAAAATCACAAGCAAATTACTTAGGCTTGCCAGAAACAGGAATGTAGATGTTGTTGTATTAATCATTTTAAGACTATAAGATCTTGAAGAATTAGTGACCAACTCATCTATTAGTTTCTCCACCACCAATTTCCAGGACATAGCCAATAACATCTAAACAATAGTTACGGCATGTTCTCAGCCTTCAAAAATTTTGCAGATGTATTTCTGGATTACAGCTTAATGGTATCTTTTAAAATTCTCTGCAATTTGGACTTCAACAAACGCAAGCAATGTAACCTAACTGTATCCTCATATGAATCTGAAATTCTAAAACAGTTATCTTTTATAATACTTTTCTAAGATAACCAGTTCAGCCAGGCATAGGAACGACCAACCTGAGATTTCCTTGTTCATTTTTCTTTTTACTCTCTTTCAACAAGTAGAATCTTTGAACTTGCTGATTAAAGGAACATTTCCATTCTTAATTATAATATATAAGCTCAACCAGAAAATGGGTAGTCATATTTGCTGATAGCTGAAGCACAGTTGTTTCTGTACCTAGTCCCAGGGGGAAACAGCGGGAACTGGTAGCTATTTCTTAGAAGGAAAGGGCCAGATAGAAAAAGGCAGCAGAGCCCTGGGGATTTAAGTGGTTGTGAGACATAAGGAGAAAAAATGCTATGGACCAAGCTAAGAGATTGTCAGATTTATTTTAAGAAGGTCTGACATCTGAGCATCAATCTGCACACTAGAACGCCAAATAAATACCATTTTTTTTTCTCAACAAAAGGAATGTATAGCCTAGATGTTTATCTTGAAGCTGCTTATTTTTATGTAAGCCATGCACTAGAGGTGAGGTTAAGTACACGACCATCATGTGAAGATGTCAAAACAAGGCACACGACACTGTCTTTCCTATTCCATTTTCAGCTTTGGCTCCTGGAGTCCAAGGCGCCTCCTCTGCCTGCAGAGACAAACATTTCAGACGATGTTCTGATGCTTCCCTGGACACAGTCCTATCAGCCATCGAGTGTGTGGCCATGTGTGATGCTGTCATGTACGACAGGTTGAGTGAATGAGGGTGACATTATTACCAGAATAAGTAAATCTTTCTAATTTGCAGTCAAAGTGTACCATTCGCACACTTTGGTGCGACTTCCGTGTGGAAGGTTTTGAAATCCATTTCATAAGTGGTGGCGGCACACTTCATCTCGGATGGAAACACACTCTCACTGTGAACAGCTGCTGTGGGCACATCTTACTGTCACAGCCAGAGCTTGGAATAGCAGGTCCTTTTGTATGCCAATGGCTGCTACCATCTTAAATGGTAACACAGGCATACACAGCACTCTTGCCACCCATAACACACACCACACATGCATTCACACCACACCATGCTCACACACACCACAGATGCACACCCCACACACACGTACAGCACACACACTCACACACAGGTCCCTTTGGCTGCAAGTGCCACCAACACTTGCTGAGAACTTGCGCGACTGGCACCAAGGACACTAGGAGGGCACATAGTACCCACCAGTGCACTTGATCTTGTTCCATTAGCTTCACTACATATGAATTTTAGAAGAAAGAAAAGAGGTCAGTCCAGCCTTGAGGGTAAAGCATAGAGATCCACATTGCATACTCTAGCAGGGGCGTCCAACCTTTTGGCTTCTCTGTGCTATATCGGAAGAAGAAAGGTTGTCCTGGGCCACACATTAAATACACAAACACTAACAGAAGCTGATGCACAAAACAGAAAGGTTCGTGCATCATTTTCACGATATCCGCCACCACAGATAAGCAAAACAGACCTCAAATAATCTATATGTGGCCTGTGGGCTGCAGGGTGAATTCCTGCCCTGTCACTTACCGGCTGTGTGAACTTGGGTGCTTTTTTTTTTGAGACGAAATCTCACTCTCTTGCCCTGGGTAGAGTGCCGTGGCATTATAGCTCACAGCAACCTCAAACTCTTGGGCTCTAGCAAACCTCTTGCCTCAGCCTCCCAAGTAGCTGGGACTACAGGACCCTGCTACCACACCCAGGCATTTTTAGAGATGAGGTCTCGCTCTGGCTCAGGCTAGTCTCGAACCTGTGAGCTCAGGCGATCCACCCGCCTCAGCCTCCCAGAGTGCTGAGATTACAAGCATGAGCCCCTGCACCTGGCCTCTTTGGTGCTTTCTTAATCTCAGTTTCCTTATCTGTAAAATGGTTCTTTCCTCATTATTATAAATACAAGTGCCTATAAAGTCAGTGCCCTGCACAAGGGAAGTGCTCAATAAATGTTACCTGTGGTCATCGCCACCTATCTTTTCAGAATGCAGTGTTTGGCTGGGGCTGCAGGTGGAGCGGAGGGAATTAACAGAAGAATGAAGCAGGAGAAAGAACCCTGTATTTCTTTCCTATACAGACAAGGCGTTGAGCAGCTTTAGTTCTAAGGCAGAGGCCTAATACGAGAAATAATAGCAACCAAGTACGAAACATGACTGAAAGAATCCAGTGCTCCTTCTAGGGTAAAGCCACAGTGACGGGAGGCAGAGAGGGGACAGGCAGGAGAGGGGCCTCGTAGACTGTGCGGCAAAGTGGGGGAAAGACTGAGCCACAGTCCTGAGAGGGTTCCACAAGGACCAAAAGGAGCAAAATTTCACGGAACACCTGCAACAACTTAGTGACCATCTTTCTCTAGGGCTCAGCTTCCTCATCTAGTCTAGATAAGCTTCCAGGCCTGGTCCTGCTATATTATACTGTAAGAAGATTGTATGACAGTGTGATTCTGTGTCGTCATTATATAACAGATGAAGATTAAGAGCATGTTGGACTGTCATTTCCCCACCAGTAGGGACACATTTTTATGGCAAAAGCCAGAAAGTATCATCTAGTCAGGTAAAAGGGGTGGGGGGGGGGAGGGAGTAGAGGAGAAGGCCACTTGATAAGTCCATTTTCATTGTATTTTTTTCCGTTTTCATTGCATTTGGGTTTAGAAAAGGGAACACAATGAAAACGTTCTCTTTACGGTGCAAAGTATAAGTTCTGGCAGAATACTGACTGGAGCTAGAATACTGTTTCTAGACACATACACCCATCATTGTTTTTTTGCCTTATTTTTAAAATAATATTTACCACTATCAATCAAAGAGCACGCTTTTCATTACAGAAGAGATAGGGAAACACAATGATAATATGGTATTGAGGGAAAAGGAAGGTTGTTTCTTTTTTCCCCTCAAAGTAAACAATTTTAATTGAATGTGCTGGGACAGAGCTGGACTGTTTTATTTCCTTCTCTCTTCAAAAGGCACTAATTATGTACTTTTGCTTTAAATCAATAGAAGCAAAGCCCATGACAGGTAGCTTCAGTAATGAAAATCTATTTCCTTTTGTAATTAATGTTTCAGAACAAAAGCTTTTCCATCAGCAGAGCAGTTTAGGACCTCAAGCTACATATATTGTTTCCATGCATCCTTCAACTGTGTTAGGTACCAAGGACCAAGTCCATGGCTGATTCAATAACCATCGAGACAGAGAGGTAACTTCTGAGGCATGCCCTCGTGGTGACACGAGAGTGTACTCATCAGACAAGAGTTTTCCTTGTGGGGTGGGGGGAGCCGACGTCTACGGGGACAGCTAGGTTCAACTCAGTGTTCAAGGAAGACTCACCACGTCTTGCCCTGAGTTTGCCACCGAAAACAATTCTAAGAAATGGAGCTCAAAAAAAAAAAAAAAAATTGAGGTTTAAAAAAAATTATTTGAATAAATGTCAAATTTCCAAATTAAAATTCTGAATGGGGCAGGATTTTTTTTTTCAGGTGTGTAACCTTTTGTGTGTTTGTTTTAAAAAACCAGCCACACCTCAAACAAACCTGCCAATAAGGAGAGGAATGGCTAGCTCTTGTAAGGAATTATTATTCATTTAAAATATCCTTTAAAATATGTCACCAGGATAAGTTTATTCAGTCCTTACCCATCTCCACCCTCCAAAATAAACAGTACTATTTCTATTAAGGCCAACTGCTCCTTCTTCGAATCAGCTTCCTGAGTTGTCAGACTAGATGTACTGACTCCCGCAGCACTTAACACCTTCAGTAGCAAAGCAGGTCATTCTACCAGACAAGTATCAGGTGATTTCAAAAATGTTCCTTGAGAGTGGATTAGTGTGTTTCTATCAGAGGAGAAACTGGTCTGTTGAGGAAAATGGTACCAAGGAGGTGTATTTCATGGTCTCATTAGACAATTTGACATTCTTGAGTAAATCTATATTTTCTTCTTCATTTTAGATGTTTAGGCATTGCTAAATCATTTTTAAGAATGGTCCAAGTTCATGAATATTCTTTGAGAGCCTGTATCAACACTCGAGGTAATTTACAAAAGCATAATACCCTTGATAAGGCGGGTGGGATCCCAGGAACAGTGATAGCAATGATTTTAAAAGGTCTAGGCGATTTTTATATTGTATCATCCCAGGGACCTTTCAGGAAGAGCTCAAATTGGACAAAACCAGCCTTTAAAAGTGGTGATCGGGTTGTCTGCAGGAGTATGGAACCATCAATCCCACCTAATACCAGAGTTTTTCATTCTTCTCCTACCCTGACGAACAGCTGTGTGGCGTCTCCACCACTGTTGGCATTGCCAGCCCCCACTTTTTATATAACAAAAGAATGAGGAGCAAGAAAGGATTACACAGGAGAAAATGAAAAACTCCCAGGGTCAAGTAACAAATTTCCTAAACTAGTAATATAGTTCAGTACCCTAGGAATTTTATATACTATCAATTGTTATTTGAATGAACTTTTAGGCCAGCTATCGAGAGTAGTCGCTAAACTCAGGGAATTTAGCCACAGATTCTTTAGCCCTGGGTATACATGGCCAGTGGGCCAAGGGGGTGAGATCACGAGGGGCTTCTCCAGGAATACTGTCATTCATTTCACTCCGGGGCAGCCATTTTTCGCTATTTGCAGAAAAGCCAAAACATTCCCCAGGAGCAAGGCAGAGAGATGGGAAAATTGGTAGCAACTTCCTCATAGTATTCCGTAGCTTCATATAAACCTCAAGAAAGAAAACATTCAGGGAGCCCATTTTTACATTCCAAACACACCCAACTGTGGACTAGAATAAGACAACCATAGTCCCAAAGGACGTCTTGTGAGGACAGCTTCCCTGTCACAACTGAAATTTAGATCAAACTCTCCAGCCAACCCTCGTCTGCAAACAGGGAATTCTGTGTCACCACAGGAAAAGCACCAAAGGCGTCAAGCTGCCCCGTGACCAAATTCAGGTGCATCTTAGAGATTTCTGAACTGGTGGCTGAAGTCAAAATCGTTCTGTGATTACTATCAGATTACGACAATGAAAGTCACCACTCTGTCGTCCCCTCGGGCAGGAGTTTCCCTTTGCTCTCTCTGCAAGTTCAGCTTCCCACACTCACTGCCTGCTGTATAATTGTCAGTCAGGGGAACAGTCATTCTGATACAACCGAAAGTGTGTCTGCTCAAGAGTGGGTAGTCTGGATAGCTGACGCTGGCTGTGTGCGTGCAGATGCTCCCACACTGGCAAATGACAGCCTCTGAACGTCCTTTTTGTTGTCATCATTATCTGTGCCATTAATTTTCTGGAAGAAAGAAAACGACTGGCCAATATTTCCTTCCAACAAAATTGCTGGCCTTGGCCTTTGCGCCAAAATGAAGATGAACCTTCAAAGTCCTGATGTGGTCACTGCCACAAACTACTCAGAGCTGCTTCTTTTGCAACTGCTCTCAGTGCCAATGAGATGAGAAAGACACATCTGTCACTTTCTGGTCCCTCCCCCCCCCTTTTTTTTTTGTAAAAGGAAAATGGCCTGGTCTGGTTTCATAATTTACCTTTTCCAGCACATTAACTATTGGTTATTTTTCAAGTATCAGGCTTACTTTTCTGGCAGAAGCACGGCCACTATGGAGAATATTAAAACATTGCTAAAGGAGGTGAAAGTCCTTCCAGAAGAGAAATTACATATTAGCTTTTGGCAGGGACAAGCTCACTGGCTCAGATGTTTGGCCTCCCCAGTCGACTGCTCTGAAGGGGGCAACGTCCACGTGGAGGGATCCCTCTTAGTACATTTGTTAAAATAAAATCAGCCTCATCAGCTAATAACATCAATGACTCGGGGAGGAAATTCTAGATTCTCGTATTTCTGACGATACTGCTCCACAAGGAGGGTGGACTTCGTGGAAATCAGGCTTTCGTTACCCGCGACGGCTGCATTAAAATATGCTGCCTGATGTCATGCTCCGAAACAAACTAAGTTGTTTGCTGCAATTACCTACACGTAAATTAGAAAATTACATGACGTAGAGTTTAATACAGGCTGTAGCTGGGACATAGGTTATTATTGAAAGTCGTTGTCGGCATGGTTTCTGGTTTCACGGTAAAAGAAGATGACTTGAAAGGACTCAGTGGTTTTGATGCTCTTCTGAAATGAAAACATTCCGTGAGTGTATAGCACTGGGCTGTCATTAATGTCAGCCAAGCGCAAACACTGTCTCCACGACACTGGCACTGCTTTCCCGCTGAGACCAGGACTTTCCACTCTCTGGCGTCTTGGGTGTTGTGCTCGTACTTTTCCAAAAGGGACTCTTTGGGCAATTCATTCTGCATAATCCAACACACACAACACGCTTAAACCAATAAATGAACAAATGGCCCAAATTTGCTAAAGTTAGTCAATAATGTCCCCAAGAGAACGTGTTCCTTTCCAAGACACCTTGTACGCTGGTGATGGGATCTTCAAGCAATGTGTTCCTTTCCAAGACACCTTGTAATTTGGTGATGGGATCTTCAAGCTTTGGGAGGCAAGAAACACAGATCCTACAGCGCCCTGGTAGCTGGTTCAAAATAAACCAAACTTTGGATAAAAATACCATCGCTCATTGATAGGCACAGTTTCACAAGGTCTTGCTGAAAATAGTTGGGAAAATATTTGGCATTCTCCATAAGTTTGATGATACGCATCCCCCTTTCAGCTCTGTGTCTGTTGTGTGATGACATCACAGACAGGCAGCAAAACACCACACTTCACCCCAAAGGTACGAGGAATGAAGACTCAGGCATTTGTGTTGGGTGGAATTAATGGTACAACATCACAACAGAGTTGCCATCCCCTCTCGTGCTCCCTGCAATCCAGCCGGGCACAGGAGAGAAGGAAATAAAGCTATCTTCTTAGATAGAGAGCGAGCGCCAGTGTAGTCTGTACTATCATGTCACCAGAGGATACTGGTTGCTGTTGTCACTTTCCTGCTCCTTATCCGTTGCCCATGAATTGATTTATGAGACCAAAAAGCCCTCAGAGAATAGGCTAAATATAAAACAGCATTTACTATAGTTTTGGGTTTCAAATGCCTCTAAGAGCAAGGCACTAAACTTTGGATGAGAAAATATTTTGCAATTTCTCAGGCTATCAGGTTTGTCATATTTCCTACGGTGGTGGTATACCATTTTTAATAACACTTTTTTATGACAACAATTTTTAAGCACCAAGGTAAACTGCCACAGAAAGATTGCCTGGGGACAGGTGGGGTGCGGAGAGGGAGTGGGAAGGGAGGGGGTGTCTGGTGATACTGCTATGCCAATCTTTTTACTTCACCCATTGTCTCTGCTTTAAATGATAAACTCTGACTGCATTGTTACTCTCCACTCTCTCCCATCTCCCACCCAAACTGCAAAATAAAAAATCCATGTTTTATTATTTGTACTATAAAATAGCCATAATTGGATGCCAGTGGTTCTCAAGTCTTGCTTTGTGTATAAAGTATCTGATTTTTTTTTTTCCTGGCCATCCTTAAATCACAAGGAAGACATAGCTCATTCCATGAAATAAAATATAAGTGATATTTTAAAACGAAATGGCCAAAGATGTACTTGTTTATATACGAGCTGCTTCCGACCTTGTAAAAACTAGAGGAGAGGAAGGCCTAAGACGCGACATTTAGCTGGGAATTTGAATGTTTTCAGTTGTTCCTATCAACTCCAAGCACATTCATCTACAAATAATCTTTCAAAGCCACAAAATGCACAATTTAGAATCAATGGTTTCTCCCTTACAGTGTGCACCAAAAAGTATTTAAATTAAAAAAAAAATTTTTTTTTTCTTTAGCATCATGTGTGGAAATGCAGACATCTGAAAGTGTGTCAGCTCAAGAGTGGGCAGTCTGGATAGTGTTACCAGTTTACAGTCATCCTTGCTGGGGCATTAAAGGGAGGAAAGTTGTTGTCACCATGTACAGGGATCAGCTTTCATTGGAAAAGAATTCAATCTTTTCTGATACGTCTGCTTCCCTAAGAACACGCAGAAAAAGATGTAAATAGAGATATGTATTATCATGTACCCGGTGACTCCCAGAGGAAATGATGATGAGCATAAAGGATGCTACCTTCATTCTAAAATAAAAAACTCAAGCCACGATTGGCTGAATTCATGCCGCCAACATCACACCAAAAACAGGTCCACAAAAAGGAATTTTTAGTGGAGTGACTCCTTATCCCCCTTATAGAAAACCAAAGAACTATTCTGCGGAGCCATGCTGGCTTGGCTGTTCCTGTGTTAGGTTAGTTTGTGCAGCAAATTCATCGTGTGGCCTGCCTGATTTTCATCGGCACTAAACCAACACCTTTAGAGGAACCCAAGTCAGCTATGAAGTAAGTAATGTTTTGTCATCTTTTAGATTTCTGCACACAGGATTCCGCGGTGAAATCAGTTAAGTCAGATCTACAGCGACGCTACATAAAGGGACGTGCTACACGTGAACATAGCCACGGAGAGTAGACACGCTATCTGTACCCACTCACATTTAGCGTTTGGAAATGACTGGTGAGAGGGATTCCGTGCCCTTGCCTGTTGTTTTGATCATCTCATGTTTTTTGAGCAAGAGGACATGTGTACCCTGCCTTTACCACTCTGACCTCAACACGGAGTAACATGACAGATAACAAGGAGAAGCCAGTCACTTACACAAGGCCGTGATTTTGACGCTGTGGCTCATTTTGTTCCCTGCTCAGGTCTCACATCCTGGTCAGCAGAGGTGGCTGATTTAGTTAAAACTTGCTGTTTCTAAGGTTTAAGAAATTAAAAACATTTTGGGAATATGAAGAGCCACCTTTGTTGTTATCTGATTAACAACCTCAGTCAGAGTTCGTTTCCTGTGCTAACCGTCCTCAGGAAGAAAAGGTAAAAAGAGGCTGAATCACTGTCCCCCTGCTGCACAATGGTCCCTCCCTCCCATCCTCCTTCTTGGGACAATTAAGGCAGAGGCACACAGTTTGGGTTGTTCTGTGTACTCTACAGAGCTAATGGAGCCTTGTGAATCATTCGGTTCCAGACCTGTAAAGACCTCAGCGATTATCAGATCAAACCCCTTTATTTCCAGCCAAGGCAACTGAGGCTCGGAGAGGTAACGCGACTGTCCCCAGGTTACCAATCTGGGGTGAGGCTGAGGGGACACTGCCACCCACATTTGCTCACTCTCCTGCCGTCTTTTCAAGTAAGTTCATCCCAACCTCCCCATTTCACAGATGGAAATACAGAACCAAAGTCAGCAGAAATGATTCCCTTAGAGGGAGTTGGCAGAGGTCTGTTCGTTAGGGTAGCAGGTTGATCCTTGACAGCCGCAGGGGGCCTGACCTTGAGGACACAGGCTGTTCACATTCAGGTGGCGGTGCTGGGGAGAGGCAGTGAGCTTCGGCACTCTACCCTGAATGCTGGGCAGTGGGGGTGGAGGGAGTTTTTGGAGAGAGAAGGTCCCCAGATGATTGGGTCAATGAGGATGGTGCCAAGGAGGACTACACTAAAATTACACCGTCTCCACTCCACATTGTCCCTCGTCTCAGTCCCAGCCACATGTGTGCTGTAGTCACAGGAATAGATACAGAAGCTTCACTTGCCTTTTAAAATGTCTCCCTTAATATTTGTTCTAGGGTCCATAGGAAATCAATACCCAGAGGCATCCCTAGCCCTGTCCCCTCCAGTCGCTGCTGTATCTACATTCATTCTTCACGACACTTAATCACTCCCTGGAACTGTATGGATTTATTAGCCATCTCCACACATTTAGAATAAGTCATGCAGGGCAAGAACTGTCTTTCTTCCTCATCCTATATTCCCAGTGCCTGTCTCAGAGCCTGACACACAGCAGGGCCACCAAAGGAATGAATAAATTGGGGAATCCTACCACCTGTTCCTAGCAGTGTAATCTCTATGACTCTAGAGTGGAATCAAAGAGTTATTAAAGATATCCAACGACAGCCCTAGGCACTTCCTTCTAGCATGGAAACTCGATGGCAGTAACAAAAAAATTAAAGTGTTCCTAATTTATCATAAAATAAAACAAACAAAAAAATCAGTTGGGGCAGGCCTTTTCTTCTGAATACGTTTACTAGAGCTTATGGACCAAAGATGCCAAAGGAATTCACAGGACTAACACAAAAGGCTGGAGGGGCTGGGAGGATGAGGGAGGCTTTCATGGTGAGAAAGGTAGTAACTACCCTTCTGACACGTAGGGCTGGGTTATAGCAGTCAGCACACAGATGTTCACATGTGCACTGCTAGATGCCAGACATAGGGTAACTTTAGAGATAGACCCGGGGCCAGGTGCTAAATCAGCCACTTACTAGCTCTGTGATCATAGGCAAGTTAATTAACTTCTCCAACCCTCTATTTCCTAATTTGTACCATGGAGTTGACAGTAACTACTTTGCAGGGCTCAAACGCAGGGTTCAAAATACTTTTCCATATGAGCAACTAGCTCGGTGCCAGGTATACAATGGTAACTGCTATTCTACAATTATATGTGTATGAGCTATTGATGTTTTTTTTTATTTGATCCCTGGTAACACTCAATGATCAAAGTTAATCTCCATCTGCTTTTTGGAACCAGGATTACCATAAAGTCAAGATAGCAAGTGAGTTTCAGTTTATGTTCCAAGTTTGAGGAATTTCCAGTGAATGCCTGGGGGCTTGGTTGAGATGGATTGTGCTGTGATTGACTGTGCTTTGTGCCAAGGGTCTGGGGTCAAGCTCATTAGCTTTGATATTAGCATTGATAAACCTCTTGAAGGAGTATCATCCAGACTAACAGCTATCTTAATATTATATAGCCAAGCATAGAGAAACGGAAAGAAAAGGCTAAGATTCAGACTTCCTGGGTTATAATTTTAGCACCTGACTAGTAGATGGATCAGAATATGCTATCCCAAAGTATGACACTTTGACATAAGAATTATTTTGAATTTAAAGCAGTTGAGAAACAGCAGAAAAAGCTCTCTACCCTCTTCCTGCCTGCTTGAAGGCAGGACATTTATTTCCCTTTTTTAAGGTGCTCCTCTGCCCCAATTCCATTCCCAAAGAGGAGACACCTCTTATCACTAGAGATGGGCACTGACTTAAATCTGCAAAAACAAACCTTCCTGAAATGACCCTTATCTCCCATTAGTTCCCCCATATACTTACCTTCCCACAAGTTATTGCCCCTAGAAGCCCCCAAACATTTTCTTTTATCTCATCATCTTTCCATAAGTTTATTGCCCTTTGTTAAAATGGTATATAAACCTCCAGGTGTAACAACCCTGTTAGAGGCTTTCACTTAATTTTTGTGAGATCCTCTGATACGCATATGAAATAATGCATTTTCTTCTGTTAATCCATCTTGTGTAAATTTGTTTTTCAGGGCCCTAGACATCAACCATAAGAGGGTAAAGAAAAAAAAATTTTTTTATTTCCACAACAATTGGCAAGTGATTGTAATCTCCTACTCGATAGGGTCACTTCCTATTTAAATCCTGTGATTTGCTGATACTTATTTTAAAAATTTAAGTTAAAAAAATGTATATATAGAGGATGGGGGGGATACAGAACGAATATGTGTTAAGATTATTTGAAAGAAAAATAAAAGCCCAAGGCTAAAATACGGAAGTGTAACTGTTAAATATTTTCTATCTTCATTCAAAAAGACTGAGTCTTCCTATCAATGAGGAATATAATTGAAATGAGAAGAAAATGACAATATTTTTGGCTCTACGAAACAAAACAGATAGTACTTAGTAATTCTCCAAGAAAAGACGAGACTGTTGTGAACATGGCAGCTCTTTAACAACCACAGCACCATTTAAAAATAGCTAGAATTAATTACAGGGCTAATGACCCATTGAAAGGCTTATTTAAAGACCAAAGCCAGCACTAAACAATCATGGAAAATATGGCTTAAAAGGGCTTTGGAGAGCAGAAACCAGGAACAGCAGTTGAAACAAAACACACATTATCCTAGAACACTAGCTACCTTGGGGAGAAACATTCAGGATGTGGAAGTCTCAGGGGAGTTCTCATACGAGGTAAGAGAAGCCACTAGGATCAACAGGAAGACAAGAAGATGACAGGCACGGTCACCTGCTTGGAAAAGAAGGGCTGCATTCAGCATTCAGTCTTCCCAAACCATCCTCCCCATCGCCCAGGCTTTCTTTCCCCCTCTCGCTCGCTCCGGGCTTTCTGACGTACCTATGCATTTTTAATATGCCATAAGAGAAAATTAAAATTTCCAGAGAGAGGAAAACATATATTTTAATAAGTCTCTGTGGCTATTTCAGAGCTGCATTATCTCCACGAGTTTCCTGTGTCTCGGTCCTCTGTGTCCTGCATCATTAGCCAGAGAAGAGGTGATAATCTTCAGCGTGCCCTACTTGCCAGGCAAAAGTGATACCACTGCAGTTCTCAGCTCTTCTCTGGACCAAAATGGCCTTTCTGTATGTCAGTATCCTGGGAGCACACCAGGTGGCCAGAGCTGAAACGATTTCATTACTTCATTCATCCCCGTTTATTAAATGCATTAGTCTTGCCCTTATTTACTACAGCGCGGACGCACTTTGTAGCTGCCTCGCTAACTTAAAACATATCGCGGACTGAAAAGGTTCCAGAGCCCTTGAGATCTCAAGGTGGGGAGGTGGGAGGGAGGCACTCTTGATGTACGTTGGTTGCAAGGAGCAAATATAAATGTTAGTATAAATTGCCATTCACAATAACGCTTTTAAACCAGCAATTATTTATACTGTACTACTCAAGGAACCCTGTAATTACTCTGAAAGCACATGCCAATGTCTACCCTGTTTCATAACTGCCAACACAGCCTTGCTCAAAAGAATGAGTGGCTATGTTAAAAAATTCTGTTTGGTACTAAGTTACCGTCTGAAACAAGAAGCGATGTCTTGATGCTCTGAGAGTCAAGCAGAGTGGAGGCGATAAAATAGAAGAACATTGTCCTGTTATCACAGGTAGGAAGAGAAGGAAGGTGGCCGTTGGAGGGAGATTCATATTGCTTGTAAAAGTTTTCTTTTTTTTT
>NW_003852406.1:12899580-12904588 GCF_000181295.1 Otolemur garnettii
AAGTGCTTTAGGTGGCAGTTATTTGAAAGAAGAATGATAACCACACTTCTTCCTTTTCCCCACTCCCTCCTGCCCAAAGAAGACTTTCCCGCTTCAGTCCTTTACTCCTGATATTTGTAAGTTCCAACCTGGGTAATGATTGTGGAACTTTGGCTTAGGCATCTCAAAACACCCTTTACGCGAGGTCACTTGCCTCTGCTGACCTAGTTTCTGCTGTTTCTTTCTGTTGCACAAATCTCCCCCACTTAAAAGAACAGTAGTCCTTCTACTTTCTAATGAAGCACAGACAGCAGAGAGATTTCTTGTTCTCTGTAGATGCCCTTTTCAGTCCTCCTGTTTACCCTGCAGCAATGGTTCCCCACATTTCTAACGTGGTGGGTGAACATGTCGTGGGTCTCAACCCAGAGTCAGCACCTCTTCTGATTCGAGAGGCCAAGCTTTGACCCATGAATCTAAGGGCCCCCAGTGAGGTTCTCTGTGCCTAGAAGTTCGTGTCTTGCTCTTTCTCTCTGCCATTGCTGGCTCTGCTTGAAGCCCCATCTTTGACTTAAATCCCATGTCTTCCTAAAAGCTTCCCCAAATGCAGAAACCCAGCAAATCCAATAGAAAGAAGCCTTCCCTTAGCACTTCTGTATCCACTTTGTGCTTCCTTACCTTCCCCGTGTGAATACGTCGGCTTGCCATTTTCCCTCCAGGAACATTTGTTTGTCTCCCCCAGTTCAATGATAAATGACAAGGCACAGATTTGTCTGAGCATGTATTTCTGTATAGAATATTTCCAAATGTTTGAACAGCAATAATTCCCCCAATCAATACTGTTTAAATAGCCAAGTCCCACTGTCCGATTGAACCCCACTGTCACCGGATACGTCTTTTTCTCCTTTGGTTCTAAAGGAACTCTTCCTACAACTAGTTGCTGGCAGGAATAATTTTCTGCTACCTGTAGGACTCTCTGATTCTGTGAACGTCAAGCTGCTCTGAAGGGAGAACTGGCATCATTCCTCTATAGTCATACCTAAAATTCACCTACTTTCTTTAAGTAAGATCCAGAATGCACACAACTGCTACAGTTATCTAGGAACCAGAGAGTGGAGCTTTTGGGTGCACTACAAGAGGATGCGTAAGATGATGCAAGTGGTTTGGCCTTCATTTGGAAGCTGCAGAAATCACAGACGTGGTAGTTACAAGACAGAAAAGGCCAGGGGACTGAACATCATGTTCTGGCTGATTTCTTCATGCTATTATGTAATGGGACACAAGCTCAGCCTTGCTTGAGGTAGAGTCAACTAGTTACAAACTCTGGGATGAAGCAGAAACATAAGAAATTCTGTGCTCAGTCTTCCAGTTGGTCAAGTCCACCATTCATAAGGAACACATTCCCCTGGGCTAGAAGAGAAACATTCTGTGGACTGGAAACGAAACAAAGTTACTTTTTTGGGGATAATTCTCTCAAAGAATACAATGAAGTAACTCCTCCTAACTTCACAAGACTTTGCGAATATCATGTATTTTGACTCATCGCCAGAACAAATAATCATGATTCTCATCTTCCTGATGAAACCTTCAGTAAGTCATGTGAAATAGCAGAATTTTCAACTAGCTGCCGTTTTATCCAAGTAAACACACGAAAACAAAGGGGGTTGTTACCGTAAATACGTTTTATAGAATATTTCTAAAATTATGACACATTTCTCTAGTATTTTGAGCAGAATTTACTCTTTCTTGATGAGTGTCACTATAAAACATATTAAAATTTACTAGCCACTTACCAAAAAAAAAAAAAAATTACTGTATATGCTGTAATGCCAGTAAGGCCTTCTAAGATTCACATGGCATTTTGGCCCAACATTAAATGACCCTAGTCTGTTATCCTTCTGAGCGTTCTCCCCTTCATTCGTTTCATTCCTTCTGCAGTCACATGCTACATCTTACGAGGTTCTCCCTTTACTTGTAATTAATATTTTGTCTTAGAATTACCCATATCTTGGAACTAACCAGATGAACCCATGTAAAAACCAATGGTAAGTAGGATACACTGTGTCTAGAGGGATTTCCTGAGTTGAGTGCATGCCCTGCGATGTTTGAACTTTGGGACCCTGTGTTGGCAACCCCAAGGCCTATCTGCTTACTGCCTAAGTTCTCAGATGGTTCCTGATAGAAGAGGTTGCAAGAGGACAGACTCACCGTGGGTGAGGAATTGCTGTGCTGGAGAGCAAAGAAAAAATAAATACATGGTGCAAAAGACTATGATAGTCACCTTTCTATTATTTGCCCTATGGCTTGGTCATTACCCCAAGCACACTCAGTTGGAGAAGGCGTCTTGATCTTACTGCCTTCACAAAGATTCGCTGCGAGGAATAGCAAATTGACTTCATACGTACTTAAGCAAGGCAAATTTCACGCTGCCGCCCCAAATATTCCACAGCCAAGTATGTATCACTTTGGGAATCTAGCCACTGTTTGGGGTTTTTTTTTTTTTTTTTGATTGTTTTTTTCCTTGACTATGGATAGTCCTTTCTTAAGGAAGCACCTGAAGTTGTAACGAGAAGTCCGAATGGTTTGAATTTGTGGCTTCGGTTCACCTGTGGACGTCACCACCCAGTCATGAGCAGCTCAATCTGGCAAAGCACAAAGTTTATCACGACAGGTCTTTATTGTGTCCCCTGTGAAACTATATTAAATTTAGAACTCTCTGGAGAGTTCACCTTACTTCTTAAGGAGATTCAGGTTGAAAATAACTGTACAGCCACAAAATGCAGTTTAATTGCATATTAAAATGGATGTCACTTTACAAAGGAACAAGAATGGTTTCTAATTTTTTTTACATTTTCTTTCTTTCTTTTTTTGAAATATTTTTGTACGCAAGAGTGGTTTCTGAAACAGGCAAATTCACGTGACACACAGCCAGGTCTGGCTTGCTTGAGTCACAGCCTTAATATTTCATTAACATAGCAACTGAGCTGCCATTCCATTTTGGTGATGTTTATACTGAATAACTGTATTCAAAAGTGGCTGCTGCTTCTAACGTGGCTGCTTGGGCAATCTGTTGATCTTCTCGTAGCAGCGTGCGAACATTTAACTGTCATTTTAGGATAAAACATTTTTTCCTATATAAGCAAATTTAGAACGAACAGAAAAGTATACGAAAAACATAAAACATATTGATCGTCTTCCCTTCAGGAGAAATCAAGGCTTTAAACATGTATATGTCTGTATACCCACATGTGTCCACACACGAACACATATACACATGTCGGCAGTGATGTTTTAAAATGTCTTTCTATACATGGAAAGTTTTAACTTGGACTTTTTAAATACTAGAAAATGCCAATTAATACATAATCAAGGCATCATTGTAATGGTGATGACAAGAAAGTAATGAAAAAAATTAAATTAAAAGATTTTAATTTTGAAACTAATGTAAGAATTTCATCCCTGGTGGTAGATCCAGGAAAACTCAAGGAAGAGGCTTTAACCACAAGATGGCTCCCAAGGATTTTGGACCCCCTTCTGTAATGTGGCAGATTTTGAATTGCAAAACACCAATCCATTTTTTAAAAGGGTCAAGAAATACAAAAGAGACGTAAATGTCAATGTGAAGCTATTTTTACATATACTGAAATTCTCCAAAAGTGAACACGGAGTTAGCCTCCCAAAGCAAAACCAAAATAAGGTGAATACTTCACTATTCAGACAAAAATCTCAATTATTAAAACAAACCACAAATATCTGCTTGGCAACCACTGAGTGCAAGATTCTGACTATGCATAAACCAAGTGTATCAGACAACTGTCCAGCCTTTATGTCTCTAGGCATACCTGCAGTTTTCCAAAGGGAATTCCACTTCTATTTTGGTGGAAGCATACATTTATTCTATCTAAAGGATGGTGGATATTCAATAGACTTTTGAATAAAAGGTGCCTCGTTTGGCTTCAAAACAAAAGTCTGCCTTGTGAGTTTGAGTAGGGAACCTTCATGAGATTTTAGCCCTTGTGTATATTTTCAACTCTCAGGGTAGTGGAGAACACTTAGTTCTGCCTACTAAGTAGCAGATCTTAGAGAAATCTTTTTGGGCCTCAGTTTCTTCATCTGTAGCACAGTGAGCTTACCAATGCCCCTACTTCATAGTTTTCTAAAAACAAAATGAGATAGCAAAATATCTGGGTGATAGGGGACTCTCAGTAAACAGGTGCTCTTATTAAAATTAAAAAAATTTTTCAGATTAATATTAGGGGTACAATTAGGTTACACTGTGTCTGTTAATTAGAGTCCAAGTTGTAGTTGTGCCCCTCTCCCAGGAGGTGCGCCACTGACCCCCTACATTTGCCTGTTGGTGAGCTCACCATAAATGGACCTCTTACTGTTATGCCCCCAAAAATCTACCAGGAAACAGGCTCCCCAGACATTCAAACCATGGCTTTTCCTGTGTGGCGACATTACATTGTTTATCAAAGGACACATGTTCTAATTCACTGTGGTTTAGTCTTAGTGGTCACTGGGAAATCTGTTCCAATATGGCCAGTACACACAGGTAGTGATGGCCTATATATATTTATTTTCAAGCCATCTCGTCCAGCAAACATGGTGTTCAGTATTGTATGAAGCGCCTCATGGTATTCCTTGGGTCTGGATCCAGTTTCACTTTGTCTTCCACAGTGTAGCCTTCTACAAGCCTTCTGACATGAACATGCTTCTTACCACACATTCCCTCCTTTTTACGTGAAGTTCATGTCCAGACAATAAGCCCAATGTCAGAGAAATACACTTGTTTATAACTGGGATGCAGCATGGTCGTACAGTAGTGGTTTTCAACCCGTGTGCAGTGGAAATCCGCTGTGCCACGAGAGGATCTTAGGTTTTTTTTGTTTTGTTTTGTTTTGAGACAGAGTTTCACTATGTCATCCTTGGTAGAGTGCTGTGGAGTCACAGCTCACGGCAACCTCAAACTCTTGGGCTTAAGCAATTCTCTTGCCTCTGCCCCCCAAGTAGCTGGGACTACAGGCACCCG
>NW_003852406.1:12905612-12932956 GCF_000181295.1 Otolemur garnettii
GTGATCCACAGCTTCTCATCTAGTCATTTTTTTATGGGAAAGCTGGCTCAAGTGAGGGGTAGAACGGAGGGCCACAAAATACTATTCCCCTGTGTCCGAGGCCCACTGGCCTAAATCTGATCATTTGGTCTCATTAGGACAATTTTCTAACCAGGAAAGACTGCAGCTCTCTAGAACAAGTAGAGCAAGTCAGCCTTGACTTGTTGAATTTTCCACAAGTTTATCATACAGATATATTGGGGGGAGGGGGAATCTGAGAGAATCTTAGATTAAAAGTATTTTCTCAGTGCAACATAGTCATCATTCTAAGAAAATTGTATCCATTCATAAAAGTATGGATATGTAACTCATCCCCCTGTAACACCTGAGTTAAAACCCCGCAGCCAGTACAGTAATAGCATCACAACACATTTTTGGCTTCCCTCTTTGCCGCTTTAAATTTAATGCTACAACCAACAGCTTAAAAATGACGAAAGGCAAGTGGTAAGCTCCCTGTGAGCTGGGTAAACATTATCTATTGTGTCCACCAGTACCTCAGCAAAAAGACAGAGTGTTCCAGAAACCTCAGTCCCTGCCTTCATCCATCAGAGTTTTGAAGAACACGGTCTTCTTTCCACGTGGGCTGATTTTCAGGGACAATAAAGGTTAACAGAGGACAATACAGTGAGACGTAGATAAAGCTGGTGAAGGCCCGAGACTTCTCCCATGAAGGTAAATTTCACAGATAAGATACTGACTTTTCTTCCCCTTTAAAAACATTTTATTTTTGAAAGTGCTTATTCTTGCAAGCACTGCGTCTGTTTCCACAGTGTTGGTTGCAGACAGTGCTAGAGGTGGCAGAAATAATTCTGGAAAAGCACCTCGCGGGGTGCACATTCTGTGTCATCTACTTTTATGTATTCATTAGCAGAGACATTTGGAATTCCTTGTTGCCGAATAATGAGATAAATTACATTTGCCCAGTATCTTCCCATCTATATGACAATTTATATTCATTGAGCTTAAGCTCCTAAACCAATGTTACTCAATAGCCGACTCGGTCTCATTCATAATGGATATTCTCCAAACGGACCTGTTTCATGCTAAAATTAGTGATAAAGGTAGATTTTTAATGGAAGGGGCAGGAGGCAACAGCAGCTTCTAAAAGCATAGCCTAATGGGGATAACTTAATTATTAGCCATATCACCTACATAGAACCAGGATTATAATAAAACTCAATTTGGCTCAAACATACAGAGATATCATCTCTCTTTTTTTTTAAAAAAAATTAGCTAATTATTATGTGACTTGAATTGATTAAGTCAACACACCCCCCTAAACAACCTCTCAAATACTTAAGGAAAATGAATTGTTTTTGGACTCAGGCCAAGTATTTGATGGGTTTATAAATGTCACTCACCTCCTGGCTTGAAAACAGATGCTAATTCCGATACAAGTTTCTTGCCCCCCCTACACCCTTGATGTTGGTAAATTGTTAAGTAGGCCTTTGGGTAATATAACGCAAAGTTAACAACACAGATCTATAATTAATGCTGTTACGTGCACCCTAAAAATAGGGTATCAAGGAAAGTCTCCCTATTAGGTGATGTGATCAATAATTAATTGGTTAATGTCTATATAGCCCAGCTCTATATAAATTAAAAGCAAGATTATTATAATTACGGAGAGCACAGTTCAAAATCCACTTCAAGCTCAAAGAATAGTAATTTATACATCTAAGCATAGACACAAATATTTAACTGTGTAAAAATACTTATTTTAATGCTATTCTAACTTATTTTAATGCTATTCTAAGTGTTTAATAAGGATTACTCATCGTTCAAGTTTTACTTTTTCTCTCTTAACAAAAGATCTTCAATGATTCAACAATCTTAATGCCTTTATTGCCATTAAGGACATCATTTTAATGTGTGAAAACGTGGTTGTAAGAAGGGGAGGGGGGGAAATTTGCCCTTACATGCAGAAACTGCCTTGTGAATCACAGCGCATGCTGGCGATGGTTCAGGAGAAGATGATTTAAATTAAGGCTAGCCTTCATTAGATTATTGGAAACTAGGGTTATATGACGAAGAGAGTGATAAAGTTGGGTTCCTCTCCTCCGAGTCTGAACTATTAACTCAAGGTGGGGGACATGCCTAGATGAATACATGATAGCAACTTGTAAAGATCCTAACATAATACACCAAACCAGGTTTTTGGGAGGGAATTCGGAAAGATCATTTGTCACTTGATCTGGGCCATATAATGAATGAATATGATACAGTCCCCTGGGCAGTGAAAGTGGAGAAGGGAGTGAGGAAGAGCGTAGCCGAGGTCCCGACATGAGCATCCATGGTATAGTCCAACCCAAGCTCACCACATCTATCCCAGGACAAAAGGGTAGATGAGAGTAAATGGCTTGATATAACGAAGTGGGTAGGAAGGCTGGTCTAAACCGACCCAAAAAGGCCTTGAAAACTCCACTAAGGAGTTTGAACTTACAGGTCACTGAAAATTTTTGAAACAGGGAGACACATGGTCAGGTCCGTGTGTTGGAGCCGGGATTTTATCTGATCTGCCCAACATTCAACGACAATTTCAAGAATGACAAAGACGCTATCCAATGAAGACGGACTAGCCACGACCACCCATCAGCATCTACAACCAGCCTACGTTTAAACATTTTTTTCTAACAATTAATAACCAGGTAATATCATGTTGAAGTTCAGATTTCCATAGTCTTTTCAATCAAAAAAAAAAAAAAGAAAGAAAACCCAGACCCGGTGATGGTAGACCAGTTATTACCAGGGGCAGCCCTGGTCGGTCAGAGCTGAGGAAGGTTCCTCCCTCTGTCCAGCGGTCTCGGTGCCGTCTCTGTCTGCCGCACTCACATCACCTGCTTACACATACTAAACATTTGGGTTTGCACCTTCTCTTGAGAGAGATACCCTCTTTTATTAGCAAGAATATTTTTTGCCATAGCACACAGAATTGACTCAAATGAGTGAGTTTATACTGATTATCTTTGGCTTCTTTTCCTAATATATTCATTTCCCTTTGTTGTCCCTCATGCCGATAAGATTCTCACTTATTACTTTACTTAAAAGGTGAACGTGTGTAAATTAAATAAAGTGTATTTGGGTTGAAGATGCAGCTGTCACATGTCGGGGGCCCATCATGAACATAAGGTAAACTGCGTGCCCTATGGCAGGACTTTTCAACCTCAAGATTGTTGATATTTGGGGCCAGATTCCTTGTTGTGCTGGGCTGTCCTGGGGACAGTAGATTGTTTGGCCATGGGCCTGGCCTCTTAGCACTAGATGTTGGTAGCACTCCCCCCAAAATGTCTCCAGACACTGACAACTGTTCCCTGAGGGTCAACACTGCCCCCAGTTGAGGTCCACGGGGAGTTTCCAAAGAAGTGAGCTATGGGGAGGAGAGTGGAGCTCTGCTGGGAAAGGGGCGGGCTGGTGCTTCCATGTCCTGTGGTCACTTCTGCCCCTGCCCACTTTTCTGTTCTGCCAGAGACAAGGGTTCCAAACACAGAGAGGTGGAACAATCAGGCAGCCTCAGCTTGTGATGCCACAATATGCCCCAAAGGCCTCTCCTAACCATAAGAACCTTCGCCACCCCCACAGAGCAGCATGACAGTGAAGTTTCTCTTTCTTTGCTTCCTAGTGCTGATGTAGTTGAAGAAAAGCAGCAAAGGAACTTGAATGGTCCATGCTGGAGATCCAAATCTCCCCATCCCCATACTGGGGCCTAGAGTGGTGTCAGAATGGCCCTGAGGAGAGAAGAAGCCTCTTTTCTCCAATGAGGCGGTAGTGAGGTCTAGCCTGGGTCTCACCGGAGGGGGCGAGCAGGACTGTAGCCGCTAATACCTGGGAGGCAGGCCAGCCACAGATCTCCGAAGGTGTCAGGCTGAGTTCCAGTGCCTCCTCCTCCTCCTTCAACTCTAAGGCCCTTGACAGGAAGCGCCCTCCTCTGAGAGCTGCTTTCCCTTTCTTGGTAATATACATTTATCTTTCATCTAAGCATTATTGCTACAGAATCAAACCATCGAGATGGTTTTGTATGTTTTCCCACTGTAAGTAAAAATGATGAGTTCCTTTGCAAAAAAGGCATGGGCAGCTGCTGAACGACACGGTGAGGAAGTGGATAAAAGTTGACTGAATAATTTTGATATTTTTCATACGGATTTCGGTTTGGATGGTTTTGCACTAAGACAAAACAAACTCAAGATTGTGGCACTTCCTGGAGTGTCAATCAGACAGGCCTTTTTGTGGTTAGTGTCTTTTCACACCTCTGTCACTCACAATCTAATCATTTCTCAGTGGTAAGTGGTATTACTATAGAAAATGGGTTGGATTAAATTAATCAACAGAAGTGGCTTGTTCATTTTGCACCTCTCCTCAAAAGAAACCAAAGCCTCCATTTTTACCAACTCCAAGTCTTCCGAATGGCGCTCTATAAATACGTGGTAGGTGCCTGGTACGGTCTGGCTAATGGCAACAGAGATTTGGGGCCTCCTGAGAACATGGGGGTAGGGAGGAAGGGCGGTTAAAAGTGAGAACAGGACAACAGCAAAGAACAAGGCCCGTTGGTCTCCTCATTCACTAAATAATGAGTAAACGGAATAGCAGTCAACCCCCCCTCCCCCCCGAGATCGTGTTTACAGTAATGACAGCTCGAAAAGGATGAACCGGCTGGCACGGGGGAGAATGAACAAAACAGAGGGACAGGAGGGATGCAGACAAGGAAGGTTTTGAGTAAGTTAAACCGACTGGCCACAAAGAACGTACAGAGAGCGGGGTGGGCAGCTGAAGCATCCCTTTATTCCACACATCAATGGGAGCCATTCAAGCCAATATGGTTTGATTTAGCAGATATTAACTGAGGCTAAAGTGATGCAAATACGTCAGCCAAAGGAGAGGGAGATAAACAAGAGAAACCCACTTTGGCCAGAAAAAGGCTGAGAACAGAGGCTGACATTTAAAGACCAGATGAAAAGGATACCAAAAAAAAAAAAAAAAAAACAAAACAACAAACTGGAGAAAAGTAAGATGAGGTGAGCAGGAGCGTCGCAGACAGAAGGGAGGAGGAGAGGACAGGTGCAGCCGTCTCCTGCTTCATAGACTCTGACAGGAGAGAGAAGGAGACTGATCAGAAACGTGCTGGTAACACAGACATCAGGGCAAGGGCGCTTCGTAAATATTGGTTGAGTAACTAAATATACACGGAAAATTCCTTCCTCCGGGGATAGGAAGATAAATTGAAATTTTTATCTAGTACCCTATTAACAAGTTTGTGTCCTTCGGAGATGCTCAGAACTATAGACAGTTTTAATAATGATTTTAAAAACAGTTATTCATTTAAAGAAATTTCCATAAGGCTTAGCGCGTCCGGGGACACAGGTACTGTCACAGATTCAATTAGAAGGTCACGGTACAGTAGCTGAGCACCGGACTCGGAGTCAAGAGACCAGGGTTCCGAAATTGGCTTTGCTGCTAAGCGTGTGGTGCTGGGCCAGCCACTTAACCTCTCCGAGCTTTTCTGTTTTCTCCGGAGTAACCGGAGTGGCTTGGACTAGATAGCGCGGCCTCTCTCATGGTCCTGTACATGCGCGGCGGACGTCACCATGGTGATCACCTGTTTCACCCTGTCCCTCTCCTGCCTTGCACACCCACTGTTGAGCAGCAAATAAAAGTTCTTTTTTCCCCCTCTCTCCTCATTTTGGCTGCTAGTCGACAGTATTTTGTATAATTGATTCTGGAAATGTTTACCCATCTGTATTATCTGAAGGTTGTTATTGACTGTTCTTGCCATTTTTTTTGCCCTCAAGGAGGGGAGGAATTACGATGGGTTTCCCACAGGAAGACCACAGGAAACAACGAGGGTACATTTTCCCAATACTCAGCATGAAGGGACACTCTTTTGCTGGCTTCCCTGGCACAGTTTGAATTCATCGTAATGGTATATTTGAAGTGGTTTCCTGCGTGTGTCTGTGTGCCTTTAAAGTCTAAAGCGCTGGTGTAGATGGGTCTTCTTTTGTGCTATTATTCTTAAGGAGAATCATTTTTCCCCCTTTTCTATGAAAACACAAATAATTGTGCAGGCCAGTGAGACCTTTTGATAGAAATGTAGGGCCTACTTACTAAAGAATTAAACAGGTCTAAGACATCATTTGTGGCAGGTGTTGGCATAATAACGTCACACCTGAACTCTCTGTAGCACTCTTAGATGGTGTGTGAGCTATGGGATGACCAGTAGCAGAGGAATGAGAAGTCCCTGATTCCACCTCCCACCACTCACTTACCCTGGGTGTGGCTTTCAATCTCCCAACCACCTGACTGTCCAGTTAACAGGACTGGATGCCTTTTAGGGTCCCTTTTATGTCTAATATTCTATAAGATGCCCAGCTAGGTGAGGACTACTGTTTTTTTCTTTTCTTTTTTTTTTTGTTTTTGCAGTTTTTGGCCAGGGCCGGGTTTGAACCCACCACCTCTGGTATATGGGGCCAGCGCCCTACTCCTTGAGCCATAGGCACTACCCAGGACTACTGTTTTTAGCTCTGGTGTCTTCTATGATGAAAATTCTATTCCCAAGTGGAGATCATCAAAATTCATTCTTCAGAACATTATGCCAGCACATAAATTGACCCCACTATCTTTTTGTTCCTTTGTTAAAAGAGTAATAATCCATGCAAAAGTGTAGGGCATGAGGGTGATTTATAGAAACAGAATGCTATCTTTTTTTTTTTAAATTTCAGATTAATATGAAGTTACAGACCAGTAGGTGATAATGTCTGCATTTGTTAGATAAGGTCCCTATTATAGTTGTGCCCCTCACTCAGGAGGTGTGGTATCTACCCTTACGTTGTGCCCATTAAGAGAACCAACCCCCTTCTCACCTGCTCTCTCTCCCCTCTCCTGCCCCTTCCCTCCAGATAGAATTAAACTGAGGTTTTTCTCTTATTTGGGTGCATATTAGTTCATCTACTGGCTTCACATTAGTATTTTTTTTTTTTTTTGAGACAGAGCCTCAAGCTGTACCCCTGGGTAGAGTGCCATGGCTTCACTGCTCACAGCAACCTCCAACTCCTGGGCTCAAGCGAGTCTCCTGCCTCAGCCTCCCAAGTAGCTGGGACCACAGGCGCCCGCCACAACGCCCGGCTATTTTTTGGTTGCAGCCATTATTGTTGTTTGGTGGGCCCGGGCTGGATTCGAACCCGCCACCTTTGGTGTATGTGGCTGGCGCCCTAGCCGCTTAAGCCACAGGCGCCGAGCCTTCACATTAGTATTGAAGACATTGGATCCTTGCTTTTCCGTTCTTACGATACTTTACTGAAGAAAACACAGAGCAGCATCTTCACTTAAACATATCAGAACATGGTACACAGCACGTATGAGGAGTTTGTAAATCCTGGCACCCCCAGATGATGAGAGGGAGGCCTGACGTCAGAATCCAATTCAAGCAAAAAGGAGATGCTCACTTAGAAGTTTGCAAGTCAGGGGAAAGAACCCCAAAAGATAACAGATAGAAAAAGAGCATGACACCTCATGTTTGCAGGGCCTTTCACAAGATTCCTAAACTCTATGTGTCCTAAACTCTGGATGCACAGAGCCACAAGGAATAAGGCAGCCTGGCCCCAGGGATTTAATGGACCCATGGCTGTCACAGATAGCTGGATGGCTCTGCTTCTACCACCCACCAGCAGCAAGAAAAAGAGTGGTTTTTAGTCACTTCCACTATTAAAAAAAAAATCTATAAATAATATGGCTAGCAAAGTGACATTTACGAATTACCTGATGGGCAAACACCTAAAATGTATTACTAATTTAATCCTCAAAATAATCCAATGAGGTTGACGACATTGTCATCTTTGGTTCATAGAGGACAGCCGAGCAGGTGAAGCCCTCGAGCCTATGGCAAGGACGTCAAATCACCTCCATTCTGGATCAATTTGCCAAGTCCCAAATGTTTACCCTGACTATAAAAACAACCTGAGAGGCAGCTGGCAGCGAAACTCCTTCCCGGTTTGGGCATCGGTCCTGACTCCCGTGTATTAAATTACCAAGCACATCTTTAAATAAGCGTGTGCTGCAGCAACTCCAATTCAAACAACCATCTTTAATGTAATAATTACACTGGCTGTGACACGAGCTCGGCCGAGAGTGTATTTTTATTTTAACAAGCCTGAGTAAGTACATGAGTGTGGGCTGAGCCTTTTGCCCGACAGTCACTACTTGAAAGCTGGCTCCAACCTTTAATTTAAGCATTCACTTGTAGCACCAACAGGGCTACGGGGTTTCTGTATCAAAGACACATTCCCCCATCCTTTCATGGCCCGACTTCTGTAAGCAGCGTGATTGAACTGCGGCACCACAGAAACTTGTTTTCCCTCCTCCTGGCAGCGCGAGCCACAACACTACAGCCCCATTCATCTTAGCGACATCATAATGAAGTCTCGGAATCAATTTATCATAAGCAAAGTGCAACAATCCATTGAAGGAGTCTTGGGGCAGATGCCTTTCATATCTCTCTCCATAGTGGACAAGAGCAAAACGTTTGCATGGAAACAAAAATCAAACTATAGAAGGGTCTTTTGCTGCAAAAAATCAAACTACAGAGGGGTCTTTTGTTGCCCCTGAAATAATTAAGGGAAAGAAACATCCTGAGAACCTCTGATTCTTCCTCAACTCCTCACGTGCCTTAAAAATATATTTGGCCACCTCCTTCACTGGCCTACCAAGACCTCCAGTATTAAAAAAACAGCTGTCGGGCGGCGCCTGTGGCTCAAAAGAGTAAGGTGCTGGCCCCATATGCCGAAGGTGGCAGGTTCAAACCCAGCCCCGGCCAAAAAAAGAAAAATCTACAAAACAAAACACAACTCTCTTAGAATGACAGGGAGGGCCTTTCATGACCTAACTAACACCCCCCTCTACCCCCCAGCCTCCTCTACTTCCTCATCGTCCGCAGTCCCTGCAGGCCACAGTGAACTTCTTGCCACCTTGCCAGTGAACTTGCCTTGCTGTCTAGCTCTAGAGGATATTCACAAGCTCTGCTCTTGGCTTGTAATAACCTTCCTTGCTGCAAAGTTCAGCGATGCCTTCACCTTTTCCTAAAAGCTGATCCGAACCCTTCCAGCTGGTCTGGTCTCTTCCTCTCTCTGTGCTCCCATCACAGGCTGCCTTCACTCTCAGCTGGCATGGAGGCAGTATCATGATTTTATTTGCACCACAGGCCTTCACTGGCCTGGGAGCCCCCTAAAGGCAGGGTCTACATCTCTTCATCCCTGTGGTTCTGTCACTCTAGTGCCTAGCACACATCAGATGTGTGATGCATTTTTTCTGTGCGTATTTTGTCTACTTTTACTCCACGGATGTGTTCACAAAGAGCACCCAACCTCAGTGTGCTTGAAGACCTAATCTGGGAATCTGGAACAATGTGTTTTTGTGAGACTCCGGTGGTGCGGGGTGGGGCTGTTGGGTCAGAACAGCAGAGAGGTTAGCACAGCCCTAGGAGTCGGCCAGGCCAGGCCTCCGATAGCAGCTACCTGCTAGCTCTGTGGTCCTGGACAAGACTGCTCTGTCCCCGAGTCTCAGCTTCCTCCTCTGTGAAAAGGGGCATGAAAGTCTAATGTAAGTGTTATATTACACATGATAATCCATTTCACGGTGACTGGCACAGAGGAGGCCCTTTAAAAATGACAGGTTTGAGACACGTATTACTGGTTACCATAGTGGGGCTTGGATAATCACACAGAATTAGAAGCCTCTGATATTAGATGATGAGCAATAGCATCCAAGTTCTCCCTCTATCACCCCCTACCTGACCAGATCACATAACTCTCATGTTGGGACACTGGCAAAGGCCCCTGTTAAAATGCAATGTGTACAAGCTAAGATTGAATAAAGTCATTACCCTAGCTCCAAACCTGTATATGTGAGGTATAGCATTCACCATGGTACCCGAAGAGGATGATGATATTAGTAACACCACTTAGCAGTGTCTACTGTAAGCTAAGCACTTACTACATGTGCAACATTCTATGAAGTGCCTTCCATGTGTTACTTCCTCCCTTCCAAAATCCCTGTTGGATGTCATCATTATTTTATGGACTATAGAACTCGTGTTTAGAGCTTATACAGTCATACAACCTTGTCATATACAAGTTTGAGCTAAGACAATGACTTCACCTAATTTTAGCTGGTATACGTTGCCCATGATCCTTCAGCTAGTACATAGCATTTCTGGGACTTAAACTTTATATAGTAGAACCTGCATAGTTGACCATCTCCCTGTATGGATTACTTCCTTTAGGTGATGTAATTTTCATAGACTGGACATGCATATACCTAGAGACGTGTACAATATCAGCACAGTGGGCCTAGTTCCTTATGTTGACCACCTCTGTATGTTGACCAGTTTGTTACAGTCCCTTAGGTGGTCAATTTACGGAGGTTCTACTGTATTTTTTCCAAATACATGCACGGCCTCATATCTATGTCAAATGTCTGATGGTTTTTCTTATTCATTTATCTCATGTCACCTGGAAGACTCAGAAGAGAATGGGATATGAGACCATCAGAGGCAAAGAAGAGACCACCTAGAGATACGTACTACTCCATCTGAGTGTGGTGATGAGGCAGCACTGCCCTCAGCTAAGCCAGAAGACCAGGGAGAGTCCTGAGAGAGGGGAGGATGGACTCTGAAAACACACTCCAGTTTGTCTAAGGCCAGCCTTCCCTAGGGCCAGCACCTTTAGCAAAGAGCCAGAAAGTGCACAGGAAGAATTAAGTCTTGGAAGACCTTCCGGTTCCTATAGCACCACCATTACATCTTCTAATTCATTTTTTCCTTCCCACCTACCTTGCAGGTTATTCAAAAGCCAATGCTTAAAAAAAAAATCCTCTTAAAGTTGATACTGGGTCTTCATGATATATGAGGTCGGACAACTAAATTTGCAAATCATTTTAGACCTTGCACAACATTCAAATGCCAATGATTTAAAAACAAATTTTTAAAGGCTGCTATTGGGTCTTCATGACATATGAAGTTGGACAGCTGAGTCTGTGAGTTCTCCTCCTAGAAAAAGTACCACATACCTCGTTGCTGAATATCACCATGGTTACCTTCAAAGTCCTCTCCTGAGCCGTCTGGTGACCACAGTGACACATGGGGTCACGTTTTCTAGGACGGGTTCGTGAACTTAATTGCTTGACTTCATAGAGCTATGGCTTTGCACACATCCTTAAAGTATATAAATGCCTTAGTTTCTCCACTATTAGTAGTTTCAATGTGCCTTTGTGAAATGGATTGAGAATCAACAAAATGTTTGTTACATGACAGAGTGAAAAATTCCAAAATTGAGTCTAGAGAGTGTTTTCAGTACCGAGAGTGTATTCTTTACACAAATATTTACTAGACGGCTCCCACCTGTTAGTAAACTTTTGACTGAAGTACAACACACACACAGAGGAGAGCACAAACCATCACCGTATGCTTGATCAATTTTCAGGGTGAATACTCCCAGATTAAGGAAAAAAAATGCTTTTGGGTTTTTGAATAGGCTTTTATAGCCTGGGTCAAAACCACTGAATAATGCAAAAACTTAGTGTATAACATGTATTATTTTAAGTTCAGTTAGCCAGAAAATGCTAAAAATTTAATAAAATACAAGGCCTAAAAAGGAGCCATTTTACTTCAAAGAGTATAATTATCTTGGAATTTTATTTTCCGACTTGGAAAGTTCAAAGTTTTGTTCTCTTCTCAACTCTGCTGGGCATGTGCTTATTTCTTTCACCCTTTAAACAGCCAGGACTTTCTCAGTTGTACCCTCCTAATATCCTTTCCAAAAACAGACGATGGCCATCTTTGTCCCATTCACCCACTGCCTTTCTGCTCATCGTCCCTTCCAGTTACTTTGAAATTGGACAATCTGGCTCAGCACCTGTGGCTCAAGTGGCTAAGGCACCAGCCACATACACCTGAAGTGGCAGGTTCGAATCCAGCCCAGACCCGCCAAACAACGATGACAACTACAACCAAAAAATAGCCAGGTGTTGTGGTGGGCGCCTGTGGTCCCAGCTACTTGGGAGGCCAAGGCAGGAGACTCGCTTGAGCCTAGGAGTTGGAGGTTGCTGTGAGCTGTGATGCCACAGCACTCTACCCAGGGGTACAGCTTAAGGCTCTGTCTCAAAAAAAAAAAAAAAAGAAAAAAAGAAATTGGACAATCTAATTTCCTTCAGCCCTCCTGATTTTGGGAAGATCCACAGAAGAAGGGAGGTTTTTTTCTCAAGGGCAGGCTAACTGTGGGCCATGGCACAGCCTCTGTTTATACAGTAAGTGTGGTTCAGCCCCCACCTTTAATTGCCTAATAAAACCATGCTGAGAGCAAGGCATCCCCATACTTCCAGGCTCATCTGGCTCTCGGGGCACCAACTCCTCTCTGAGTTATGAGTCAGGAGCAAGACCCTGGAGATGCAGAATGTGCCAGAACACATTTTCTCCCACTCAGCTGACAGCCTTTGGATAGGAAACCCAACGCGAGGCAGACCTGTGTGTCTCCTACTTAATAACAACAAAGAGGCAGATGGCCCAGCCACAGAGGGCAATGTAAACATCTATAGGTTAGATGCCAACAGAGTGATTATAAAATTAAGGACGAGTATCCAGGCATGGTTTTCCAAGTGCCTATTATTTTTCACCAGAAATCGCAGGAAGGTTGGGCTTTCAAACATTTCATTAATATAATGGAACAGGTTCTGCCAAGTGCGTGTGAGTTAGTGGAGGGCTTGGCCTCCTTGTCACCCTCCAGGCGCCAAGTCTTCCCTCTTGAGAAGGTCCGAGGGAGGGTGAATGATGCCTCTTGTGTTAAGGTATCCATCACTCATAGGGTTGCCCTTCGTGGCAACAGTCTCACATCTCCCAGGAGGTGAGTTAGCTCTGGAAATGGTACTCGTGGTGTGAGATGTTTTTTCCCTCCATGCAAGTTCAAACCAAAAAGAAAAACGGCAGTAATTTATCAGTACTATTGTTGCTCATGTAGGTTGCAGATGATGAAAGAGAAATTGTGGAGCCTCTGTAAATGACAATGTTCTGCCCAGACGGCTTCTCTGTTAATAAAGAGAACAACAAAATCTCTGCCAATGGAACATCAGCAATGATTCTGAGCTTCCACTACCATGAAAGACGAGGACATTCTAAAGAAAACGAGGATGAGAACAGTCTTCTCCACTTCGTGTTTGAAAACCCTTTGTTTAATATAAAACGCGTGGCTCATCTGGGAAACGTGCCTGAGTTGAAGGCCCCTTCTGCTGTCACCTTTCCTTGTTACAAAATCTTCTGTCTCCTGGAGTCTACGGCAGAGCAGAATTCTCAAACTTTTTCGTCTCTGTGTCCCATTATGCTCTTATTATCCAGTGGAGCTTTTGTTTATGTGGATTATATATCAGTAATGACTGTTAGAAGTTAAAGCTGGGAACATTTAAACACATGTACTTTTAATTCATTTTAAAATACGGCAAGAAAGCCGTGACACATTAACATATAAAAAGTAAGTATATTTTCCAAAACAAGAAGTGGGTCTGAAGAATGCCATTATTTTACATTTTTCCAAATCTTTTGTGTCTGTCTTAATAGAAGACAAGTGGACTTTCATGTCTGATTCTTGCATTCAATCAGTTGTGTTATTATTATTATTTTTTGCAGTTTTTGGCTGGGGGCTGGGTTTGAACCTGCCACCTCTGGCATACTGTTTTTTTTTTTTTTTTTTTAGTTGATGTACATGAAGACAATCCTGCCACACACAGATAGGTAGCCAGAAAAGGAAGGAGTATTTTAATAGCCTTTTGGGATGATTTTGGACATTCTTCCAAAAGAATGTTAGAAACTCCAACTAGTGGGAATTTCTCCAAGGTTAGGTAGAATACAGAGGCTGGAACCATATCAGTGATTTTTTTTTTGGTACTCTATTAAATTCAAATACATTGGCATATTTTGCACTTGGAATGGATCTTTTATCCAAGTATGCTTTTATAATATCATGCATCGGTCACTTGGAAACTATTGGCTCACGGAGTTTGGTAGCTTAGAGTTGTTGAAACATTTCATATTAGAATGATATCAAGAAATCACATCAATTAAGATCAGTACCCATATGATCAGAAAAGTTTTTAAGTACTGGGAAGCTGTCAGATTTACGGGGTTGATTACAAGCTGTTCAGAATTCTATTTTGTGTCTGAAACACTCAATTTATTGGCAATAAAGACTGCCCAATGTTTTTCTTGAAATGACTGGCTCATTTAGTTCATTTTTGAGAAAAAGCTATGAAACATACCCAGCTTTGAATAACCACAGTCAGACATTCTGTTAAGGCATTCCATTCAAAAAGCAACTAGTTTAACTCTTAACTCAAACAATGGCATCACGTTCTTCCCTGGAGGCAAACTGGCTACTTGGCTATGGAACCGAAAACAGAAGAGCTTTCTGTATACTTCCCATTTTGTCATAAAGAGTATTAAACAGGCATGTACCCAAAGATGAAAATCCAACGAACTCAGAACTTTTTCCTGGTTCATCGAGGACATTCTTAAATGAAACTGGCAATGCTTTCTTAACAGCAAGTGCGCGGCAGTGAAGAATGCCATGGCTGCTAGTACAAGCTGGTGTCACCCTCCTGATCCTTCATCAGGTGCCAGCAGTTTTACCAACCAATGATTTGTATCATCAATGCACATGGTCAAATAATGACTTGTCTTATTATGCAACTGGGTTTTATCTCTTGGAGCCCCCGAGAGGGCCTTGGTATCCCTGGTACCCCTGGATGGCTCACTGAATTCGGCTCCTGTGGAGGACAGTAACTATAAATCCAAATAACTTCTAATCTGCTCAGGGCTTATGTCCTTGCAGAGTTCATGTAAAGAAGATTTAAAGGTTTATTTCTGTCTCCACTCTCCTGCCCTCCTTGCTTAAAAAAAAAATTTCATTGCAGTAAAATTCAACATAAATTGTGGACGGAACAGAGAATCTCAATGCTCTTGATTTCATCAGCACTTTTCTCCCTAACAAAGAAAGCAACTCTCACACTTTTAACACGCTATTGACGAAATATCACACTGTCATGACTATAGGAAATATGACCTGCCCAGTTCCCCCTCCATCCTTCCTAACTCCAGCCCTCCCAAACTTTTTACTTTGGGTGGGTGGGGGGTGACAAACCTTGGATCAGCTCTTACTAATGTCCTCAGAAATAATTGCTTGTCCTAATTCAGCCACATGCAAATTAATGCTCCCCTAAAGAGGCCTTATTATAATTTCCAACCCTTGATGTCTACACAATCCCCTATAGTTCTCTAACTTCTCGGTTTCTAACTTCTGTTTACCGATGCACTACTTTTGTCAGCTCAGTATAGCATCAATTAGTAACACAGTTGTGTTTATTAGGTCTCCCTAGAGGCTTGGGAAAGCTGCTTTGTATGTATTAATGACTACACAGAGCACTACTATTTTTCAATAGCATTTAAAAATGAGTAAATTACTGAAGATGAACTATAAAAGAATTTCCTATTTCAAAGACAAGCAAGAAAGAAGCACATTATTTCAAACCACCCATAATACTCGCATGGCTAATTTTATTTTCAATTTAATATCAAGGGAGGGGAGTTAAATCCAAGCCCTTCTTCTGTTCTACTTTCGGCATCTGGAGTGCACACAATTTGAGTGAGGGAACTAAGGCAGAGATCTGGTGATTAATGATGAGCCGGTCTAACAGGTCTCAATTTCATTATCACACACATACCTGTTAAGTAATGCACACCTGATTCAGCACAAATCCACCCACGAGATTAGCTTTTTTTAAAAATTCAAAAAACAAGCAACCGAGAGCAAGAACGACAACAAAAATAATAAAAGGCGTTCAGTCCCCCAATTGAGGTCCGGGTTCGATGCTCTCCAGCGTAATTCCAAACAACCAGCTGGAAAGGGATCCAATTTGTACACGCTCATTTCGTGAATAATTCCCTGTACTGAGTTAGGTCAAGTGAGAGCTGCCCACACTGGTACAGAATTCGCTACTCAAGGAAACCAGAGAGACCGATGTCGCCTGTGGTGAATCTTCCCTAACCAAACTTAAAGTGAGGGGGAGCAATTACAACGCTCCTTGGCCCTGCGTTTATATTCCTGGTCATTTAGGAAACAGAAGACGCTGATCTGCAGAAATCACTATGCATTCAGGAAAGGAGCTCGGGGAGCGCCCCACCCCCACCCCAGGATCTGGCTACGAGGCAGAAACATACCTCCGTGCACTTCCTTTGTCTTGTGCTCCCTCTTTGATGTGCAAGTCACTGGTGGAGTAAGCTGTGATCGCTTTGATGTTGAACTTCTAGACTTTATTGTTACTAGCATGCCTACAAGGAGAACTGTCAGTCATTCCTCACATCTGAACAACCACGGCTCTTTACAGCACCTCTTTTACAAGCATCAATCCTTAAATACATGTTTTCACGTTCCTGCTGATTACCACACTATCTTTGTGGGGGGAGGGCTGTGCTCCAATATAACTGCAGCACCCACATTTTCTGTAAACACCCCCGAGGCATCATCAGAGGGCTGGTAACCAACCTTCTTCCAGAAGAGAAGCCTGGGTACAAAACATATTTCTAGCAAACGAAAACATTCTGAAAATGTTCAATCCATTGGAACAGTCCAAGGGAGTCCTTTAGCCAATATTTTCCCTAACCAGCCACTGAAATTACACAGAAACTTCCAAGCCACTTCAAAAAGGATTCTGAAGGCGACAGCAGCAGGGGGGCTTAGAAAGTCTGCCAAAAACTCTGAGACATCTTAACTCATCTTAAACAACTTTGTTTCTCTGCAACAGTGGAAACAAAACACTTCTGTGCTACGAGATTTTGCTTGTGGTAGAAACATTTTGAAATAGATTTGTATCAAACCTATTGTGTTGTTAAACAATATCACTTTCACAAGTTGCTCGCTATATTAACAAAGGTGACTTAAGTTAGAGGGAGATGATTTTTCATAATCTTATGTAGATGTGAGTGCGATGTCTGTGCGATTTCTTAAATATATTCAGGCGTAAGAGGCAACATACAAATCTTTGAAGACCTCTGCTGAAAAAGAGAGGGCTCTCATTTCATTTACCAGCTCCCATCAGATTTTCTTTTCAAACTCCTTTATCACTTCTGAAACTGCTGAATATTCTCACTCCCCACTGGGAAATTCCACACGAGAAGGAAATGAAGTTCAGGTGCTTGCATCACGCCATGCTGGTTTATAATGAACAGTTATCTTTCTGGATAAATGTTTCATTGAAACTCAAGATCTTAGCGACACTGGGTCTCAAGAAAGGAAGTAAAATGATATTTTTCATGCTAGTGTTTAGTTCTGCCTTTGTTTTTCATAAGCTGACAACAACGGAGATACTCTGCTTCTGCTTGCTAATAATCTGCGAACAACACATTGGGAGTGACTCAATTGCTTTGGGTTTCTGGCATGGAATATTTGGTAAGGAAAGAAATCACTGTGGTGTGGAATGGTCAAGGCTATTCCAGGGTTTCCATTTTTAAACAACCATCTCCTCCCCCTGTGTTTTAAATCAACCATCAAAAATGGAAAAAGCTTTGGGCTAGAATTTGATAAATAAGGTCTGACTGTAATTTACCAGAACTAAGTCTGGACATATTTATGATGAATATTAATGAAGGCTTGCTTGTTTTTAAATGTACTCAAACAGTTGACATGAAGTAATTACTTCTTTCTGCCTTAAATTTTGGCTTCCAAAGGAACTGAGTAGCTGACTGAAGCACCTATGTCAATTAAGGGTAGAGACTGGGACTAAGGAAAGGAGGTGGTATGGGTTGCCTCTTCTAAGTCCCCCCAAAAGAAACCAGACCATTTTTCTATGTTAACAGAAACTTTTCCATAGATGGGTAGGGCCAGCAAACATTCTGATGATGGCTATCATGTCCAAGCCTCTAATTTTACAAATGGGGAAAGTGAGCAATTGAGGTAACTTGATAATTATTGCATCATAGATCTGAGATGAGAACCCACATCGTCCTCCTCCCCCACCCTATATAAAAGGGTTTCCACTACTCAACACTGTTTCGCTATAATGGGGGCCAGGTGACTCACACATAAAGTAAGGGGGTTGGACTTCAGAGGCTTCTCAACTAGAATTATCTGAATAGCTTTCAAAATTTACAAATACTTGGCTCTACCTTGGGCCAATAAAACCAGCATCTCTAAGAGCCGAGCCTGGGCTTATGTATTTTTTAAAAGCTCTCTAGAGAGACTAATGCAGACAAGGCTAGGAACAGATGATCTCCAAGATTTCTCTTGGGTTCTATTGTGGAATGTTCTCCATCAGCTGGAAAAGTCTCTTTGATCCACGAGGCCACAAGCATTTCTAAGTCACCGCACCATTTTTACATTGGCCCTAGCTATTGTCACTATCTGAGTTCGTCTAGTTCACTTAGGTGTTTACTTAGGTGTTGCCTTCCTCTCTCCACAAGAATGTATACTTGCAGACACCAGTCTGATCACGGCTGTCCCCACGGTCCCCATCATCCGCCTGCCACAATAATATAAATACTGCACCAGCATTTTCCAGAAGAGGGAGTTGGTGCTGCAGTGCAGAAGGGGGCAGGTTGCTCTCCTCCACACCAGACAGAGCCACCAAACTAGAACCTAAGCTGTTTGAAGGCAGTATTTGATACTGTCTGAACTTCTCCAGAGCCTGGCCCCTGGCAGATATACACACACTAGGCGCTCATGTCTGAGAAAGGCCCTCTGGTAAACAGGAAGCATTGGGGAGTTTATGAGGTACTGAAACCTTTACTTTGTCCCTGTAAAAAGCAACGTAGAATATACATCACTGTTTCCACTGGAGTTGGGCTTCACTCCTACAGTAGAATCTCCAGCCTGTTCTCACCGAGTGGTCACAATATTGGCAAGACCCAGCGCCAGCATACACTGAACACTGGGGCTGTATTGTGTCAATGTCACAGGTGGAGGCCAGAGCCCCTGGACAAGGCTTTGTGCTGAGAAGGAGTACGGTGTTTAGAAAGTATCACAGGTATCTCCAGCACCAAAATAACCCCAGGGCCCTCCGCTGTTTGGGGTAAGAGATTTGGAGTGAAAGTCTGCCTACTTCTTCCTACATGCTGGAAGGAAGCGTGATAGCAAGGCCAAAGTAACCAGAAAAATAATTCGAGCATTTTAATAATAATGCATGTATATCAGTAATGGCAGAAATCGCTCATATTGGACAACTCTTTCACTTTGAAAGCAGATTTCAATGGACTAAAGGGAAATGTATGGTCACCCTAATATAATTACCTTTCTAAGCTTCACTTACCTCATTACAAAGAGGAAAGGATTAGACCAAACCCACCCGAGTCTCACTAGCAAGACAGGAGTTTGTTTTACAGGCATGTACCACTACATCCAGGTCATTTTTCTTAGTTTTTGTTGAGACAGGGTCTTGCTATGTTACCCAGGCTGGTCTTGAACACTTGGGCTTAAGTGATCCACCTAGCTTGGCCTCCCCAAATGCTAGGATGACAGGTGTGAGCCAGCCAATTTGGCCAATATTTTTAAAATACAATAGAAGCTCTGTGAGTTGACCACCCAAGGGACTAGAACAAACTGCTCAATATAAGGAGATGGTCAACATAAGGAACTAGGCCTACTGTACTGACATGTACATGTGGTGTGTGTCTGGTCTATGAAAATTAGGTCAACTTAAGGAGGTAGTCAATGCAGGGAGGTGGTCAAGTGTGGAGGTTCTACCGTATATGCCTTCCTGGGCCTCACTGATAGAATCAGAGTCTCTCTGGGTAGGACCCAGGAATCTGCCTTCTTAACAGACTCCTTGGGTTATGGGTGTACACTGCACTTTCAGAACCACTGTTTTAGACAGGGTTTAGAGCTAACTTGTGGTTTATTTGGACGCAAACCATATTCACACATAAGTATAGGGGTTGATGGTAACTAATTACATTAACATTTCTCTGGATTATTTGCATGTCACAAAATCTCTTTTGTCACCATAGCTCACAGTACTGCAAACCTATAAGCCTCGTAGTTGTAAAGCAGACTTCTCCGGTTAAGGGTGGCTGCCCATTGCTCAATGCATTTTTTAAACACTGATTCATAGCTTAAGATACTTGATTGTGAGGAAGGTGTCTCAGCCCTATTAATAAGGCACACAGGTGGCACCTGAATGACCATGCACACAATAGGTATTTAAGTATTTGCTGAAACAAATTTGTTTACTTATTTTTACCCAGCATTCTACAGAAGATTCGAAGTGAGATAAACAAATAAGAAGAAAAAAAAAAAAACTCCCCACAACTGAAAAATGAAAATAACATTCTGCGAAAAAGAGAATACTTCTCATGTGGTGTAAAAATCACACTTCTGGGTAACACAACACAGGTTGAAAAAATGGTTGGCTTCAATAACTGATCTGAAGGTCACCCAAAAGTCTTCATTTCTGAACCACTACCATATTTCAATAATAGAAAGGTTCAAATGGCAGGTTTTTCTGGATTTTTATTTTTCTTGTTTTTCACTAGACAATGCAATTTCATCTTTCTAGTAGGAACTAGTGAGCACTGGCATCCTTTAAAATCCTAGTGATTATCTATTATTATTATTATCCTAATTATTACAGCTCAAATTTGAAGCATTGACTACTTGTGTGGTGCAAAATTCACATAAACATGCATTCTTATACCTCTGTAGCATCAGGGACAAATATTTAAGCAAGTAGGAAGATATATATTTAATCCTCTGGTTGCAACAGAAATCAGACTGTTTTATGATGGACATAGCACCAAAATCTGAACCCAAATTTGCTTGTAGTATCTATTTATCCTAAAAATTGTACAAACAAATGCTTATCTCTTCCACACACCATTTTAAAGCATAAACTCTTTTATGTTCTAAAAAACCTATGTAACTCTATTTTATTTCTTAGGCAAACTGTATCTATTTCATTAAACTAAACAATATAACCATAAATTTTGGAAACCAAGGAGTTAATCGTTTTTGTACCCATGTTTACAACTGTTTTATTACCAAAAGAGTAGTTTACTTCTTTCTAAATTATTTACTATTACTAAAAAAGAAAAGCTTTATATTTAAAAAGGGAAAATGCTGGATTTAGCTGATGAAATGACAACTTCTTTTTAAAAAATACTCAAGGGTTAGAGGAATAGAATTGAGGTTAAAACTTGAAAAAAAAAAAAAAAAAAAAAAATAACAAAAAGGCAAAAATAATTGTTTACTCACAAGTCAGAGCTCACTTAAATTTAATATAGAGTCAAAGAGAATTTTGACTTTATCTTAAGTTTGCAAAAACACTTCTCTTCCTTCCAAGCAAACTTTTAAAATTCATTATCCCCCCCAGTTAAATTTCTGATAACCATGTAAAACGACGAATTACGCTTTTCAATCTAATGTAGAATGCCCATTGCAATTGAGAAAATAATTTCAACCTTTGACCTTCCCCATTAGCCTGATGGGAAATTCCTTGGCACCATCATGGCTATAGCCGTCCATGAGTAAGTGACCACTAGAGGGCAGCCTTATCTCAGATCTGACCCACTACTCCGCCGAAAAATATCTCAAATGCCTGCAATGTTCCTTTAATTACTTCTGAACATTTTTTGATTTTCCTGGATATTTAACAATCAATTTCAATGGAACTAAAAGTGTTCCTAAACAGCTCAAAAGTCCACTTCCACAAAGTACAAGGATATCACAAAGACTGGTAGTGAGAGGCACTAAAAACACAGCTTAGCTGATGTATCTCAAAAAGTTTAAAACAAAGGCTCTTCATCTTTAAGTCATCTTTTCCTCTTTACTAGGTGGTGGATCAGTCACACCATAACTAGAGTCAATGCCAAGTCGCTCACAACAGAACTAGAACTTGGTGTTCATTTTTGGCATCAAAATGCCTAGTGGTTCTAGGCAAACTGAAGTGTCTTTGAAAAGAAACTGACCAAGATTGTGGGAAGGTGAAAGCTGGACTTTGAACAAAATAGACTGGAGAGGGACAGCAGAGATGACAGATTAGAGGGGTGTGTGTGTGTTATATGCTACTAGTCTTCAAAGAACTGACAAGTCTTTCATTTAAATGATGGATTAAATGTGTTCTGCACAGCCCCAAAAGAAAGGATCAGAATTAAGGGATTAAAAGTACAAAGAGGAGACTTATGTTTTATTTAAGAAGATTTTTTCTAATTCAAGATAAAATAAGCTACCTTTAAAGATCGTGAGCTCTCCGTCATTGGAGGTGTTCAAGCCTGACCAGATAACCACTTGGCAGGAATACTGTGGAAAGGACCCAAATGCCCAGTGGGACGTTCATCTAACTGACTTGTAAGGTTTCTTCAACCCCTGAGACTCTAGAAAATAATGCTCATCTGTTTTCAGACAGACACACCTCCATCCAGCAGTCATAAAGGTTAAGTCCTCACCAAATGAGAAATGAGCTTTTGAAGATCTACTTGGAAACTTTTAGCTTATGAGATTTTCTAAAAGACAACAGGTTTCTTGAGAAGTGTATCCACACTCATTCTCCCTTAGCTGTCATGGAAACAAACAGGACAGCACTCACCAGCATGAGATTCACGAGCTTCCTGCTACATAAAGACATATTAAAATTAGAAGATGCATTTGTGAATGCTCCTTTTGCCTAAGGATAAATGGAAGACGTAGATAAATCTCTCAGTTCTACCACAAGGGTGATCAGTTACACAGGTTAACTCCACTTCATAGCTTTCTGTATTCTTTAGGAAAATAATGCTTACATTTCACCCAGATCCTCTTATAACAAGTGGACTTAATGAAAATCATGGATGAAGAGAGCTAATGATGAGCAAATAAGAATAACTCCATTTGTACCAAATTGATTTTATTAAATACTAATTTAAAGATATTAGGCTCAGCAAAGCATTACATAATTGGATCTATTTTTTTTCTCTTATAAATGCCAGACTTCGGATTTCCACTAACTAGAGACAAAGTTATATCCGGGACATTTTCACAGCTTCCTCCAGGGGAAAAATGAATATAGAAATTAGAGTTTCCGTCCTTGTAGCAGTTGGAAGAGCTTGGCTACAACCTGGCACTTGCGTGAGCCTCAGTTTCTTCAACGAAAAAACATGACACTATCAGTGACTTTCTAAGGAAGATAAAAGACTGTTGGAAAACCCAAAAGCACAAAAGAAACACAGAGTACAGATTATCGTCATTTCCCCATTTATTTATGAAATGCCTAGTAAACTTCACAGAAGCAAAAAAAAAAAAAAAAAAAAAAAAAAAAGAAATCAACTAGCAAACCTAAGCAATACAATTGACAGAACTTTATTTATACCCCAAGAGCCAGGACTTTAAAGTTCTATTATTCCCTTAAAGTACATACATATTATGAGACCTAAGAAGTTTCACTTACAAAAGAAAATACAGAAACAAAAGATTCAGCCACTTTCTTACATTTTGCCGATTGGCTAACATATCTGATTATCAGACGACTTAGGCCTCTTATCTCTGGCCACAGCGCTCTGACAATTTACCAAAAAAGCACGTTCTATCATGCCACACACAATACCGACAGATGGAAAAAGCTCTGACTGTGAATCTCTCAGCCCATGAGTCAAAAGGCTGGGGTGGGAGGGAGATATCCTTAGTGGAATAGATAGATGAGGGACAGGGAATCATTTCTCAGAGGGTCAGGATAGGGTCTTTCAGATGCTGTCAAGTGACACATGACTTGCCCTTGGTAGATCTCACAAAAAAATTTATTTTAAGTAGAGAACCATAAAAATGGTTTAGCTGCTCTGAAGGTCTAATTGTGATGTTTTAAATTGCTAAATATGAAATATAGAAAGACAACCTGAATTTTTACTAACAAACAGTACAAAGGTTTAAAATGTCTGCAGAAAATATTTATAGGACAAAGCATTTCTAGAAGATTTGGTCCATACAAGGGGTTTTATTGATCCCTAAAATAAGACCATTTTAAGAAAATGGAACTCCATGTCCACTCTGGAAATCTGTCTATCCATCCACCTAGTAACTTTTTATCCCAGCAAATGGCCATTTGTAAATTTTCTTAGGCAGCTTATAGCAAATTACAAAGTGGCTGGGTGCATTTGTAGGTGTTTTGCAATTATCTACGTGCTGATCCCAACCATTTTTATGATTCACTTGGCTGGGAGTGAAAGATGGGCAAAAAAAAAGGAGTCTAGGGTGAACTATTAATGTATTTATAAGCATATCTACTAGGTAGTAAGGAACTAAGATTGAAGTCGAATGCTATATATTTTAAAAGCACTGCTTCTATTTAGAAATATTATTTCATAATTGGGTAGCATTAAAGAAATTCTATGGCTCTCAATTCAAACTGAGGGCAAAGTGGTTTACCTGAGCATAATGGTGCTCTGCATTTCAAGTGATGGGATTGAAATATATAAAATCAAGAAGTTGCCCATGACAATGGTGCTTTTAAAATACTCTTTACTTCGTGGAGGGTCCAGGCACCCCCCCCATGGATAAATGGATTCAGAAATTCTCTTTGTCTTTAACAGAAATAGCCCCTGCTCGCCATAGGAGCACTCTGCTCAGTAGTGACCACCATTTGCATTTTCTCTTTTCAAGACCCAGCTCTCATCCTCTCTCAATCTTACCCATCGTAGGTCACAAAAGTGGGACAAAAATCCCAGCGAAGGGATACCAGAAAAATGGTGCTTAAAAGGAGACAAGGGATCACATTCAGATTTCATGTAGTCAAAAGAAAGGCCAAATTCCTCAAAACTATAAAATCGTATTTATTAGTGAGGGGCATCCTGCTAGTCACCAACATATCCAGTGTTTGCCAAGTGGCAAGGTGCCTGGCGTTTGCACGTGAATCAGGCTAGAGGAAGAATTTATTACGGGACAGAAATTCCCTTTAAGTCTCCCTGTCCCCCTACAGCATCATGTACATGAACAGAGGCTGAACACTAGGACTAAGCAAAGGGGTCTGTATGTATAATCTGCCAAAACCCACGAAGCTCTCGCCTTTCCCCTCAGACTTGGCTGCCGGTGACGTTTGGCCAAGGCACTTTTATGATGAGCAGAACAAGTGCTCCCCTGATTATAAATATTATCACTGGCTTTCTCCATTTGCCAAGAAGCAATCCGAATGGTATTGGAATTTTGTTGTTAATTAAACAAAAACAAAACTGAAGGATGAGACTACAGAGTTGCTTAAATGCAGACTTATTACATCTAAACATGAAACTACTTTAAGCCTAAACTTACTTGACAACTAGCAGAGAGGAAGGGTTTTCTTCTTTGGTGAGTTCAAAGGGCCTGATTTAATGATGTTTAAGAAAACATAAGTAAATCAGCCAACAAAGAGAACGTTTCTCTTTTATGGTTCCTTGTTCTCTCCTCCCCTATGCGCATCCCCGTAACCAAAAGGCTGCATGACAGACCGTGTTTTCTGTTTTGCATGAAAAATCTAATTATATAAACTCTTACATATGGAACCAATTTAACTATTAAAACTGAGAGGCAATAGGGAAGCATTTAATACGATTTGGGGCCAGGTTTTTTCCCCCTTTAAATCTGATATGGAAACACTGACAGCATTCCTCAATTTCCCACAAACTATTTTTCTTCAGCTTAAATTCATACCAAACCAAGATAATCCCATTAAAGTACAGGATGTTATGATATTGGCAATGAAACACTCTAATTGTCCAGATGTATTCCCTCCCTCTCCCCTATCTCTCTCTCTCAGCTGAGCTTATAGAAAAATTGCATTGCCAGGACTCCTGAGCTACTTTTCTCAAAGCACAATACTATGAATTTATTATTTTATGGCAGCCAGAGGTCACTCCAAGACAAATGTGTGGGCTGGAACTTTTTTGGGGGGGGGGAGGCAGTGTGTGTGATTCTCATTATCCCATTAGTAAGGGGATAGTACGGAACTTCACTTTGTAAAACTACAAAAGCAAAAGGCTATGTGCTAGGAAACATCAAAATGAAATTAAAATACAAAACTGTACTTTTCCTTATTGTTTGGTGGTTACGGTTCTCAGGGGGAAAGGTAGTTTCAAATGGCTCAGCCTGTCGCCTTTTTCCAGCCAACACAAATGATACTAAACAAAATGGATAAAGACGAGCGTTGGTGCCTCTGAAATAGCAACATCTATTTCATAATTTAAAGGAAAAAGGGAAGGAAACATCTTAATTAGAAAGGGCATTTGAGTCGTTTTATATTTACAGGGTTAAGGAAATGCAGGAACAGCACAAAAGTTTTTCTGGGGAGGAGGAGAAATAGGTTTCTTTTACATAAGAAATCATCAGTAAGAAACCTTTACTTTTTTTTTTCCCCCTTGGCAAATGATTTTAAATGCTTAAGAACATGGATCGCGGGGAGAGTTCCTCTCGTTTACACTGTCAGCTGCATATTCTAAAGATGATTAAATCCCGTTTCCCACAAGCCACAAGGGAAAAGACAGAAAATTTGCTGTGGGCACACTGAAAGATTTCATCTCAAGCAGCTCATCTTAGCGTCCAGTACGTTTCGGCCTGTTAATAATTAATAAAAGAGATGCCACCCAATCGCTAGTGAAGAAAGGCAAAGCTCGGTGATCCGAAAGTACACCCAGCACAGACACCGAACTGGTGTCCTTCATTCTGGATCGCGGCAAACCCCTAACCCAGCGAATGTTTAACGAGCGCTGGGCGCCCGCACGTGTGGGCAGAGCCCGCAGGACAGTCTGGGTCTGCACAATTGCTGCGCGTTATGCAGCCCAGTCCACCACAAACAGATGGGGCTCTAAATCCCCCAGCCTGGAGGCCGGGCCTGCGAAGCCGCTCCAGCAGATCATCCACTAAGAGAGACCTGCCGGCGCAGAAGCGGGCAGCGTGCGGCGGGCTGAGTTTCTCCGGGGCTGTTTGCAACAGTCCTAAGGGCGAGTGTCGGTTTCTCTGGGCGGCACAGGCGACTTCCTGCACACCTCCAAACTTTAGTGGCTTTCCTATGAGAAACTTCCCCGACTCGCCACGGTCCCTTTGCTCCTCGCCTGAGAGGACCTCGAGCCAGCCTCCCCCTCCAACCCAATACCCCTCGCCATCATCCCGCGGCCGCTGGCCACAGGGTCCTGCTTGGGGCGGAAGGCCGGGCGGGCAGGCTCGGCCACCACTAACCCGTCCCCGTCGGCCCTCGCCACGGTGTAACCTCCGCCTCTGCCCGCGAACCCCAGGAGCTAAGTTGCCTCCCCACATCCATCCACCAGTAAAGTAGCAAGTGGGAGCGCGCTGCGGCGACCGGCG
>NW_003852406.1:12933964-12949253 GCF_000181295.1 Otolemur garnettii
CCCCCGGCCTACCCCGGCCTCCCGCATCCCCGGTGGCCGCCGGGGAGCTCTCCGCACCCAGCGCCTCGCGGAACGCGCAGCTGACCACTTTCTTTCTCGACTCCGGGAGGCCAGAGGCGCGCGACCCGACGCCACTCTCCTCCAGCTCCCTTCCCGGAGCCCTCGGGGGTGATAAGGCGCCAGCTTGTTGGCTATAAAGAGGGGCTTAGTCTAGGGAGCGACCGGCACCCTCATTTCCCAGAGCGCTTCAAGTCGATTCGGAAGACCCAGACCCTCCAGGGCCGTGGAGAACGGAGTCACTGGGACAGTCCGAGAAGCGCAGAAAGCGCCTCCTAAATCTTCGAGTAGAGACTCTCCGGTGGGGGGAACTCCACCCACCCAACCCATGCAAACCCTCCTGATACCATCCAGGGTCCTGGTTTACACCCCTCGCCCGCCCCCGAGACTAGGACGCTGATACCTGGAAGGACAGCAGGAAACGCCTAAATGAACTCCACTCGCCAGCTGATTTGAGCCACTAAATTCCCAGGCCCTTTGATAGCCAGCATTCTCCCCCAGTGAACTCATCTACAAGTGAAAAAGGCTGTACTCTCCGTACCCTAAAAATGAGACTGTGGTATTTTGGATAGAAAAAAAGAAACATCTAAAGGTCGACTTTGTGAATTTTAACAGGCAACCAAGACTTAATTCCCTCCAAACTTGGAGGCTTAATCCTTTATAACTGATCTTATGGACTCGTAAATCAAGACCTTATTGTGTTTAGGATGAATCTTCTTCCGATGAATTACAGATGCTACATAGTCAAGATTCTGCATTATTTAAAACTTATATAGTACACAGAAAAAAGCATAACAAAAAATTCTCAAAAGCCAAGTTTGCATACCTCCTGCTGTGCCTTCATGAAATTTCATTCTGCTTTCTTTTGTGTTGGTCAGTGTTGCCACGTACAACTTAAAATATTAGATGGCAATTAGTTATTGCATTCATGATGATCAAACAAGAATAATTCTGGCATTTATTTGTCCATATAACTGAGTTACCCATGCCCCTGAGTTGGGCCATAATTTAAAACACAAGCAGACCGTCTGCAGTATAGAAACAAGGATTCCTACTCACTCCAACCTCCAGTCCCCTCTCAAGGCAAAACTAAGTCTTCCCAACATTTACACAGTGCTCTGATGTAGAAGGTCAAGAAAGTTCATTGTCCTTCACTCAAGCTGTGGCTTTACAAAAGTTTGATTTCAGATAAATTCATTCTCATACAATGTTTTTCCTTTATCATTTTTTTTTCCAAATAAAACCACAAAGAAAAGAAATTATAGAAGTGTGAAGCCAAGACGTACCCATGTTAACTCAGCTGTCCAGCCACAGTGAAGTGGACAAGCGTTTCCAATGAATCAACCATACCCACTGAAATGTTTACAATTATGAAATTAAGTCACACCATGTCCCCGTGATGCAACTCCATCTCCCAGTGAAGCAATGCTCCTCAGTTCCACTGACACCATCATTCAAATTTGGGCCTTGATTTCCCTTGTGCTAACCACCAGAGGAAGGAAGGGGAATGCCACGCTCTCCTCTAGGTAGGCGTCAGGTACAATTTTCTTTTCCTTGTACCATTAAAGGATGGAAAACCAGCAGAGACTGCACACTCATAAACTCATTCTTTCATTCTCTACACGAAAGTCAGATAACTCTGAGAATCCAGTGTTACTTTTTTTTTTTTTTTTGAGACAGAGCCTCAAGCTGTCCCCCTGGGAAGAGTGCCGTGGCATTACAGCTCACAGCAACCTCCAACTCCTGGGCTCAAGCGAGTCTCCTGCCTCCGCCTCCCAAGTAGCTGGGACCACAGGTGGGCGTTGGTTGCAGCCGTCATTGTTGTTTGGCGGGTCCAGGCTGGGGATTTGAACCCGCCACCTTAGGTGTACGTGGCTGGCGCCTTAGCCAGTTGAGCTATAGGCGCTGAGCCAATCCAGTGTTACTTTTAAACAGTATCCTGCTTTAGGAAATAATATTTTGAAAATAACTAGCCTCCCTTTCAGATTCCAAGGTAAACAGCCTTACATCACTAAGTATTAATCAGTATCTATTAATTAATAAATAATTGATTTACTAATTAATCAGTATTTATTTCTAGACCATTTCAAGTGAAATCGGTCATTGGGGATGACATGTACGGTGATATGTGCTCCTTCAGTTACACCTAGTAGAATCATTCAACCTATAGATATGTCCCCAATAGGGATATAATCTCATAATACTTATTTGAAATATTTGCACATTTATTCAACACAGACATTCCCGGGATAACGTAATACTGACCTTGCCCTTTAGAAATGTATTTCGTTCACATCCTACAACCAATGACCAACAAAATTTCATATATTAAGTCCTAATCTTCCAATGTGGCTAAATGTTATTTATAATGCATGCCTCCACTCAATGTCTTCAGCTTTTAACCCAGGGTAGGTTACTGTTCTTTTTATTAACACACAGTTCTCATGAAAATTTCAAAGTAAAAAAAATTAAAGGCTTTAAAAAAATTTGAAGTCCAAATTTTCTACAGAATTCTAAGTCCCCAACCACACAAACGAGTCAGGGATGAAAGGATCCGTATTTCTCTTTAATAATACAAAATTAAAGCCATAGATGATACTATTGAATGCAAATTTTTACCCGAACATTACCATTATTTCATATTAAAATACAATAATGCAGAAATACAATAAAATATTACAATATAATAATATAGGAATAGTTATTTGGATTTTATTAAACAAATGCATATGGAGAACCTACTATGGGGGAAGACGCCATGCTAAACAATATTTTCATACTTTTTTTTCTTTTTACTAAGTGTTCTGAAAAGAAAATGTTGCTACATGAAGATAATCAAATAGGATGGGAATTCTTTATCATGAATGAGAGCCCAGTATGAATAAATCCTCGACTCAAAGGTTTCTGTTGGCTAATCTCAGGAAAAGAAGGCACACGGCCGACTTACAAACACAATGTAATTCATTTCAGAGTCCTCTAGAGATAGCCACAGACCTACATCGTGTCCCTGTGTGCTGGGTTTCCCACAGAAGCAGAGAGACACTTCTGACACTCGGTGGTTCCAAAGGCCTATGAGAAAAGTGTGGTGCATTTTTGGAGGGGGTCTAGACAACTATAATCAGTGCCGATCCTCCCACTTGAGAGGTTAAAAGAAGAAATAACACTTGACTTTATGAGACCATATTTTGTTATTGACAAGGTCTAATCTCATAGTATGCCTCCCTGAATCACACATGTAATGCTATTGAGGAGAATGGCAGATGAGGAGATTGACAAATTTATGCCAAGTCTGTAAGTGGCTCCTAGGACAAAGGTGATTTGAAAGTTTGCTGATGCATGTGTGAGAGAGAGCATTTTGGTTTTGTCTCACCAGGCCCTGCATCTCTCTCTGGTGTGTGGCAGCTTGCTAATCTAATTAATTTCTTTCTAGCTGAACAAGAAAAGGATCAGTTAAAGGTTAATGTGGTCCTAGGCAGCTTGATTCAGCTGAATCCTTAGCTGAATCCTTACCACTGAACTATAACCTTTAGGACGTGGGCCATTCTGGTTGACACAGAACCAGGGGACCAGGTTTCCTACAGACCAAATAGGGTCAGACCCAGAAAGTTCTAAGCTGGACTATTTGGGAAGCTATGGAGAAAACACAAATTTAACCTACAATAGATCATCGCCTTGTTTAATTTTGCATCCAAAAGGAGCCAATGTCTCATAAAGGAACATTTCTGATTGGAGTAATACTGGTGAGACTCAGAAATCATCAGTGAAAGAAGGAGCCCTGATTTTTATGTGTTAAGGGGGATGGAAGGAACAGGTTAACATGGCTTATCTGTCCTATTCATGGTTTTACAACAAATGCAGACATGGTGGCTCATGGCTGTAATCCTAGCACTGGGAGGCTGAGGAGTTAGAGACCAAACTGACCCAAAGCAAGATTCCGTCACTAAAAATAGCCAGCCACTGTGGCAGGTGCCTGTAGTCCCACTTACTTGGGAGGCTGAGGCAAGAGAATCACTTGAGTCCAAGAGTTTGAGGTTGTTATGAGCTGTGACACCACGACACTCTACCACGGGCAACAAAGTGAGACTCTTATCTCCCCCCCTTAAAAAAAAACCCCAAATATAGATGTCAATTTAAATATACATGTATGAGGCCGAGTACTGTGGCTCACGCTTATTATAATCCTAGCACTCTGGGAATCCTAGGCAGGAGGATTGCTTGAGCTTAGGAGTTCAAGACCAGCCTGAGCAAGAGTGAGACCCTGTCTCTACTAAAAATAGAAAAATTAGGTGGGTATGTGGTGGGCATCTGTAGTCTCAGCTACTTGGGAGGCTGAGGCAGAAGAATCACTTGAGCCTTGGGATTTGAGGTTGCTGTGAGGCTGATGCCATGGCACTCTAGCCCGGACTACAGAGACTTTGTTTAAAAAAACAAAACAAAACAAAAATGCATGTATCTAAGCTTATGGATAGTCCATGAAATATGGTGAAATAAATTGTATTTTGGTGACAAGAGATATCTTCCATTTTACACACAGACTCACCCACACTTCTCATAATCAACTACACTTACTGAGTAGGTATTAGGTGCCTAGCATTGTGCTAGAGAATTAAATAAGCAAGACATTAGTCCTTATCTTAGAAAGCTCACGGATCAGCTGACCTTTGTTCAAAATTCTATAGAAGTCAGTCCCTGAGTCACTTGGAACATTCTGAAAGGAACCCATTGAAAAGATGTTTGCACAGCACTTTGCCACTCAGGGTTGATCCATGGCTGCAAGTCATTAGAGTGTTTATTAGTATAATAGGACAGTGGAGGTGAAAGATTGGATTGGCTAGAGACAATGGTGCAGGGATTCTGGGATTTCTAGAACCATATATTTCATACACCTATTAGGAAATTCAGAGAATTGGCTTACATTTTGTAACCATCCTAATGAGGAAAAGGGTAAAGTTCACGGGCAGACAGAGCTGAGCGAGTTCCACAGAATAGGTAGGTAGCAGGTGCCTCGCCACATACACACTCTCAAGGCAGGAAGGGAAGAGATGCAAACCAGGGGCGAGTGGACCCTCCACCTCTTTGTGTCCCCGGGTGGTGTCCATTCCTAGACAGTGGAACAAGCCATTCAGGAAACAATTTTATTTTTAATTAAAGGAATACAAAAAATATAAGTGAAGTCAGAACATGGGCTCCTGGGCTCTGGCTGCACATTGATCACTAGCTTTCTAGTGGTTGGCATCTTGGGCAAGTCAGTTTAGCTCTCAGGACATTAAGTTCCCCACTTGTAGAATGAGGAGAGAGTAGAAACAGACCTCACACAGCTCCTATGTCTGGAAGGTCCCACGATGGCTTTCAGGATCCTTTCCCATCTCCTTTTCGGGAACACTTTGTCCCTTTCTCTCTGCTGTGCCATGTATACTATTCCTCTAAGAAGCTTCTTTGTTTCCTTGAACTCGATGGAATGGTAGAATGAGCTTTGGTATTAGACAAATTTGGACTCAAAACCAACCTTTCATCCCACTCACAAGCTGTGTCAGCTTGAGCAACGTTTTTTTTTTTTTTCCATCATATGTGAAATAAGGATAGTAGAGCCTTAGAGGGCCACTAGAAGGATTTGATTAAACACTATCAAGAAAGGATGAAGTAATAACCTCTGAGAAGGGCTTACAAGTCAAACGCCCATCATGACCCCTGTCAGCCCCTATGCTGTTATACACCCAGAGCACATGCACGACATAGAATAATGATCCTTAATAAAGATTTGTTGAAATGCCTAATATTGTGCATGTTTGATAAGCTTACTACAATTTTGAAACCATATGTGTGTGTGTATGTGTTAATAACACAAGTATAGGTGACCCTTGAACAACATGGATTTGAAATGTGTAAGTGCACTTACGTGAGGATTTTTCTCCCACTTCTGACACCCCTGAGACAGCAGGACCCACCCCTTCCTCCTCTTCCTCAGCTTAGTCAATCTGGAGATAAAGAGGATGATGACTCTCATGATGACCCCTCTCCCTCTAAATAAATAAATACATTTTCTCTTCCTTACAGTTTTCTTAATATTTTCTTATTCCTTGCTTACTTTCTGCTAAGAATACAGTATATAATACATATGACATACACAATCAGTGTTAATCTACTGTTTATGTTACTGGTAAGGCTTCCAGTCAACAGTAGGCTATTTGTAGTCAAGTTTTTGGGTAAAGTTATACACAGATGTTTGGCTACAACAGGGTCAGTCTCCTTAACTCTTAAGGGGGAACTGTATTTATTAAGCACCTGCTAAATACTGGGCATATAAAGATTAATACAAATTAAATTAGGCATTGGCCTAAGAGGCCTTGTGGTCTAGTAGGCTTTTCATAACTTCTTTCTTTCTTTTTTTTATGATTTATTTGTTATAAGACAGCAAGCTCCCACCCAAAGAGCAATGACTAAATATCTTCTGTATGTATTATTCTGTACTAAGATATGGAGAGGAAGATCTGAAAGATCCAGATGTCAGTCTGTCCTTCAAGGAGCCTGTAATCTAGGGGAACTAACCATAGGCAGAATGTGTGGCATGTCCTTGTACTGGGAATAAAGTGCTGCCTAAGTGGAGAATAAGAGAGTTGACTCTGTTCAGGGTTAACCTGAAACTTCATGAGAAGAAGGACTTCGCCTTTTGGCCAGAAACACCATTTTCCAGGAATTCACCAAAATGACAAACACAGAGGGAAAGAGGAGAGGCCCCCGATACATGTTCTCTAGGCCTTTTAGAAAACATGGAGTTGTTTCTTCGGCTGCATATATGTGAATCTACAAGAAAGATGATGACATCAAGGGAATGAGTACTGTTCAAAAAGGCAACCCACACAGATGTCACCATGGCAAAACTGGAAGAGTCTACGATGTCACCCTGTGCGCTGTTGGCATTGTTGTAAACAAACAAGTGAAGGGCAAGATTCTTGCCAGGAGGATTAATGTTTATGTTGGGCATATTAAGCACTCTAAGAGCCGAGATAGCTTCCTGAAACGTGTGAAGGAAAATGATCAGAAAAAGAAGGAAGCCAAAGAGAAAGGGATCTGGGTTCAACTGGAGCACTAGCCTGCACTGCCCAGAGAAGCCCACTCTGTGAGAACCAACGGAAAGGAGCCTGAGCTCCTGGAACCCATTCCCTGTGAATTCATGGCATAATAGGCATACAGCATAGCACCCAGGAGAACCAAGAGAACCAGGTGAGCAGGAGCATAAAGTGCTAGAACCTGTTCCCCATAAATAAATGGCATAATAGGTGTACAGCACAGCACACAGGAGAACCAAGAGAACCAATGGAATAGAAGCATCAGGTGCTGGAACCTATTCCCCATGAATTCATGGGATAATAGGCATAGCAAGCTTTGTCACACTCAATGGAAAGGTGCCTCCCCAAGCTGCTGGACCCTTTCCCTATGAATTCAGAGCATAATAGGTATTAAAAATAAAAAGGCTACTGTAATTGTAGCCCAATTCATAATTGCTAGGTCATGGAAGAAGCCCAGCTGCCACTGACCCATGAATGGATCAATAAATTGTGGTATATGTACACCATGGAATATTATGTAACCTTAAAGAAAGATGGAGACTTTACCTCCTTCATGTTTACATGGATAGAGATGGAATATATTCTTCTTAGCAAAGTACCTCCAGAATGGAAGAAAAAGTATCCAATGTACTTAGCCCTACTATGAAACTAATTTATAGTTTTCATATACTTCCAATTATAGCCCAGGAATATGGGGAAAGGGGAGAGGGAGGGGTAGGGAGGGGGGAGGATGGGTGGAGGGAGGGTGATTGGTGGGACCACGCCTATGGTCCAGCTTACAAGGGTACATGTGAATCTTTCTAAATGTAAAATATAAATGTCTTAACACAATAAGAAAATGACATGAAGGCTATGTTAACCAGTTGGATGAAAATATTTCAGATTATATATAGGACCAGCACACTATACCCCATGACTGCATTAACGTACATAGCTATGATTTAATTAAAAAAAAAGCTACTGTAAAAAAAAAAAGAAAAGAAAAGAAGGACTTGATGGAGGACATAGGATTTGAGTGAGGCCTTGAAGGCCAAATCAGATCTTAATAGATAGAAATGGAAATAAAGGGCCTCTTCAAAGGCTGGAAAAACACTGTCAATAGACGGATAGACAATGCGTTTCTTATTTAAGGAACAGCTAGTAGCAAGGGGCTTATAGTAGCATAAGATACGTATAGAGAAGATGGGGGGGGGAAGCTCCCAATGTAGGTGGTGGCTATTAATACCTCCTCTGCCTTCCCTCAAGGTACCTAGGACGGAACTCTGCAAACTATACATGTTTAGAGAACGATTTTAAAAAAATAATTGAGGGCAGAAGCAGGGAATTGTGCTTTAGAAAATAAATCTCTTGGCAGCTCCCCTATTTCGCAGTCTGATTGTAAGGATTAATAGTGGGTTTGATAGTCATAAAGTTAAATTACACTTAATAAAACACATAGAGCAAACGAGTTCCACATCACAGCACACCGAGGAAGAATAAAACTGGAAATAGATGTTATTTCATCAGAGGGAAAAGCTAAGCAGAGCATTTTCGGATGAACGAGATAAATTGAATGTTATTTGATTTTGTATCTCATCCATTTCAGTTCCGAAAATGATCCGAGACAGTTCTATTAATATAGACGCTTCTTATATAGGCCACATTTTATTTCCTTTAAAGAACTATCTTAAAAATATATTTTCAAATAATGGAGAAAAGATAAGCAGTTACAGATGGTTTTCCCTATTTTTGTCAGGCGTGATCAAGGACCACAGAGTGATGTGGGCTTCTCTGGGAAACCCAAATCTCGCAGCGAAGGACGTTCCGGGAGCAAATGCTGGCATTATTTTGCTTTCGCAGAGAAAATACGTCCCTGTTCAGTCAAGCAAAGTAATCAATTATTCTGCATTATGAAATACTCATTTGATAACTATTGACATTTCAGACAGTTGTGCCACATGTCAATAGCGGCTTTGATGCTCACATTTAAGCTCCAGCTTACAGGACGGGATTCATCGGGGCTGACGGTGTCTGCTCAGAAGTCTATTCTCTGCTCTCAGAAGTACATCTATTATTTATGTCCGGTCCTGCACCGTGGAAGGGTGTTGTGAGCACTAAAACAAGAATAGCTGTGGGCATTTTTTGTTTTGTTTCGTTTTAATAAAAATGTTAAATTCTTCCAAGAACATTAGATCCGCATTTCAAAAATAATCGCACTTCTCTGGAATTAAAAAACGATTCCTACATTTTGGAACATGAGGACAGGTTAAATGAGGCATTCCATTCAGAAGCTCCAAAATTAAAATTAGAGTTTCAGTATCCAGTTAAACCTTAGGTCCCCCCAAATAATTTTCCTGAAATCACAATGGCTTTCCAATATTCATATAATACTGTCATTGTGGCTGCTACTATATCTCCTACAGGTTAATTATTCCTTGGGACCTTTTCCATGGAAGGCATTGATTTTATCCTCTTTTTTTTTAATTTTATGCTCTTTTTATCATTTCATTCACCTCTAAATATTTTGCACTTTTATTATCTTCAATTTTACAGATGAGAAAACAGGGGCCTGGAGAAATTAAGTGACTTGTCCAAGAAGACATGGCTAATAACCAGTGGAACTGTAAGATAAATCTAAGTAAACTGATTCTAGGGAGTGCACTCCTAACCTTAGGTTAGGGCTCTCTAAAACGTTACTACTTTTTCCTTGAGTTCAGCCCTGCTTAGTATTTTGAACATGGCAAGCTGACTTCTCCAGAAATCAAAAATGACTACTCGAATACCATCTAGGCCTGTGTGCGAGAAATTCTTTTCTCACTAACTCCTGTAATTGAGCAGGCTTCGCATGTGTCATTATGAATTATTGCACAATTTAGTAAATTGTTTAATGACTACTAATGAAGAAACCTACTGTACACGACTGTAATTATCCTGTTGGAAAACAATTGTTGCCATTTGTACATTTAAGAAAACACTTGTTACACATGAAAAACTCTGGAGGGGAGTTTTTGTGTGGGTTTTGGAATAATTAAACAATGCCAAATATTGTTCGCAAAATGTTAGCTAGGATTACAGAGAATCTAAAAATACAAAAGCCAGGGCTGGCATTCCTGAAAGATACCAAACAAAAGAAAAAAAAATCTGTCAAATATGGGGAAAAGTAACAAATTCACAGTTCACGCTCCTCTTCTTGTACAGAAAGCACAAGATAAAGATATTGCCTGTTTTTACTTTTCCAAGCTGTACCACCGCTGCCCTTCTCTTTTTTTCATGCTCACCACTGTACAAACTCTGAGGCTGCTCTTCTCCACGGCAGTTTTTTGTAACACATATCAATATAATAACAGCAATTTCGTCCCCCTACTTCAATCACCCAACAAATGGCTTTGATAGCATCATAATCTTAAGCACGGCCATTTAATTTTCAATGCACTCTGAATACATTGTTGTCTATGTTATTTAGTAACTATCGGTCTTCTTATTTATGCAAAAACGCGGAACACACATAGCCTGGAGATATTTTGAAAGCGCATCTTAAGTAAAATATAGATAAAGTAATTTCCAAAATGTCATAACACGAGTGAGAAAGAGCGCCTTGTTTGTGTAAGCTCTGGTATACTTTGTTGAGAAACTACTGATATGCATTATCAAATTAGCTGTAAAGGCTTAAGCACAGTAATAGTCTCAGAGAGCTCACTGTGCCCATTATTCCAAAGGTTAGGTACATGTGACATGGTGAAACTGACTTTCATAAATCACAATGTAATAGTGATTTGAATTATAACATCTTTGGGCCTTGAAATATAACAAAGGTAATGTGGCATAGCCATCATAAACAAAAAAAGGGAAATATCAGGGTTGGAAGACGCGCAGAGAGGTTATGGGGTAGGCCTCCCTCTTCCAAGGAAAGGGGCAGCTCAACTGTCCGTGCCCGACAGGTGGCTACCATTAAATAATTATACAATGGGCTCAGCGCCTGTGGCTCAAGTAGCTAAGACGCCAGCCACGTACACCCAAGGTGGCGGGTTCGAATCCAGCCCAGACCCGCCAAACAACAATTGACAACTGCAACCAAAAAATAGCCGGATGTTGTGGTGGGCGCCTGTGGTCCCAGCTACTTGGGAGGCAGAGGCAGAAGACTCACTTGAACCCAGGAGTTGGAGGTTGCTGTGAGCTGTGATGGCACGGCACTCTACCCAGGGGGACAGCTTGAGGCTCCTGTCTCAAAAAAAAAAAAAAAATTATACAATGCAGGGTGTCCATAAAGTTCGTGTGCAATTTAAAATTTAAAATATTTTACATTAAAAATATTTTAAATTGCACACGAACTTTATGGATACCCTGTATATGAGCAAGGTAAGTGATATGATACCACCTCCAGGTCAACTGCTATTTAACTGGGTAATTCGAAAACACAAGGTTTTGTCCCCTTATGAATAATGCATACATGAGCACCACAGCTGGGTTTGCAGACATCATTTCTTGTCCAAAAAAAAAAAAAAAAAAAAAAAAACCAGTAAGAAACTATGTCCTGTCACTGTAGTAGATTTAGGCATAACAAAACGAGAGAAAAGAGAACATGTTTTCTATGTTTGGCATGATCACTGTTCAATCTGTAGTGCAGCATAAATTACTATATAGTGTTTATTTCACACTAACAGAGGCTTTTCAACCAGAATTATAGTTACGCATACAGGGTGCTCTTTTATGGCACATTCTGATGTTACTGTGGCACAGCAGTACTGTGCATTGATTTGTCCTTTCAATCGCAGGAGTTTTTTTTTTCCATCTTTTTATTAAAATATAATTGACATATAGTAACACGCACCCTTTTTAATATATAGACTAAGGCATTTACTGTTACAACTACCAACAGTCGGTCTCCTCTTCCTCAATATTCCTCTGTGCCTCCACCTGATTCCTCAACCACAGATTTGTTTTCTATCACTAAAGTTTTACCTTTTAAAAAATTTATTTCAGGCTCAGCGCCCGTTCCACAGTGGTTATGGCGCCACCCACATGCACCAAAGCTGGAGGGTTCGAGCCTGGCCTGGGCCAGTTAAAAAACAATGATAACTGCAACAACAACAACAAAAAATTGCCAGATGTTGTGCCAGGGCACCTGTAGGCCCAGCTACTTGGGAGCTGAGGCAAGCAGATCACTTGAGCCCATGAGTTTGAGGTTTTCTGTCTCAAAAAAAAAATATATATATATTATTTAAATAGAATAGGATATTATGGGACCTTTGGATTGGTTTCTACTATTGAGTATAAAGCATTTGAGATTCCTCCCATGTTGGTGAGCCTATCAATCATTTTTTCCCCTTATTGTTGAATAATATTCCATTCCATAGTCTGTTTATTCCCCAGCTGAAGGACAGCTGGGTTGCTTCCATTCTGGGGACAATCAAAAACAAGGCTGCTATGAACATTCAGACTACAGGTTGTTGTGAGAACGTAAGTTTTTATTTTACATAGATAAATACCCAGGAATGTGATGGTTAGATCACATGGGATGAATGTAGACATTTAATTATAAGAATGCCAAAGGGTTTTCAGAGTAGCTGTGCCATTCTGCATTCCTATCAGCAAAGTATGAGAGTTCCAGTTGCTCCATATCCTCAACCAGCACTGGGTGTTGTCAGATATTTATGACCTATTGTCAATTCTGGTTATTCGCCATAGGTAAGTTCTATAAAGTCACCAGTAACACTGAATTTTAGAATATGAAATCATTGCTCCCGGAGGAAATAGGTATTTGTGAGTCTGCGCTTATAATATTCTTGTCAATTAATCAACACATAACCTTGTTTTATGTGGGTTTCTGTTTAAAAATCTCTTATTTAATATATATTGTTGATTCATTAACATTGAACTGGCAGCCAATAGCAATATGACGTGTGGCTAAAGGAGACTTATCTAACACCAAATTTTCTCCATAAGGCACCATCACATCCTTCTCATGCTGATGAATGCTAGACAGCATTTCAGCAAGCACTGTGCTTGTGGGGCCACTTTATTTTATTATTTATTATTTATTTTTGAGAGAGAGTCTCACTATGTCATCCTAGGTAGAATGCCATGGTGTCATAGCTCACAGCAATTTCAAACTCCTGGGCATAAATGATCCTCTTATCTCAGCCTCCCTAGTACCTGGGACTACTAGCGCCTGCCACCACGGCTGGCTAGTTTCTTTTTTTTTTTAAGAGATGGGTCTCATTGGTCCTCAGGCTGGTCTCGAACTCCTGACCTCAAGCAATCCACCCTTCTCCGCCTCTGAGACAGCTAGATTACAGGTGTGAGCCACCATTCCTGGCTGCGGGGGCCACTTCAAATTGTAAGGTCAACAACAAAAGGCACAAAAAGCAGAAAAATGTGGCATTAAATAAACAGATCTCAAAAAGGATGCATGCTTACAATATGATGGCAAAAACAGGAAGGTAGAAGTTGACCTTGATGGACCTCAACCAGGAGCGTGTACAGGGACACCATGCAGGTGTTTGTCTGTGAATGACCCACAGCTAGTATGGATTTTGGGGTTATAGTTACATTTTAGTGAGTATGAAAACACACACATACAAAATCCTCCACTAATAAGAACAGACTATCCTCGTCTATCTATTTTTGCTATTCTGTGGTCTCAGTTTCAATGTCACTGCCTTCAGGAGGTCTTAGCCAAGCTTCCAGCCACCATCAGACAAGCTTTGGGCTCCAATGGACATCCCATTCCTCCCTTTCTGCAAACCTGATTCTTCACCCTGGCTTTCATAAACATTTGCTATCTTTTCTGTTTTCTTTACCGAACTAAAAGCTTACAGTCAGGAAACATCTGTCTCTTCCCCTTTGTATCTCTTATGCCTCTAAGGCTTACCATACTGCTTGGCATAGAGGCATTAGGTATATACTTGTTGGCTAAATAAACACTGATTTGCAAGTAGCAAGTATGGAGGAAAGAGTATTGACTGGAATTGGAGTTGGGCAATCTGGCTTCCCATTCTAGTTCTAACAGGGGCTGTGGGATTGGTGGCAAGTTATTTATATTCTTTGAGCTTTAGTTTTCCCACCTGTAGAACTGAAAAAATAATACCTATCTTCAAAGATGTTTCTAAGACCTTAAAAGTCAGGCAGCAAACATGAAAACCACTAGTAGGCAGCACACTGTGGATACCTAATAATCCTTGAATTGGAATGGTTTATCATGCCCAACCAGACATCGATAACTATACAAATAATACAAAATATACTGATGAACAGTGAACAGTGTATTTATTTAGCTATCTGGACAGTACCACCTCTCAATAGCTAAGATAATTTTTCACTTTAGAGATAGATGTTTTGCTATTCCATCAACCCAGCCTTTGCCTTCACGATCAAGGTTACATATAATATACTATACTATCCATACATCATCATAAGGAGTGATGATTTATCTCCCCCATTTCAAAAATATGTTCTGGCTCGGCGCCTGTGGCTCAAGTGGCTAAGGCGCCAGCCACGTACACCCAAGGTGGCGGTTCGAATCCAGCCTGGGCCCACCAAACAACAATGATGGCTGCAACCAAAAAATAGCCGGGCATTGTGGCAGGCGCCTGTGGTCCCAGCTACTTGGGAGGCTGAGGCAGAAGACTCGCTTGAGCCCAGGAGTTAGAGGTTGCTGTGAGCTGAGATGCCATGGCACTCTACCCAGGGGTACAGCTTGAGGCTCCTGTCTCAAAAATAAATAAATAAATAAAATAAAATAAATTAAAAAAAATATGTTCTGAATGTTTAAAAGTGATTGTTTCAAAATATACTTAGAGTATGTACTCTCTGGAAATGAGATATTTTTTTCTCTTTCCAGCATTCCTAAAAAAACAAAATTTAATTAAGAAGCGTATTATGATTCTGTCTGAAATATTTTTCTTACACAAATCTGTTATGTCCCTCAAGACTTCAAGGCAATAAAAACCAATGATTTCTATAAGATTTTCTCCATCTTTCTACGTGTAACTAAAGCTAATGATAATCAAAATGCTAAAATATGGTGGGAGCCAAGCTGCCTAAACAATGGTTCTTTCGGCTCGGCGCCTGTGGCTCAAGCGGCTAAGGCAACAGCCACATACACTCAAGGTGGCGGGTTCGAATCCCCAGCCCGGACCCGCCAAACAACAATGATGGCTGCAACCAAAAAATGGCCAGGCGTTGTT
>NW_003852406.1:12949495-12950914 GCF_000181295.1 Otolemur garnettii
GAGCTAATGGTAGGCAGGGAGAGAGGCTGAATCTGTGTATTTGATTACAAAGCAGAACAGATAGATAAAACCACAGTATCAATAATGATTATTTTATGTGACATTTTCATTGTCTCCTCACTCACAGCTATATTCAATTTTCTGGAGACGACACTGTTTAAACATATCAATTGTCATAAGGAACCTAACAACGGGTCTCCATCAAACCTAGGCCTTAAAACATGGTTTGCTGACAGGCGGCCTGCGAGTCTTTTCCGCGGAGGCGCATCACTTCTGATTATTTCCAAGCGATTTTAAATGATCTTGGACAGGGCTTCTGAATGACATGTCAGCAAACAGGAAAACATTAGGACACCACTTCTTCAGATTCCTGCCCAGAACGTGAAATATTTGGGATTGTTCTAATTGAATCAAGGCTAGTTTGAAAAAAAAAAAAAGCTAAATCTTTGCTTTAAAGCTTTTGGTTTTAACTTGGGGAATGCTTCTAACATATGGCAGCTGGGCTCTGACTCACAGCAACCTTCGAATTCTGGCCAAAATGTCTGTTTCCTGAGATTGTGGCTGATAGGCCTGTGCATCCCCGGTGGGGCCCAGCAAGCATTGGTTGGAACAAACGAATGAATTAAAGGATTCCTAATTATGAACTACAGATTCTTCCACCAACCAGATCGTCCTGTAGGAAAGCTGCGAGGTATTTGCAATTCATACAAAGAGTTCTCTTTCCCGCTCCTTTTCCAAATTAACTTTATCACTTATGCCCAACTTGATCTTTCCCGATTTTTTTTTTTTTTAAACCAAGGTGTGAAAAGCCCAGAGCGTTCTGCAGAACATAAAAGGCAAATTTAGTTCCTGGAAAGTTTCATTTTGCATGTAGCCTGTCTGTGATAATTATTTTTAAATCTCATTTAATCATCAGATATTTTCTGGGAGTGGATTTTGGGTGAGGCACCGTGAAGGATATTTGAAAAAAGGAAGTTAAAATTAAAAAAAAGTCCCATTCTTGAATCTGCACCGAAATATTGGCACTAAGACTGGCAGAAGGTGGGCCGTTTCCAGGAAGGCAAGTGGTTATCTAAAGTAACACTAAAGTAAAACTGCCATCAGCGAAATAGAAATAATAGTCACCACTCTTTTCATAATTAGAGAACTCTCGCTAGGAAGCCTGATGAAATAGAACATGGGAGAAAACAAAAAAAATAAACAAAAGAAAAAAAACCAAGGCTGACAAAGATACCAGTAAAATTCCAGGAACCGAAGTTTCTATGTGCACGAAAAAAGCGTTCCTCTCGTAGTCACTCAGAGTCTATTTTCTCTTATGTAAGACATAATTCTGACATACATCTGGATCGCCAATGTACAAAAGATATGAAAGATATTTGGGAAAGCACAGCAGAAAGGAATTGAGTTCTGCTAGAAGAG
>NW_003852406.1:12951083-12966237 GCF_000181295.1 Otolemur garnettii
AACTCTAAGAAGACAGGGACTTACATAATGTATTTTGAAAGCCCCCACTTCCCAAATAAGTGAAGTAGTTTAGGTAAGTTTAGGCGCTTACAGAGAGACCATGTACACTCCAGAAAACAAATTTATATGGGCCATCTCATTTTCTGATAATGCCTATGACTATGGTGTTGGTATACATATCTAAAATAACAACCCTAATGACTTAAGACCTTACAATCAGAGATTTGGGTATTCTCCTTTCATTAAGCTGTGTTTTGAAGCCTGTTCTGAAGAACTTTCCATGGTAGGACATCTGTTTTATACACAGGTATTTCATTCAATTCTGATATTAGCCAAACATAATATCAATAAACTAAAAACTGATCAAACCCAGCATCTCCCTCCCTACTTAAAGCTAGAAGCGTTTTGTATGTGTTTCCTTGAATTATGAGTGTTCAGTGTAAGGTTGAAATGTATATCATTGTATAAAGGTATTTATTGCAATTGCTATTTATGTAATAATGCTGAACCTGCTGGTGGAGTCTGGAGAAGGGAAGGTGAGCGGTTAAAGGAAGCTTGATGGAAAAAAAAGAAGAAATCCATAGGCCCAACTTGGCACTGTTTCCATTCAGTGCAGGTGAAATGACAGGTTTTTAAAAGAATGCTTTATCCATGCACACGCACGATACCAACACCTTCTTCATGGCTGCAATAATTCTTTTTCAAAACTGCTAGCCTGTTTCCAGGGCAGCTGCGAAACATCCGTGAAAACTAGTTAACTTGTCAGAAGCATGGAAACTGCTGCCTCTCCACCTGCCAGGCTAGATCCACACTGTACAGACTTTACAAGGGCAGGAGCCGAAGGTCCTGAGATAAATTTTCTTGGCTCCTTCCTAGACGGAGGAACGGGAGGTCACCACTGAGAATATTCTGGACCAGGAGCTCAGACGTTGTGGGGTTTCTGTCTCTTTTACTTTACATATTGTCCAGGTTCCAGAATAATTCTGTTTTGTATTAAAAGCACCATGGCCACCTCTAAATTGCTATTAACTATTATTATTATTACTGCCATTATGTTGATATTATTAATGAGCATGCAGGTTGAGGGCCACGATTTGACACTTAGAAATGCCCAGGCAGGTGGCAGGCAGGGATTACCATCCCCACTCATAGCTGGGAGGCTACAAAGCTCAGACAGACTGCTGGCATGGCGGGTCACACCGCTGGGACCTGCGTTTCTGACTCCCATTCCGGTGCTCACTGACAGAATGCTCCATGCTTACGTACTGAAAACTGATTTTCTGTTCTTGAAGAATTCACTATCCAAGGAGCTCAGGTTGGCAAGTATAAGGGAAGTTTTCCATAGGAGACCTTTTGAAAGTCACAGAGGAGGCTGTCTTATTATTTCTTCAGAAGATTTTTTTGTCACTAATTATACGTTCTTTTCTATTCGTGCATTTTTATGTTATCTGTTTATTCCTGCCACAAGAGATCATTTACATGGCTTTTTAATAACATCCCACCAGTAAATTACCAAATAAGGTTCAATGAATTAGGCCTCAATAATAATCTACAGAAACCCAGCTGAAATGATGGACAGCATGCAACAAGGCTGGCCATCGTGTGGTTGATATAGTCTCTAGTCCTTCCCGTGTGACACAGAAACACAGAGTATTGGTGAGGGGCCCCTAGGTTCATCATGACATTGGTTTCAGAAGTTAAGAATTTATTTTGGCTCAGCGCCTATAGCTCAACTGGCTAAGGTGCCAGCCACGTACACCTAAGGTGGCGGGTTCAAATCCCCAGCCCGGACCCGCCAAACAACAATGACGGCTGCAACCAAAAAAAAAAATAGCCGGGCATTGTGGTGGGCGCCTGTGGTCCCAGCTACTTGGGAGGCGGAGGCAGGAGACTCGCTTGAGCCCAAGAGTTGGAGGTTGCTGTGAGCTGTAATGCCACGGCACTCTACCCAGGGGGACAGCTTGAGGCTCTGTCTCACAAAAAAAAAAAAAAAAAAGAATTTATTTTGACGTTGTAGCTCTTCTCTTCTGTGGCTCTGTTTCCGATTAATTTATTTAAACTTTTCCTGGACCTTTTCACGTTTTACCCATTCAGGTGGGGGGAGGTCAAGGCAGGCTGTGTCACGTGTGTTTACCAATAGGTGAAGGAAGTGTTCCTATGATTGAGTTAAGACCAACCTACTTCTAATGTCATGGATGTTCATTTGGAAACTACTCCTTTGCTCTTAACATATTTTGCTTGGTAAGAAATGCCAAGTTAGCTTAGAAAAGAACCACAATGGGTTTTATTATCATTTAAAAATTATATTACTTGGGATTACAGCTTTTGAAATAAAATGTGAAATTAGGCAAAACAGCATGCAGCATTTGTGATAGGGATTTTAGAGGGAATAAAAATGTGGCAGTCACAGGGTTAAATGACCTAGAGAAAGTCTCAGGTAGGGGAACCGATGGACACAGGAATGCAGTCCTCCAGGCATTCCTGCTCCATGTTCCGATCATTTGGTCACACTCTAGGAAGAGACAATAAATATCTATCTGTGGAACGTCCATAAGATGGAAATGAGGTGGCCTACCTTTCATCATTTGCAATGATCAGAGACGAAGCCATTTATAAAAATACCTGCCATAGCGGAGACCGCCGCATCTCATCCCCAAACGAGAAGACACAGAGGAGGTTGATAAAAATGAAATCATGATACATGAATCCTTATCCCATCACCAAAGTGGTTGCCCAAAGAGGGGTCTCCACAGTTGCCTGATGAAAGGCACAAATCATGGACTACCCACTGGGACAGCCAGGACAGAGAAGTGAGGGAATGGCCTCTTCTTCAGAGGGCTGAATGGCCGGACTCTCTCGAATGAATAGATAACACCATTACAGAACAGACGGTGGAGATGAAAGTGGGAGCCAATGAAAACAGAGGCAGGGAGGAAAACCATCAAAGGGGTGAAAAATAACAAAAGTCCAGGGACTGATGTGATCAGCACCCAAATGCTAAAATCGCAGCTCTTGAGAGCTGTTTGAAGCCGCTAAAGAGATTTAATACAATCTGGAATGAACAGAAATTGCCATCAAATAGAACAGAGGGCCCACCAAGAGACCTTAAGAAGGGCAACCTAATGGAATGTGAGCCCTGCAAAGAGCTCACTTGGCAATGCCCTTTTGAACATCTCAATCATTTTAAAGTGTCGTGTAAAATACACACACACACACACACACACACACAAACACATATCCGTGCGCATGCACACACGACCCAGGGTCTGGGGGGAATTTTGATGGGAGGTGCTCGTCGAAAATCTTAAATGACACACAGCAATGGCAATCCATCCCATCTACCACTCTGAGGACCAAGAGCAAAGAACAGATGCAGGTTTCATCAAAGCAGCCTCTAATCTTTCTAGCACATCTGCAATGTCCATCTCACCAGGGGTGACCTTCTCAGTGAACTTTGGGAGAGATGTGCTCTTTGGTTTTTGTCTGGGTTGCAGTTTAATTCAGCAGGAAGCGGGCCGTGGCTGGGAACCACAGCACAAAGAAAATCACGGGAAGGAGGTAAAAAATGAGGGACTGATCGACAATAAGTGAGATGAAATAGATGACTGGTTGTCTTTTTATGAGACCGGCAGAATAAAAAATATATATATATGATGGGTGATCACTTTTAAGGCTCATTGCCCACGGCTGTTACTAAGTAGGCAATGACAGAAACAGCACAATTGAGCAATTGCCCAGATCAGAGAGAGAGAGAAGGGGTGGGGGAGAGTCTAAACTAAAGGATCAGAGGGGCTCGCTTTAGGACTGTGTCCAATCCAGGGCAACCATCGGATAAAAACTTTGAATTTCATTCAAGTATTCATGTGGATACATTGCATTGTGGAGTTAAAACATGGAGACTTTAAAAAAGTATTCTGTTTTCATGCAGATAAATGTCTATAACTCCTTGGCATGGAGCGTGCTTTGGTTCATGGAAGTTAAAAAAAACTTAGGAGATCATCAAAAGTTTGTCGTAAAGCTGATTAAAGTCAGGTCACCTAAAGATCCTGGGCCTTTCCTGGGGTAACCTTTAACCTAATTTCAGACAAAAGGGAGGAAGGAGGAATTCCTAGGTAGGTAAAAGTCAAAGAGAATTTACATTTGGAGGTAAATTAAAATTTCTCTTCCCACTGGGTTGCCTTCACTCTGCCAGGCTGGGTCTTCTTCCACAGTGTGGAACAGAAAATTCCTTATTCTTGAATGGGTTCAATGTCTCAGACCTTCAAAGATCTCCAAAGGGATTTCTACAGCAGGAGTGACTATGGCCTTGTTTGGATTTCTCCCGTCTTTGACTTTAGTTTTTCATTCCCTATTTTACCACGTTTCCTGAATCAGTGTCTGGGTGGAAAGAAAAAAGGGACTCCGTTCACCATAGCTTCAGCCCTCCCCAGAGTCTTCTGGTATACTACTGGATTCCTATCACTGTGAAAATGTATTTTTTTCATAATTCCATTCTGCTGGTAGAAAACAAAATCACCCTCTGCCTCTATCTGAAACAACCTTATTTTTGAAAAAAAAAAAAGAGAGAGAGAAAGAAAAAGAAAGAAAGAAAAGGATGGCGCCTTCTTTGCACGAAGACTCTAGAGAAGAGAACTCGGAGCACCTAGTAGGTGCTCAATAAATATCAGGCACGAGGCAGGGCCGGTTTCCTCTGACAGCTGGCCAGAGACACAAACTGCTATGGGAAACCTGATGAAGAGACCCGCCTTTCTGGCAGAGCCATCCTCACTCTTTCATCACTGTACTCAAAGATATTACTGATGTTGGTCCTCTGGTTTTGCTGCTTTTTTCCTCTGACTGGACTAACTGAGTCTACTCTGCTCACTAGCTGCCACTTCAGAATCCTGTCACGCAGCGGAAGGCCAAAGGACATTTTCCCCTAAGTCCTTTTAACTTCCTGGCATTCCGTTTTTCAACCCCACATTAAAGGTGCTCATGTTTCATCCTAGTCCTACCAGCCAATGGGTGGCCTCAAGTTAGACTAGGCAGGGCTTCTATCGGCTCTTTCCTGTGGGGCCCAGGGAGAAGGAACCCAGAAAAAATGTTTCCTCAAGCTCACTTTCTCATTTTCCCTTGGATGCTATCACCGAAGTTCTGAGATCATTTATTAAGAAACAGACACATTCGAAACTAACATACAACAGATGTCCACCTAGGGCCACGACTGGCCAGCGAGACCCAATTTCTCGCAAGTTCTCAAAAAGAATTTTTTTCATTTTGCTTGCCTCCCCCCCACTAACCCCCCCACCCCCCGCTCTCCCTCTATTCCCCGTCATCTTATAATCCACTAAAGCTGGTATACCCATTCTGTTTCTTTTCCAAGACAAGACCTGCCAACTTGAAAAACAAAAATGAACCTCCCCTAATTTTGGCATGTTCCTCCAAGCCTCAACTAACCCCAGGCAGAAACTGGTGGATGGACGCCCAGTTGAAGCCCAAGGGTAGAGTCATAATTTTTACCTCCTTTGGTGAACAATCCCCTGGTATGTTCCTAGAATTGTCATTCTTGCTGTACTGCTGGGCCTGGCATGAACAAACCCAGCAGACTGGTATTCTCTGCTGTTTGGTAGAACAAGTCAGGTGTCCTGAGGAAGCTGAGCTCTAAGATACCTCTGTATCTTTTAAGACTCTCTCTCTCTCTCTGTTCTACCCTGTCCCTGGTGGTAAAGTATTTTCTGCAAACATGAAATTAGTTTATATTTTAAGGGCTTTGGAATTACTAATTTCGACTATAGTTAAAAAGGGCAGAGCAGTCCTCTCGTACACTCCCGAGTGACTTAATCTGTGATTCTTCGGAAGGCTTTAACGGACATATTTTATTTTTGTCCAGGGTGACCTCACTGATCATTGTACGAAATGCCCTTTGAAAACTCTTTTGCCTTAAAATAAAATAACAGCAATTTTCTAGGCACTGCCTGGGGAAGAAACCTCGAACTGTATTTTACTTTATCTTGAAGGCCCCTGTTTAAGAAATTAGCTTTCTGAAAAATTCTATTTTAAAAATAAAACTGTAGGTGAAGGTGACTATATCTTTCCAAAGTCAGTAAAACAAATGTGTTGCATAAGTCATTTCAATTCAATTAAGAGAAACAGGTCAGATGCTAAAATATTAGTAAAATCAATTATGAGTAATAGGTCTCCTGTTAACTTGTATCACAACCGCCTCTCTGATCATATTTGAATAAATTTACATTTGTTTCCTATCTTTGTCAGCCTGTAATACAGGGGGTGTCGCTGACCATAAAACCTTCCCTATTCCCTTTTCTTTTAACATCTTCTCTGGTGTGCCTTGGGAAATGGAACCCTTCTTTAGGGAAGATTTTTCTAAAGGAAGAACATGAGGGGACAAATTGGAAAGAGCTTTGGAGTCAAACACATCTTTGCTCTTGTCCTGTCACTTCTTAGCTCAACTGGGAGCTTCGTCCTTCTGAGCCCTGGTTTCCTCATCTGTAAGTGATGGCAACAGGCCCTTCCACACGGGTTGTTGGTCGATTTAAGACAACTCACTGTAAAATGCCCACCAGGATGCAAGCACCGGGGTGTTAAGTAAATGTCCCTTCCTGATCTTTGTTGAAAATCCTCCAAATTATTCGTACGTAACAGGGGATCGTCCTCGCAAAATTTCAAATTTGGTATCCATGTTTTGTGTGAGGATTAGACAGAAACCACAAAGGCACCTTAAAAGAGGGCGTCCAAGAGAAGGACTTTCTCCTTTTATGTTGAAGTTAGTGAAGGGGCGTCTTCAAATCCTGGGAGAGGTGATGGGAAGGCATGCTGGGGCAGTAAGCTTGTGGCTGCAATCTCAGTAGCTTTCCAAACAAGTGATGTCTGACATGGGGCAATTACACAGGAAGAAAGAATACAATACTGAGTGGATATTATAATTGCAAAAACAGACAGGAAGAGCCGCCCTTAGTATTTTGGGGGGATTGGTTTCAGGACCTCCCCAAGTCCACCAAAGCCTGCACATACTCCAATCCCTCCGTTGGCCCTGCAGAACCTCCATCTGGGACACTCAACTTTCTATACTCACGGCTTTGGCATCCTGCCAATACTGTAAAAAAAAAATCTATGCTGAAATGGATCTGAGCAGTTCAAACCTTTGTTGTTCAAGGATCGACTGTATATGATAAAAAATAAAAAAGGAAAACTGGATATGTTTTCAGCAGTGTGGTGAAAAAATGGGTATATTTTTTTCTCCTTTAATAACATCTTTTATCATTCTTACCAGGAAGTTTGGGCGTCCAGGTGCAAAAAAAAAAAGGGGGGGGACTTCTCCGATTAGAGATTCACTTGTTGGGGTTGATGGGTTGATGGGTTACTTGGCTTATGGAATGCTTTCTTCCTCATAACATAGACGGAGGTCCCCTGAGAGTGCTGGGGAAGAGGACACAGGGACAATTCTGGAAGATGAGCTAGTAGCTGAGGGGAGCAGAATTGGAGGAACTGGATCCTAGATAGGAGATGGGTGGTGGGGAGATGGTGGAATACATGGAAATAAGTGAGTTATAGAAGTAAAGCAAATCCACGCAAATGCTACTGCTGAGAAGCTCTGACTGCATAGAGTGCAACCTTAAGGGGTTCTTTTGGGGGGTGTATTTTTGAACACAAGAGGCATCAATAGGGTGCTCTGATGAGAATATCCCAAAAACCGCATGCAGGAATTTAGAACACAGCTCACTGAAACTCTAGCTGATAAGGACATGGCTCCTGCTGTTGGTTCTATGAACCTTTATGGGGTGGGGGCAGCACAGCACAGCAGAAAGCACAAGGTTGCTGGGGCTTCCCAGAATAAGATTCCAGCCCATCTCTGCCACCGACTAGCCACATGCACTAAGTGGCTTGACATCAGTTTTCTCAAAGAAATAGAGTACTTAATATTCATAGTTCTCATAAGGCTAGAATGAGATTATACACACAGACGGTCACACACAGATACCCTTACATACATATAAAATGCCTGGAAACAGTAACCTCTCAAATCATGTACCTATTCCTGCCACAGGGAGCAGAAAGGATAAGACCTCCCATGGGAGATACTAAGAATATTAGTGAAGTTACAGGTTGTGGCTCTGTCCCTATGTGCTCAAGGAGTGACCAGAACAGCCTTCCCAGGAAGCCATGGCTTGAGTAGCTGTCAGGGGAGACGGAGCAGCCCCCCCTCTGCCTTCTAGAAGCTGGTGGTGGATTAGCTGCCACTCTCTACAGAGACGAGGCCTAATGCTCTCACCCCTTTCTTCACCTGAGTGCTGGAGCACTTGGCGGAGCTGATGGCTCTGATTCCTGTATTCTGAATCCTGTAACAGCCCATTCTTACCATGCTAGGGGTCAGGGGATATAGATAACAGGGTGTAGGGTGGCTTCTGTTCTCTACTGAGGCCTGAAACCGACTGTTCTAAGTCCTGAAGGTTTGCCTATCTCATCTAAAAGCTGGTAATAGCAAAGAGGAACACCCCAGCCATATCTGTAACCCTCACCTTGTAAAAGGAGAATGGGAGGGAGGATTTTCTCATGGGATGTGACTCCAGGACTTATGACTTATCTGGAGCTTGCTAAGCAGGTAACTATACTCAGGGCTCCAGCAGCAGCCAGGGGAGAGAAGGCTAATAATGGGATTTGAGTCTACCCGGCAAACCCGGGCAAGCGAACCTCGGGGGTGGAGGAACCATGTGAGCAAACGTGAGCTCAGGATAGCCCAGGCCCGGGATAGCTGGTCCCTGTCAACCCAGCTCAGAAGGAAACTGTTTATGTTTTCTGTTTGCCAAAAACCCTTTGTGTGTTGCAGAAACCTGTTTGTCCTGAACTCCCAACAATTGACACATGGCAACCAGTTCTCCAGATGACAAGTCGTTTTGTTAAGAGCGCAGGGAAGGACTCTGAGGAGGCGCTGCTGCCGGCAACCCCTCAGCCGCATAGAGTTTTGTGGATGGAGGTGGAGAAGGCTGTTCTGGAAAAAAAAAATCTGTCTTCTCACCCTCCACCCCATATGTTTCTGCTGTTTACAGGCCGGCAGCCCGTAAGCATCGCTGTCACGGGCACGCCTCATGGTTGGGGAGCTGCGATTATCTCCTCCCAAAAGTGCCCCTGTTCCAAGGGGAGCAAATGCGCCTCCCTTTGACTCATAAAACTCCCTATGAGGAATATTAGAAAATACACAAAATTGTGTGAATACATATACACTCACACACACAAAACCCTGGGTCTTGCTCAGTGGGTCCACGCACACATGTGTATTTGGGGTTTGAGGATCTGCGAGAGTGAGGTAGGTTAGAGAACACGTGAGCCGATAGTGTGAAACAGGCCGATCGAAGTGTTGATGGAATCCCATCAAGGGCTGTGCTGCTCAGGGTGGTGCCCAGACGGTCTGCAGCCTGTGCAAGGCTAATGCTGGCACACACCTGCTCTCTCATCTCACTCACCTTGTCTATGAACATCTCTCTCCCACACTTGCCAGGCACCCTCCCAGTTGCATGAGGCCTGTCCCTGGTTGGTGAGGATTAAGAAATTTCCATTTGTTTGTTGTTTTACTGGTATCTGTAGTTAACTGAAAGGTAGAAAAACATCCCTGAGAGAGTTCAGAAATATATCAGTCAGGAAAAGCAGCAGAGGAGTTTTTTTCTTTTTCTTTTTAGAGACAGAATCTCACATTGTCACCCCTGGGTAGAGTGCTGTGGCGTCACAGCTCACAGCCACCTCCAGCTCTTGGGCTTAGGGGATTCTCTTGCCTCAGCCTCCCTGGGAGCTGGGAGTACAAGCACCTGCCACAACGCCTGGCTATTTTTTCCTGCAGTTTTGCCAGGTTCGGGTTCAAACCCACCACCCTCGGCATATAGGGCTGGTGCCCTACTCATCAGGCCACAGGTACTGCCCCCAGCAGAGGAGTTTTGAGGGAAGTTGTGAGCAATTCCAGCATTCACAGGGTTGATCTTGGAACTCAAACAGATATGTCAGAACTAAATTTTAGGAAAAGAGTTTGGAAAATAATTTGTCAGGCAAAAGTAAACTGATTTTCCATGAATAATTCTGCACTCTGCATTCAGAAGAATGACCACGCCTCTACGCCTGTGGCTGTCGCAAATCAGGTTCACTACAACTAACCCACAGCTTTTTGGATTCAGTGGCAAGGCTGTAGTCCCATGTGATATCTATCCTTGATCAAGACCAGTGTCCTTGGTACCTCTTGTAAGTAGCTGGATGAGTTCTCAGGGAAAATAACTAGAAGAAGGTGATGGACATGCTTTAACTGTGACAGGCAAGCTTCACATGAACAGCAATGAATTTGGGGGAAGTCTTCCACAATACAGAATTGCTTCCAAAAGCAAACAAACAAAAAATCCCTTAATAATACAGCAGCCTTTCTATTTTAGCATAACTTATTAAAGGTATGTATTCTTTGCTAGTGACCCTGGTACGACAGGGAACATATCTGCCAGGCTCTGTTACAGTCTCTAAGCCTACCACAGTGCCTGGTACACAGTAGGTGCTTTTTTATTGCTAATATTTTTTGATAGAGAAATAAATCATACAGGGGAGAGAATGCAGGAAGTTCTCAATAAGTACTTGTCCACTAATCCGGGCCAAAAAAATCATACCTGGTAACCACAGAAAATTGGGACCCCTGTTTTTAACCACAGAGATAAAGGAGCGAAAGTTTAGACTCTGCACTGAGTCTCAAAGGGCAGCAAGGCTGAAGAAACTACTGAGCCAGAGGCAGAACTGTGACCGTGCAGGGTCTTCTCAGAGAACATCCTCTCCAAAGACTCCCGAGAGGGGCTTCCTTCACAACTGCCATCAGCCGATTTCAGTGCCTGTCACCGTTTCCTAGCACAGGGGATGAAGAGCTGGATTCATCAGGAATGCAGAAAGAGTAAGTTAAAATACATACAGAAAGAGAGAGAGAAAGCGAAAACCACGAGCTTCTTCACAGGCAGGGCTTCATCAAGACCTTTGAAGCTGGTGATGAGCAGACCTGCCCCGAGGTGGGCAGGAAGCCTCTCGGGTCAGCCAGTCCTTGACAACAGTTGGTAAGCGTGAGTTGGAGCAGGGCTGTTTCAGAGTCAGGGCCTGGTTGGGTTAGGGACTGGGGTGTCCCTAACTGCGGTGTTTAGAGGGACACAGGGAAGCAGCTGGCAACGAGAAGCTCCAGAAGTTCGCAGGACTCTTGAGGGCGATGATGGTTAGCCAGACTCTGGTTCTCAAAACTATTAAGTCATAGAGAAGCGAAGGAGGCCTGTGTCTGAGGGCAGTTTTTAATTAGCAGATAGGAACAAGACGACTCCAGGCTGCAGATAAGCTGTTAGCAGACTCTGTTCCAACAGTTATTTCATTTCTTGGCTATTAACACTTAATGTGGTGGGTTTTCCTATCTTGTGTTTCTGGAGGTAAGGCAGCGGTGACTACGGTGACTATGGACTCTTCAGAATTTGACAGCAGCACCATCCTGAGAAATGGTGCTGGAGCAATGCTGGGTACCAGCACCTCTCTTAACTTTGACCAAGGCCAAGAGATGACCTCTGCTATATTCCTCCCCTCTCTGATCCCTGCCTACCCACACTGCCCCTAGACATAGTGTAGGACATGGTGGCCCACAGCCATACACACACCTTGAAGACTGTCCTTTGTGGGTATTGCATCCCAAGCACCTAGCACACTGCAGTGCCCCTGAAATGTGTCCAATGTTGAATAATTGCATTAAAATATTAGGAGGCAAGATGCATACTCCATGATATATTTGCCCCTACCAAACTTCAACTCATTATAAAATACGTGGACACAACTTTCTTTCGTATATTCACCCTCCAGGAGCTGTATGAGAGTCAGGGTAGATAGGCAACTTGTTCTCTCTACTTCAGTGACAAAAAGAAAAATAATTCATTTTCTCATTTTAAGACAGCAAAAAGTCATCTTTTCTCCGAGTTTTACCTTTTAAAAATAATCACCTTCTCACTCCCCCAAATAACTCTCCGAACGTTTATATGTTACGGGAATGGACAGGGGCTCTGCCATGCTTCCTATCCAGCCATTTCTGCAAATCTTGCTAATCTGCTGGGTTTGAAGCTCGTGAGATTGTTTTTCCCCATCTGTCCCAACACCTCCTGCTGACACATGCCCAAAGGTCCTCAGCTTAAAACGGGAGTGGTCTCCAAAAACATAAACTAGGTGTTCCCTGTTCAAATGAGAACTTGACAGGTATTCTCTCAGGGAATACTGGCACCTTTCCCTCCACAGCTGTACAAAAGGTTAAAACTTGTTCCTGGCAAACACGGTTAAACTAATACATCCTACAGGGATTGCCCTTTCTTGTGGTTCACTAAACGCTAACTGCAATCATGTTGGACATAAGCTGCTTACTGTAATGTTTCATAATGAAAAGTGCACTCCGGCATTCACGGTAATGGTTTCTTTGATTTAAATCACGGTTATGGTGATAAAACGACGGCAGAAATTGATGCACGCTCTTCAATAGATCATCCTTCTTTGGAGACAAAAACAAGTTCTGACTCCTCCTATTATTGAGAATTGAAGTTAGTTTTATGCGCCGTCAGCAGCCATCTCAGCTTCATTTAATCCATTTTGGGACAAAATATCTTGGGGCTACACAAATATGGCCACTCGCACTCCCAGAGGATGTGTCGCGGTGATTCCTTTGGGGTTAGTTTGTAATCAGCAGGGAGGAGGGATTTTTGTTTGGTTCTGTTTGCTAAGGTTTTAAACATTTCATTGTATTCTACAAGAATATCATAACATAGAAAGCAACTGAGAAACTCACTAGGAATTCCCGAACCCCAAATACTTTAACTGTTTCCCTTCTTCCTCCGTCTCATAGCTTCGAAAGCTGTCTGCCTGGTTCTTTTCTAGACTGTTCCTGGACCATAATGAATCATAATGGAGTGTACGTCGCACAAGCAGCATCATCCTTCTTGGCCATTTCGCCCGGCTCAGGAGCTGGCAGAGCAACCAAACCACTCAAGCTTTTAGGGCTTTATGATTTTAAGATCAAGAACCACAGGCTTTGCTGGAGGCTCTGTCTACAGAAGGTACACAGTCCTCTTTGTCTGCATTTGCGGGACGCCAGAGACAGGGAACCGGAGGCCACAAGGCGGATCCTCTCTCTTCCTTTATTCAAAGCTACTTTGACTGTGCAAGAGCTCCATTCTCCTTTTCCAATCACTCCTGCCAGTGAGAATAACCCCATCCTCTCAACTCCTGAAGGTCCCATGGTCAGCATCTCTCACTATCTCTTTTCATTGCGGAAGTGTAGATGCTTTGTTTATTACAGCTCAATTTACAGTCACCAAGATGTGGAATCAACCCAAACACCCACAGACCCATGAATGGATTAATAAACTGTGGCATATGTTTACTTCCTGTAGCACTAGGGAATACTATTCAGTCATAAAAAGATGGAGACTTTACATCTTTAGTATCAACCTGGATAGAGGTGGAGAATATTCTCTTTAGTAAAGTATCATAAAAATCGAAAAGTAAGTATCCAAAGTGGCTAGGAGCAGTGGCTCATGCCTGTAATCCTAGCACTCTAGGAGGCGGAGACCAACAGATTGCTTGAGCTCAGGAGTTCCAGACCAGCCTGAGCAAGAGTGAGACCCCATTCTCTACTAAAAAAAAGAAAAAAGAAAAACTAGCTGGACATTGTGGCAAGCACCTGTAGTCCTTGCTCCTCTGCAGGCTGAGGCAAAAGGATCGCTCAAATCTAGGAATTTGAGGTTGCTGTGAGCTATAATGCCATGACTCTACCCAGGGTGACATAGTAAGACTGTCTCAAAAAACAAAACAAATAAAGCATCCAATGTATGCAATACTAACACGAAGCCAGATGCTCACACAAGAGAAAAACTCAATTTAATTCAAGTTGGGGGGAGGGAGGAGGTGAGGAGGAAGGAAAGGGGGTGGATGTGCTTCCAATTCATGGCATAATGTAAGGGCATATGGTACAGCCCCTGGGTGAGGGGCACAACTACAACAGGGACCTCATCTAACAAATGCTGTAACCTAATCATGTGTAACCTCATATTAATCTGAAATTAAAAAAAAAAGTATAGATGGTTCATTCCCTAACCAAACTCTACTGTGTTTAGAATAAGGAATCTACCTTAGACTCCTGTGACGTCTCCAGGATATTTAATGCACAGGAAATATTAATGCATAGTTATAAGTGGATCCAAATAATATAACTATCAAATGGAAAAAACTAGGTAAGTGAAAAAAACCCAGAAAATGCGAAAAAGACATCATGCCATTAGCTCACACAAGGACAGATACCCAGTCTAACCTGCTTATGTGACTTAAACTCTCCGTGCTTCGGTTTCCTTATTCAAACAAATTAAAATAATAACAGGAAAAAAAAACAAGAAAAAGACTAATAACAGAACCAACACCATAGGCTGTCATGAAAATGAAATGAGTTCATGTTTATAAAGTGATTAGAAACAGCGTCAGGCGTGCAGCAAAAGTATGTAAGTTATTTTTAAATGAAAATAAAAGTTAAAGAACATGGTAATGCCCAAATCAACCCCGGAGCAACTGCCTGATAAAGGCTGGACTCCATTACTGTCCTGTTCTGGGACACTTGCACCAGCAAACGGGAAGGGAGCAGCGGGCAGGACCAAGGGGCTGGCTGGTGACAGCGCCTTCCAGGAGGAGAACCGCTTGGGAACACAGAAAGCTTCACGCTCCAGTACAAAGGCTCTGGGAGTTACCAGGTTCTGCCACAAACTTGTTCAGCTGGAGCGCTCCCAGGGCTGGGACGTGTGGCTGTTCGGGTTAGCCCAAGGCGCAGTTGCCGGCACCCTGGCTGGGTGGTGGTGGCTGCTGCGGAGGGGGAGGAGGACAGCCCTGAGCTCCGCCCCCTGACTGGCGTCCCGAGCCGCACGGAAAGTTACTGTCTGCTAACGTGGCAGGACCATGCAAAGCGCAGGACTGCCAAGCGCTGCAATCCCGGGCTGCCTTCCTTGGGTTCACAGGCACGGCTCTTCGGAGAGTCTAGTCTCAACACGTCCCCTGCGCGTAACTGTATTCTTTCAGCGGTTACTGTATTTGGGGGCAGAGGGAGGAGAAAAGAGTTTGAGGAAGTGCCAGTGAGGCAAGAGCAAAAATC
>NW_003852406.1:12966395-12967251 GCF_000181295.1 Otolemur garnettii
TTTTTTTTTAACAAACATCTCCTGAGCACCAATTATCGGTCAGCTACCCCACTAAGGCCCTGGAAACCCAGAAAAGCACACAGTCCAGTGAGGAGCCGGAGAGTAAATTGCTGCTATGTGACATGAAGGGCCATAACGGGGGCACACACAGAGCGCTGCCTGGCAGAGAATTATTTCTGCCAGGTGGGGACAGCAGTCCGCACAGGCTTGCAGGGACGCCTTGTTAGAGCGGGGCTTTGAAGAATGACTTCAGTGGGGAGGTCACCAGGTGAACAAGTGGCCTAATTAGGCTGTGATGTACATTTATCATCTTTGTCCCTCACCTGCTTTTGAAGTGAGGCTTTAAAAATACAAAAACAGATTGTGGGTCAGAGAATAGTATTGTTATCAATGCTACACTCCCCGATTAGGATCATTGTGCGGTGGTCACGGAAGAGAAAGACCACGTTCATGGGAAATCTGCCCCAAAAGAGAGAAAAAGGGACCGTCCCCTCTGCACAGTGCCCATGGTGTGTGTCTGCTCTCTCTCTGTGAGAGCGCGTATGGTAGCATTTATGCACAGGGGGCGAGAATGATAGAGCAGATTGGACAGAGTGTTAATAATTAGTGAGGCTGGAGAAAAGGGCACATGGCCGGAAGGAGTGCTATGCTGCTGATTTTTTCGGTAAGTCTGAAATTATACTAGCACAAAAAGTTAACAAATGCTTTTTAAAGTACAAAATATGCTAGATTGGTTGTTAAAATACCAACATGGCCATGCCTTTTATTACCATCATTTGGAAAAGCACTGGCAATAATTGGGACATTTGGTTGGATAGATTAGGCTACTCAGTACTGGCCCTGGGAAGCTTAAGGA
>NW_003852406.1:12967774-12969483 GCF_000181295.1 Otolemur garnettii
GCAGGGGGTGTACTCTGTACCCCGACTTTGCGCCCATTATGTGAAAGCACACCAATCTCCTCTCCTCCCTATCCTCTTTCCCTCCTCCTCCCCTCCCCTTGAGTTTAATTACGTTTTTCTCTCCTGTGGGCACATAGTTGCTTATCTCTTGGTTTCACATTAGTATTGTGTACATTTCTGAAATCATGTTTTTCTAATCATGATAGCAGTGAAGCCCACAGCAGGTGTGGTCAGCAAAGGTCCTGCAAAGGGAGGGGCTCCCGCTGCTGCTTGCCTTTCCACAGTGGAAGGACCCCTAGGAATCTGACGAAGTGAGCAGTCAGCTAAGTAACTATTGGGGATTAATCCGACGGTTCTGTTGTACTTGCTTAGGGTACATTTTAAAAAGCAGAAAGCAAAATATAAAAATAATAATAGCAGTATGTGCCAAGTGCCTTCTAAAGTCTAGGCACTTAGCTAACTAAAGCTAACTAAGTTCAACCTGGACATCCCATTGATCCCTCCATAGCAGCTCCATGAGGTGGGTTTTTTGAATGTTCCCATTTTACACATCAGAGAACTAAGGCCCAGCTAGTGGATATAAGCACAGGTACCCTGGCTCCAGAGCACCGGCTTTTACCTGCAATATCATATTGCTCTAGGCTCTGGTTACTATTTTATGTGCCGAGGGACAAAGAATTTCAAGGGACATCAAGGGGTGGGTGAGAGCAGTGTGATTAGTTGGGGAGGGGGTGGCAGGATGGTAGTAATGTTTACCCTCACTTTTTCTTTTTGTTTACCCTCATTTTGATGTTCAGTGTTTTTATCATGTTTTTTAACAAAATCCAACCTCTAGGTCGATCATTCTTGACCCAGCAGATGCAATTTGAGATATGTGTGCCTTATATAGACTCTTTGTCATGAAATAAATTATGGCTTCCTCTGTGCCTTGGTTTCTGAATCTGAAATATGAGATAATATTTGCTAACATTTTCCTGCTAAAATCCTTGCTGTAAGGTTGAAAATCTGTGTAAGATTACGTGTGTGTGTGTGTGTGTGTGTGTGTATGATACAGAGGGTATGGAGATGGGGAGGGTGTGGAAAAGGACAGGGAGAAACAGGCCTAGGTGAAGGCAGAAAGACTCAGTAAGGACAATTACTCACTGGTGGAATCAGGCATGGTGCATGAGGCTGGCCTGGGCTTTCCATTGATAAGGTATTGTTCAATATTGGAAGCAAACATCACATCTGAATTACGTCCCCACCTTATCATTCCTTCTGTTTTTTTTCTACATTCCTCTCTTCCTTCCTTCCTTCCGTCTTTCTTTGGATCAGCAGAAGTGATGGTTTGGGCATATTTATACATTTTGCCAACAGAAAAGACTAGCAGAGACTCAGCCCAGAGAGAACCCAGTGGCCCCCAGGCCCCAGTACAGCTCCCTTTGTATCCGGGGACACAAACTCCTGATATCATTTAACCATTTCCCCACGTGCGGAGAAGAGATGCGTTTCAGTCTGCTGCTTATTATTTACACACAGATAATTATTCACTGGACGTGTGTCCACGAAAGGCAAGGAATTTGAAGGAACCAAAGCACCATGCTACTATGGCTGGAAACTACTTTGGTTAACTGGTATTTTCTTCCTGGTCACTTTGCAGACAACCTGGACAGCAAGCAGAGCTTTCATTTCCCACAACATCCATTTATGTTCAAAGATGCTTTTGAGAG
>NW_003852406.1:12969522-12972736 GCF_000181295.1 Otolemur garnettii
GGCTTTGGGATCTCAGACAAAGGATCTCTGTAAATACCGAGAAATACTGAGCGTCAGCAGCCCCAGGATCATTCCCCTCAGTATCATCAGGGCTTCAGAAAAATTAACCAAGGAATTCGGCTCTTGGCCTACTGAGGACACGATCACTTCTGGGAAGATTAAGAGACCCTTCTATATTGGGAAATGTAGGTTTAGTGAAAAACATTTTTTTCTTTTAGAAAGAAACTACTATTTTTCTTTTGGAAGTTCAAAGAACCAAAGGCAAAAACACATGGCAGTATGGAAAAGAAATAATTAAAGCTGTACAAATCAAGTCCAAGGGAGACAGGAAAAGGGATCACCGGGTGCATGTACCTATGTGTGTGTGTGTGTGCGTGTGCGCAATATATCATGGATGTCAGAGAAAGGGCAGACGTTCTGAGTAGCCCTACAGAGACACACAGACTGGGCTATAGAAAAAAGGGTACGATACGATACTTATCATACCCTTGCCCAAATGTTCCTATTTGCTACAAAACCAAATCCTTTTCTCGTTTTGCAAAGTAAACAAATTATACTCCTCCATTTGGTGACATCATAGAGTGACAGGCACTCACATATGTGACCGGTAAGTGTAGGAACTGGTCAGTCTGTGGAGGACAACACTGCAATCCCCAATGACGTGACAAATGTACTTCCCATTGTCCCAGCCTGCCCACATCTAGGAACTGATTGACCCTGGACATCTGTTCGCATACGTACAAAATGGTATATGTTTACATATATTCATTGTAGCTCTGACGTATTAGCAAAGCCTGAAACAAATTAAAAGTGGATTAGTAGGGGATTGAATAACTTCTGGCATATCCATAAAGTGTAATGTCACACAGTTGTTAAAAAGAACAAGGCAAAACTAGGTAGGTGTCGTGGTACACGTCTGTAGTCCCAGCTCCTCAGGAGGCAGAGGTGAGAGGATCACTCGAGCCCCAAGACTTTGAGGTCACTGTGAGCTATGACATTGCAGCCCTCTACTCAGGGTGACAGGGTGAAACTCTATCTCAAAAAAAAAAAATAAGGCAGTTCTATACAAATTGCTTTAGAATTATCTCTAAAGATGTAGCACGAACTGAAAAAATCAAGACACAGCCAAGTGTGTTATTGAACCACAGTTTTGAACACGTGGGTTTGAATTCCTCATGCAAAGTGGACGTCTGTGAGGCTGCAGGAGAAACGGTCACTGTGGTTTAGGGACAGGTCTCAGCTCTAACTTTATGCCCCTTTTGAATGTTCTATCATGGACCTATGTGTCCTATTCAAAAAATTAAATTGAATCATATCAGTGTACTAAAAGCACCAATGAAAGAGCAAAGTAACGATATGAATTTTGTAACATTTCGTGGTGACCAGAGTGGATGGGGTGAGTCTTCAGAGTTCTCCCACATTCTTCCTTCCTCATGGGGCCAGGCTTCCCTGTGCTCTGCTGCCTCAGGGACCCCGAGATGATGTCAGGAATGCCTGGTCCACATCAGCTGTGACTGTTCCCCTGCCTCTGATGTTCGCAGTTGCCCACAGCTCATTTCAGGGTGCCATTTAAACCAACTCTCCCCACAATAGGAAGCCCCCGAGGTGTCGCAGACAGACACTGTCAAACACACATCTGAGTATGCAGGGACCTTACATGTGGGATTGACGGTGGGTAAACAAGCAAGTTTTGCACGCAACCTTCCCCAGGGGTCAGGGCCCCCGCTGGACGACGCCAAACAAATTTGCTGCACTTCTAGCCAGGAATCATTTTTTAAAGTTGTTTTTTTTTTTTAATTTTATTTTTTTCTTGGCAAGGAACAAAGCCTCACCAAACCAGGGGGTGCTTGCTTCAAGGATAGATGTGGAAGGATCTGAGTAGCAGAGTTTTTGTGGGAACGTGGTAAGAATGAAACCACCACCTGAAAAGCAACACCGATGAATTACTCGAGAGCGCAGGACTGTGCCCCACAGCACAGTGGATCATCATTTCATCCCCACCACAAACCCCTGAGTCTGTTGCTCCGATGGCTCCCATGTTCTAGAATGTTGAGCTTTCAGAAGTCCTTGCCCACACAGAGTGGGCCTCCGAGAAACGAGGTCTGGAAACTCTGCCACTCTCTGGGTCTCACTGTCACGTTCTTAGCATCGCTGCTTCTGTCTGTACATTTCCCTCTCTGTCCTGTTACTAATGGACTTATTCCCACTATCGGGCTCACTCATACTTGTAATTACCCTGCTTCTACAGAGAGGTGCATGGCCCTCCTCCACCTCCAGGCCTGCTCTGTGCTTCGCCTGCCTCCTATCCACCTGCTCGGTGTCCCGCGGGAGGGGACTTGAGACCATCCTTCTACTGGAGGTCAGCCACATCCCTAGTTACTCCTCACCTGGGAGTTGGCCATTCTATCTAAGGTTCCCATTCTGTTTCATTCATCTGTAGCTGAAGAACCATAGTTCTCAGGGGTTTTTTTCTTTTTACTCATCAAATATTTTCGAGAACTGACTTTAAGCCATTGGTTTTAGGGCACCGGCTTACTGGGGAGAGGGGCACAGCAATCAACAGAACAAAACACTTGCTCTCAATGACACCTACCTTCTGGCTTTTTCACCTGGAGGGACAGGTATGGCAGGCATTCAGGCTTGTCCAGTTTTCAGACAGTGACCTGTGATTGACCACTAGGCTCTTGCCTCAGTCTCTTAGTCACTGCCTCCTGAGGTCCCCTGCATTCATGCCTCCTGGTTAAACATCTGCCTCTAGAAGCTAGGGGTGTGTCACCCCCAGGGTACTATGGAGTCCAAGGCAAACAGATGACCCTAAGAGTTAAGTGGGGAATGATGGCAGGGAATCCTGCTGAGTGATGCCACAGGCCCTGTGGATCAGCTGCCATGGGCAGTGGAACCCCAGCCACAAATAATGGGGCAACTATTTTATTGTAATTAGTCACTGTGAATATCCAAGCTGAACTCCTCTCCTTTATTTCTTCTCTTCCTTCAATAACTGTTGGTCTGAAACAAATCCATATCTTATCCATGCCCTTTCCTTGGCCTGAATTTACCTTCCCCAGCCTTGTCTTCCATATTCCCCAAACTCCTGTGAATCCTTTAAGCCCAGCTGGAGGCCCGGTGCTCCTCAGTGAATCCCTCCTACATCAGAGGCAGTCATGCCCTTATTTTGATGGCTTGGTGTACATTTCTTTTCTTTTTTTTTTTTTTT
>NW_003852406.1:12972887-13044003 GCF_000181295.1 Otolemur garnettii
GGCTATTTTTTGGTTGCAGCCGTCATTGGTGTTTGGCGGGCCCGGGCTGGATTCGAACCCACCACCTTGGGTGTATGTGGCTGGCGCCTTAGCTGCTTGAGTCACAGGCGCCGAGCCTGGTGTACATTTCAATCATTGTCCTTATCATATTGCAGATATTTATTTAGATGTGTGTTTCCTCTACTGCAGTATAGTTATCGAGGGCAGGGACTGTGTCTTGACAAAATTTAAAACTATTTTAGGGTAGATATTTTAGATTTGAAGAAAAGTTGCAAAAACAGTACAGAGAGGTCCCAGACACTTTATTGTACAGTTAACATCTTGCTTCACTAGGGCCCATGGGTCACGACTAAGAAATCAGCACTGGTACCTTACTCTCCATTAAAGCTCACAGTTTCTTGGGTTTTCATTCCTTTTTACTGAATGCCTTTTTCCTGTTGGAGATGCCATCCAGGTCTCATGTTACACTTGGCTGTCCTGTCTCCTTTGCCTCCTCTGGTCCGTGATGGTTTCTCGAAATCTCTTTGCTTTTGATGACCTTGACAGTTTTGAGGGCTGCTGGTCAGTCCCTCAGTTGGGGTTTCTCTGATGTTTCTTCCTCATGGGTAGGGTGGGGTTCGTTTATTTTTAAACACCGGCACTGAACCAAATATGGCCTATGTGCCACCTCGCATCCACTAGGCATGTGGTTAATGTTTACTGTGCTGAATCAATTCAAGTATTTCTTCAGTATCTTCTATAGAACTAGAACCCTGACTGATGCCCTTGGGGTAGGAGGAAGTAGAGAACTCAAGTCCTGTAAGGATCATCCACCCAGAGGAATAATAAAAGACAGTATTGAACCAAACGTCAAGGAAGGGGAACCGAGAGAGGGACCTCTGTCAGCTCCGGTGATGGATTCATCAGTAGGAGTGGGTGAAGTCAGCATCTCTGTAAAAGAAGGGTCTGGACAGTGGGGAGGATTCAGAGAAGGCTTTTTCAGTTCTCAAGCACACCAACCTTTTCCCAGACTTAGGGTCTGCTCACATGCTGAGCCCAAAAGGCTGGAGGCATTTCTAGCCCTCTCTTCTCACAGCTGCCTTCTTCTTCTGGTGCCTGAGGTCTTGGCTTAAACACCTTTGCAGACCTCCATTATCTAAAATAGACACCACCTCCCATTCTCTCTCGCAGGCCCCCCTTTTCCTCATAGCTTTCCCCCAACATTTATAATGACTATTTCTTTGATTGTCTGCCTTCCTCATTACAGTCCAAGCTCCTTGAGGGCAAGCACTGTATGTTTTATTCACCTGTCAGAGCACACAGTGGCTCTCAAATTGTCTTGCTGAATCAATGCATGGGTTGATGTTGAGTGAGGCTGCCAAGACCTGAGCCAGTGACAAGAGGACGCAGAGGCAGGTGCTGTAAGAGGCACTGAAATGGAGCAAGAGTGAACCGGGTAGGCAGATGGGAAGCTGCCAGTTCATCAGGTGGATTGCAATAGTGACAGGTCATCCCAAATGGGATGGCACAATTTGGGCAAAGGCCAGCGATGTGCTAGGTGTGGGCCGCAGTAGTTTTCCATCTTGGGAAGGCTAAAGAGAGTTCACAGGCCAAAGAATGGGGGATAAGGAATGATAGGGGCTATGGCGGGGGCTGTAGGAGTGACTGCTGCATATATTAACAGGGAGCATTCATCCCATGAGCGGGTGTAACACAAAAGCTCCTGGAAGGCAAGGGTGGTACCCAGTTTGACTTCCACGGTGCTGCCACAACTGCAGGAAGACAAAGGGTATTTCAGTGAATACTTCTTCTTCTTCTTTTTTGGGGGGGAGAGGCAGTTTTGGCTGAGGCTGGGCTTGAACCCACCACCCCCTGTATATGGGGGCGGAGCCCTACTCCTTGAGCTACAGGCAAGTGAATACTTCTGAATGAGAAAGATACAATGGAAGACCCAGGATTTTGCTATAGGATTTAGCACTAGGAAAGAACAGTCATCACATGAGGAAACCCATAAGAGTGAACTCAGGAGCTTCAGGACTCAGAATGGAAAGAACCCCATAGAAATCTTTCCTCTTTCCCTCCACCATGCGTTCTGCACGGTTGTAAAGGTCAAAATCAGGCTATACATTGCCTTCCTTATAAAGTATATATTTTCCCATCTAAGTTCTATTTTAAACTGCTGGCACAAGGGAGTATTTCATACCGATTCTGACTAGAACCAGCCCAGTGAGAAAAGACTCAGAGAGAATAAGGCAAAGAAATTCTGAGAATCCGGAGGGTGATTTAGCAACAAAGTGGAGTGTCTCATCTTTGTATGCCCATACAAATAATTACAATGGTTGAACTCTCCTGATTTTTCATCTAGCCTAAGTCACTGCTTTGAAAAAGAAAGAGAACAATAAGTCCAGGATCCCAGAGGGACCGCCAGGGGCAGAGCTCACCAGGCTCCCGGGAGGACCGGAGCACGGTCCAAGCAACCCTCCTCTGAGACGGCAGGGGGTGAGGGGGGTGGGTGGGCAGAAGAAGGCACAAAAAACAAAGAACAGCTGTACTTCTGTCTCTGATGGTCAGGACAAGAGATCCAGGAGTGTGTCTCTGCCCCTTCGAATCTATTGCCTTTGAACACCCAGCAGGTGAGCGAGCAAGTTCTGCACGCAGTTCAAGAATTCCTTCTCTCCTCTGGACCTCCTTAGAGATTCAGGCCTACAGGGACCCGAGGTATCAGTCTGTCCAACCCTTTCATTTGTGAAGGGAGAAAACTGATGGGAAGAGGTCAACATGAAGTCACCTTGGGAGATGGTACTGGAGCCAGGATGAGACTCTTCTAACCCAGCTTTCTTTTCCTGATCCTCAACAATCCATCTGGGCATTTGTGAGGGACTGACCACCAAAGTTGGCTCTGATTTCACATCTTGATTTTCACTCCCACGTATCTGAACGTGTCAGCCCTGTTCACATTTTCTCCCCCCATGTTACTTCTGTAATAACCTCGAGGTGGTCAGGGGAAAAACCAAACCAAACCTACCACCCACATTTCTACACCTTTTAATGAAATGCACAGCCAGCTTCTGACCCTGACTCTTCACGTCCCTGCCAATCTCCAGCTCAGTCATTTCCCTAAAAGAAAATAAGGGTCAACTTTGGAGATGGAAAGTCATGTCCCTGCAAACCAGAGAGGCAGTTTTGTTTTGACTTTTGTTTCCAGCGAAGGTGGGGCACCCGACGTTTGCCAGGTAGTAGGTGACACACGGAGAGCTTTTAACTTTGTATTAGTTTTCACATCAGAGAGGTAAACAAGGAATGAAGAGCAGGATGCTGGCTGGGTGCCAAGTCCGGCTAAGGGCACCACACAGGATCCTGGCTTTCTTCCTCACTTCCCACCCACCAACTTTCAGATCTTGAAACTTCACTGTGGGTTGAAGGGAATTACTCTGCTGCACCTGAACAGCCAGCTCAGAAGTGGGCAGCTGAGATGACCTGGCAGGCCCCACTTGTAAACACGGGCTATCCACTCCTTTACCAGGGAAGCTGACTAGGGGCCAGGTAACTTGTTTTAGTCTTCTCTGGATTTAATCGAAAGTGATTATACATTTATAAGAACCCAACAATCAATATGTTTCCCATCTAGACAAGAAAACTAGACAAAATAAAGAAAACCCAAAGAGTAGATTAACAGCCATTTATGTGTAGGGGCCACCACGATTTACAAACCTATATGTATTCTAACAGGTCAGATCGTCTTGGGTGTAGGGTCGCCCGACAAAATGCAGAATTCTCAGTTAAATTTGAATTTCAAATAAATAATGAATAATGTTTTAGCATATGTATATTCCAAATATTTCATAGGGCATACTTTTATTCTTTGTTAATCCACACCGACTCCATTAACCAGCCCGTTTATTAATTATGCAAATTATTTTTTCCCCTGGCTCCCTTCTTTTCTGATCTTTCAGTGGTGTAATTTTAAGAATCCTATTATAGGGTGCAGGGAGAAATACAACTCAAGTGCACTGAGTGTCCTACTTAATAGCTGAGGCACACGATTTGGTAGGAGAGGAATTTAATAGTTTGAGCTAAAAATGGTGATTATCTGCATTCTCCTATACCATATAGACAGAATTAGCTATAGACTGATGTTTTCCAGAGATTGGATTTTGCAGACCAGTAAAATGTGAAAAGGAAATTGTGAAATTGTGGGGAGACCAAGATACTGCTGCCAAGTTCACATCTGATCAAACAAGGATGTTAAAAAAAGCCCACAGCTACCGTCTTCAATTACCATTAATTCATAAAAGAAAGTAACATTTCAATAACCCAAAGTGGAAAGGACACAGTCTTAGAATAAAAAAAACAATACTTCTTAAATAAAGTTGGCAGCCTTACAATGTGTTGCCCTCATTTTTGTGAAAACTTCATCACATTCCGGTGCTAGCCCCGGAATCTGAGAATAACCAGACCAGGCTCTGCCACAGTAGTGCCAATGGCTGCAGTGCCCATTATATAGGTTTGTGTGGGGAGGAGGTAATGAGAGAACACCTTCTAGTAAGCGGAACCCATGTAGGTGTGAATTTTGATAACCTTAAACTAATATCTAATGTAAGGCTTCTATTTCTGAGATACATATTATTTGTGTGGAAGTATGATGTGACTTTTCTCAAACCATAAAGCATTTCCTCAATGTATAACACAAAGAAAAGCTTTTTCTAAACTTCCTTTGGAGCACAGCCGAATCTCTGAACTCTTCCTCCCTATCTCTCTAAAATGAATGCTTCAGGAACTGGATAATATGACACTGAACTTAAAACAGCCCCCTTCCTAAGAGAGTTCAGAGGTCTTTGAAAATACAGGTAATTAAGCCTCCTGGCTCCTGTGAGCTGGCAGAATGTGTGACCCCGTTTGAGAAGGGCTGGGTATTTGCCAAAAGGCTGGTGTAGTTGGTAGCAGTACTCAGAGACCGAGTCCCCAAGTTCAGGTCTCCTACGCCCCCTTCCCATTGTATATAAGGGAAAACTGCAGTGTTAAGGGTGGAGAATAGTCTGAAATTGCTGAGTAATTAATAGGAAGCATGATTAAAATTGATTGCCCAACCCACATCTTATATGTAGTTTTTTCTATCCTCCTCCACCCTGAGATACATACACAAAGATGTTTTAACTAGGGAAGCTCTTCTTCAAATAGGACTGAAATTCAATGTCATGTGTGGCAGAGAGAGTCAAAGTACAAGTGACATATCAATGATCTCCAAATATGTTTTCCTTCCCCATATGGCTGTGAAGTTACAGAGTATCCTTTTCCTGGGCTGTATGAAGCAAAAAATTAGTCCTTAAACATATAGATATACAGCTGGGCACAGTGACTCATACCTGTAACCCTAGCACTCTGGGAGGCCGAGGTAGGCGGATCGCCTGGCTCAGGAGTTCAAGACCAGCCTGAGCAAACCGAGACCCCATCTCTACTAAAAATAGAAAAACTAGCTGAGCACTGTGGTGGGCACCTTAGTCTCAGCTACTCAGGAGGCTGAGGCAAGAGGACCATTTGAGCCCAAGTGTTTGAGGTTGCTGTGAACTATGACACCATGGTACTCTACCCAGGGCAACTAAGTGAGGCTCTGTCTAAAAAAAAAAAATACATGAATAAATATGTTCATATTTGCTTAAAGATATGAAGAATACACAGCACTTTCCACAGCCATAATCTCTGGGGTTAGGGCAATGGGTGGGTAGGGATGGTTTTTATATTATGTTTTTCCGTAACGATGGAGTTTTAAAATAACTGCAATCCTTCAGTCTACTTGTAGAATAAGGTAAAGACAAAGTCGGAAAATACATACACTCCCGTTAACCATCACTTCAGCCTGGATTTGGGGAGCCCTCTCCCATCACCTAGGTCTTACACCTCCCCATTGTCCTCTCCTCCACCTACTCTCAATGACTGGAGACATTGGTCCATCTGAGAAAAGCTGTTGCCCCTTTCCTGACCTCACAAGATCCCAGCTCTTCTGTAATTACTGAAGCTCAGGCATCCCCTGCCCTCAGCCCTGTTGAACACCAGCTTGTTTTCACTCTTTCTTTGCTGTTGGCCTTCCTAATTCTGACACGATCGTTTTCCTCCGGCCCAGCTGAATAGCAGAGAGATTTTGGCTTTGATTCCGGAGTGATGTTTCACAGAAAGTCAAGTCTTGTTCCAGGTACTTGATAAACATCTCACTAACTAATTTCTTGCTGTTTCTCAGTGATTAACAGTTTGGTTAGCAAGTCCAGAGCCCTTCAGACAGTATTCTGCCTCCCACACGAGGAAAGCTAATGAAACCCACAGAGCACACGCAGCCTGGCCCTTTAATGGTTTCTGTCACCTGGGCCAAGCTGCCGCCACCTTGACCCTGCAAGCCGAGGTGCTGCCTCGGGGCAAGCACAAGAATGCAAATGACTGTGGCCCTCCAATTGCAATTTAAGGAAAGCTGTTAGGGTATACTCTTCCCATATATTTCTCTTCCTAACCACCAAATTTGAGGCTAATGTGCTATTTTAACTTATTCTTAATGGAAAGAATATTAAACCTTAGGGTGATGATAGCATATTGCTGAATTAGGTGTTTTAGACAAAGTTGGATTTTTTTTTTTTGGATGTGGAGAAGGGAGGAGGAGGTATACTGAATTCAAAGATAATTAGATTTAAAAAGCTAGATTTTCCTCTTTTCTGAGTTCTAGTTATGTTTTTAAAAGCCATAATTAATTACATAATAATTTATCTGTAGGTTGTTATCTTATCAAGGTGTTTCTTGCTAGATGTATTTATAATCTGTGAACTTGGGATTTTAATTGCTTTTGCCTCTACTGAGTTACAATATGCTTTGGGCAAGCAGAATGGAACTGTGAGATTTAAAGGGAAAGAATACAGACGAACCTCTGTAAGTTGACCACCCAAGGGACGCAAACAAACTGGTCGACATACAGAGGTGGTCAACATAAGGAACTAGGTCTGTTGCACTGGTAAGTACATGTGGTACACGTCTGGTCTGTGAATATTAGGTCAACTTAAGGAGGTAGTCAATGTAGAGCAGAGGTTCTACTGTATATTAAAAGGTATTTCTGGCTGGGCTCGGTGGGAGGCGAAGGTAGGTGGATTGCCTGAGCTCAGGAGTTCGAAACCAGCCTAAGCAAGAGCAAGAACTCATCTCTACTAAAAATAGAAAAACTAGCTGGGTGGTGTGGCAGGCACCTGTAGTCCCAGCTACCCAGGACGCTGAGGCAAGAGCATCTCCTGAGCCCAAGAGACGGAGGTTGCTGTGAGCTATGCTGCCATGGCACTCTACCAAGGATGACAAAGTGCAACTATGTCTCAAAAATAAATAAATAGTTTTTAAAAAAAAAGTCTTTTCCAAAAGCATTGATGTCTTCTTGGACAGAGGAGATTTCATCCAAGAATAGTATGTGGCATTACAGAAATGAATCAGAGACTTAGATCCTCCATTTCCTTAAAAACAGAAACATTCTTAAAGTTGTTAGGGTAAATAAGTTGGACAAAGTACACGCTGCATTTTGTTTTTAATTTCAACTAAAAAAAATACTGCACTCTGATCTTGGAAGAGTGAGAACTATCCTCAGTCTGTTTCTCTTCTACCCTCTGCCCAGTCAACTCCAGGTATGATTGAATTTTCAGTTCTTTTATTCTCAGATGGGGTTGTGGTCATGGCCGTGGTTCTGGAATCTGCCACTGTCAGAGCTACCTACCATCTTAAAACACAAAAACCTTTCTCTAGGTAAAATATTCCCTCTGACTCTCACATGAACTCCTTAAGGAAATAGGTTCTGTGCCTATCTGGAAACATTAGCTCTCCAAGAATGAGAGCTCGAGAAGCTCGCCCAGGTCCTTATAGAGACTGTTCCTTCCCTTTCCCGGACAGGAAATCCATGTTCTTCCCTTGTGTCTATCTTTGCAGGTGTGGAAAGACAGGCGAAAACAATCCCAACCCGACAGCTGGGAAGGTGTAGGGATATGATACGTATATTCCCCTGGCTTTGACTTGATCAAATGTGGGGAAAAGGGAAGAATTAAAAGGGGAAACTAATGTTTGTGGAAGGGTGAAATAATCTCTGGAGTCAACTGAGTGAGAGCAGGACCTCTCTGGGCTCAGAAGTGTCTGGTTTTCCCTCCTATCACACAGAACACAATCAAAGATGGCAGAAGGAAAACGAGGCCTCCCATTGGCTCCTTTATATTATGATGGCAGTTTGGTTTTTGTTTCTTTTTAAAAGGTTCTAAAAATAATACATGGAGACATGGCAGAATGTTTGGAATTTAGAAAGAAGCTAGAGGAAGTATGCAGAATATCACCAATCACATTATCTTATTAGCTAAATGCACCCACCATGAACATTGAGCAAGGATTCCTTCCCATTTTTTTTTTCCTATTTTTTCCTATGCTTTGTATAAGATCTTCACTTCCCTGAGATCATTCTGTACCTGGAACTTCACATATTATTTTTTATTCAATCAAAAAATTTTTTCTCATATGTTTATTAATTATTTTAATAGCAGTCTAATTTTTATAATTTTCAATCATAACTCTAATTTATTAAGGATTATTAAGAATTTTCCTAATTTGGACATTTAGAGTGTTTACAATTTTAACTATTATCCATAATACTTAAATATACATGTTGTCAGTGTGCATAAATCTTAGCATTTCTAATTATTTCCTGAGAATAAGCTACTGGAAGTAGAATTACTGGATCAAAGAGTATCAAAACTTTTCAGAACTTCAGTACCCATCACCAGGAAATTCTCTAAATTTACATTAGCACAGTATATTAATGTCTTGTGGAAGCGCTGATGACATTAACTAACGTCATTTAAACATCACGTTATTTGGTTAGGCCTCTGATATTTAAAATTGTATTTACTGGTCAGGCTGAAAATTATTTATAGGCTCATTAGCTATTTTTATTTTCTCTTTCAACAATTGTTCATGACCTTTGTCTATTTTCTTCACTGATTTATAGTGACACTTTATACAGTAAGGTTGTTAACTCTGTGCCTTAATGTTTGAAAAAGTATATCCCATCAGTTTGCTTTTGTCCTCTGATTCTGTTTAGGATAGTCTTTGACATCTAGAACATCGACATTGCTCTATACTCCAATTATTATTATTAATTTTTTTTTTTTTTGCAGTCTTTTTGGCTGGGGCTGGGTTTGAACCCACCACCTCCGGTATATGGGGCTGGTGCCCTACTCACTGAGCCACAGGCGCCTCTCTCTATACTCCAATTATTGACGTTTTACTCTATGACTTCCACTATTGCAAAAAGTATAGAAAATCTGCATCTATCTAGATAAATATGCAGGCATTTATTCTTCTAGTTATTTTATTAAAATATCATTTCCTTAATTTACCTCACACTTATTTTGTTACATGGCAGGAGAACAAATTTATTTGTCCCCGACAAGCAAAAAATAATCGCAGCACCACGTGTTGACCAGTTGTCCCCCACGGCTTCTCTATGCATTCTGTTTATACATATGCATGATTCTTCTTCTTTCATATATGAGATGAGGTGTTGGGATTTTCCTTCAGTGCTTTACCGCTCTCTTCTCCTATTGGCTTCTCAGTTGTTTCTGTGCCCCAGTCCTTTTCTTTCTTTTCTTTTTTTTATATTTTAAAAGAAGTTCTTTTAGCTATTCTTATACTGGTTTCTTTCAACTTAAAAGGTTGCCAACATGACATACCAGAGCGCTGTCTAAAATTATTAGAGAAAGAGATGCCTTGCCTTTAAAACTTTAGGTCTTAGGTGAAAATGACCCAGAGGTAGCTGCTATGTCGATGAAGGGTGGGGTTCAGGCTATGACAGAAAATTAGAAAGGACTTTCTCGGTTTCTTGTTATTTGTAGGAACAGTAATATGAAGAAGAAGAAGAAGAAGAATTAGGTATCTTTCGGTTCATCTTAAGAAAAGAAAATTTCCAGTGAGGAGATTGACACATGTCATGGTAAAAGATCATCCCTGCTCGGGGCTTCTAGGCCACTAGTAAAGATATCAACCCATTTATCTGTAGAAAATTGCCAGAAACTGTCAAAAAAAATAAAAAACCGAGAGAAAGACTGAATTACAATAGTCCCGTTATGGTTCTACAAAGAGGGTGCCAAATAATTCTGTTTTGTTCTTAAGCCTTATTAACAATGGACATCTATGGGGGGGGGTAAGAGATGAATTTTTTCTTTAATGGGTTCTTATTTAATTGTGTTTCCATTTTTTTTTTCCAAATTGCATAAAAGGATTTTTTTTTTTTCTTTCTTAATGATGGTCTGTTAATTAGCTTCTGGCCTGTAGGATTTTGGAAGCCTTAGTTCCAAAAAAGTGCTATGTTATAAAAAATAAATGTTCTATTTCTTCACCTCTTACCTTCATAGACATAGCAACACTAAAACTCATCTCATTAGAAGAGGTTTTGTGAAAATGAGACAGGACATTTCTAAACCAAGCGCTTTTCCTCTGGATAAGATTTAACCCAAAATGAGGTTGGGGACTGGAAGAAGGCAGGGAAAAAAATCTCTCTTAAAATTGCTGTTTCTAAAGCTCATAAAAATTCATTTGCAATGTTTTTTTTTTCCCCTTGACAACCAAAGATTGATACATCTTGCATGTTAAAAAGTAGAGGGCTGTAAGTACTCAGTGTAAATTATCCCCCCCCCCCCCCGTTAATTCTCTTTTTTGTGATACCACTGGCACTATTTTACTGTCTTCAAGACTCCCATTTTTCACTAACGGTCTCTCCCTTCCTCTTTTCATAGCTCTCCGTAATTGTTATGTTTTTCATTAGTAGATAATTCTCTCCGGTTGGCCAACGGTGATGAGGGTCAGAGTCACGGACAATATACTATATCAGGTTTAGTCTGGCTGGAGAAAAAACGAAACTGGGTCTCATTCTCGAATTAGTCACTTTAAGTATAAGTGATGGGCACCCTCCGCGGCAATGATTTTGTTATAGTAAGCACTTGAGAGAATCAGCGGCAATTCTCTCACCCGTCCCCCAGCCAGGCAGGTTCACCTTTGTTTTCAAGCCATCAGCAGCCCTTTGTGCTTCTTTTCATGCCACATTGAAAAGAAATAAAAACTGAGTACCGTGCATGTCAATTAAAGGCATAAACAATTAAGTAATAGTCCATTTCCCCCTCAAATCTTTCATGCTTATTTTCCTTTCTTAGAATAACACTTAAAAGCCATCCAAGCATCCACAGGACCGGCTTCATTTCATGTCAGGGGTGTAGACGGGAGGGTTGGGAGGCGTGTTCAGCGTGTCAAGTCTCGCTCGACAATGGACAACCAGGTAACTTTGGAACAAGGCTTCCGGGGACAGCCCCGTGAGATGGGGGAAATTTCCTTCCACTCTGAACCTGTCAAGGCCAATGTACCTTTCAGGAGATGGTGAGGTTTTAAACATTGAAATGATAAAAACAAAAAACAAAAAAACAAAAACATTGAGCTGGAAAGATCCTTGCCACCACTTTTTCTGCTAAATATAGAAAAGTTGTCATCAGATTGCACAAGTGATTTTAAGCTACCGCTTCTCAGGAAGGGAGCTGGGTACCGGGGCTCACATCTCTGGTAGTTAAAAGTGCATGGAGCTGAGCTGATCCTGATTCAAGGCTTTTGAGGAGGAGAGGGAAGGTGGGGAAGGGTCATGAGAGAAAGGATTCTTCATTTTGCTTAAATACAAGGACCCAGGGATGACTACAGTGGTTGATGGTACTCGCTTACCATTTCATTGAGCATCTATAACTTAGAAGAAAGGATACAGAGAAGGAGCCCCAGCCCAGGCTCGCCTCTTCTCCCTCTGCCTCCACTTTGGAAAAACAATGGTAGAGAAGAAGGAGGCCATAGATACAGGGTCCAATGGGCTTGGTTCTCATCCCAGCTTTATCACTTACCCTGTGTTTGATTTGGACTTGATTACTTAACATCACTGATACTGAGGGCCCTTAAATATGAAATGGAGGTAAAATAATATTTCCCAGGCTGGTAATCCTGGCACTCTGGGAGGCTGAAGTGAGAGCATGTCTTGAGCTCATGAGTTCAAGACCAGCCTGAGCAAGAGCAAGACTCTGTCTCTAAAAGAAATAGCTGGGCGTTGTGGTGGGACCTGTCGTCCCAACTACTTGGGAGAGTGAGCGCAAGAGGATTGATTGAGCCCAAGAGTGTGAGGTTGCTATAATGCCATGGCACTCTACCGAGGGTGACAAAATAAGACTCTGTCTTGACAAAAAAATATATATATTTCCTGCATTATAGTATTAGGATTAATACTAAGATTAAAGTCCATAGTTTGACTAAGTGCTCAATATTTGTGGGTGCCGTCCCTTTCTCTCCTTTTTTTTTTTTTAGACAGAGCCTCAAGCTATCCCCCTGGGTAGAGTGCCATGGCATCACACTCACAGCAACCTCCAACTCCTGGGCTCAAGCGAGTCTCCTGCCTCAGCCTCCCAAGCAGCTGGGACTACAGGCAGCCACCACAGTGCCTGGCCATTTTATGGTTGCAGCCATCATTGTTGTTTGGCGGGCCCGGGCTGGGGATTCAAAGCTGCCACCTTAGTTGTATGGGGCTGGTGCCTTAGCTGCTTGAGCCACAGGCGTCTAGCCCCTTTCTCTCCTTTTAGGCAAGTCATTTAAGCCTCTTGGACTCTAGTTCTTTCTCTCTTAGCAAGTCCTATTGGGTCCACCTCCAGAATATGTTCAGAATTTATCCACTTCTATTTGGATTGCCACCATGACAGTTCCTGCCACTGTCATCTTTTGTCCAGGCCATAAAATATATTCTTGTTTTCCTTCTTCCCATTTTTCAACTCTGTACAATTTGTCTCCATAAAATAGGCAACAAGGACATCTTAAAAATGTAATCATGCCAGGTGCCGTGGTTCATGCCTATAATCCTAGCATATTGGAGGCTGAGGCAGGAGGATTGGTTGAGGCCAGGAGACTGAAATTGCAGTAAATTATGATCACATCACTACACTCCAGCCCAGGCAACAGGGTGAGACCCTGTCTCAACATAAAAGTAAGTCAAATCATGCCCCTACCCTGTCTAAAATCCTCCAATGGCTAAACAGTAAGATCCAAACTCCTCACCACAGCCTCCAAGGTCCCATGGGATTTAACCCCGCCTACATTTTAACATCTACTATTGCTTGTTTTTTTTTTTTATTTATCTTTTTTCCCCAGGCGTACTTTTCAGTTTCCCAAACACACCAGGTTATATCTACCTCAAGGCCTTTTTATTTGCTGTTTTCATGACTTGGAAGAACCAGCTTCCAGATTCTCTTGTGGTTGAAACCTTTTCAATAATGAGATCAAATGTTTCTTCCTAAAATTAGTCTTTACTGATCTAGTTACTCCCTATCACGGCCCTAGTTTACTGTCTTCATAGCGTACATTACTACATAAAACTTGGTTAAATATTGCTTATCTGTTCCTTTTCTCTTCCCCCCATGAAAATATAAGCTTCGTGACAAAAGAGGACCATGTTTTTCATTCCTCAATAACCCTGGCACACAGGAGGTACTCGGAAGTATCTGTTGAATTTTCTTTCTTTCTTTTTTTAATTTCCAAGTATTATGAGGGTATGAATTATTTTTGGTGGATTCTTAATAACTACATAAAATGGGGTAATGACATTTTCCTGAAAGCTGGTGACTGGATTTGAAAGTCTTTCTATGTCCTTTCCATTTCTAAAGAATCTACGATTCCTTGAACAGAAAGACCAGATCTCAGAATAATTAGAAGAAAATACAGTTAGAAACTTTTCAAATGCTCAACGTATAGTAATTCTTATTAAGTTTACCAAGTAGTGGGCTTTCGGGTATTTGCTTTAATAAAAAAATTAAAAATAAGAGGGACTTCTAACTTGCACGTTGAATATTTGCATGTCAAGGCATCCTTCTAAACCATTTAAACATTTTGTCCCTTTCCGCAGCGGTTAGATCCTGGGAGTGAATCCTATTTAGAGCTCGCTTAGCATGCCCTTTCTTCACAGATCTTGAAAAGGAAAGTGACCCCACGATATAACACATCCACTAAAAGAAACGGCTCAGGTGAGCCGGGGCCATGTGAGCGCTGTGTTCTCCGGCTCAGGGAGTTGTGCTTGCTGCTGTGCTCTGCGCACGTGAGGCCACTCCTGGGGCTGCGCTTTGAGAGCCACGCTGCAAAGTGGATCACAGCCCAGGGAAAGAACTGGAAACCATGTTAGGAGAAAAATAGAGGAAAATGCGAATGCCTACCTTAAAGGGGAGGAGACTGTGGAGATGTGATAGTTGTCAGTGTTGGCAAGTTTCTCTGGAAAAGACAGATTCTATGCTGTTCCACGTGAGAGGGATGTGGTGAGACTAAGATGGAATCTGGCAGGTTAGGGCCGCCAGGACACAGCTGGTCTGGTCCGTTTAGGTCCTAGGTGACCTTCACCTTGCCTCTCCCATTCTGGGTGTTTTGTAAACTCAGCTTTAACCTTAAAATGTATATCTTGAGTAGTTCAGGGCAACTGATTTAGGAGCTTAACTTTTGAATTAGAAATGTTGTTTTGGGTCCTGGGTTATGTCAATGATTGTTTAGTATAGGTCATGGGTCATGGCGATCACTGTTGTTTAAGATAAGGGTTAGTATGGTTGTTGCTTTTGAGTTTTATGTATGAAACTGGATCTTGGAAATGGAAAAACAGAACAGTCTTGCAGAGGCTACTCTCGCTGTTCTCCAGAATCCCGGTGTTCTGACAAATACAGTTTGGTGGCCTCAGCCCCGTCTTTGCACATTGGCTGACAGTGACAGGTGGCTGGACCCTCTTCGGTAACACATGGGCCAGATCTAGAACTGATGAGTAGCAGCTCGCTCAAAGGCAAGAGTTTGGCTCAGCACACGAAGGGACTTTCCAGCAGTCTGGCCTTGTACCTAATTAAAGCCATGCTTGGAAATATAATGAGCAGGTGCCATCGCTGGAAGCTTAAATTTTGGGCAGGCAAAGCGCTAGTCAGCAATGTCCTTCCTACAAGGGGTCCCCTTGTTGCAGGTGGGCAGCGGCACCCTTCTGGCGAGTTCTCTCCCGAATCTTCTCACACATTCCAGGCAGGCTAGCAGGGCCTGATACTGTGGGATTTGCATAGCATCGAGTTCTTTCCACGATGGAATGTGTGGAATATTGCTAATGACCTTGGCCCAGAAAACTCTGAATTTTGAAAGTTAACCTAGAACCCAAGAGGTCCGTGGATTTATATCCTGACTTAGAAGCAAGTCACTGGCTATCTCCTATTGAAGCGATTTGTGATCTGGAAGGGTGAAGGAGGCTACTACTCTTCTTGGTGAATAATAGTTTATGTTCCAAGAATAACCCCGGGTTTAGGAATAGAAGATACAGCTGCAAAATTTAAGCATGGCATTAGATGTCCTTTTAATCTACAACCTGCCTTATTAAGGTTAGTTCCTGCCCGTCACTTCTAGAAGGGTTAGTTGGTAACTCTAAGCCGAAACTGACCCTTCCCGGGGGCACCCCCCCATCTCTCTTTTCTCCTCGGTTCCTTCTTTTGCCTTTCATTAGAATTCCTATGAGCCTTTGAATGCTTAGCATGAAAATGAGCCCATTTTATTTTTGGAACCCACAGAGGCAGCCCTGAGGGGAGTTATTGTGTTGCTTTTAGCAGCTAAACAAAAAGGTGTGAAATCGTTTGCTGGCTGTTCTAGAGTGGGAAAAAAATAAATAAAAAACTGAGAAGGAAGGTTCAGGACAGTGCGTGTGTGGCAGCTTGGACAGAACCTCGTGACTGGGGCTTCGCTGAGACTTATTAGTAACCAAAGTGGCTTCAGGAATGTCTGCGCCTTTCTCTCACCTTCCCGGGAAGTTACTAGAATAGCACGGAGAAGCCACTGGGATTTTAAAATAAATGATTCATTTCGCAATACTATTTCCATGTTGCCTTGAAAAAAAAGACTTGAGGAGGGGACTAGTCTGAGAAAACTCCTTAAAGCTCTTTGTAAGGAACGTTCTTTGAATAGGAAGGATGAGGGCGAAGAGAGAGGACTGTCCCACCAAGCTTTTAAGAATTGGGAACAGCTAGGGAATGCTTCTGTGGGCAGGTATGTGGGCCTTCCATGCAGGCCTTTAATGATTTAAACACATAACAGTGGTGAGAGACAGAGACCTCAAAGAACTCAAACAACAAAGACTTCTTGTGAAACTTGAGGTTTTTGCTTCAGGCTGATAACATCCATGGAGAGCCATCTCCCATTTTGGGGGGCTGGGGGCCCCAGATACTTCTCTTCCTGGAAGAGCATGATATTTTGAAATGTCTCTTCCTTAGTACGGCAACTTCATTTTCACTTGGCTTCTTTGATAAGGAAGTTTTTTTTTTTTTTTTCTTTTACAATGATGGAATCTTTTTTAAACTACAAGGTATTAAACACATATAAAAATGCAGAGACTTGGTAATGCACATTCTTATTCCCCAAACGTCACGACTGTTTATATGTAGAGCCATCTACTTGAGCTCTTTTTAAAAGAAACCGAAATGTTAACGGTGGTGCCCTTGGCATCCCGGGCTTCCTTCTTCCTCCTTTGGAAGAGGCACACCGTGTTCGGTAGCTGCTGTGTGTCCTTCCATGCTGGACGCTTTACATAGGCCTAAGCAGACAGCCACTTGGTTTAATGAACTTGACTTCTGGAGTCTGTATTGAGGCAGCCTGGCTTCAACAATGGGGAGGGAGCGGGGTTCTCACCATGCAGTGGTGGGCTCTGTCTTATTAAGGAAGCTAAGCCTTCTTTTATCCAGCACTCAAGGCCAGAATTGTAGTATAGTAAAACAACAGGAGAAGGCAGTGCTTTTTAAAGGACTGTTTCATTGATTAATTAATCCATGGAGCAAATAATATTGATTTCCCACATATTGCCAGGAATTATGCTTGTGCTGAGATACGGTGAGTCACAGACAGGCAAATGGAAATTAAAGCTACTGTAATTCCAAAATTTCTCTTAGAGAAGGACCTGCCTTGGCTTAGGAAAGTTCCATGATCAGCTGTGACCTTGGGGACAGGGCTTGCAAGAAGCAAGAGACAAGTGAGCTGAGCAGAATCAGGGTAAGGGAGGAGAAGGAGAAGAGGGGCAGGGAGGAGAGAAATGACCAGGAATCTCGGAGTGGGAGGAGCGTGGGAAACATGGAGGGAAATGACAGAAGGGCGGGCAGCCCAGTGGCTATGGTGACAACATCTGTGCAGGTTCAGCCACTGGAGGACCCTCCAACAAAGCCTCTCAGCCCACTGTCAGCTATGTGTGTTCTTGTGAAAGATGCCCACTGTCTGCTACACATCCCCTTCTCCTCACCCCCAATCAAATGTTCAGTTTTTAATTAAGGGACTGATTTCACACACATATAAATATATACCTATATACAAAGAGGGCCAAAAAAGTATACACTAAGAAAGGAAAAACCTGTACTAAAATTGTAATATACAGACGATAAAAGAGGAACACAAGTGACATCAAGCACCTCTTGTAACTGTAGAAGTCGAACATGACTTGAGTATTACAGGTATAATACAGTTTTTTCCTTTTTTAAAATGTGTATACATTTTTTGATGCCCCCTGTATATTTGTGTGTGCGTGCATGTGTGTGTGTGTGTATGTATACAGGGTGTCCAAAATCTCATGTGCAATTTAAAGTTCCCAACTATTTTAGATTGGCACATGAACTTTATGAGTGCCCTGTATCTATGGCATATGCATACACACACACACACATATACACACACATGCCTATATATATAACACACACACACATATACACATAAGCCTATATATAAAAAAGACAATAAACTGAAACCAATCAGTGAACAGCAGAGATTAAGTTCCGTAGGTGGGCATGAAAGCAGTTTCAGGGCTTCACCTGTAGCCTTCAACCTAGGAATTCTCAGAAAACCTGCTAAGATGTTTGCTCCCATCTAGCATGGAAAAAGTACCTTGAGACACATCTTACAGGACAGAGGGAGCTTGTTTGATACCAGACATGAAAGCAGAGCCTGCTCCCAAGCTTTACTCTATAGGTTATATGATTCAAATATGGGGGTGGAGACAGAATTTATCAGACCTCAGAGCTGCCCAATGCTCTTTCCCCTTGTTTCCAACTAACAAACTCCTACGCATCCATTTAGACTCTATTTAAATGTCATCTTATCTATGAAGCCTTCCTCGATCCCCCCAGGGAGGGTAATGTTCCTCTTCCAAACCTCTGTATTTCTCCATGGATGTCTCCATTACAGCACATGTTACACGAGATCACACGGTCTTGACCCTGAATCCAACAAGGCAGACCTCAAGGTATCAGTTTTGAGTTCCTAGTGCCTTGAGACACACGTCACCTTTGCTGGCCAACACCTGGGTAGGTGAGCAATAAGGGGAAACTTAAAAGCAGACAGGGAGCAGCAGTGAGCAAGACCACTGGGCCCCCAAACAGTGGCCCCCTTCTGCCCCAGTAATTTTCTTACCAGCTGCCATTGGTTTTGCCCCTTGCTCCTATTTTGAATAAGAACCCATTGCTCTCTAGAAGTCAAAGCAATGTAATCACTGTTTGTTTATTTACTCGCTGTGCCAAGGCCCAGGGTGACGAGGCTGATTGCACATGGGCGTGGGCATCACAAACTGGAAAGTCTCACCCTGCCCGGCCTGTCTGGCTCGTAGGCTTGGACAAGTCACACAGCTCCCGTGGGCTTCGTTTCCTCACCCAGTGGTAATGACCAGCTTCACAGGGAGGCCGCGGCACTTAATTAAGGACTGAGAAAGAGGCAGAAAATACAAAGTGCGGCATACGCGCCAATTGCCCATATTTATATCTGGGCTCGGTAACCTGGGGTAGGAGGTGTTGATGACCTGGAGGAATAGTCTAGCAAGAAATGTAACTAGCTATTCTCATTCCAGAATGATTCACTTGGCATTGACTGGGAAACGGACCGTGTAGTTACTGCTTGTGTTCTGTGGCCCTTGCTGCTAACTTTCTGTGGCTTGTAATTCCAGGCCTCAGTTTCCTTGACTATAAGGACTCTGTGTATGGCTCTTTCATGCTTAGCTCTGGGGTTATGGTTTAAGCTTTCCTTCAATCCCTATACCCTCAAACCACACTCAGACGCAAGGTTGGTGGGTGGCACGGGAGGTTGTGAGTGATCCCATGGGGTGGTCCCCTGAGCCAGAAAAGAGCACGGACTTGTACAGCTCTGTACAGGAGACACACCAAATCTGCCTGGTGTGGCAGATCCCCGCCTGTTTTCTAAGTGCTTGGAAGACCTTGGCAGACTCAGAGTTTCGATCACTGCCAGAGCATCCAGCTTTGCTGCTAATTGTTTGCTGAATGGATTGAGCAAAAGGACAACTAGTCCTGAGGCAAGAGTGACAAGGTGAGAGACAGAAAAACAAACCGGAGTAATGGATTGAGTTACTGCCTTAGAAAACCTTGCTACTATATATATTTTTCTTTTAATCCCAGAGGCTGTTCCTATACTAGAAATATTTAAGGACCAAAACTTGTTCAGAGAGAGAAAAGAACCCAATGCCTTATACCCAGAAGGTACTCATAAGTTATTGTGTGAAATGTTTATTGTTGAGAGAGGATGCCCATTATTTAAATAGAGCCTCTTCTGTACCCTGTAAGAAATCAGCTTGCTGCAGCTGTCCTCAGACTCCATGGGATCCACGCCAGGGGCTGCTGGGTCAGACACGGATCAGGTGAGGAGGAGGAAGAGTGAGACGGCTATGACCAGCCACCAGGCCAGGTGGCTGTGGGAAGGAGTGAGGCTTATATAAGAAGGATGGAAAACACAGGCCAAAGGGGAGGCTGAAATGCTGACTTCGACGGGCTAACTTAACTCGAGGCAGCCGGAGGGAGCACAGGAGAGCAGGAGAGAACACCCTTTAGAAAGCATGACAGTGTCTCATTTCCATACAAGTGAGCACAGAGGCGCCTTCCAAATACAGTCCTGAAGAAGATGTGGATAAATGGAAAACTGGATACACAAGGAACCACATACTACTTTATGTACATATATATTAATGGTTGGTTATAGGAGAAAGTGATGCGTATGCTAATTACACCAATATTGGATCATGGTTGGTACGATTTCTCAACTTCCTTTAAAAAATCATTTTTTAAAAAATGCAAAAGTAATTTTGGAACTGTAACCGGGAGTACTTGAAGATCACTTTCTTGGAATCGTCTATGGCTATTAGAAAATGTTGGACTTTTTTTTAATTAAAGAGCTATAGCTGGTCTCCTGCATACCCAGGGTAAAATTTTCTTTTTCTTTCTTTCTTTTTTTAGTCTTATGCTTGCTGTTGCCTGGGTTAGAGTGCTGTGGTGTCAGCCTAGTGCATAGCAACCTCAAACTCCTAGGTTCAAGGGATCTTCCTGCCTCAGCCTCCCACATAGCTGGAACTACAGGTGCCCAGCACAATGCCTGGCTGACTTTTTTTTTTTTTTTCTATTTTTAGTAGAGAGTGGAGAGGAGGTTTTGCTCTTGCTCAGGCTGGTCTTGAACTACTGAACTCAAGGGATCCTCCTGCCTCAGCCTCCCAGAGTGCTAAGATTACAGGCATGAGCCACTGTGTCTAGTCTAGGGTAAAATTTTCTATAGAAGCTGTACTATAGAAATTGCCACATGCTACAGATTAAATACAGAAGCTAGCTGATCATAACACATGAAAGCAAATGTAGCATGTTCAAAGTAGTGCAAATATGTTAAAACATGTCTATCTTGAAATCTGATCTTAACAATCCTCTGAAAACCAGCCTTTTTACAAAGACAACTAATTATTATACTTCGCAGAGGGTTCTCAGTTTCTAAGAGGGTTAATTTTATACATATCCTTTCAAAACAGAAACAAAAGACATCATGGACCCATCCTTTTAATTCTAAGCATCTCCCTTCTTTTCATGGGGGAGAGGGAAGCTTTCAGATGAATATACAGAGAATGGAAAAATAAGGCCAGGTAATTCCAACATTTAAACTGCTACTCAACCACCCAGATGTTAAAGGAGTTCACATGAATTGTCGGCTATGAATAAAATAAAAGAGATTTCTCAATCTACATCCCACTCCGAGGTCAACTCTCCTCACAGGTGCATTTGGCTATGCGGCACTGTAATCTCAGAAGCAGAGACGGCTGCCAAGTTCAAGTTGCCATGACTCTGAACATAGTATAACATTCTCCCTCCAAGCCAGAACCCATAACTCTTGCGGCTGTTCAGATGAGGGCCTTTCTTGGTACCACTCTGACTCACACACACTGGCTGCAGTCGTGTAGCAGGTGAAGGACTTAAGTGTCACTCATTTGGTTTCCAGTTGCTTCCAGGAAAAAAAAAAAAAGAAAAAGAAATACATGGCATATAAGATTGTTGCTCCTGACACCTGGCGCTTTTCCTGTGCTCACAGGCTGCAGACAAGAGAGCCGGCCATTGCTGTCTTAGCCTCAAGGGCTGTCTCCCTCACCTTGCTGGGCTTTGAGATAAATCAAAACTTAGGGACAGTTGCACTTTGGAGACAAGGCATAGAAAAAGTACACTCTATGTATATCTGCAAACTCTGCCAAGCACCTAAGCCCTGACATGCCAGTTCTGAGCTCTTCCAACTTCAGAACATTCTGTTTTAGGAGTTGCCAATCAGCCGAACATCAGATGCTGGTTTTATGGTGTTGATACACATCTACCAGAAAGGAGGCCAAGAGGAAGGGCTCACCTCCATTGCTATCTCCTGCAGAAGATCTGATCACTCCTGCCTGCAGCCCCTTCATTTGCCCCTGGGCATCCTCTCCCTGTGTTGTTCTTGGGCGTTTGTCTACTGTGGATTGCGCCTCCATGGAGCTGGGTAAACACTGAGCTTCCATGATGATTAAAATCATCGGCAGTAGTGCTAATCACCAATAGCCCCCTCAGAAAGCTGTAGAAGAGCAAACTCACCTTACCTCGGCCTTTGCATCGTGGGCAACCGAAAGCTCAAAATTCAGTTTTGTCATTTTTGCATAGTCACTGACGTTGACACCTCTCCTCCCGCACCGCCCCCCAACCCTTTGAGATTAAATCTCCAATGTAAAAATAAATCTAGAAACTTTCTGTTCACACATTCTTAGGCATGTGGCCCAAGTGACACTCTTCAGGAGGTAAGCCCGAGTCATGGTAACCGGCCACATCCTTTATTTTTTGGGTCATAAGAGTTAGCAGAACGTTATCTTTATGATGAAATGGCCTTTAGAAGTGGGTATCACCCAGTTTAGAATGCAAACATCATTACTGAGAAAAAGCGTTTTCTTTTTAAACAGAGAAACCAACAGCTATGCACTAAAAAGCCTGAAAAAAAAAGGTGAGCAACCACAAAACAAACAAATATTCAGCTCGGTTTCAGGAAGCTTAAGAGAGGATCAAACAGTCTGTCCCGATTGAAGTTGTTCAAGAACATTTATGGTGACTTCAGCCTCACTTCCTATTTACGCTGCTGGCTTTTATACATCGACCTCAGGAGGGCATTCCAACTTCAGGTTATGCACAAGTAGCTTCAGAAAAGGTGTCCTGAAAATCCCATCCTCGGCCTGGGGGAGGTGAATGCATTTAGATTGGAATTTGTTTCCAAACACTGCTCAAACCCCTGCTTTGCCTTTGACGTAAGGGTATCTCAAAAACTGGGGAGGGAAATTCTACAGAGAAGTGTGAGGAGGTTTTCTCATAGTGTGACCATCCTATGGGGGAAGAATGTGTCTTCTGAAGATGAGACCAGGAGAAGCGGCCCTCAGTGGCTCACACTTCTAATCCTAGCACACCTGGAGGCTGAGGAGGCAGAAGGATCCTTTGAGCTCGGTGGGACCAGCCTGAGCCAGAGTGAGACCCCATCTCTAAAAATAGCTGGGCTTTGTAGTGGGTACCTGTAGTCCCAGCTCCTCGGGATGCCAGGGCAAGAGGATTACTTGAGCCCAGGAGTTTGAGGTAGCTATGAGTTATGACACTATAGCACTCTAGATTTGGAACAGTGTGAGACTCTGACTCAAAAAAAAAAAGAAAAGAAAGAAAGAAACCAAGAGAAGAGGTAGCCAATTTCTGGGTCACTAGTGAAGGTTTCTTCTCAGAAGGAGTTTGCAATTTTCTTTTAATCTCCAGGGAGCCAGGGAGCAGGATTGGCATATAGCTGAATTTTCAAGTAAATTATCTTTCAAAATAAAGGAGGAACTATGCCAACCCCTTGCAAACAACATTCTCGTTTTATAATCCTACTTACATTTCAACTCTTAGTGTCATTCAGCCTGATAACAATGTTTCAGTTGGTATTTTTAATCCCCATTTGATCGATCAGATATTGAGATGCAGATTTAAAAGCAAGATCAAAGGTATACATCAAATACCCATAGAAAAGACATAGGCTCAGTTTCAAAGCTGGGTCTTCCGAACTGGAACACCTGAGTTCTTTCCAACCTGCCACAAACCACTCCCTGACTATATCCTTCCTACACAACCCATAGGATTATCAGTGGGAAGAGGGAGAAATTTTCGGAGATTACTAATGAGTTTTGCTTGGGAAGCGGATATGAGATGAGGCAAAGGAAACGTTACCACTGTCTGGATGTTCCCAAGTCCCCATCTTTTCATGGAAATATACAGATGTTTTCTCTGAAATCTACATGTCGGAACTTGCTGGTGAAATTGAAGCCACACCCTACACGTGGTGCAAGTTCACCCCAAAGAAGCCAGAGATGACAACGCTGCTGTTCTCAGAAGTGTCAGAGCTGAAGGATGGATGTGTCTGAACTCACATACACACCACCCATCGCCTGCCTCTGGAGAAGGTCCCAGTGAGAACAGTTCTCCGACAGGTAGAGCCCTCCTGCTTAGATGTGGCCCACCACATCCATGCTTAGCTGTGTCCGTATCCACCGGCCACACTGTGGGGCTTAGAAACGGTTTCCTGTCTACACCGAACAGCTTCCCTTTATAGCACCTTTGCAAACCTTCATGCCTGCTCTGTTATGATACAACAGATTTTGGTAACACAACATAGACAGCTATCCTATGGCACAAATGCAATCTACATCCCTCCCCCTCGTCTCCCTTGCCCCGTGACATCGATACCCTGCCAGTCACGAGAAGGTTGCTCCGGGAGGCTTCTGGGTGCCATCCCACAAACAGCCCAGCTTTCTGCACCCTCCGCTGCCCCTAATCTTTTTAAAAGTTGGTACAACATGTCCATAAAGTCGACTAACCCTTTCAGAGTTTTGAACAACCATTTTAGTCACCTAAATCTCCCCGAGATAAATTTACAATCCACTTTAGGTTTATGTGGGGAACCATAAATATCAGGCTTGAGCCCTGAGGGCTAGAATTTCATGGGCCATTAAGCATGTCACCAGGTGGAAAGCTGTCAATAGCTGGATGTGAGTTACACTGAGATAACCACAGTCCGCCAGGCTTAAGAAAAGTGCAGCCCGGACCAGAGAGGGCTGTCTTTTTACCTCACTCTATCACCTCGCCAATTCTCCCTTCCCCTCCTCTGAACTCAACCCCCTCCTTCATTTCTGATTAGGTCTTCACTGCTTGTTCCCTGTGCTAGACACCAGGCCGCCTTTCTCTTCCTTAGCAGGAAAGCTTGGGTGACACATGGAAAGAGCCGGAGTCTTGCAGTGGGGCAGACCTGGATTTAAACCTTCGCTGTACCATTTAGTAGCTATGAAATAATGCCCAAGTGACTTAACCAAATGTGGCTTCAGTTTTTCCGATTGTGAAATTACTAAAGACAACTAGTAGTATAAGGAAAGGGAAAGTAGAACCCATCAGTAGAGACTGTAAGGAGACAGATTTTTTACTTGGTAGATACAGAACTTTCTGAAAGCCAGATTGGCTCAAAACCAGAATGGACTGCCTTAAAAAGAAACGCAAAGAGGTGAAGTCCCCCTGTGACAGGTTTTGGGCATGTGAGCTACATGCAGGGTGCTAGGTCCTAGAAATAGATGAAGTTTAGGCTGGCCACTGCAAAGTCCCCGCTCATCTTCAAATCCCATTGATACCAGACAAGTGGCGCCCCAGCCAGCTCAGCCTAGCGGGGCTAGGACGACCTGCTGCCTCCGTTTTGGTGGTGTTGGCGGCAGCCAGCAGAGGAACCAGCAAGCTGGAGTGTAGGCAAGTGGGGGGAGCTTCCCTCCCCCAACAGAGGCTCCAATAGCCAAAAGAACCAGACACCAGTGAGGGAAGACACTGGTGCCGTGCTGTCTGCTCACATAGACTTCTGGCGATTCCTCCAGTGCATCCCTGATTGGTCCGTTTTCAAAACCTACTCATGATTAGTCTGTTTTCAAGACCCCAAAGACCCTGAGCACAGACCTCGGCAGATCTCAGGAGAAAGAGCAAAGAGGTTTGGCTCTGTAACACTTGTATCCTGCTCTATGAGATTTGCCCCTTTGTAAGAGCTGTAAACACTCACAAGGGGGTTCGCCCCTTTGTAAGAGCTGTAAACACATGCAAAGAGGTTTGCCCCTTTGTAAGAGCTGTAACACTCAAATTATAAAACCTATCTTACTGCTAATCCTACTCTACAAGGAGGTTTGACTTGTTATAAAAGCTGTAACACTTATACCTGTTGAATAAAACCTATCCTGTGGTCCATTGCTTCATTCTTTGAACCGCTGAGACCAAGAGCCTGGAAATTCAGTATCAAAAATCCGGTATTACCATGATCTATGATTTGCATATGTACTCTTCCAGAAAAGCTAAGATAAATCTTACAATTTCCAATGGGAGGCTGGGTGTGACAGCTCACTCCTATAATCCTGGCGCTCTGGGAGGCTGAGGCGGGTAGATTGCTTAAGCTCAGGAGTTTGAGGCCAGCCTGAGCAAGAGTGAGAGAGAACCTGTCTCTACTAAAAGAAAAATAGAAAAACGAGTCAGGTGCTGTCGCAGGCACCTGTAGTTCCAGCTCCTCTGGAGGCTGAGGTGAGAGGTTGCTTGAGCCCAGGAGTCTGAGGTTGCTGTGAGCTATAATGCCAGGGCATGCTACTGAGGGTGACGTAGTGAGACTCTGTCTGAAAGAAAGAAAGAAAGAAAGAAAGAAAACATTTCCTATGGGGGAAGAAAAGTAAAATGATATTGCATTTTCCCATTTTCATTTTCCTTCTAGAAAATAAATCCCCTCCTCTCAATTAGTGAGTACAGAATCACATTTCTATCAAGTGCACAGAACACATTTAACCATTTTGTAATACTTAACATTTAACACAAACCATGTGGCCAAAAGTTTTAATTACTGCCTGCTATATAAACAGGTCCATTTTTAGGAAAATCACACGCTCCGTGCTGCCTCCTGCTCTCCTTCTCTCCATTGTTTCTCTGGCTGACTAGCTCGGTGGTACTCCTCCATCCTGCCCTCTTGCTGCCTGAGCCCATGGCACCTGCCAATAAAAGTGATGACAGGCTTTGATGCTCACATGGGTTTGCAACAACAGAGTTCACTTCATAATCACCAGACTTCAGCCAGTAAGCCTGATCTGAGTGACACTGGATTTTTTTACCTGAGATGTTACACTGTGGGCTTTCGTTTCTGCAGGTTATGAACCACTTTGAAAGTGAATTTTTTAGCTTGCTAGGGGGAATGACCTACGAGTCTGCAGACAAATCTCAACTGATTGGGGAAAGCTCAAACCCTTGTTATAGGGCTTGAGTTTGCTTGGAAAATTGGCTGCCATGTATGAGCCATAGAGACAGAGTCACCCTGTGGAAAAATGTGTGAGTGCATGCGTGTGTGTGTGTGTGTGTGTGTGTGTGTGTATGTACTTGAACATATTCAGGACATGAAGCAAATCAGAAGTGTACCTTACAAAGCGGTGTCTTCTGTCTGATCAAAGTGAATGTCGTGGGCAGCCACAGACGATGAAGGGACAGGATGCGATAGGGAATGAGGGCAGGGCTCAGATGAGGGGTCCATCTTCACCCTTGCCACAAAGTGACTGTCATTACTGACTGCACGCTGCTTGGCCAGCCACTAAGAAAGCACATACCTGCACCAATATGATCTTATTTACTTGGCTAGATATTATTAGTCCCATTTTACAGATGAGGCTCAAACATAAATAACCTGCAAATGGCCAAATTACTCGTGGGGGCAGAGGTGGAAGGTGCACCCCCAGTGATGCAGGGATGCTTCTGAGGCCTCTGGACTTTTCACTGCGTCGTCTACTTTTGGTGGGTTACTCAGTTCAGAGCCTTCCTTCTGCCTCTCAGGCCCGGCTTTAGCCACTGTGTCTCATTCTTTCTGCCTCTAATAAGCTTCTTGCTCTGTGGCCAAATTCTTCCTCCCCCAACGTGGTTCTTTTATTTGCCTAATGTTCTGATTTATGTTTCAGATACCCTAGGGTGTCACTTTTCACTTTTGAGTTTTCAAAACTGAGGGACAATTAACATCTCCAACCTCTGTAGCCCGTTCCTCAGATGGGGAAGTGGATTCTCTTCCCCTCCTGCGAAAGCTGCCTCTTTGGATTATCGGGATTTGGAACGTCTCAATCAAAGTCGCGGCTGAAAAAAAGGACTGTTGAACAAAGTTTCCCAAAGGCTAAGGATAGAAAATAAAGATCCCAATCTTTTTCTTCCTGAAATAGGGATAATGAAACCGTTTAGATTTATGCCCTAAAACCTTTCATGGTACAGTTAACGTTCTATGTAGGAGATACAGTTTTAGAAAAGCAAGGTTTATTTTCAACCTTGACACAATTTGAATTTAATAGATATTTTCTCTATATTTTATTTTACAAATTTATTTCCATTGAAACTATGTGCCCGAAATAAGGCAGCAAAAAAACCAGGCAAGCAAACAAATAAGAAACTCACCCCACATTTCCCTTGCTATGCAACTCTACAAGGAGAACTTAGGCTGGTCTGAAGTGTGTAATGATGTGTGCCTTGTTGCAATCAGCTGAATAATGCCCCTCCCCCAGAAGATGTCCACATCCTAATTCCCAGACCTGTGAATATGTTATTTTAGGCAAAAGGGACTTCGCAGCTGTGATTAAGTTAAGGATCTTGAGATGGGGAGATTATTCAGGATTATCTGGGTGGGCTCAATATAATCACAGGATCCTCATAAGAAGTAGGCAAGAGGCTGAAAGACACAGAGGGTGATGGGACTAGAGAAGCAGAGACAGAAAGAGACTGGGTGACGCCAGGTCCCCGGCTTTGAAGACAGAGGAAGGAACCGTGAAGCAAAGCTTGAATACAGGTGATCTCTAAAGCTGGAAATCCAAGAAGCAGAGTCTCCCCTCAGAGCCTCCAGAAGGAACTAGCCTTGCCAATACCCTGATTTTAGTCCCGCGATTGTGTACTTTGGACCCCCAGAACTCGGAATGACTTGGTGTTGTTTTGAGTCCCAAGGTATGGCCATTTCTCACAAATGCAATAGGAAACTAATACATTTGCTGACCATATATTGCATCTCTTATGTCGGGCATAGTGCCGGGCATATATTATGAACTCATAAATCCATATTTACTGAATGGATTGAAAATGCAAAAGAAGGAAATCATGAGAATGGAACGGAACACATTCATGGCAATATTTTCTGAAAATTTTCCTATTTCTGGGGATAAGAAGAACATTTCTTTAAGGCTATGAATGGTGCAGAGTTACCCAGATATCCTTGGCAAGGCGCCAGTGTTTAGACAGCTTTGCATTAGCTCTTAGGGCCCACAAGTTATTTTCCTGGGAGCAGGTGGAGGAGATCGCAGGACACAACAAACAGCATTCGGAGGTCAATTGCTTTAAGAACACCTACTTAGTGCTTCCAGGGACTCAAAGCTCCAGGGACTACAGGGAAGGGGAAGATGCAGTGTCAATATCACACAATTCAACTAGCAAATGCCAGCACCTCACAGAACATCTGGTATATAGCAGGCCTTCAACAAGTAAATGATTGGATGAATGACCTTCAGAGCCAGCCTAGAAATGTGAAAGGTCCTAGAGTAGAAGTCAATTTCCTACCACCTCTCCCTTCTCTGCCTCCCTGGAGGGTCACTTTAATCAGATTTTACTCAACTGTGCTGAAGAAGAGTGAAGGAGTGCACCCTTCCACCTCAGACACAGACAGATGCACCTGCCATCAGGCCACATGTTTGGGGCACAGGGACTGCAGACACAGCAATGTCCCACCTTTTCTGGGACCCTCTTACTCAGTTTTTGCAAGTCTTTTAATTTAAAGAAAAATAAATTAAGCTATTCCAGCTGACTGAAGAATTGCTCCTCAAGGAATTTACCACTTAATGGTTCTATGAGTGATTTACAGTAACTTCTCATTCAAGATTCTTTCAGATGCGTTATAGAGGTAAAATCAATACCTTCTATCAAACTGGGGAAATTCAGATGATCTATTTTTGAGACACAGGTAGAGAGAAAAATGTATGATAAAGACTGAAGCAACGCCGGTCCTCCTGAGTTAAGATCTGGTTGGTGGTTAGAATTTTGGAAGGGAAAGGTTTTTTGGGGGGGAGGGCCATCTAGTCCTGCTTCCTCACTTCATAGGCCTAGCTGGAGTTTCTCAGGTTACAAGGCCAAGATACAGGAGACTCAGGACGAGGGTCTACTGAGACCTCAAACCCACACGCGTACATGTCTGCCTTGTTTTATTAGGTGATGACACAAAGACTTTGGAGGTGCACAAGAACAAAGAGACACCAGTCCTGCCTCCCAGGTGTTTCCAACCCAGCAGGGGAGACAACACGTGTATATAAAAATTATGAGACTGGACGGCGCCTGTGGCTCAAAGGAGGAGGACACCAGCCCCATATACCGGAGGTGGTGGGTTCAAACCCGGGCCCTGGCCAAAAAAAAAAAAAAATAATAATAATTACGAGACAAAGTAAACAGAGGTACACTCCATGAAACAGGTACAGGTTAAAGAGGAATCTTTACATCATTGACCAATGAGATTATTATTATTTTTTTTATACTGGTCATCGAACTTATGAAATGGTGAGCTGTCTCCATTTTGCAAGATTCCTTAAAACCAAGTACTTGGGATATAACTTGGTTAAAGATTTCACAACACCGCTATTTGAATATCTAATTTGAAAAAACAAACAACAGTGCCAGACCACACAAGGCACATCGGATGGGACTGGTGGGCAGGTATCTCCCTGTGTGTCCGGCCGAGCCAAACCAAATGCACCATTCAGTCAAAAAGGAAGGCCAACCCACTGCCCATCACCCAGCAGGCCAAGAGACTCCCTCCTCCCCATTCGCAGCAACTTGCTCTGAAATAAAAATACCACACTCAAGCTGTGAGAGAGGAAAGCCCTCGGTTTGGGACCCGACTACAAAGTACTAGCAAAGGGAGATTATTACCCACTAGAGACGCTCTTCTTGGGATAATTAGAAGACTAGAAAGACCACTGAATAGTGGGATTTGTGAGAAATATGGGTCATGTGTCTGCAGCACCAGTTGCCAGCAGAATTGGCTATGTGGGTTGGCACACAGCACCATGAATATTAGAAACCACAAATCTCCAGGGTTTCTTGAACAAAGTCAAAGGCCCTGTCTTTGGATTGCTGGGTTGAAGGTTGGCTCAGAAGAGAATCCCCTGGGTGAGCTGCAAAGCTACCTCTGTGTTTCCTCCTCCTCCCTCTCCTATCATCTGGAGTATAGACATCTCAGTGGGTCTAACAGTGGCTTTGCTTCTGCTACCCCTCCACCCCTCCAGGGAAAACAGGCCCTCTCCATGACAACTGCCAGGGAGGAATCCCCAAGCAGCTCAGGACAATGGGACAAACCTTATTTCTATCAACAAAGCCACGGGGAGCTGATTCTTTTGCCCCTGGAAGAGTAAAAGAGTTACTCCCTGGTTAGATGATGTTGTATTTGGGAGCCCGGAAAAGAAATGAACCTCCCTGTACCGATGACAAAACCAGCTCTATAAGCCAAACCAGAATGGGCACCCTTTAAAAGTTCCTCCTTGGGAGAGTAAAATGGAAACAAAGTATTCCCTCACCCCCCAACCAATCCTTGCCTCCTCTACAGAATTATCATCTTGAGTTAAATGAGTTTCTAAAATCCTTAGGATTAATTATACCTCAACAAATAGCACTTTTTTTTTTAAAATTGAGACAGAGTCTCACTATGTTGTCCTCAGTAGAGTACCATGATGTCACAGCTCACAGCAACCTCAAACTCTTAGGCTCAAGCAATTCTCTTGCCTCAGCCTTCCTAGTAGCTGGACTACAGGTGCCTGCCACAATGCCTGGATAATTTTTTTTTGTTTAGCAGGTCCAGGCCAGGTTTGAACCCACAAGCCCTAGTGCACATGGCCAGTGCCCTAACCACTGAACTATAGGTGCCTGCCAACAAATAGCACATTTTTTCACTGTGCTTCCATTTACCTCCACTAATGAAGCTAACTCAGCTTCTCCTTCACCCTTCTTCACATTTTGAAATACTTATTAGCCACCTCTTCATCCGCGGTGATTTCCAGGAGCCCCCAGTGTCAGGGTGGGGGGTTCCTAAGTCATCTCTCTCCTTAGGACCTTTGTCCAAAGTATCCACGTTGTGCATGTACGTACCTTTTCTATCTCTATCCCTGCCTCCTCCAAAGAAAATAAAAAAGGTGGGCTGGGGGCCATATTACATCTTTTTTTTTTTTTCCGAGACAGAGTCTCACTTTGTCACTCTTGGTAGAGTGCTGGGGCATCATAGCTCACAGCAACCTCAAACTCTTGGGCTTAAGTGATTCTCTTGCTTCTGCCTTCCAAGTAGCTGGGACTCCAGGTGCCCACACAATGCCCAGTTACTTTCTGTTGCAGTTGTCATTTTTGTGTAGCTGGGCCAGGCCAGGTTCGAACCCACCAGCCTCAGTGTATGTGGCTGGCACCGTAACCACGGTGCTACGGGCACCAAGACACATCTTTCCTTTTTTATTCCTGATACTTTCTATACATTAGGAAGTCAGTAAGATCAGGGGGATTATTGGATGAATAAAAGAAATCAGTAATTTGGGGGCATCCAAGAGATAGAAGAGAATCTGGAGTTCGGAGCAATGCGTGGAAGACAGGACCAAGCTGTGTGGCTGGCCTCCCTCCCCACAGACCACACCCACAGGGCGACACCCTTCTGTATGTGTCTGTTTTCCCGTGTACACGTAAACTATGTCTTTAAGGAGTCAGAGAGTTGTTTTCTGTAAAACCCTTGAAAAACGTTTTTGTAATTGTAAAAGCTATTTTTAAAACGCCAACCCCAATCCTCCACTTTATCTCAGTGAGATGAAATGAAGTGCAAAGAAGATAACATTTTAGCAGGTGAGTTTGTGTTGAGAGGGTTTTGACCACAAATACTAAACAGGAGGCATTTTTCCATTTGGGAGAAAAAAAAAAGAATGTCTCTAATTCAATTGTGATGTTTGGAATTTCAGCTTAAACTACAACAGGCCTTTCAGAAAGGCACTCTAGAAGTGGCCGATGGTCTTTGTGGAATCACAGGGCCAAGTGTTTCCTCCTTTGGGCCTAGATTGTCATCCGAGTATATTGATCCATCCCTGACAGGAAGTCTAGGAGAGCCAGAGGAGGGAGACCGGCCGCAGAGCATTAACAGGAATAGAATTAAAAACGACCACTTTTGGGACTTATCACACAAGTTGGAAATGGTGTTCAATGAAAGAAAAGAGAATCTGGGGCCACACTACTTGGAAGGAACATCTGACGTGCAGTCACTGGTCTGGATTTAGAATCACTGCTGTGATCCCCAGAGAGTAGACTGTTAATGAGGGTTTTGAAGAATGAGATTGGGGTAGCAAGATGCAGTTGAATAGGGTACTGGGTTGAAAGGCTCCAGTCTTGCTTCCAGTTCTGTAAGCAAGAGGAACAGACTTTGAACAAGAACCTTTATACCTTCTCCGAGAAAAACGCCCACTAACATGGGAGGTTGAGGACCACCAGCCCACACCCTAGCAGTCCATTCCACACTCAACCCTAGACCTTTACAATCACAGTAATGGCGAAAAGATTTAAAACGAGCAATTCATGCTTATACTCTTTCAAAGGTCAGGCAACCATAATAGAGAAGGCAATTTTTCTTACTTGTATGTTAACAATTGATGCATAATTTACATGACACTACATGCATTTTATATAGTTTAAGAGATTGTTATTGGCAGCGTGAATTGGATATGCTAATCCTTGTCACCCCCTTAACAGTAAACACTAATTACTCCAAGTGGTAAAACCCCAAATGCAAAAATAACCATCTTATCAATTACAGACAGCAAGGAAAAGGGAAAATAATTAAGGTAGTCAAACATTTTCAAACTCATACAAAAACTGAACAGCATACTTTGCCCCATGTTCTCATCCCCCCACCCCGTTAAAACACTATTTTGTGATGTGGGCTTTACCGCCTCCCAGCATCCTCTATTAACATACTTTTTTTCTGGATCATTTTAATGTAAATCTGAGACATTTTGTCATTTCATCCAGAACTACTTCACAGTCCTCATCCCAAATGACAAAGATTTTTGAAAAACATCATCATGACATGATTGCACCTGACATATTAAAAAATAATTACTATCACCTAAAATACCAGTCCACATTCAAATTTCATCAGTCATCTAAAATCTCTTTTTTTCGGTTTTGGGCTTGCATGGGCGTCTAAGAAGGTAAGAGGTGAAACGGATTTCACCCAATTCTCAATCTTTGTTTCTTAAATGTCTCTTTTAGAGGCTAACATCACTTTGACACAATGTAGCTGGAACCCAGATAGAGGGCAGGCCAGCTTCATCACTCCTAAACAGTTCGTTATTTGAAATGTCTGATGCTATGAATGAGATATAGAGGTAGTGAAAGGCTCAGAGCTAGGAAAATATCATGTAATTCTCACCAGTTTTCCCAAATGCCTAAGTGATTTCAGCACCTTACTTGAATGCTTTAAAGAGATTATGCCCAAATTTACAACATCCCCAGAAAGAATACCTCTGACAAACTCCAGCAATCTTAATTTCACACATATAAAAAGCTGGACTTCCCAGACTGGAGAGAAGCCCAATAGTAAATGTAGCATTTTCACCTATCCATAATGACTGACCATGGCGACAGTGAGCCCATCTTGAGAAATAGAGCCCCGAGCCCTAAACGGTCTTCCATTCCAAGTTAGGGGAATTGAGGGAAACAGTTTCTCCATTCAGCCTCCACGAGGCCTCTCTGGGTAACACACAGGCACTGCTGTGACTCATAACTAGAAATACTGTTTTATAACACCAGTCTGTGTTTTGTAACACACAGAGAAAGAAAAAAAAAAAAGAGAGACTATTTAGAAACCAAAACCAAGCCCTGCATCTGGGCACCGGTATCAAGATCTCAAGATGTCAGAGAGGCCACTTAATCCAGATAAAGTGGGCAGGGCCTTATCCCTTTCCTTGGCAAGAAAGAGGAGGCTTCCTGCCTGCCGCACATGCCCACAGGAGGAGCAACCATGAATTTAATTTTCTTAAAACAGAAGCATTTTCAGACTTGTGTTTTCCTGGACAGCTGCCTAGTGGCTGTAATCCATAATAAGGGCGTGTAATTGACAGTAATGTGAATCACTCACTGAAATTCTGGCAAAAAAAAAAAAAAGAGTTGTTTTTTTTTTTTTCCGGAAAAAATTAAGTAGCAGATTCATCCTGTCCATTGAAAATAGCAATTACTTTACATTGCAGCTCATTAGTTACCTTTATATATAAAAAGATCACTGTAATTTACGCTAACGATCAGCATGTGTTGTAAAGAAGTGGTGCGGTTGCACAATGCACGCAATCGGATGGGTTGGGTCAGACATAATCTGTACAAATTTAGATGGGTTACTTGATACAGCCTACATGGGATTCTTCTCCCAAGAGCGAGTTACCGGAGACTTTGTCCTACCAGTGATTTTACTACTTGAAAAGCTGCTATCTGCCCAGGACCTTGTAATTATTATGGTAATACCCAGGGCAGACCGATCAAGCTGCCATTGATGTCTATGGCAGCTTCAGAATCCCTTTCATAGAGACTCAGACACAGGGATCGCCAAAAGAATGGCTGGGGATTTTCCCAGGTAGGAGCAGTTGGAACCATGGAAGCTTTTAGACCGGGTAAAGAGTTTCTCCAATCTATTAATTCTCTTTGAATAAGGGAAAGAATAATCTGAATTAGCTTCACTATCCACCTGAAAGGGTCCCCTCTTTTCCAAAGCAGAGGCCCAGAAACCAAACGCTGCAAGGCCATGGAAGATTTAATTCCCTTTAGATAAACGCTGACTCCATCTGAACCCTAGGGCTTCAGATATTCGCCTGAAACTTCAGCACCCATGGAAATAGAAGCTCTTGCCCAGATCTGCAAGATCATCTCGAGTTTCTGGTCCCAGCGGGAAGAAGGGTATTTGGAACCAGGCACATCCCAGGAATACAGGAAGAAAAAACGTGGGGCTTTAGAATGTTGGGGATGGGGTTGGTGTCGGGGGAGATGTGTTTTCCACCAAGGTCTTCCCCTCAACACACAAAACTCTGTGAAGACAGGTTGGATTTGCTTTCTCTTATGGGGCTCTCCCGTTCTGAGCAGTAAAATTAAAGTCAAATTTCAGCAAATCAGAGGTGCTGGTGGGATTTTGAGGAAGGGTACCCAAATTCATTTTGTGCTTTGTCCCTAATTCTTTCTCAGCAGCTGTTTCTTCCGTGGTGACCATTGCGGGATAGAATGATAAGCCCACGATGGCTTGCATCTTTGACAGCCCCCACTCATCTACTTAATTTAGGTTTCATGTGCTAGTAGTTGCTGTCAGGCAAAAGAAGGGTAGAGCCTCATAAACCACCAAAAAGGGAGACTTCCTATGCATATAAAGAGGCCCTGCAAAAATATTTCAGATACCATATCTCAATTATAAGACAGTGGCCAACTGTCAAGATCTGAAAAGGAACACGTAACCTGTGCACCTAGTTCCTGTCGCCATTCTCTTTGTTCCTACAGGCGTACAATTTCTGTGAGCTCAAATCGTTGGAAATGTTTTATTTATTTTTATAATGGAGAAAAATGTATTAATGCTCTAGAATGTCCATGGGTAAGAAAACAAAACACAATATAGAATCGCGCACACCTGTGATTTATAATGCACATCTCCAGGACCAGAAATCCTAACGAAGATCCTTATTCAACAGAATTTTTTTTTCCTTCAGCATCTGCAGTTCTGGTATCCTGTAATGCTGAGGCCAAGCATATATTTTATTAGTTTAAGTCCCAGCTAAGCAATAAAATGTATGTCATTTAAATAAAGAAAACCTGTTTTTCCCAAAAGTTAAATTTAATGTCCATTTTGGGGGATGCTGGGTACGCCGCCCAGATGTTACTCTTTAGGATTGAGGCCCTCATTCTGCCTGTTGACTGCCAATGGCTCACAGCTGAGTTTGTCCCTGAGCGTTGCCCTTAGCTAAAGGGTGTTGCCTTGCTCAAGGTTAAGCCTCTCCCTGGATGCAGCCAACTTCCAATGGCCTGCTGGTATAAGCTAAGAGATCCAGCCCCTTGTTTCAGCTTGGGACATCATCGAAGGGCCCTCCCAGCTCTCATCTCCCTCTCACACCTGCTGAAGCTCGGGTTGCAAGTGGCTGCCCTTAAAGTCTTCCCCTGCCCAGTCCGGTTCCCCCTCCTCCTTCTAGGTGGGGTTCCCGAGAGCACTCCCCAATAAACTCTCTGTGGGCACATTTCAGAATCTCAGGGTCTGTTCTCTGGGGAATTCAATCGAAGCCACATCTGTTTACGTAAAGAGACTTTAATGGAGTCAGTAGCTGGGAATCATGATGAATTTTAAATGAGAATAGGCTAGAACTTGACTTCATTCAATGTGAGATAAACCCAGCTGAGTCTTTGTGCCAAGAGGGTTGGTTCCAGAAGTTTTCGCCAGTCTGGCATGGCAAGGTAAGCTCCATTCGTGGTGATGATACAATGTGAGAAGCTTTCTGATGAAGGGTTACTGGTGCATTAACATAGAAGGATCACACACAGTATTCACACAGTATTCATGACCTCTAGGTCATGTGCAGAGGGTGAGAAGTTGGTTCTCCTGTGTTTCAATGACATATTAACCCAACTCTCCACGATCCTTCCTTGTACGTGAAACTCAGGGATGGGATGAGGAAGAATTCCCTGACCATTAAAGAGCAGCTGAAACACCAGGAGAATCTGTGAGAATGGGACTCACGCAGGTCATTTCGTTGATTAGAAATCTAACTGAAGAGAACGCATCGATAGAATCTCAGGTGAAGCAATTGAGGGCAATAAAAACATATTCTTCTAAATGATACTGTCCCCAAGTGGCTCCCATAATGAAAATGAGAACATCGTCCCGTCTCTCACATCACCCCAATTATACACAGGATTAGGTAACTTCCACAAATCAGGCCAAGGAAAGTTCTTTGACTTAGAGATATCAGGCAGAACTCTTTTCCTAGGGGGTAGGGTGGCAGTTGTGTGTGTGTGTGTGTGTGTGTGTGTGTGTGTGTGTGTGTGTTAGCGCAACAGCTTTTCCTTTTCCAACCTCAAAAGCCATGGGTTGCACTGACTCCTAGGACAGTTTCTACTTTGCCCTTTGCTGTGTGAAACAGCTGCAGAAAATGAGGTGAGCTCCTCTCACTGTGTCACTGAAGATTCCCCTCCGAGAAAGGACACGGGGAGGGGGGGAGGTGGCTCCAGGAGATGGTATTTCCGTCAAAAACTCAACCTCCAGAAGCCTAAAAGATCTTCCTCCTTCAGCCTGCTCTCATTTAGCTGGCGCATAGACGTCTAATGAGAAAAGAAGTATTGTGAAGCCCAGAAAACTAGGGTTTCAATTTCATTGGAAGAAATGGCGTTTATGTTACAGGCAAGGGACATTTATTCTCCTTTTACAATAACTCCAAAGCGGTTTTTGACCTTGGAAGAAAAAAAAATCAGTGTGAAGATAGAATTGGTTAGGTCATTGCCTAAGGAGGCATAAAAGGCCACCAGGAAATAAATTAAAATTAAAATAGATTCTTTATTGGGTCACATCTCATCCTCTCATTTATAAGCAAGGTTTCCACTCAAGGAATTGATACTGCAGGGGGATAATTTGGCTCTGCTTGTTTTGTCTCAAGAAAAAGTTGCAAACCGAATGAAGGAAGACACAGCACACCAGGCTTCAGGGACCTTTTGAAAAGAATTCCAAGGAAAGGGTACAGAAGCCACGCTCGTGTGCAGCTAGCTCCTTGTGAGATGGACAGTATTTTGAAATCACCGGTTCCTGCTAAACACATTCCAGACCCGACAAGCAGGAATGTCACATGTTATGACCTTGAACGAATAAATGTCATTTCTTTCTAGAATTGACCTTAAAATTCAAAACGTGATCTGTGATGATCAGAACATCGACTTCAGAAACTGTTTAATATTTTAGGATTCGTTTTTTCTCTCTAGGTTGGACAAATACAGGGTATTTCCCTTGACACAATATACCTTTCCTGCTTGGAAAGACGTGCCAGTTCTCTTTTTTAGCAGGTAGTTTTCGACTTTGCATTTATAGAGATGCCCATAGGTGAAAATGTCCCTTTACCTTTTATCCTCCAGATTTGATCATTTGGTTTATAGAAATCCTGTACGGATCATGCAGATAACTAGTGTTGAAGAGATCAGTTAGAAAAAGGACATATTTTTCATCTTTAGAAAACTGCACAAATTATTTTCAAATCTCCAAATGAGAGTCTGATTTATATCTTACCAACGATGAGAAAGAAACATGAACACAATCAGTCCTAAAACCGAGACTCAAAATACTATGGTTTGAGGAGCAGAACTACAACTTGGGTTTTACCTAACAAATGCAAACAACGTAACCTACTCATCTCATTTGCCCTCAGACTAAACAGAAATAAAAAATCCATACGTTACCAGACATTAAGAAGTCCCCCGTGTTGTGATGGTGCTTCCAAAATAACCCAATACGGATCTCACAATATAATGTCAAATAATAAATGCCTGTTCTTTTTTCTAGCCTTCCACAATGAAAAGATTATTATTTTTCCCTCCAAATGTCCATGTACAAGAGTGTCTGGTCCTAAAATTCTGTATGTACACACGCTTATTTAAAATCTACAGATATTAATTGAGCACATAGTAGACATCCATCACTCCGCCAAGCCTAAGGGCACAAAGATAATTAAAGAATATCTAGTGGGACAAAGCTACATAATCAACAACTTATTCTACAAGATATTTTTGTACTGTCACCTTAACAAAGTACCGTGGGGGCAGAGGAGTTGCGGCAATTGTGACAAGGTGAGCGTGGAGAAGACTCCTCATGGAAGATGCTATGAGACTTCTACAGGTGCAGAAGCTGATGAAGGACATTTAGGACAAACCGGCTGCAGCAGACACAAAGGCACCGAGGTAGGCCCGTGCATGGACTCTTCCAGGATCATGGAGGATGGCAAAAACTGCCTGTCTGGGAGAAGTTACAAAAAAGAGCCGTGGAAAGATTAAGACCAGATTGTGAAGGGCCTTGAATGCCGTCCTAGGATGTTTAGACTCCCCAGGCGGTGGAAATCCCTGGAAGGTTATTAAGGAGGTGGAATAAGAAGATCCCGCGGACAGTGGAATCAGAGAAGGAATTCTTCTTCCTTTCTTTTCTTTTGTATTGGGAAGGGGGATTGGGAATTGCTGAATTGTAAGAATAGTATTTTCTAATATACCTGGTCTCAGAGAAGAGAATGTAGCCGAGGCATGTTCTTGGCACAGCCTGGGCACATGATAATTCTTAGCCCAAATGGACAAGACGGATCTGTCTACTAAAAGAGTCACAATGGTTTTTCTTGCTCCTAGTGTTTCATTGTATTCTCGCTGCAAGGGAAAGGGGGAGCCAGGCCACACCACACGGACACTGTTCTGCAGATTCACTGTTTGACAAGCCTTAAAGTTAGAAAAATATTTCAAGCTGAATCTGTCCCTAACGACTTTATATGGGGTGTTATTTCCTGCATTGCTTGTTGAGAATGCCCGGCCACTGGGAAACCAAGACTGAGTCAGATCTTTCCGATCCTGAGCCTTCCTGACAACCACTTTATTGTCCTTTATGGTAAATATATCACCACGCTTCAGCCCTTGCAAGCCAAAAAGCTAAACTGATGATGTGTAGAGCAACAAAACAAAAACAAAAAATCTGATTTTTCCCCCCGATTGCCTACATTTATTAGAAGTTTTTGAATGTAGACAGTGTGGGGGTAGCAAAGAGTGCGATTTTTTTTTTTAAACTCCTCTTCACCACCATCCCTGGTGGCAGGAAAGTGGTTACAGACAGCAGAAACTGAGGACCAAAAAGAAAAAATAACTGGAAATCACTGTTTTCATGGAGTCAGGGGCAGAGTTAGCAACAGCAGCCTGTGGCTGCTGCCCTCCTGGAACCTTGTTTCTACCGCAGACTGAAACATCCTCACTCCAGCTAGATCAATTCCATTCCTGAATGACAAGCTGAACAACCGATAATGCCTGGCACAATGTTTTAAGCGACATAATCAACCGGAGAGGGACTTGTGTCAGGTAAGACTTTGTCTACTTAAAAATCAAGAGCAGGAGTGGTAAGAGAGAAGTTTTTAACAAGGAGGAAAGCCCTAGACAGTTGTCTCTAAGATTCTTCACCACAGCTTCAAGGACAACCAGGAAAAGAGCTGCTATTTGAGGCAACTTCATTATAAAATCATTTTTAATAAGCAATCTTAACAAAGAGAGGGAATACTCTTGTGGAGAAACCCTCCAGGGACCCAGAGGCTGCCCAGTTAAGTTATTAGGAAGTTTCACACAAGGGACCAAACAGCTATTTCACTGGCCTCGGGGGACAGAGTTTAGTTTTCACCTGTTCTCTAGAGGCACTGGTGTTACCCTGTCTACCAACAGCACAGACTGGTAACAATCAATTATCCCGACGCCCCAACTTGGTGAGGGAAAGTGCATTTTCAGTTTTGAAGACACAGAAAGACATGGTGTAATAGAAAGAGAGAGAGAGAAATTAACTCGGTATGGTTCATTACACTGAAGACTTTTAAGAACATGCAGTCCAAGAAAATGCCTCATCTGAACCTTGCCGTTCCTTATGGGAAACAATAGAAACTCATTCTAGGGAAATTAACACCCACAAGGAGAAAAGGCCGCTCCGTTTTTCTCTTGCAGTATTGCTCAGGTCTATGAGGAAAATAGCTCTTTGTGTTGATGAAAAATAATCATCAGGGCAGTTTACTCTGCCTTGCTCGGGTGTGGGCAACATCTGGGATCTGGGGTTCAAATTTTCATAAAGCCATTTGTAGCTGAGTTTAAAAAGGTCGGAGAAGTGGAGGCTCCCAGTCATCCCAGTAGCCTCCAGCCAATTAGCTGCAGGAAGGAAAGAACGGGAGGGGAACCCTTAGCCGCAAAATTCAAAGTGCATATGTATTTTTCAAGTTCTACGGCACATCCCGTGTCTTTGAGTTTAATGAAATGGAAAAATAAATGGGTCTTATAATTAGAGCTTAAGACTGGAGAGGTAGGGAAGAAGTGAAACACCCCTTTTCTCTAATAACCAGAACAGCCTTCCCTTTTTGGACCAGATCTTTCCTGCCCAATAGTCAGCTGTAGGAATGGCCAGAGAATCTCTATCTCTGAACCCAGAGTCGTATCTGGGACTGAAGCAGGAACGTCTGATTCGTATCACCCTGACCAGATGACAGTGGCAGCAAAATCATTGTTTATCGGTCACTGCTTCTCTTGCACATTCTGTGGCTCCTCACTGGTTATGAGAGAAAGGCAAAGGCTCCTCTCTCTCTCATCTCAGCGTCTTCTCTTGGCCTTGTTCACACTCTCCTCTAGCCAGACGTGTCTACACCATCACCCCCGATCCCCTCATCCTGGCTGCCCTTCCAGATGAAGCTCAGCTCACCACCCATGTTCCCAGCGCACACGGCATTGAAACAAATAATCTAACTGGAATCATAGTTTTTCGGTACTGAAAGTTCCTCAAAGGGGGGTGTTCTTTCTTCTCGGATACAGACCAAACTATTTAGAGAGTCAGGAATGTGAGTTCAGCTTTTGATATTACACTGTTCTTCACACAGCATTGGGCCCAGAGAAAGGGTTAAAAAACATGAAGCTAATAAAATCTGCCTGGCTCCCAGCCCTACCCTACTGGGTCTGGTTTGTTTTGGGTTAGGTCTTCAGGAAACCACAGGGTCCTGAATCATACTACCTCTTTGTAGCAATGAATTATCAAGTCAGTCTAAGAAAAGGAATGCATAAATACATCATGAATGCAATTACTATACATTAAATGCTCTATTTCAGATGGGTTTATGCCATAACAAATATACATGATTGCAGGAGTGGGGAAACGCAGATACTAGAAGCATAAGTAACCACTTCGAGCAATTGTTTTATTATGGAATCAGCTGTGTTGTATGAACAGTGACATTAAGTGGATGCCAGTTCTTTGAATTAGGTTAGATTCTTAAGAAGATAGGTAATGATCATTTTAAAGTAAGACGGCTGTATAGCTTGCAGCAGACCACTGTGTTTAAATAATTTTTTCACCCAGTGGGAATAACATTCCCCTTTTCTTATAATCAGTTGGTTTCTCAAGGTTAGAAGCCTGTCTAGGTAAAATAGTTGTAACAACCCAGGCCAACTGCCGGAATGACCAGGCCGCACTCGGCTTTCTTCCTATGCTTTAGAGTGGGAGAACCATTCTAAAAAAGATAGTTCTCCATTTTAAAAGCATCTCGGCTCCCTGGATTGCCTTGAAATCCTGGCTCTGCCACACACTAGCCAGGTATGGGACCTGAGTTTTCACCTGTAAAATGGGGATCGTAGCAATACCTACCCCACCAAGTTGTGGTAAAGCTAAATAAATACACTTATTTACAGGGAGATGTTCGTGTGCACACAAGGAGACAATCTACTGTTCTGAGAGGTGGCTGTGCCCTGCTGGGTGAGCTACCAAGTGTTTTGGCTTCTCTAGGTTACTCATCTCTCAGATAAGTTTTCTTATTTAAAATGTGGGTGCAAGGGGTCTAAAGCTCATGGAGCTGATGAGAAGATTCCATGAGCGAAAGCCTGAAGCATTCGACCTGCTGCTCAGAGGACCAGAATTGCTTAGTAGGTGGCGGTTCCTGCTTTGCTGTTGCTACAATCGCTGGTGCTGCTCTCACCATCACCAGTGTTAATATTAAACTAGAAGTGAGGCAAACTTCTGTAACAGACGTCTAGCCTGTCTCTAAAGATATGCCCAGTCATGTCCAAGAGTTTATCAAATACGGTATATAATAAATCTATCCAATACGTGCCAGCACCTGGTAGGCTAGGCACTTTTTACCTACATCAGGGGTTTTAAAGAGCCAAACACGATCTCAACACACGCTTCGAAGCATTTGTTATGAAACAGGAACACAAATACGTTTGGTCCAAATTCAATTCATGAATCTGAGCAAACTTGAATCAACAGGATGCCCTGCTGGAAACGCTTAGCTAAAGAGTCTCCTTTTGGGTGGAATTCACAGATCCTCACCGGGAACTGTGGATTTTAAGACTACAGGAAATCTTCCCCCTTGGAAGGATTGACTGGCAGGGCCAAGTGCAGTCCACTTATTTTTAATATGATGAGGCAGAGAAAGCCTGTTTCGCCCAGGAGGGCTTGGCTGTAGCCACGCGGGCTGACTCTAATCAAGGTGAATGTTACTGGACAGTATGGAAGGATTTTTTTCCTTCCTCAGTCTGGTTAATCATAAAGGGACTAAACGCCTGTTACTCTGGGTAAGAATGGGCAAACATCAGCAGTAAGGATAGTTTTTAGTGCCAGGTGCAATTTTTTCTGTTGCCTTATTGCTATGATTATACTGCTTAGATCCCAGTATCAGAATCCTGGGTGGTCTGCCTCGTTCTTTTCCCCTCTTGCCTACTTCCAGTTTAGTCTGTGTTCCAGTCCTAAGCTGAATCTTCTGGAACTGGTACACCTGGCACCTGTCTTTTCAGATTATTTTCTATGACTGCATGCCTCTCCCTGCCCCCCAGGCCTCCTTACTTGCTACCCTCAACCAGCCCGTAAACTCCTTGAGGGTAAAGAACATGTCAGTACACAGTAGGTCCTCAAAGGGCTGTTTTCCATTAATTGGCCTTGTAAGAGATCAGAACCTATATTTTGGTCATGTTGCCACCGTCAGCCAGCTTAACGTCTGGGATGACCACTAGCCTTCGTCAGCTAAGCAAGGAATCTTCTAGTTACTTTGTGAGAGCTAGGTTATTCCCTTTCTTGACTATCTGTCAATGGGTAAGACAGGATCTGGATGAAAGCCTACTAAAAGAACCTCCGTGTGGCTTCTTCTCACATCTGTCCTAATAAAACACCCTGCCAGCAATTGAAATTATAATTGCTGTGAGTCACACTGAGTCACATGGGTTGTCACGGCAACCTACTAACTATATCACCAAAGCACCTTCCATTAGCTTTGCCAAGAATGGTTCCTGACTTTTCCTGGACTGTGCAAATAATGTGGGTGAGCCCCAAGTTTGGGGTTGCTAAGAGTCTATAATCAAAAAGAATGGCCTCCAGGAAAGAAAAAGAAAACGAGAAAATAAGGTTATTCTAGTTCTTGGATCTCCTGAGTAAATGGCAACAATTGTGACAAATTGTTGCTTTCATTTTGTGATATCAACAAATGCCTAAAGAGAGGAGGATGAGACCTCAAAACTAATTTTCTCTAAGTCAAATTCAAAGCCACGTCTCTGGGGTAAAACGTGAATACATTAACCTATTCCATTTTAAATGATCGCAATAAACACTTTTAAAAAATGGATACAAAAGATTAATTCTCCAAGAAATATCCTGACTTGGGCTAAAATATTTTCACTATTGAGAATTAAAATCGCTTCATAACATGTATAACATGATGCTTTAGTTTTGTATTTTAGATATTTGCTTGTTTCAGTTCAACACTTGAAAAATCCACCAGATTCCTTTTTAGTGGCGATCTATGCTAAAATTAAGATATTTTGGAAGGTTTAGGAGCATATTTTTATTTTGCTATTTTTGAGAGAAATTGAACAACTCAAGTTAGGAGTGGACTGACACATCTTCCTCACTGCTTACCAGAGAGGAGTAACTTGCACTTTTCTTTTTTTTTTTTTGAGATGGAGCCTCAAGCTATCCCCCTGGGTAGAATACTGTGGCATCACAGCTCACAGCAACCTCCAACTCCTGGGCTCAAGCGAGTCTCCTGCCTCTGCATCCCAAGTAGCTGGGACCACAGGCGCTCGCCACAACGCCCTGCAATTTTTTGGTTGCAGCCATCATTGTTGTTTGGCGGCCCAGGCTGGGGATTCGAACCTGCCACCTTAGGTGTATGTGGCTGGCGCCTTAGCCAATTGAGCCACAGGCGCCGAGCCTAACTTGCACTTTTCAAATGACTATGTCTATCCCAGAGGATGGAAGCCAGCAGGCAGGGCAGGCATGGATAGGATGACCAAGGAATAAAACAACCAAGGGAACCAAAGAATGGGGCAGACGTTGGTACCTCTGGGAATTCCAGTCCAGGGTCAACCAAGTATCTCTGTGGTAGCTGTTTGATACATTCCTTAGAGTTAACTAGACTCTGCTATGCGAAACTTCCCCAGGGCTGGAAGCAGCTAGGGTGATATGTTGCATTTCTTCACTCCCATATTTGTCGACTTGTAACATTTTAGTAAATGTGGAACTATGCAAGTATAATTAGATTAAGGAATCAGGAGTACATGACTGGTTGTCTTTGGCGGATAATAAAACCAAGATGGCCGTCGATGCTCCCTATCCACCCGGTATTATTTCAGCAGCTAAGAGACCAGAACAAACTTGTAACACACCAAAGCAAAAGCAGTCTTGAAAGTGTTCAAATACATGTGCTATGTAATCACCATGAAAATTAAATTGAAATTCCACACCGCAGTGTAAAATTGATCTAGTACGTTCCTATCCCACAAGTTAAAAACTCTCTTTTGTGTCCGCACACCAAAAACCAACAGCAAAACTTCCTCTCAGTGACTGAAGAACAGCCCAAATGTTAATAATTCCTTGACCGTTTTGGGCATGATGAAGATCCAAGGCTTTGTCTTTTTCCAATTGGCCATCTAAAGTTAAAACAAACACTTCAGGTACCCTTCTCTGAAACTTAGGAGAACCTGAGTTCTCTAAGGATTATGTTTGAAGTTAAGCATCAGATTTCTTTTCATGGGAATTTTGGGCTCATCTCACTTGAAACATTTATTTTTAATTGGCACTACTCATGCTTTCCAGATAACAAAGTGAACTAAAATATTATCTGGTGTCACGACTATTCAGGTTCATTTTGAAGTTCTTATATCTCAGTCTGGTGGACCTGGGAGCTGACATTCTGGTCTGATACTCTATCCTGCAACTGTACATACTAATCTGTAGTGTAAGTTGAACAATATCTCTGTAAGGGCAGTTAGGAAACCCAGATGGAAACTGCTGATGTTGGGGGACTTCAGCTGTTGATGATTATGTAGTCGAGTCTTGACCCAGGTTTCCAGAACCCTGGTGAAGAATGGAAGTTTTAAGGCCGTACAAAAATGAATTCATACACATCTCTGACAGTGGAACTTTTGAAGAACAGGTGTCAAGACGATTTAAGAGGAGCTGGAATTTAACATCTTAAAAAAAAAACTTACAGGCAAGGTAGAACAGTTCTGTTTTTGAGAAAACTCAGATGCTAAAGAAGAAGTCACATGGGTGACTGTTATTAGAGAAAGAACTGGTTTTCTTCCTCCTTCCAAGTTTGTAGGCCCGTCAGAGATGCTAAGATCAGAAATACAATGGGCAGTCTGCTGAGTTGGGTGACAAAAACAATCTCCACATTCAAGCGGCATGGAGGACTTTCACTAACACGCAGCCAGGAAAATTCAATGTCTCCTTGGCCTGGGCAAAGTTTTGTGTCAATTGTCTATTCAGGTGCTATTCTTCCCAATTTGTCACTGGGCCGTTTTATTCTGGGCCCTTTCCCCAAAACCATCAAAGTAAACATCAATCAGAAAAACAGTATGATTTCTGATCTAAATCTTCCTGCCGGTTATGTAAGTCTTTCCACAGTTACCTTAGGCTTAATGACTAAGAATCTGGCTGCTGATTTCCACAGTTAAGGTGCTGTGAGTCCACCCACTCTGGCTAGATCTTGATTTTGTTTTAAAACTAGCATAGCTGATGAATTTCTTTAAACCCTCACAGAAAGGCCCCCCTGGTCAAAGTGATTATTACTGGAATATCAATGTTTCCTCACTACCTACCACTCTCATGCTGGCATCTAAATCCTTCAGTGAATTTAAACTCAACCATAGGATATTTTTTTTCTGAAATAGGCCAATGACGTTATTATCAGAGATGACAGTTCCCTGAATGTCTTTACGTATGGACTGTCTAGATACTAACATCATTGGTCTCTGTCTTATGTTATCTTAATAGTTGAGGTGCACTCTCGATGTCTAAAGGAGTGGAACTGGTGGTGGTTATGTCCACCTATCTAAGAGCCAAGTCATAATGCAAATAGCCAGTAGCTTTCTATATATTGCCACGTGGCCAGGAGTCCATACCCCAAACCACCATAAACAGCAGGCACAATCATCAGCCCCTGTTGGGGACAGGCCCAGGACTGAGCTAGCAGAAAGACTGAATTACTTACCACCTCTAGAGTGGGTCCCTCCGGGCCAGGGACGAGCTCATGGGCAAGGCTGTGCAAGGAAGCGCTCTGTACCATGCCTGCCCTGCGGATACACAGAGGACTTCAGTCTCCTGCACTGTCAATCTCTCAGTCATCATGAGCTCAATTATGCACCGACAACAGCAAGAACAACAACAACGACGACGACAAAACAACCCCAAAAAGCTAAGGGTCACAGACTACCCTGATGGAGGGACAGCCGAGTGGAACTGTGCATTGAGAGGTGGAGGTGCCATCCTGATGGGGTGTCTCGTGTGGGCCTGACCTCTTCATCATTCCTCCAAAGAACATTCCGTGGAAGCCCATGAGAGAGCCACGTGGAGAGACTGCAGGACTGGGCCCTAAAAGTCAGGCAGGTTCTCATCCAATTTGATGTCTTTTGGTGTTTTGTTTGTTTGTTTCATTTGTGTTTTCTACAAATACAGATAGACAGACAGACAAACCCAAGAGCAGATTTCAAGGATCGACTGAGGCACAACTAAAGTACTTTGCTATTACACAGATTTTTTTTCCCCCAAATGTTTCTCATAAAATAAAAAAAAAATCTAAAAAGTATAATTAGGAAAAATTTGGGGACACATCCTTGTCACCCCTAGATTGTGCCATAAATATCTCCATGGCTTGCCCAAATGCACCTCATAGGTAGCACTTATCTGTGGTCTGATAGAGTCATCGAATTCTAATGACACCATTAATTCGAAACCTGTATAGTATGCTGGTCAAGTACAGTGAAAGTTGACTGCCTGCATCAATGATGTGTTGTTTCATCCTGAGGTTCAAGGCCACAGTCAACAATCATTGCTCAGACTGCAAATCACAACACCTTACGCTGATGTGCGTCTGTAACTTAGGGTGTAGTTCGAATGAAGGCAATTGGTGAAAACAGCTGAACCTGAGAAGTGGGATGATACAGAGCGTAAATCCAGCACAATTAACACATCCAACTACCGATGCCGTTTCCCAGGGGCCTCGAAGGCCACGCCCATGGTAGAGCGACCGCATCTATGTCCCCAGTCAGTACCTGCGCCCCACAGACATGAGTACGAAACGTCCTAATTTATGAACTAGTGGGAGGAAAAGGAAACCAGAGTTTAAAAGAAATCACGGTGATGTTTCCTAGAAACATACCAACTCTTCTAGGAAGGATCCAGAATAAGGGTAACCAGTAAGTCATTGATCCTCCTGGCTAGATTTCATGATTTCTCTAAAGATTCATGGCTGGCAAACCTAGATTGCATCAGACTACATCTAGCCTCTCTCTTCAACACACACTCAGTACAAACAGGTGGAGATGTGTCACTTCCGACCACTACAGGTTGAAAAATGACCTCTGCTGACCACGGATCACAGCTGAAACATTAGTTTATACTTGAAGGGTCACAGCAGCCAGACATATGCGAATTCCAACTCTTCAGAAAACTTTGGACAAAAGAAATAAAATGTGTTACTTACATGTATGAGTCTTCTTCGTTACTGAGATACCTGGAAGAGAAGAGAGAAGGACAAAGTTTAGAAATCGTCCCGCGTGTGCTTCTTTGATTCCCATCATTCATTCCCAGGAACACATTTTGTTCAGATGGTGACGCAGAAGCAAGGCCTCTTTTAATCTTGCCCGGGACTGTCTGTCTCTAGGCCCACCTCAGAGCCACCCAGCCCTGCAGAACAGAGGCAGCCACCACGGCTTACCTGTTCTGCAGTAAAAAGTAGCAGCACGGACGGCAATTAGACAGGGTGGGAGGAGACCCTTCCTTTTTAATTTTAAATAGGAAAGATGCTCTCGTTTATAGGCAGCGTGGGAAAGATTTAAGGCACAGGCGAACCTTCTCAAGACGAGAGCGAACGGAGCCACAGAACAATTTATTTGCTCTGGCTATTGATTCTGTGTTTACTTTTTCATGAGAACGACCCTTCCTGCTCCCACAAAGCATAGCTTCTATGGTTGAGGGAAAAAAAACATCCACAAAATGGACCTATGTGTCTGTCCTTGTTAATGTCAGAGAGGGAAGGACGGCGACCTCTCTGTACATGGCCCCCACGTGTCTGAAACACCACCGTACAGAGTGTAGGAATGCAAACCGGGAAACGTGAGGCATTCATGAGTCAGCACCCTTGATATTTCCAAGATGATTTATAGATGGCAGGTGACGAGTGGAACTGAGCAATGTTTGGCACAGGAGCCCTGGTCAAGACAGCGTGAGTGCACACCGCAACGTAAACAACACCACCATCTCAGAAGCGCTACGTCCTTGAACCCTTTACCCTTCACTCTTGTTGGGAGACATTCTTGAGCCTGAACGGGTGCAAAGAAATCAAACCGTTGATAAATATTTAGCCTGGGACTAAGAACGGTGGTGAGCCTTGAACATTTTTTTTCTTCTATGTTATTAAAAGAGCTATTTAACCCTCCATGGGAAACGAAAAGTTGTTAAGAATTTGGGCAACCACATCAGACCTATTTCTTAGCTGTGGAATACATCGTACAGAGAAGTCTGTTACGAAAATCCATGGTCGACATAAAAAAAACGAAAAACAGCTCCAAGGTTGTGTGCCAAGGCCCAAATCACACACTTGCTCCCCCTGCCCCCCAACAACTTTCCAAAGGACTTATTTAGGGAAGCTGAAATTTCATAGCCCAACTCTGAAGAAAACTCTACTATTGTTTTGCTCCATGGTTGATTTGGCTTCACAAAGGGAAGTTAGGACCTTCTGCAAAGATCCTTGAAGACTCTTTTGCAGGGAACTACCAAAAAAGGTCTAGAATTTTGTGAAATAACCTTTACCTTGAGAAGGAAACTTCCCCCCACAGCAACAGTGAGGCGAGTTGAAAATCTGAATACAATTTGCAACTCTGGCTCATGACACCAGCACCAATAAATTGATACATTAGTGCTCTTTCAGCATTGTGAGAGTTAGACGTGTATTTTCTTTAGGAAATAGTGCTTCCTGTAAAATCACTCAGAAGAGAAAGTGCTTAGCCTGTCTCTCCTGATTATTCAAAACCTCCGCACAATTGGATTTAACACAGCCCCAAACAGACCTATCTATATTCGCTGAGTATGGAACTATTTTCTACTGACATCCAAAGGCCTCATGAAAATACCACTGCTTTCACTTTTCTACTTAAATTTATTATCCAGCGTGATGCAGTGTTCTCATCAAATATTTTCATGACGATTACATTGATAATAGATTTTGAAACTCTTTTCAAGAAAGCTGTCTGATCTTGGAGGTCATAGTAGCTTCTCCTATGTGTCTCCGGGAGAAAGCATGACTTTGCCAGCAGCCACGGTCTTAGTCCCTCAGCTTTAACTGCCAATTAATGATCAATATGAATAACTAGGTGGTGTATATTACAGGCGGATTGCCAGATTTAGCAGTGAAAAGACAGGACGTCCAGTTAAATTTAAATTTCAGATTTGTTGTTCATCTGCCACTCAAGTTTAAACGGGCACCCTGTGTTTTATCTTGCAGCCTTAGCCTGTACAAACATCATGTAAATTGAATCTATTATATATCATGGAAATAGATATTTGATTAATAAACACACTTTTATGGAAGAGAAGCTTAACAGACCTATTCCTCTCACAAAAGCAGAATTTTTGAAGTACGTTATAAATTCTTAATTATGGAGATAGTGTATCCCACGATATATTTGAATTTTTAACCTTAATAGCCGTTAGGAAGACAGAATTCTATTTCCCTAGAAAAAGTGAACAATAACAATGCAAACACACAAAAGATACATTTAATAGAACAATCAGAAAATTTACTGGAGTTCTCTTTGACTTCGCTGCACCCTCCCCCCACCCTGAAAAATAACAATTGTGATCACAACAGTGGCTTATATGTGTCGCTCTGCTCTCCGTTGAAGGTCTAGGACTTCATAATAAATACTCCATAGAAGTGCCAAAATAATAAGAAAAGGCAGGAAACATCCAACATCCTTTTCATTGTATAGATGGGAAAACTGAGGCTTATAACAGTTTAATTAGCATCATAGAAAAGTTTCTTTGTGGGACGTTTCATTGGACTGGAAGTATGCCTATGGCAAAAAAACAAAAACAAAAACAAAAAAAACCTGCTGTACAGCCAGGTGTGGTGGCTCACACCTGTCATTCTAGCACTCTGGGAGGCTGAGGCAGGATGATTACTTCCTAAGGCCAGGTGTTCAAGGCCAGCCTGAACAAAAATAAGACTCCATCTCTACAAAAACTAGAAAAATCATCCAGGCATGGTGGCATGCATTTGCAGTCCCAGCTATTGGGGAGGCTAAGGCAGGAGAATCATGTGAGCCCAGGAGTTTGAGGTTGCTGTGAGCTATGAGGATCCTGCTCCATGTTACTGGGGCAACAGAGAGAGACTGTCTCAAAAAATAAAGTGATTCCAGAGAAGCACCAGTATAGGTGCTGCCTCTCAAAAGAGTAAAGACTCTACAAAGATTTACTCCTTGAAGCATACCACTCAGCATACAGCTCGGAAAATAATTTAAACCTATAGGGCCCAGGCCCCTGGCTGTATTTAAACCAGGAAGCCTCATCTCAGGCTCGGATGAAAGATGCACTCAGATACTGATATAAACACATAAAAACCACAGTTCCTCCAGCTAGAAAAGCTTATCAGTTGAAGCTAGAATATTCTAGAAGAGAGAGAATATTCTGCCAGGAATCTAGCTGCTGGAATCACCCCCCTTAGCCCTCTGGCCTTCACTCATAGGAGGCATGTGTGCCCTGGTTTGTTACCATTTTCTCACCCTTAAATGAGGGGGTGGGTCTTTCCTTTTTGTTCTCATTTTTTAGAGTTGCCTCTCACCAGGAAGCAAGCTCATCCTCAATGAGATAGTAGCAATCATACATCTCCATTTTTTTCACCTAAGTGGAAGGAGAAAGGCTTTCAGAAAATACCTTCTCCAAACCTAATGTGACCAACAGCAGCAACAAGAATTTTTGTAGAATTAGATTTTCTAAAGATAAATTATGATGACTATGAAGGAGGCAAGTAACTCTCATTCTACTCAGGAATAGAAAAGAATAAACTTTTTAAAGGCAACTCTTAAGATGACTGGATTTGGAGTCAAGTTGCCCTGACCTTGCACTCTGAGCCTATCTATTTTCTTGCCTCTTGGCTGAAACACTCTGGGCAAATTACTTAACTTTTCTGGGACTAAATTTCTTGGTTTTTAAAATTGCATATAATCATAGTATAATTCAAAAGACTGTTGTGAAAATAAGGATGTATAAAGAGCTTTACAAACTGGGAAATGTGATATAAGTATTAATTACAACCTAGTAATAATACTTTGTTAAAGTATTATTTTAACAAAACTAGATTATAGCAGGAGACTGAAGTCTGAGGCAGAAGGTTTGCATCAGGACTCTGAGGTTGCAGTGAGCTATGACGAGGCCATTGCACTCCAGCCCAGGCAACAGAGTGGGACCTTGTCTAAAACAAACAAACAAAAGACGAGTTACTGGTAAGTAAAGTACAAAAGTGAATATGAGGAATATGGTGAATAGTGAAAATTCTAGACCTCAGGCCCTGTAATTTCAAAGTATATACCCAATGAAATAATCCGAGAAATCAAATTATAAAGTTAATCTTCATTTTCTATCTCATCATAAAAATGTATTAATTAGAGAGAGGTTGCACTCTTAACCAGGAAGTCAGCAACATCAAAACCAGATATGATCTCAGCTTAATATAACAGAAAAATACAAGCCAGGCGTAGTGTCTCAGTCCTGTAATCCCAGTACTTTGAGAGGCCAAGGAAGGAGGAAAGCTTGAGGCTGGGAGTTCAAGTCCAACCTGGGCAACACAATGAGGTCTGATCTTTAAAACTTTTTTTGTTTAAATAAATAAATAAAGGAAGATGGCTGCTCACTAGCAAATAGCTGCATTGTTCGTGTGGGTGCTGATTCGCCTGGGCAAGGACTTTGACCACCACCACCAAAGGGTGTTGACCCAAGTCCAGCTGTTGTAAAGGTTTCGATTTGCTGCCAAAAGACTGGGAAGAACACCAAGATCCTTTCCTAGAGATTCACAAATAGGCCACAGAGCCAGCCTGCAGAGACAGGGACTCCATAGAGTTGTGGCAATGGTGGGGTAGAAACAGACTTCTAAACTCAAACTACATACAAGCTCCCTGAGCCCCAAGTGAATTCCATGTGTGACCTGGGCAAATCATCTAACTTCTCTGGGCCTTGGCTTTCTCATCTGCAGTATGAGGCAGTTAAACTACAGAATTTCTTAATTTTCTGTCCATTCATTGATCAATGGCTCTTTGCCCTGCTTCTAAGCTGTCAAACCAAACCATCTCTTTCCAAGCACAGGCTGCCAGATCTATTTCTCAGTGTAAAAAAAAAAAAAATCCAGTGTAACTCATGATCAAAGGTAAGCGCCCTGAAACTTTTTTTCTTCTTGCCTTTAACCAAAGAAGAAAGGAGTCAGTACCCACAAAAGGTTATATAAGTAAAAAAATAAACTTTTCTTGGGTGATCTTTTAAAATTATCTGGGCTAGAGAAAAATGGTACCTTTTGATAAAGTTGTGAGACTCTTATTTTACCCAGATATACACACACACACACATATATGGACAGGGGGAGGCTCTTCCAAGTAATGCTTTAGAGTAATTTCTAACTTAACAATATGCCAACAATTTTTTTTTTTGAGACAGAGTCTTACTATGTCACCCTCGGTAGAGTGCTATGGCATCAACCTCACAGCAACCTCAAACTCCTGGGCTTAAGCAATTCTCTTGGCTCAGCCTACCAAGTAGCTGGGACTACAGGTACCTGCTATTTTTTTTTTTTTTTCTGTAGTTGTCATCGTTGTTTAGCAGGCCCGGTCTGGGTTCTAACCTGCCAGCCCCAGTGTATGTGGCCGGCGCCCTAACCACTGAGCTATGGGCGCCACTCCAGTAATTTTAAATTGTCAATTAATGCCCCTAGAACTAAGAGGAAAAGTATCCACATAAATAATCTACGCAAAGCAAAGCAGGGCTTCCAAGGCAGCAAGATTGCCTAACCCTCTTGAGCCGACCATGCTTCACAGTAAAGCAAGCAAAGCAAATGTCATGAAAATACCACAGATTTATCACTGTCATGGTTAGCAGGAGGGCAAAGTGTCCGAGTTATAAGTCGCCCCAGTGCAGAGCACTTTAGGGATGTAATCTGGTATTTCCAATCACTGCCAAATCTGTTGGATCAATTTGCTTCTTTGATGGAATTTCCATTGTGTTCTCTTGGTTTCTAGGCACCAAGTTAATTTTACTTTTTTTTTTTTTTATAAATAAGAGATGGCATCTTGCTCCTCAGATTTGGCAATTATGAAACTAGCATTTCCAGAGGCCCCGCATTCTGAACGAGTCTCCCCACTTGACAAGGGTGCCACTCTGCCACGCTGCCAGGGCTCAGCCAAGCACCTTCCCTTGTCCTCCTTCACAATGACATAACAACTGCAGCAACAGAGATATGACAACCGTGGATAAATTCTGTGTCAGTATCAAAAACAAACAATAGAACCCAAGACTGCCTTCCAAATGCGGTGACATCTTTTTCCTTTTAAAAAATATGGCAACATTTCTAAATCCAAGTGACTACAGCAGAGAGGAAGACATGGGTTGACTGATAATCAACAAAGCCTTTAACTGACTCCACTCGTGACTTTACAATAGCCTTGTACTTGAACTCTTGTTTGATTTCCAGAAAAGGGAGTCTTTGAATCTGCAGCTCTTCATCAGATTTCTTCTCTCTCCTCATGAGTTGCCTGAGTTAAAATAAGATGCCCATTATTTAAGCTACGAGGTCTGGGGCAAATGGCTTAACCTTTCTGAACATCCATGTTCTTATCCATAAAATGGGAATAGATTTCTGAGTGCTAGGTTTGTAGTGAAACTTAAGATTAATTCTTGTGGGACATAGGATATAGTGCTTTGTCCTACTACAGATGTTTCTAATTACATACAATTTGTAAAGATACTGGTATTAGATAAACAGGGCAAGGCTGGGAGCTATAGTTTATATCTGTAATCTAAACACACTGGGAGGCTGAGGCAGGTGGATTGCTTGAGCTCACGAGTTCAAGACCAGACTGAGCAAGAGCAAGATCCTATCTCTAAAAAAACAGACAGGCATTGTGGCAGGCGCCCCAGCTACTTGGGAGGGTGAGACAAGAGGATCACTTGAGCCCAAGAGTTTGAGGTTGCTGTGAGCTAGGATGCCACTGCACTCTACCAGGGACAAGAAAGTAAGACTTGATCTCAAAACAAAAACAAACCCCCCAAAACAGGGTGGTATCCCTTGGGTGGACACAGGCGCATCCATGAAGACACTATCCTTAGACAGCTGGATAATCCAGGAAGTCAGTATTGGAGAGCTCAGGTCAGAATTTTCAGAATAAAACCCCAAACACTTTACTTCCTCCTCACAGCATTAACAACAGGCACTGTGCAAAGGCCAGAAATATCTCTTGGGTCCACTGCGCTATCTCCTTACTTGTTTTTGATTTCATCATGGAATGAGCTAGAAGTTAAAACAGCAATTTACGTGCAAGGCCTGAACGCTAGCTAAGAAATGAGGCCTCAAACTCAGCCTTTTCTTTTCTTTCTTTCTTTCTTTCTTTTTTTTTTTTTTTTGTTGAATGGCTAGTAATTGTTTTATAAATGAAAAATATCAGTTTGTGCTGGCCCTTTGTCTCCCTCCTCCTCGATCCTGAGTTATCCCATGAACTTGCTCCCTTCCCCGCAGAGTCAAGGAGAAAATCTAGGCACGAGGAGGATCAGGAACACAGCCCAGCTAGGGCTTCGCCAAACAGAATGATGTTACAAAACAATGTCCTTGTCTAGGACAAAGGAACTATTAATGATAATCAGTACATATTACTGAAAGTGCTCCAAGTAATCTCTGGACTTTGTTTCAAAAATTCTTAATGGACACTAATGCTTAGAGTTCACTCAAAAGAGAAATAAATTATGTGCCAGGGTTGCAGGGAACAAGGACAACACGCAGAAGGCATCAAAGCATTAGCAATGTTACGACAATCAAACATTTTGTAATTGCATAAAAAGCCTTTAAAAATCTTTAGAAATACTAATTATGAATATTAATAATTTTGTAATGGGAGGATTCTCCTGCGTTAGATTCAAGCCCAGGTTGAGCTGTTTCAGAAATAATATTTTAACTCTTTTACCAAACAAGGTGCTTTTTATACCATGAAAAAAAAATCCATTTTACATTGAAAAATGGTTATGGGAATGGATAAGCAGAATTTTTTCTGTTTTTTTAATTCAAATTTTATTTTTTTTTTGTGGATATGATTACCCTCCATCTCTAGGTCATATTTTCTGACAGCTGTGCCCACAAATATCTTTTAATTTTGGACAGGCAGACCAGAAGTATGCTCCCTTTCACGTCCTGCCTTTATCTTTAACAAAACAGTTCCAAGGACAAAGCCTCATTCTGGGTCCTCCAGCGAAGACAACATAAAGAGACCATTAGTCTATCTGAGAAAGAAATCTTGAGACTAAACTTATTTGGGAAACATCTATCTTCTGGCTTAGAGATTACTATTCAGCGCATTATGAAAAGTCCATACCTAAGAAGGGTAATTTCTCCTGTTATCTCTCGCCGACGCCAACTGCGTGATTAGTACTAATGTGCGGTAAGAATCACAGAATCACAGGGATCCTTGTTCTTGAAAATTGATTTCCTTTTATTGAGTCACTGTATTGAACATGATGCCACCCATTAGATATTACTCAGCTGATTTAAATTGGATCTTGGAGCTCGGGGCAGAGATGTGAACTGATAACTATCAACACTTCCAGCTTAGCCCTCTGGAATCAGGGGGTTTTATCTTATAAGTGAATAATTCAAACTCGTAAAAAATCAGCAGCCTTTACGATGCTCTTCCAGGAAATGTTTTACTTCGGTTCTACAGTTTGTTAAAAGTGTTTATCTTTGCCACTAATATGAGCAGGTACTGACTTGAACAGTCTGTAGGTGACTCGCCTGGATGCTGTCAAACACGTGGTTAGTGCTGCAATCCTTAAAGTCACAGCGACCAGAACTGGTTGGACAAGACAGACCCAAAGCCTAGCCAGTTGCTGGTCCCAAAGCAAGTCAGATGCTGTGAGTATTTTGCATATCTCATGCTCGTGCTTATACTACCTAAACCCTCCCAGCATGGATCAGGGTCAACATACCAAGCCATGGCAAGTAAAGATTAAAGAAATACAGCTGCCTCGCTGCCACCCCCAAACCAAGTCTGTTACTGAAACAAGGGCATGGAGAGGCCAACAGTATTGCTAGTTACAACCAAGGAGGAAACAATTCCATGGGTCACTCACATCCCTAGTCACCTAGGAAAGAGGTGATCTACCAAACTGGAAATGATGGGAATTGGGTTCTAAATTTGGAGAAGATGAGTTCCACAGTTGGAGCAGTCAACAAGATATTTATTTTGCATTCAAAGTTTCTATTCAGACTATGGGTATTGTTAGATTATAAGCCCCAGGATCCAGTCAGGCTCATTGGCTCCTGCCGGTAATTCTACCACTCTGGGAGGCCAAGGTAGGAGGATCCCTTAAATTTAGGGCTTTGAGAGCAGCCTGAGCAAGAGAAAAGCCCCATCTCTACTAAAAATAGAAAAAAAAATGAGGCATTATGGTGGGCACCTGTAGTTCCAGCTACTTGGGAGGCTGAGGCAGGAGGATCGCTTGAACCCAGGAGTTTGAGGTTGCTGTGAGGTAGGCTGATGCCACAGTACTTTACCTGGCAAAAGAACAAGACTCTGTCTCAAGAAGAAAAAAAAAATTCCCAGGATCCAATGAGATAGGAGATAATTATTTAAAATCAGAGAGGCAACTTCGCTTACTCCCTAATAGATAGGATACCAAGGGTATGTAAGGATTTCTAAAATGTCAACCTTACTAACATCTTCAAGAAAGAGGAAAAGACTGATGAAATCACCAATCATTAAATCACGACTCAGTACTGTTAGTAGCCTCTCTACACTCCTCTGATTATGGAATGTGTCTGGATTGGCTATTGCCATTGAAAGCAGTCATTAAGATGTTTATTTTTCATTCATAGATTTTATTAAGAATATGCATTGTTAGAGTGATACATAAACCAGCGGTTCTCAACCTGTGGGTCGCGACCCACAGGAATTGTATTTAAGGGTTGTGGCATTAGGAAAGTTGAGAACCACTGGCATAAACTCTTTCCCATATGGGATTCAGAATCAGGAAACCTAGATCCAATTTCTTTTTTTTTTTGAGATAGAGTCTCACTATGTCACCCTCGGGAGAGTGCTGTGGTATCACAGCTCACAGCAACCTCAAACTCTTTGGGCTTAAGCTATTCTCTTGCCTCAGCCTCTTAAGTAACTAGGACAACAGAGGCCTGCCACAATGCCCAACTTTTTTTTTTTTTTTTTTGGTTGTATTTGTCATTGTTGTTTGGCAGGCCTGGGCTGGATTTGAACCTGCTACTTCCAGTGTATGTGGCTGGTGCCCTAGGCGCTTAAGCTATAGGCACTGAGCCCCTAGATTCAATTTCTAGCCCTGCCACTTACCAGGCATGTAATTGTGGGCAGGATACTTAATCTCCCCAAGACTCAGTTACCTCATCTCTAGAAGGAGAGGAAAAAACACTGCTTTCACTCTAAAATTCTACCACTAGAAATGTAGCCTTGGGAATTAATCAGGAATATGAAGAAGGGTTTTTATCTTAGTATTGTTTGTATCAGCAAAACATGGGGGGGGGGACGGCACAAATGTCAATCGTAAAGGATGACTTAAGTGAAACATGGTATGTCTATGTAATAGAATACTCCACCATCATTAAAATAATGAAAAATGAATCATAGAGAAAGAGGTTCTAGCTGTATTAAGAGAACCATAAATTCAATACCCCAAAGCATAGTATATACCCTTTTATCAAAAAATGAAAATATAAAACACATAGAGAGAAGATACATTCCAAATTAATGAGAATAGCTATCCGTGGGTGGAAGACTTATGGACGATGTTTCCTTTCTTCTTTGGTTTATATTTTTGAAAAATTTCTACAACAAAACTATACAAATAGAATTTCAAAAACAATAAAGAAAAGTTAACATTGAAAATACTTCCCAATGACATGAAATAAAGAATGCCGATATTGACTTCATAGTGGTTTTTAACAGTGCAAACATTGTTTTATGACCATTAGGAGACCGAGTTGAAGTGGCAACTACTAATTACATCACACTTCCTAGGGAACCCCACGTGACGTCTGAATGAAACAGGAGCGTGATGACATTTGCTGACTACTCTCAGGAGGGCCCATGGTGATGTATAATCTGATAATATTTGATAAAAACAGTAGTCATAATCAATATTCTGATACAGGTCTGAAAAATAAGCCTTGCTTGGTTCAGTCTATTTTGCACAATGCTCTGGAATGCAGCGAGGAGCCTAGATGCTAATGTTAGACAAATTTTGACCCCTGGGAAAACCACCATCCTTTCACTACCAAACATAAGTTTGTTTATGCCAATGACTATAGGGCATATGACTGGACTGTCAACGCACATTAGCAAGAAAGCCGACAAAAGGTTCGTGGTGCGGCCTCAGAGACTGATCACAAATCCCTTGAGGGAAGAGTGAGCCCCCTTTCATCAGTAACCCCTGAGAAATTCCCAGCATTCAGTGCCACGTAACGTAAAAAGCAGATCTTCGGAGACAGAAAGAGCCAGGTTGCAAACCCAGCTTCACCACCAACTCGTCATCACACTCCAGGCAGGTAACTCAGCCTGAGCCTCAGTTTCAATTTCTGTAGGATAGAATTAAGGTTACCTTTGTCTTTGGGTTGTTATTATTATCCAGTGTTACAGATATTGCAAAGCTGAAAGCTATCGGCTGTCACTGAGTTCTATTACCTAAGCAATGTACCTTAAAGCAACGCACTTATGGCACAGAATTGGAATGTTCTACAGGAAAGGGAAGGGAAAACAGTCCTTATGTCTTTGCTTTGCAGCATTAAGGTGTCAATGAGCTTCAGAACAAACTATGAGCTCTTTTGGGGGGCTGGGGGTTGATATGCCTTGTCACATTTTGATTGATTTCAACTGGCACAGCTCTTCTAAATTATCCTCTTTCCTTTTGTTCTTCCCTTTTTTTTCTTCTAGCCTTAAGCAGGCTGTAATGGGTGGAGTTGCTTCTCCCCAAAAGATACATTCAAGTTTTAACCCCTGATACCTGCAAATTTGACCTTATTGGAAAATAGTATCTTTATAGACATAATTAAATGAGGTGATACTGAGCTGGGTAGGCCCCTAAATCCAATGACTGCTATCTTTATAAAAGAAGGGAGAGGGAGGCTAGGATTCAAGGACACTGAGGACACACAGAGAAGTAGGCCACATGGAGATGGAGGCAGAGATCAGAGTGGTGCAGCCACAAGCCAAGGGATGTCAGGAGGTGGCAGAAGGGGGAGAGGGACTCTATCACTTCTTCCTTACAGCCTTCAGAGGGAGCATGGCTCTGCACACACCTTGATTTTGGACTTCATAGCACACAGGACTTGGAGAGAGCAAATTTCTCTTGTTTTAAGCCACCCAGGTTGCAGTCATTTGTTACTGCAGTCCCATGAAGTTAACATAAAGGCCCAGGAGACGTCATACCTGTAAGGTATCTGACAATAATACTTTGGGATCTTTCAAAAACAGGGTGTGGTAGTTTTCTTACTACTCTTCCAAATCCATTCTCCCACTCCTCATGGCAGTCAAGTTTTAGGGAGACACACATGCAATTAGAGTCCCTTGGAGTCCCTTAAGGAAACTGTTTGCCCTGGATGTCCTCTCTCTCATTCTTCCCATGACTGGAACTTAAGCTAGGCCATGACCCAGTTCCAACTATCTGGGCAAGGCCACCTTTGGAGACAGGAGAGCATGCAGACAGGACCCTGGGTAACCCTGTGAGCAGATAAGCCACTGTGTTGTTGAGTCTCTTTGGTGTAACAGTTTTTAACCTTTACCCTAACACACACACACACACACGATATAACTCTAGTTTACAGCTTAGACATTTACAACTTTAACACTCACCAAATGTTAGACCTGGAATAGACTTGAGGGATGGCCCCCTCTCCCTTAAAAAGGACAGAAAACTAGGACTCAGAAGGATTAGTTGACTGGTTCCAAGTCAACTAGCCAATTAGGGGCAGAGCAGCAGCTCTGGAGGCTCTGAGGCCTGGACTCCTTTAAGTCTCCTTGCTGTCATATGTAACACCTTAGCCAGACCTATGAACTGTCTCACCAGCATCATTCAGAACCTCCATGTGAGCCAGAGTGACTTTATGAACTATAAATCAGATCGTGGCAGTCCCCTCATCAAACACCTTCCATAGTTCAAAGATCCTACACGATCCAGCCTGCCTGCCCTCCAGCCCAGCTGCTTCCTGTCTCTGCCTCACCCATCTCACTCTGCCATACTAGACCCCTCCTGAAACACTCAGCTTGCTCTAGATCAGTGGTTCTCAACCTTCCTAATGCCACAGCCCTTTAATCCAGTTCCTGTGGGTTACGACCCACAGGTTGAGAACCGCTGCTCTAGACCATTCTGCATGTAATTTCCCCTGCCCAACTCAGTTTCCCTCCAAATCTCCGCAGGTCTTCCTTGCATCCGTCCAGATCTCTGCTCCGCACTTACATCCTCCCAGGATGCGTCCTGGACAGCTTACCTGGAATCCTGCTCCCCACCCCATCCTCTGCTCTGCTCCATTTTGTATCTTCACGGTATTTCTTTCCTTCTGACATTCTATTACCTAGTTGTCATGTGTCTTCCCAACAGTGTCAACTCTTGAGGCAAGGACTTTGTGTCCCGGGTTTGCCACCGTACATTAGCTCACAAAAATGTGCTGAATGAATGGATGAAGATTACATTAATTTGTTGAATGAATGCGATTGCAATCCCAAAGCCTCTGGAAATATGCAGAGAACACAAGAAGAGCAGAGATGGTGAGACAAGTGCTAAATGATGTGGCTGTGGGACGTGTACAGAGAGGTTTGCACAGGCGAAGAGAACCCCGGGGGCCATGTGCCAAGAGGGAGAGGGCACGGAACACACAGTAACCCGAAGACCCAAAGCAGAGGTCAGGCAATCAATAGGAAAGTTAAAATGGCACTTTTAAACACATCTGATAAAATGGATTTGGTCATTACCAGAGCTGAGCGCAGGGCACACATACCTCATCTGTTAAAAAGATCTTTATGATCTTGTTAGCAGATCCCCAGCACAGAAGCTGTAAAGGTTATAACCCAACTTGTAAAGCTAATCTCATATTGGCTCTGGGATAATAAAAAACCTACAGAAAAATTTCCCCTTAGCTGCATGCCACAGTTAGAAGCAGGACTTGCCTGGCTTCTCACACCTGGCAATTCAGGATAGCTTAACTCTCCCATTTCTGAGATGGAGAAAGCTATTTTAGAAGCAAAGACTTTAGTACTCAGGGTCCTTAGACATAATAGCTTAGAGCAGTGTTTTTTTTTTTTTTAAATTTAATGATAAACACATAGATCATGTATACATTAAAGCATTTATGGGGTACAATGTGCTAATTTCATATAGAATTAGGAATGCTTACATCACAGTGGTTAATATATACCTCATCTTGTTTATTTAATTATTGTGTTAAGACATTTATACTCTATATTTAATAGATCTAACATGCACCCTTGCATTATGCACCATAGGTGTGACCCCACCATTCACCCTCCCTTGATCTGATCTCGCCCCTCCCCTCACGAACCTCCTCCTCCGTCCTTCATCCTGGGCCATAGTTGTGATCTATTCTTCATATGAAAGTATGTGATTGTAAATTGGTTTCATAATAGTACTGAGTACATTGGATCTTTTTCTTCCATTCTTGAGATACTTTACAGCTCCATCCATGTAAATGTAAAAGAGGTAAAGTCTCCATCTTTTTTAAGGCTGCATAATATTCCATGGTCTACATATACCGCAATTTATTAATCCATTCATGGGAGTTGATGGGTACTTGGGCTTCTTCCATGACTGGGCTATTATGAATTGAGCTGCAATGAACAATCTGGTGCAAATATCTTTGTTATTAAGTGATTTTTGGTCTTTTAGGTATACCCCTAGTAGAGGAATTGTAGGATCAAATGGCAGGTCTCCTTTTAGATCCCTGAGTATTCTCCATACTTCTTTCCAAAAGGGACATATTAGCTTGCATTCCCACCAGCAGTGCAGAAGTGTTCCCCTTCTTCCATGCCAACATCTATAGTTTTGGTATTTTGTTATGTGAGCCACTCTTACTGAAGTTAGAGGATATCTTAAAGTGGTTTTGATTTGCATTCTCTGATGATTAAAGATGATGAGCATTTGTTCACGTGTTTGTAGGCCATGCGCCTATCTTCTTCAGAGAAGCTTCTGCTCAAATCCCTTGCCCACAGTGAAATGAGATTACTTGTTCTTTTCTTATTAATAAGTTTGAGTTCTCCGTGAATTCTGGTTATCAAACCTTTGTCAGAAGCATAACCTGCAAATATCCTCTCCCATTCTGAGAGCTGTCTGCTTGTTTTACTTATTGTGTTCTTGGCTGTGCAGAAGCTTTTTAGTTTGATCAGATCCCAGTAATGTATTTTTAGTGTTGTTTCACTAAAATTGCCTGGGGGAGGTCCTCCTCATAAAATATTCTCCCAGGCCAATTTCTTCAAGTGTTTCTCCTGTACTCTCTCCAAGAATCTTTATAGTTTCATGTCTTCAGTTTAAATCTATTATCCAGTGAGAGTCAATTTTTGTTAATGGTGAAAGGTGTGGGTCTAGTTTCAGTCTTCTACAAGTTGCAAGCCAGTTCTCCCAGCACCATTTGTTAAATATGGAGTTTTTCCCCCAATTTATATTTTTGATGGGCTTATCAAAGATCAAATGATGATAAGTGTCTGGGTTCATCACTAGCTTAGAGGTTAATGTGAGTTTAAAGAGTTTCCTTCCAATTCTAAAATAAAAGTCAGTATGCCACTATTGCCATCAAATTACGCTGAAACCAACAGGAAATAGCAGATTGGCAAAACTCTCTTTCCCAAACTTAATGTTTAAAAATTATGTATTTATGGGGTGGCACCTGTAGCTCAAGGAATGGAGTGCTGGCCCCATATATTGGAGGTGGCAGGTTCAAATCTGGCCCCGGCCAAAGAAAAACAAAAGAAAAAAAAGTATATATTTATTTTTAAAGGTAGCTCTGTTTTATATTTATATAATCCCAAAGTTAAATCCTTGGTTCATCATTACTACTGCTTGATCTGGGAATTTGAGGGGTCATTCTTCCTAAATTAAATAACACAGCATATTCCTTGTCTCATACTCTCCTGGACCACAGGGGCAGGTTTATGGGGGGTTAGTAAGGAAAGGGAAAATGAGTTGTTGCTGCCTGGCAGGTCCAGAAAACAAAACTAACAATCAGAACACTTTTCTAAGTGGCCTTGAAAAGGAAACAAGGCAGAAGGTGAGGGCAGCAGGCATTTAATTTCAGGCAGGAAGTGCACTGAAATACATAGGTGTGGACACATACAGTGTCTGGGGTCTGCTTCGAGATGCTTTGACAAAAATGAAAAAGGAATAGATAAATGAAAAAGGAATAGATTTTGCCAATGTGGCAAAATCTTGGTTCATGTTGAACCTGGATGTTTGCCACATGGCCACTCTTGCCCCTATTTGTATATATCTTTGAAAATTTCATAATAAAAAAAGTTATGCCAGTCAAGATTGGCCGGAAAACACTGACAAGAGGTTCCGTCTCTCTCACGTAGTGTGAGTAATTTTGCCTGTGCCTATGGTTATGCATTAATAGTATTTCCTCAACAGCTGAAGAAGGTGTTCATTATTACCAGAGTAGCTTTGAATGCTTTGGAGAGTAGCTACATATGTGTGTGTGTGTATAGTAGTGTGTGTGTATATATACACCAATTTTATTTATAAAAAGAAATATTTAATCCCTTTTATCCTCTTCCCTTTTAAATTCTGGCTTCCAAGGAGGTCTTAATCTTCCTAAACAAGATTCTGTCAGCCATGATACATTTTAGGAACATAACCTCATCGTTTCACGAGGGAGTTTCAGAATTTGTTCTGTCCCAGTGAAGGAACCACGTGGCAGAAAATAAATTGGGAGACCTGGATTGTGAATCTCACCCTCCCATCTCCCGGCCCTCTGCCATCTTTTGGCTATAACTTTGATGGGTCTGACAATCTTTTGCTCAGTTCCTTTGGTTCTCGGTAGCCCATGTTTTGTTGGCTGGGATTAGTAATCCCATTAGTGACATATAGGAAATACCAGCCACTCTGAAAAGCAGGCCAGCTTAGAGACATAAACAGAACCACAACAAGTCCCCTGGTCAATGATCTCAAATGAGAAACAGAGAAATCGCAGCTACTTTCTGAAAAAGTGACTTGAAGGCAATTGACTGTCTCCAACTTGGAGTTCCGTCCCTCTGCACATAGTTTCAATTCATCATTGCGAATATTCTCATTCAAATTGTTTCAATTCATCATTGCGAATATTCTCATTCAAATTGTTTCAATTCATCATTGCGAATATTCTCATTCAAATAAGATACAGGATTTCCCATCACTTTTTTTTTTTTTTTTAGTCCTACATTGTAAAACTCATTTAGAAATTATTCAAGGCCAATTTGCTGTTAACAGTGTGTCCCTTGTTGTACACTTGCATAGCTGGCAGTGTGCTTTCCGTCCACCTTCTGCTGTCCTCATTTCCCTCTGGGAAGTAAGGAATGAAGATAACTGTTAGACCCATTTCTCAGGCAGGAAACTGACTGTCAGAAAGGGACGTGTTCAAGGTCAAGTGGTCCTGCAGGGCAGAGCTCGGCCACAGCTCAAATGATTTTTACAGTGGTCATTATATCCTTCCCATCCACACCTGATTAAACCCTTTATGTGGTCTTCCCGTGCCCATACATCAGGAAATACTGCTGATGCCCATTCATAGGCACCAGCAAAATCACCCACATACTACATGTAAGAGAGATCAAACTTCTTTTTAAGGTTTTTCCAGTTAGTTTTTACTGGCATGCATTTTCTCATTATGAAACTTTCAAAATTATATACGAAGAAGGGTAACATTGGCCACATACCCAACATCCAGATTTGACGCTCACCAAAAGCCAAAGGTGTCCAACAGACCAAGAGGAACACGTGAATCTTGGTCCACGGAGTTGCTTACGGAGTCTACTCCCTTCCAGCATTCGCTGTTTCATCAATAGGCTCCCCGGCTTTGAGTCCTGGTTGTCTCTTCTCGTTTCATGCAGTTGGGATTTGCTAAACCAGATTTTATCTGGTTTATTTCTGTGCATGGAACTGACTCTTGCTTCTACCCTCTGCATTTGGGAACAAGAGATGTCTAGGCACTGTACCCCAGAAGTGCATTAATGTACATAGTTACCATTCAATAAAAAAAAAAAAAAAAAGAGATGTCTAGGACTGGAGGGACCTGGCCCAAACCTTCAGGACACCCCTAGATCCCATGGTGAAAGCAAGACTAGACTCTTCTGATATCCTTATCACCTAAATGCACGTGGAGCACCTCTGCCTCACATAGCGGCATGTTCCCTTCTCTGCCCGTTTGCCCATGCAGTGTAAACATAGCTCTCTCAGGGCCTATATAAATCTGGAAATCACTCATATTCAGTCAGGGAGCTTTAGTTACCTCTAATTTTAAAGCCACCACTAATTGGTCCCAGAATCTTTTTAAGTCCAGGTGTAGAGGGCCAAAGGGAAAGCTTGAAACTATTGGAACATCTCATTGATGGACAATGTAGGGACCATTTGATCTTTCAGCTCAAAGTAGAATTTGTTCACTTATGAAAACTCAGCTTACCTTCTTGCTGCCTCTGGTTGGCTGAGGAATGGTTTGTTCTCTCCCAGCCCCACGGCAGACAGGCGCTATAGTAGTCGGTGGGGATACAACAACAAAGACCGTAATGGTCCCTGTGCTCACAGTCCTTAGGGGAAAGGCCCACGTCCTATGACTGGGCCAAAGCCTCCACTTGTGACCCAGATTCCCCTCTGGCAACATTTTGCATCAGTCCCACCCCTGTCCCTAGAAGTCATGTCTTCTCCCCAGGGAAGTCCCAACTCTGCTTTTTCTCCTTGTGAGCTTTTATGAGCAAAAAAGTAATTTAGGGGCGCTGAGAAAAAATGCAGGGTATATTCATTTAGCCCAACCCTTGGCACATTCCCTTTTCATCTTTGGTCCTTTGCGGCCCTGTTGACTCTTCTTTGGTGCCTATGTTCATTACGGTACATACCATGTGACAAGGCTTTTCTGGCTTGTATCTTTTTTCCCTACAAATATCTTGATTTTTTACTTATATTCCAAAAGATTCTATCCTGACACGTGATGTAAATCATCCAAATAACTCTTACGACTGCCGTAGTCTGCTCTTTATTTGCATAAATGAAATCCGTGCCTCAGTTTCCAAGGTAACAGAACAAAGAAAACAAGTCAACCCCCCCCCCCCGAAGCCCAGACGAGTTAGAGGTCAGATGGCTTTTGAGCTCAGACATCAGGAACCTTTCCGCCAACACATCATTCTCCCGGGTTTTAATGGTTTTTTCCCCCCAACAGACATACTTCATGTCACTTCCTGAAGGGTGCTTTAAATAGGGCTATAAAAAGTACAGGCATGAAGCAAGTAAACTTTCAGGATTTTCGTTCGGGCAAATGTAGGCAAAAGTGACTAATCAGAGCAAACGCGACTCAGCCAGGAGCATCAGTCGCAGAGTGAATCAGCCTCAGACAGCCAGTCTGGCGCGAAGCAGGCTTCTACGACCACCACGCTGCAGATAAACCGCCGGGCTGCACAGAACTCCTACATCACTTACAGGCTGACAGAAGTCTTATTATTATTATATATTATGCCGAAACTCCCGAGCCTTCCCGTAAGTCATCATTTTATATCGTTTTAACAATGACAGTAAAATACTGCCACAAGTGGTCCTGTCAACTTTTCTACCAGCACTTCCTTTTCCTCACGGTGACATTCAGAGTACAGAGTCTCCTTCATCTAAAGGAGCTGTCCTATCAGCTCGCTAATGGGAACAATTCATTTAACCTGCGCTCCAAGTATAGCCAAGGAGCCGGGTAATATGTGCGGGATCCAGGGGGACTCGGGCCTCCCCGCTGGCCCCTCCCGCCATTTGATTCATTGACAAGAGTTCCACTTTCTTTCCGCCGAGGCTGATTTATGGGGGTGGGGGTGGAGGACATTCCAGAAAAATTAAGTTAACTATTAGCCAAGGCCCCTCGAGCAGATGGCCTGGATTATATAACACCCCCTTAATTCCAGAAGCTAAAAATCAGGAGGCCGGCATTTTCTCTGATTTCAGGTCGGTTTGGTGCCTTTCTGCTCTCCTGCCCCCAGTCCACCGCCCACGTCTCTGACAGTCTATATGCCTTAAAAAAGATGCTCATCTTTTTTAATTACGTGGGGTACTCTGGGGCCCAAGCTGGGCATCATAAAATCCTCACTTCACATGACCCTCGCTCGCTGCCTCTGACCTACTCACCATGTAACACTTGCAGAGCCAAAATTCTTGGAGCGGCACCTGCGCTTACTAATGTGTTAAGCCGGTGTTCCCAAATGACTGAACGCATTATGTCTGCTGAAGAAAATGCTGCGGCGAAGCCAAAGCCAAGGTAACAAACCTGTTTCCCTAACGAGGATACAGTGTCAGAGGCATTTATAGTCTCCAAAGACCCAGGCCTGATTCTTCTGATCATTTTTTCAAATCAACTTTTTAATGAGTATGCGATGGCCCTCTCGTTCAATGGACATAATAGGTAAATATTACCTGCATTTAGGGTGGGCAGTTGAAATAGGGAGATGTGTGGGGCGGCGCCTGTGGCTCAAAGGGGTAGGGCACCGGCCCATATGCCAGAGGTGGCAGGTTCAAACCCAGCCCTGGCCAAAAATTGCAAAAAAAAAAAAAAGAAAAGAAAAGAAAGAAATAGATATGTTCCAGGGACAACAGGGGCTGTAAGGGGAGCAAAAATGGGGCTCCATTTCAGGAGGAGGCTTCAGGTTCTGTGCTGCTGTCACCCTTGACTGGCTGCCACCAAAAGCATGGGGGTGGAGGAGGGGCGAGAGATCCTTGGGCCCTACTGAGCTGGACACAGTGCCAGCTGGTATGGATTGCTTTTTCTAGGGTTAGGAGGATCTTTGCATTACAAATGTTATCTCTGCCTGTGACTTCCTTAAAAGAGAATTAAACACCAAGCCAGTTAGAATAATAAACATCTAAAAAGCTAACATACACCCCAGCATATTACTTTTTTCAAAAACCACAAGCCTAGGTTAGATGTTAGGCCTCCCACACAGCTGCCCAAAGGAAGCCTCCCCTCACCCCACCTTGCAAGGACAGCCCCAAACCTCAACACGAGCTTTCTAAGGATCCTTTGCAGCATGGATGTTAAAAATGAACAAAGCATCACCTAACCAGCCATTCTTATTGCTTTACCGTGCAGAGTCATCCAGATTCTCCATCGCCTTCAGAAAAGTTGGTCAATGCACGTCCACTGTCTGGTCCCAAACACTGGGGACTTCAGAGACGGTCATACAATCCCGCGGCCTGCTCTGGATAAAATAAGCCCTGCTCTCGTGTTAATCAAATCAGGCCTGTTACTCAGTAGAACCTGTGAGCTAGGGTGACCCTGAAGAGACATACATTTCTAATTTTTATGCTTTCCTCCAATTTCATACATTATTTTTGTTATTTCAAAACCCAGTGCTTTATAATATATTTATAGCGTGCCTGAGGGGACCTCTATTCATATTATATGGTATCTCATTCACGGTTCCTCCGGGACAGAAACGTGGAGTTAGAGTTCTCAGCCAGCCACCAACACTCCTGCTTGTGAAGTTCCTACATAATACGGCAATCCGGTGGGGATTCCACACACGCCTATCAAATAATCGCCTAGGAAGTGAGAACGACGCCCTGCCCCTCCCCGAGTAGGATCACCTGGGTAAGCTGGGGGGAAGCACGCTTCAGTGTCTGTAGTCACGAAGTGATTATGTGTCTTATTGCAAAACTGGCATCGGTATCACTTTCAAGTGATTTTTACATACTCCACGCTCAGGTGAGGTCTGGTCCCTCCCTCTTTCTTTCCAGAGGTGCCAGCAGCCCCAGTCATGTACCAAGCTGGGGGAGGGTTGTGAAGCAGTCACCCAGTGTGCAGGCAGTGACTTAATAACAAGCCTGATTAAAAGCTCATTTGCCTTTAATCATTACCACATGCTGACAATTCTAAGCAATGTCAGTGGTAGCAGTAAATGTTCCTTCTGGGGGGGGCGACCACGCCCACTCCCTGCCCCCC
>NW_003852406.1:13044103-13057946 GCF_000181295.1 Otolemur garnettii
TTTTTTTTAATTTATAGGAGAGAATTAAAATTGTTATTAACTCTACCACTTACTGATAATCATAGATAGCCCTTTATGCCATGGCTACTTTTCTTTTTTGTCATTAAAAATAATTCTAAAATCCTTGTTTCCTATATCTTTTTTTTTCTTTTGGCATTTGTGATTTTTTTTTTTTTGGAAACTACATTTCTGAAAATTTAACTTTGAAAAAGAATATACAGGGTGGCCATAACGTTTTTGTGTGCAATTTTGTATTTAAATTGTACATGAACTTTATGGCCACCCTGTATATCATCAAAGTGTTCTAAAAAAAGTATTGCTCAATCTGTAATTCCTGCAGTAGTGCACATCTGCACCAACACTGGACGTTACCGTGACAAATAAACTGTGATGGTTTAATTGCCTAAAAAAGTGTCCTTTTAAATTTTTTATTTGTTCACTTATAAGGTTGTTTGGTCTCAAGTTTTATAACTCTTCTTTTTTAAAAGATAAGAGTATTGCCCTGTCATCCAGGCTGGAATGCAATGGCATGGTGATAGCTCATTGCAACTTGGAATTCCTGTGCTCGAGTGATCCTTCTCTCTCAGTCTTCTAGAAAATTAAAAAACAATTTTTTTTACAGACAGGGTCTTGCTATGTTGCCCACACTCGTCTTGACTTCCTGGCCTCAAGTGACCCTCCTGCCTTAGCCTCCTGAGTAGCTGGGATTTAGAGGTGAGAGCCACCATACCTGGCTCTGTTTTGTTTTGGCTGTCCAAAGTATTTGCTCTTTTGTTAATTGCATAGCAAATCCTGTTCATAATCTATGCTCATTTTTGTTCTGTGACATTAGTCCTCTCCTTACCAATTTATAAGAATTCAGTACAATTAATCATACATTGCTGTTTTTCTCCTGTTTCTTCCCTTTTAAATTTTGCCTGCAAATGAACTCCACCACCTATTGATAATCATCATCCTTTATGTCACTTCTCCTTTTTTGGTTATTAAAAAGAAATCTACCACGAATATCCTTGTTAAACTATCTAAGGGGATGGGATCTAATTTAGTCATCTTTTATTTCTGGTTTCTACCTCTGCTTCACCCATAAAAACATTGTTTCAAAAACATACTCGCCTAGATTTAAAAATATATTGTTGTGATTTTATTTTTCATCTTTAAAAATTCGAATAGAATTTATCTAGCTACACTTTTATCTTTCTCTTCCTTTAGCTGAGCTTGTAGATAAATTATTCCCCTCTACTTCTTGAGATTTGAGACCAAACAATATATCAACTATCTTATGTCTTTCTTTGTTCTCCTCCCTCCCAAGAGGAAGGTGTCATGGTGTCTATCAAGCCAGAAAAAAAGAAAAACTCAGGAGGATCAAAAAGGCTTAGAGCTAAATTCTACCCCAAAACTTAGCGTGTTGAATTTCAGTCTACGCACCCCTTCTGTAGAAAATGAGGCCAAACGCCGAGATTTAGAGCATCCATTTCGTAAATTTGTTTCTACTGAGTAAACCTGGGCCTGTTTCCTGATTTCTCTGCAAAATGGGGATTATAATAAGAGAAGCGCGGCCCTGCAGCACCCACATTTAATACTTTCTCTAACAGATCACTGGCTTCAGAGGAAGTTTCACTTTAATCTGCAGCATGTTCAGTAGTTTCCTGCCATAGCAATTTTTAACAATATTTTAACGTTTATAAATATTTTGCAAATAGGACTGATTCCATTACAAAAGTTTCCTTGTGCCATTTACCCACATTGGCTTAGATTAGCATTAGTCCAGAAGCTACGAGAACTCCGTTTGCTGACTGCAGACACAGCCCCCACACAGAACATGATTGATGCTGCCGGCGCTGTTCCATCGAAAGCCAGGGAAGTCAGAGGGACAGAAAGGACCTTACAGAGAGGGATGCCTTGCCCGGATATGGGAAGTGTGCTCAGTAGGAGAAATAGGGGGGCAGAGGAAGCATGTATATTCTCAAAACACCCTGGTACACGGGAAGAATAACGTGCACGCTGGCCATCAAATGCGACGTGAGTGACAAGTTACCACTCTATCCAACGGTGTTTAACGTATAGCCGCCCTTCCTGATTCTGCTCCTTTTGCCAGGACAGCTGCCATCCCCAGAGGTACTGCAGGGCACAGTTTTCAGCAGAAGTGCTTTCTTTAAAGGGAAGGCCACATCTACTGTAAGACAAGGAGAGCGGGCAGTTGACCTTTGATTCTGTCTGACCTTCCCCAAACCCTTGGAATCTTTGGCTTTTCAGAAACTGGAGGAAACAGAGCCACCATGAAGATGCTTAAGGAAAATCGTTGGTTCCACTCAGAAGGGACAGGAGTCTCAGGGACCCTCCTATGTCGCTCCTCAAGGACATGGGGACTGAGGATAACTTACATGTGTCCCTCCCTACCTGAGGGGGCGAAAGAACAGCCCAGTAAGCAAAGCAAGAAATAAGGCCAGGAATCTTTTCGCTGGTGTGTTTCATCAGCAATAAACGTTTTCCCAGCATAATGCTGGGTTGAAGGCACGGAGGAAGTTACTCAATGAAGAAAGGCACCTGGCTTCTCAGCCTCTGCAGCTCACCAAATGTTCCATGTTCTTATAAGCCTCTGAGCATTCTCGTCTTCTGTTCCTTCTGCTCAGAATGCTCATCCTTTTTTCGTTACTGGGCTAATTTCCATTCACGCTCCAAGACGCAGTGCAGGGTTTCATTTTGTCATCCCAGCCAATCTCACTTGTGTATTCTTAATCCAGTCCACTGTGGTCTGTCGTGCTGGGCTCGGTCACAGCCCAACACCATCAGGGAAGGAATGCGTGGGGACATGTGTCATTCACCAGCCCATTTGTCCAGGTGTGAGTCTGTGTCTACCCCTAGGAAGGGGGTGCCTTTTCCAAAACACCCCAAATTCAGCCTATTTTCTGTGCCTCCCATCCTCTCATTTACTTATCTTTATGCAACACCCCCCCCCACTCTCCCTCCCAAAGAATATAAAACATCACTCCTTATAATTAAGAACTAGGACAATATCTTTTCTCTCCAGATCTTAAGTCCTGGCCATCGTGCCGGGCATACAGGGGCTCCTTGCGACTACCTGTGGAATATTTGCTGAATGAATCAAATCTGCCTTCAAGAAATGTGCAGCTTTATGTGAGTGTCTTACTCTCCTACAAGTAGAGTAGCAAAGATTCATGTATTGAGTCTGAAGAGGGGCATGGACAAGAACCACCAAGGGTCAGAGGAGGCTGAAGAAGTATCTCACAGGGTGTCCCGGAGACACTGCTAATAAGAGATTCACTTTCCTAAAAAGGAGTATGAGTACAGAGAGCAAAGTATTTAGAACTCACCAATGGACCGCCTCAGCCCTACGCTATAATTGTGAGAATTCATGAATTCACTCATTGACAACAACATACTGATCTATCACCTACTACACAGCAAACTCTGGCAACACCTGGGCCCTCCACGTGGCATGAGCTCTGGAGCGTGGCCCTGCCCCTAAAGCAGCACGCTGTGATGTTTCCTGGTCTTCTCCTGTGGACCCACACCATTTTCGTTCTAGAAGAGAAAGAGGGTGCTCTTCTTCTCTGTTGCAGACATGCTCACCACTGACCTGAGGGAAGACTGATTAGATAAGGCAGTGTTTGGAGAGGCTGTGAAGTTAGCAGAGAACGCTCCATCTGTCTCTGACCCTTCAAAGCTGTGGAGTACTGTAAAACCACAGTGGGGTCTCATAGAGGTCGCATTGCTGGAATTCCCTCTGTGCCCCTTCTCAGGAGCTCTGAACTAGCCAACATGCAGGAGAACCTCTAAAATACAGTTGTCGCAGGCTGGTGGAGGATCTGGAAAAGGTCTTTGTCGGGGAGTTGGTTGAGGATGATTGCTGGGGGCACAGGTGGACGATGGCGTTTGAGGCTGTGTTCAGCACTTAGCAACTGTGGGACACCGGGCAAGTCGCTGACCCCTTCACAGACTCCGTTTTCTCTTCTGTAAAACTGGAATCATCACAGTCCCCATCCTATGAGGTTGTAATTCCGATTCAGTGATCCTTCATATGCAAACCACTTAGCCCTGGCTAGCCTGGAATGAAGGGGTATGTATGTCACCTGAAGAAGTTACATCATCTATAAAATAGTATTATTAATACGACTATGTAGCTTGGAAAATTTTATAAGGATTAACTAAAACATGCACGTGCAAGTAAGTGGCTGTCGTATGGTAGGTCCTAAAAACTCCTTCAAATTATTGGAATAAGATTTTTCTCTGATGCATTCTTGCAGGCTGGTCTTAACACAGTTTGTTTGGAAAACAGCCCTCTCCTCCTGTGGTCACCTTGTTTGGAATGGGCCTTCTCTCTCTTGCCATTTTCATTCAAAATATCTGTGGCAGTGCTGTGGAATATTCCAAGACGTCCTCTTGACCTCTATCCATAAACAGCTTTCTCACAATGAGATGTTCCGAGTTTAGGAGCCTTGCTATTTTCAACAAAGAATTAATTGCAAAGTAATTAAGTTTAGAGCAGGGGAATAGATGAACCCTGTCTATCATAAAAGAACAGTGTGGATGGTGACATAATGAAGCAAGAAGACGATGCTTCAGATTAACACACACACACAGGCAGACACGCCCGCGCACACACACACACACAATCTCCTTTCTAAAGCACACAAAGAAACCTCCCATCACTTATATTGACAAGATAAATCTAAGCTGCTTAAAGAAGCACTTAATTTTGTTCTCATTAAGTCTCAGGGTTAAGGGCTTTACCCTCCACGTCCATGGAAGCGATGTGAGGTTTTCACCTTGGAAAGTTCTCTGAGGCCCCAAGTCCATTGACAAATACAGCACTAAGACGTGTCACAGAAACGCACAGTGCAAAGCCAGCTGCCTTGCTGGCCACCTTCCCACTTGGCTCTACTTTCCCCAAGGAACATGGAATGCGCAGAGAGCACCAGAGGGGGGCAAATGTTCATCCCTCTGCCTTAAAGTACGAACGTTTACAATTAATCAGCTGTGGATGGACAGTGGGGTGGTGGGGGAGGGAGGCGCAGCTTAGATGGGAACGGTCACAAGCAGGTTTTACCACTACAGCTGGGAGGCTTAATCTGCTTAATGGCGATTAGGCTGATGCCACCCGAACATTTTCTCTGGTTGTTTCAGGGCCCAAGGAGGTGCTGGCTCACACCATACATCCTGCCGGATGATGGGAATGGGGCTGGAGCTGGAGAGGTCTGTGGGGTAACTTAAGGTGCACCCCTACCCGTTCCTGTGTCCTCAGGAGAGGACACATTGTCAGATACCACATGCTTGCATCTGGAACCATACTACCTGGGATTTTAAAAAAGGGGAGCAATTAAAAGGGAGAAAGAAAGAAAAAAGGAAAGAACAAAAGAAGAAAGTCTAGAAGGGAACACATCAAAATTTTAACTTTGTGTCTTATATTTTTCCTTCCACTTTGATAGCTTTTCCAAAATGTTTACAAGGAATATTGTTTTCATTTTATACTAGGTACAATAAAATGAACTTCATTTTGATTATTTATGGAAACCTCTTTCAGAAAACATCAGTTCTACAATGTACTATACGCTTTGAAAGCTCAGGAGGCCCTCACGAACTTTTACCTCTGACTCTAGGCAACCAAGCCCAGCAGAGATGAGGGCTCCGAGGATGAATGGATGAAGGGAAAAAATGAAGGTTTTATTTTTTTCAAAGTGCTTGCATTTTGGCTGTTTCTGATGCTTTTTCACAGTTTCGGGTTGGAGGTGAGTTGTGGGAGGGGCCCCATCAGCATGCGGTTGCAAGGAAAGAAGGGTGTGACTGCCCTGGTATCATCACACCCATCCTGAGAGCAAACACAACCCCAAAACCCGGCTGTCTGTCACCCTCACCCTGCCTGGGTGGCTCCCCACGAAGATGCTGGAGGCACAGGCTTAGAGGGTGAGATGCGAAAAAACAAAAACAATCACCAGGCCTCTCTTGGATAAGGTTTGCTGTTGAGTTTTTTCTCTCTGCTCTTACCATCCAGAGAATGCAAAAATCCACTGGCTTTTGCTTAAATCCTCCAGGGAGAAAGTATTCACTTTCTCATCCAATAAATAAAGTGAAAAATAAAAGTTTGAAAAAGATGGCCACTTGGCATGATCTGTCTTTTGAAATTATCCTTTACTTTTATTTATAAATATTAGTTGTTTATTTTTTGAGACTTTGGAAAAGAACTAAGAAGTTAACTGACGACTCCATACTGAACCTCAGAGTCAAAGCATTCTATAATGGACATACTCTTATTTGACAATGTGAATGCTACTTTCGTTGCATTATTTTTATTGCTTGATATTATTTCGATGCAGCAATTGTCTGATTTCTTTTCTGAAAGAAAAGAAATTATTTCTTTCATTATTTAGAAGAAATTATTTATCTTCATTCACTCTTTACAAGCTATTTGTTTCTAGTCCTTATCTTAAACATTGTTACTGTTGTTAAATTTTAAGCTTTTTTAATTTTGTGAAGGCAAAAAGTGGAAACCTTATAAACACATGTATATGTAAAAAAAAATAATTAAGAAAAAAAAAAAGAAGATGTCCATGCATGTCATGGAAAGAATGAGAAGGTGAAAATGAACTTACAGGTACTTCAGAGGCATTGTCTAGACCAGTGGTTCTCAACCTTCCTAATGCGGCAACCCTTTAATACAGTTCCCGTGGGTGGCGACATATAGGTTGAGAACCACTAGTCTAGACCCTGGCTACCCTGTGGTGTTGTACAATCCTGGCTCGGAGCCCTCCGCGCCAGCAGCCCCGACGTGCACAGCCCGGGTGGTGAATGAGCCCGCAAGAAACATCGCATGGCCCCCGCGCCGACCTACATTACATTTTACTGTGAATGAGTTTAATGGATGAAGATCTGATTCACATGAGCTTCCCCATGTGACTGCGGGGGCTGGCAAAGCTCTTCCTGGGCCCACAGAGGCATTACCCACATTTGCTCTGAGTTTCTGTCTCTAAAATTCACGCAACAAACTCACTGAAAGATCTCAAGTTTTTCCTGTTTGCTTTGTGTTTTGTTTTGCTTTCCTCCTAGTGAGATTTTCATTCTTGTTATGGTCTGTTTGTGCCAGAAAAAAATAAAAAAGAAAGAGAGCAAAAGGAAAAGGGAGCTGTTCCCTACCGACGCAGCGAAGAAACCTCGGTGGTGTGCACGCCGTTGAATGAAGTTATTCAGTACACAGAGCAGGCTGCTCTGGTTTCCTTGGAGGAAGACTGGGCCTATGTTAAATGCCAAATAAGGAATCTGACACAATCTGGAAGAGGAGGCAAGCATAAAATGAATACTGGGTTGAGTTTTCCCTGAAATTTCTGTGGACGGGAGTTTGGATTGAAAATTTTCCACTCATAACTTAAATTATCAATTCATAAAAGATCACCACAAGTATGTATGTAATGATGACCCTGTGATGTCTGAACAGTTACTTAATGACAACATGGTTTAATCAAGGGATTCAACAATAGTAGGGGCAAAAGGCCATAAAATGGACAAACTTCGAAACGTAGAGCTGTATTTACCATGTAATTATCATACAGAAGACAAGGGCATTTTATAAAATCAGAGAGGTGGCAGGAGTGTCTTTTTTTTTTTTTAAATCTAAGTCTTTAAAAACAAGCTTCTGGTTAGAATTAGAAATCCACTCCATTCTCTTTCATCAACCAATCTTTTTTTATTATTAAAAAACTTGGTAAGCATATAGTCTGTTCTATATACTGTTAAGAATTAGGAAAACGGGGAGATAATTTCTCTAAAGGGAAGCATGATCTATTTGCTTAATGATCCTACAAGGAGTTAATAAGTATCCCCTCTCTGAGAAATAATACTACTCTGCTTTTATATAGAATCGTTCACCAAGGAATGCAAAGTATATTACAGATACTATCTAATTAATCCTCTTAGGGTCCCCAGGTGAGAGGGAGGTGGCAGGTTTTAGGAAGGTTCGTCCGTACAGTCAACATGTCTCGGGTGAGGAAATGGAGCTATATAAAGCTCAGGACCAAGGGTCCATGCCTAGTTATTCAGGCTAGGTCTGCATGACCTCAAAGCACCCAGTCAACTCATGGAAAAGGAGAATCAATCAAGTTTGATGCCGGTTGCCAATGAGCAAGAAAATGGGATCCTTCCAGTGCTTTGCCTTTCCCCCCAGTTGGGCACATGTCGCATGAGTTTTTCGGGGGTTGCCAATGAAAGAATTCACATTTCCTGACTTTCACCCTGGTGGTCCGTTCAGAAGGCAGACTTGGATAGCACTGATGGTGGGGAGAACTCCAATGTCCCATCTGCTGCTTGACACAGGACCCTGAAACAGCACAACAGCCATGTGGTCGTGGTTTCATTTCTCATTGTCCTTTCAAGTTTCAGTCTGTCCACTGTCCTGTGCAGTGTACATCTATGTGTGGTATTTGGGGGGAGGACAGCTGGGGGAGGTAGTACGGTAAAAAAGGCGACGAGGGCCTGAACGATCGTGTTTGGGTCTTCCCTACCTGTTAAAGCAATAGGAGACACGCCCCAGTCTACATCTCTTGTATCAAGAGAGATCGAAGGCCGGGAGTCTTGAAAGAGGGAAGTATTTGCCCTGCTGCTTTAAGTGCTGCTCCCATTTCGTTTTTAAACCTTCCATGGGGCAGAATTCAGCTTCCCATGGTTGCAAACCCTCTCTGAAGAGCGGAAGCCTATACCAGTGTCCTGATCAATGACTGAAGAACAGGAAGAGGGTGCTCCTGTCAAGAGCAAGCGAGCCTTAAAATAAAAGCCCAAGTAGCACTTCCTGAACTTGAAGCTCTCTTCGCGGCAAGCTCTCTGGGGAATCAGCGCTCAGCTAAAATCCCTTCCCCAAAAGGAAAAAGCCCCCAAGAGAAAACCCAGTCAAATTAATAAACTAGGTGCCTCTGATGTGAACTACATTTTCTGACATGTGGCGATAATAGTTTCTGATTCTTACTTACCTAGCTCAAGAGAAGTTGTTACTTGTTTTTTTTTTTTTTAAGAGACACTTATAATGTCATTTGTGTAGCAGATGGAGGTAGACAGTGTGCTCTGAAGGCACCACTTTGTTCAACATCGGAACTTAATAGGCCAATCCAATGGCCCTCAGATGGTCATTAGAGCATTGGTTGGTCACTGGACAGGTGAACATCTATTGAAGCTTCTCCGATGGAAAGACTAGTTCGCTGCTGGCTAGTGCAAAGGGAAGACGGCTCACCCAACGCCCTGAATTAACTCAAGCCTGCTTTCTGACCCTAGCTTTTCCTCCACGCAAGTATGAATAATTCCCTTTAAGCATCCATGATCCTCCACCTCTTGAAGCCACTCATTTGGTCCCCTAAGGTCACCGCCTAATATCGCTCACAAAAATCCTCTTTTAATATTCTCCCTGATGCCTTCCTCTCTCCTGCAACTCCTCTCTCCTTCCATTAAGTTCCTGTTTGTGCCCAGTGCTTAGCGTCCACACCGGCCATCCCCACCTGGGTGTCACCCCAGCCCTCTTAAGTTCAGTCTCTCCCCTTCTTTAACACCAGGGCCCACGCTAAGTTCTTCCAGGTCTGCTCCTCATTCTGGTCACCCCAGCTGTCCTGTGGGACTTGTGTGGGACTAACCACATACATTCTTGATTTCCTATGTATCACCCCTTTGCATGCCTTCGTGTGGATGTGCAATCAGCCTACTCCTTCCAAATAAACCCTTGACTCCGTGGACGGAGGCATAGAGTTCAGGTTTCTGGAGGGTAGACAACTTGTCTCTCGGGTCCTTTGAACTCCCCTCCCTCCCAGCACTCTGGCCATGGAGGAGCCTTCTGTATTGTTTGTGTTGACAGCCCAACTGGAACGTTCCTGGGCACCTGCCTTCTATTTTGAGACAGAATGCCACCAACATCCAATCCAAGTGGCATTCAGCTGCGGCTTAGCATTAAAAATGGAGCATCTTTGTCATTTTATGCCTGTGTGTGTCCCAAGGAGGGTGGGAGAAACACTAAGAAATAGCTTCTATTGTATAAAGGGCAATGAAGGAATTTTCCATAATATCTGCACAAAAATGCTTTCACTTAACTCCCCAGACTCTCTGTAGAAATTCTAACATCCTCTCCTCCCTCCCAGGCTCTCTCAATTCCCTACACTTTCACCCTCCCTATTCCCAGGGTATAGCAACAATAGTATGACCAAGTCTGTTTAGTATTAAAGTCAAAATTATTTATATCTTAGGGCTCGGCCTTGTTTATGCAATAGAATTCGGAGGAGGAAGTGAATCAGGAGATCTGTCCCCTAACAGGGCAGGCAGGGGTCAGGCTGGAGACAAGTACTGATGATAGGGTGAAGCCCATGTTGTATAGAAAGCTTTACTGTGAACCTCAAACACCATAGGTCATGCAGGGACAAGGCTTTGATGCAGGGCCAGTGAAGCTAACAAAGAATATATGAGCAGGTAGTCATGACTGTCCCAGGGCAGCTGCTGACAGCCCCTGGGCACCAGGTGAATCACAGGAGCCTTCAGCAACCCACTGAGTTTCAGTCCCTTCCTCTAAGCCTATCAACCTCAAAACTTAGACCAGAAAGCTCAGCGGTGGGACTTATATAACATACCTCAATATGGCTTTCCTTGGCTTGGTTAACTTTACATAAACTCATCTCTGAACTAAGAACATTTAAGTTTTTCAGCAGCGGTAATTAACACCTACTACCATTCATTGAGTTTCTACTCTGCACAGGTATTTTACACACAGTCTCATTTAACTCCACAACTACGTTGAGAAATCATTAGTTTTGCTCTCACGTTACTGATTAAGAAACTCAAAGAGGCAAAAATCTCCTAAGTGTTAAGTAACAGACTGGGGATTAAAAGTCAGGCTCATCAGATTCTAAAACCTATGGCTTTTTCTGAGACCACCTGGCCTCCTCCTGGTGCAGCAAGGCAATGGTTGTTTTGGGGGGGGTTGGGGGCTAAAGGTTTTGTTAGCGAGAGAAGCAGTAACTTAAACATCCCCCGTTTGGTCACTGTCTTAGGAACACTCAGGGCTGGAAGCTTGATAGTATGAGACCGGCTTCTAACACAGGGTCTGCCAATCTAGACAAAGCCTTACCTTGCTTTGCACTTGAACTTGGGAAGACAGATTTCTCCTTATGTTAAAAACTAGCCATATCAAAAAACTAGAAAACACAACCTTTCCATTGTAAATGTTCAAACAGACTGCAGATAAATAACCTGTCTTGGATGTAGCACAAGAGACGTTCAATTCTCTACCGAGGCAAAAACTGTGGGACGGGGATTTGCTTGTGAATGGCTGGGTGGCCTTCGCCTGGTGTGCATTTATTCACCTTCTCATCCTGAAGCCTAGTTTCGTGAACTCTGAGCAGTGTGAAGACCTGATGGGCCTTCTAGATGGCAGAGATCTTCTTATGACATTGGTCCCTGGCCACAGAAGAGGGAGAGGGGCCTTGCATGTGGAGTCCCAGGCAAACCTCCAGCTCTCTAAGCTCCAAGGCACATAACGTGATAACCTGGAGAGCCTGCAGCAGAAAAGGACCTTAGATTTGATCACTCAGATTCTACCTCTTAGAGATGAGGAGCCGAGACCTTGTCAAGGAAACTGCTTGCTTAGTGGGTCACACTGCTAGAAGTAGTGGACTGAGACTAGAATTCCGGGGCTCTTTTTCCTATACCATGTCCATGGCTTCTCTAGCCTTGCTCTCCCCTGCATCCACATATAGGCAAATTTATCCTGGCAGAGGTTTTGCCACTATTTATGAATAAGGATGGGCCCCTCCTGTCCTCCCTTTGTGCAGCTCCCAACACAGCCTCTGTGCCCTCAAGGTCATGTGTATTTCTCATTTCACCTGGAATTAGCCATCAATGTACATTCTTCACCTCTACTTCTGAACTGCATAGCTCTGCAGGCCCAGGACTACATATCTTTCCTTCTTAGCTGCCAACTTCTTTTTTGCCCAAATGGCTGCCAGCCTAGAGCAGGTAATCAATATGTATTTATTAAACAAATGAATGCATAATGAATACATGTCAAAAAGTTGCCTATAGTACTCAAGAAGACGGACAGCTTCTGGCAACAGTTAATTAGAAGCCAACTGCACTCAGGGGCAATATGAGGTGACTCTCCTTCCTTATCATTATGTCCTATCTTTCACGCACATGTGCTGTGAACCAGAAGGGTTTGCCTTTAGAGAGTATTCTATGGTTAAAGAGGAGGTGAAGTTGAGGGCTGCCTATACCACAAGAAGCACCCCTAATGGTGACTAATTAATTCTGTCCCATCCATTCCTTGTTCTTTCTCTCAGACTCTGCTGTCTCCTTTGGTCCTGACACTCTCTAGCTCCAGGGTTACAGGGAGATGTTACTTCTTTGGGGTCAAATCGTTTCACCCCGGATCCATCCTTTAGGCTTTTTAAAAGCTTCCAGCAACGTATCTTTGCATCCATAACTTACTGGGAAGATCCAACGTTTAAAACATCTCTACTGAAACAAATTACATGATAATAAAACAGCAAATTCCTTAGCCTTCCCACGCTCACTCTCAAGATGCTATAAATTATAATAGGAGTGGTTTCAATTCTCTTCTTTTCCGCAACAGTACAATAACCCTATTTTGTGATGTGCCGTCTAATAATACATTGAATCCTTTTTTAGGAATGAGATCTGAAATGTCATTGACAGTATATTTTCCTCCTATGAATAGTAGAAGTGATGTTTGTTATCTTAGAGTGGCTGATGTTTTCAAAAGGGACTCATATTTTAGGTAGGATGTTTTGAAAATATTCTTGGGCTGATGCGGGGAGGAAGATTTATTCCAGAGGTAATGGGCCAGTGGTTCCCTCTGTGTTCTATTTGAATTACAAAGGATGGTCTAGCATTTTTTAAAGATTGAAATATATTCCAACATTTAAACATCCAGATGTTTTCTTTAAAAAAAAATGTCTTGTCTTGAATATAGAAAATAAGGCAACCCAAGGTCTGTGTTCTTACATTATGCAGTTAAACTAGGTCTGAATGAGAAGCTTCTGCCTTTAGCCAGGATACACACTCTCTTGATAACACAATTCACACCACTACCTATTGTTTGGTGGAACTGAGGTCATATGTCAATTGACATTTATCACTCGGTTTGCATGATGATTTATTAGATTTTTTGTTTGTTTGTTTTTGAGACAGAGTTTTACCTTGTCTCCCTTGGTAGAGTGCCATGGTGTCATAGCTCACAGCAACCTCAAACTCCTGGGCTCAAGTGATTCTCTTGCCTCAACCTACCAAGTAGTAGGGACTACAGGAACCGGCCACAACACCCAAGTGGTTTTTGTATTTTTTACAGAGATGGGATTCTTGCTCTGGCTCAGGCTGGCATGGAACTCCTGAGCTCCACCCTCCTCAGCCTTTTTTATATGCACGCAGGAAGCTTAATAGTTACGGTTTGGTTAGAGTTAGGGTTATTTGCATTTAGGGCCCTCGCTGTATTGCCAGGCATTATATGATGGATTGGGACCAATTTAAGCTCTGGCAATTCTTCCTTTCTTCCAAACTGTACAAGGTCAACCTTAGTGTCTATCATGGCTGTTGGAGCACAGCTTCTTTCCCTGGCTTGGGAGTCCCTAGTAGGCCGAGTTAATGACAGACTATGCAAGGTGACAATTGTCTTTTAGCCACTCGAGTTAGGATAGGTTTCTGTAGGAGAAAAATCCTAAAGCTGACATGTTTATCTCTTGGGCTAGAAAGCGTCCAGTCTCTCCTACTCTCTTAGCTTTGGGCCTCTACCCTACTTAATAGCTAGGAACAGATACTTTGAACCTGAGGTAAGCAGTGGAAAAAAAAAAAAAAA
>NW_003852406.1:13058021-13078503 GCF_000181295.1 Otolemur garnettii
CCCCCCCAGATTATGGCCAGGGCTTCACTGGCAATAAAAGATTATACTAAATTATTCTAAATTTTGTAGGAAGATGATAATTTTAATATAATCATCTTCTACAAGAAATGGAGTGTGATAGAGCCAACGATCCCTGCCAGAGAGCGCAGGAATTTCTCCCCTTATTAGGGTGTTGGGCCAACCCAGGAGCAAGCGAGTCCTTCCTCCCTTCAAAGCAGGAGGGTAAAGAGGTCATTTGGTTCTAGAAAACTGGCTTCTCAGCCCCTCCCACCTGGCTTTACCCACTAAGAAAACCAATGGCGCCTTTTATCAGTTTGGAAGAGACAGAGGGAATGCTGAATTCTGTACTTCAAATTCTTGGTTCCTACTGTCAGCCTGCCCAATGCTCAGAGAACACTGAATGGATATTTGAAGAGTTTTGTGAAACTGAGACTGAACAGCGGCAACCAGGAGGAAAAGATCCAAAATTAAAAGAACATTTTAAAATACACTCCCCCGTACATTCCACTCTCCTCACTTCTCTCTCCTCCCCAACCAAGTTATATTCAGCCCTGAGGAATATTCCCATAGAAGGGAGGTGACGTAATGTCCTCAGACTGTCTGCCTTCTCATCCCGATCCCCCCTGAGTAGCTGTGAGGACGAGGTAAGGAACCGGACGTCTCCAGGCCCCAGTTTCCACAACAGTAAAGTCAAGTTCACAGCAGTGCCCGGGTCTATTATCTGCCACATAGGAAGAGCTCGGTACACGGGAACTGCTATTGCCATTTTAATTTTTAAGCAAAGCACCTGGTTTCTAAGTGCCTGATTACAGCACGATGGACAGTACCTAGAAAAAGCTGCCAGACCAGCGGCCCCCAGTCCCTCAAGCTAAGATTTCATAGGGTGCTGCAGGAACTGATCGAGAACCATCTCAAATGACTGAGGTGTTCTCATTTGGCAAAACTGGGGCCCGCGGAAATCCAAGAGCAGTTGAATTAGCACCTTCTTAATTCCCTCTCTTTTTAAAGAAGGCCCTTTTTTCTCCCATGTAGAAAACATGCATTTATGTGGAATCCGAGGACGGATGTCAAAATGGATTTGCCTTTTCAGTCTGACAACACACTGACGTCACATGTGAAGAGAAAGGAAACAGAGACCATCACTGCACTCAAAATGTAGTGTTGTTATTTTGTACACGGACTAATGGAGCTCTTAAACTGGAAGGCATGGGAGGCCATCTTTCCATGGAGGTGACCTCCAAACCTGGAGAGTGGAGATGCCCCAAATCTCTTAACTGCTTAGGGGTAAAGCTGGGACTGGAATTTGAGTCCTCTGACTTCTCGCCCGATGAGTCTTCTATTTCACTAGGCTACCTCTGGTAGCTGGGTGGGGTGGCTAGGCTGCTGGAAAGTATTAGGCTTCACAGTTTGAGAAGTTGAGAGACTTTCCTATTCTAGCTCTTGCTGTCAGAGAGGATGAGCTTTAACAGCTCCATAAAACACCCTATTACTTCCAGCAGGCTCTGTGACGCGAGGCCTTGGCCATGCCTCCCGGTGTGTCCACATTTCCTGGGGCAGACGCACAAGGAGCAGGAATCCAACGTCCGAGGACACGGTGAGGAGGAAAGAAGCAAGGAAGGAGGGGCTGGGGGAGCACTTCAGTGGCAGAAGGATAAAAACACGGAGTACAGAGAAACTTCTTCCAGCACAGTAACGAGACACAGTCAGCTGTGAAACATTTTCCTCTTTTCCTAACTTTCTGCTACGGCTTCCCAGCAACAGGCTGGGAAATAACCACCGCTGTCTTTCCACAAAGACCTCCACATGGTGTCTCGTCATAGGCTGAAAAGAGCTCCCTTGGAGATTATCTCAGGAGAGTAGAAGGCTGAGCAAACAAAGCTATGAAAACCGCAACTTCATTCATCCCATAAGGTTCATATTCATGTAAATTGTGCGAATTGTTCTGTACATTGAAAAACAAAACCAAATTTCTATCTTTAGAAAGAGAATATAAAGCTAACACAATTGAACTTCCTTTGGCCATCCAAACGGTGCCTACAGTAGTTTCTTTTCTTTTCTTTTTTTGCAATTTTGGCTGGGGCCGGGTTTGAACCCACCACCCCCGGTATATGGAGCTGGCACCCTACTCACTGAGCCACAGGTGCCGCCCCCCACAGCAATTTCTTATAAAGTCATAAAGCTTTTTTCTAACCGCATTGGAAGCTCCTCATTTTCATAGACTGGCCATGGAACTCATGCACTTATCAGTACAGCAGGCCTCGTTCCTTAATTTGACCACCTATGGATGCTAACCAGCTTGTTACAGTCCCTTGGGTGGTCAGCTTACAGAGGCTCTACTGGACATACACAAGTGTGTTTGGGTCCATGCACCTGTGTACATGAGCACAAACACACTGACTGTGGAATGGACAAAAACAATCTATGGGAAGAGGGAAAGACCCACTTTCTAGTTCAAGCCACTAATCTTAAAATTCACAGTTGGAAGAAATTCTGTTAGACTTTTTTTTTTTTTAAATAAAAAAATTATGATTCTTCCTCTCAACCTAATACAGGAGAATTGCTTTACCCAGAAATGATCTTACTCTACACTAGAACTACTCAGTCAGCATCTTTAATTACCATTTCCCACAAGCCTCTAGGCCAGTGCTTCTCAAAGTTTAATGTGCATATGAACTGCCTGGAGAGCTTATTAAAAATGCTAATTCTGATTTCAGTTACTTCTGCTGGTGGGCCCTGAAATTCTACCCTTCTTAGAGTTCCCAGGTGATGGCAAAACTTTCAGTCCACGGACTAGTGAGATTCTAGGCCAAGCCCATTTAACACTGCTCTCACCAGGGCAAGAAGTGGGCCATGATTATGGCTGGGAGAGCAGGCTTCTAGGAACTACATGTTCCCTATGAAAGTTCCTTCATTCAGATGCTTCCTTCTCTGTCCTTTGAGTGCACTTGCAGTTACTACCCTGAAAGAGGCAGCCTATTGCACTGGCTCAGGGCAAAGACCATGCAAGCTTGGGTGTGGATTTCACCAATACCACTCATGAGCTTGGTGATTCTCATCTCTGAGCTACATCGGTAGCATGGGGCTAAGATAACCACTGAGAACTTATTATTGTGGATAAACGTGAGAATTTACAGCACCCACAACATCTCTCTTTGTGTCAGTCCCCAAATCATGCTTCATGTGTGGCCTCAGTAACACGGGCTTGAGGATGTCCATAACACCTAAAGCACATTGATAAAAGTCTGCCTATAACATTGCAAGTTAGAAGGCAAGGTACAAGACTGGGTACCCATAACCACTGGTTAGAGCACCAGTCCTGTGCACTGGGGGTGGTGGGTTCGAACCTGACCTGGGCCAAATAAACAAAAGAAAAAAAGGCAAGGCACAATCTTTCTCTCTTGGTGGAAAGTTATACAACCCTTATCTTTACCCGCTCATCTTCTGTCTTGACTCCTAAATTAGTATCTTTTGGCCTTGTCAGTTAATTAACTAATACATTTTTCCTGAGCTCCAACGATGTACCAGACACTGAATCAAAGATCTAGATGACATGACGCCTCTAAATGTAACCACCTTACAGATCAGCTAGATTTTGAGTAGAAAAAACTCTGGGTAATTAATCAAAATGTTGCATTTCCATTCTAATATTTGATGTTCTATACATAGGTCCTTCATATCAGCAAAGTTCTGTCACTATGGTAGAGTTGGCATAATGAACATAATGAAAATGAGTGAACATACAGGCAAAGTAAGTGGTAGTCTGAACATCACAAGGCAGTTTTTGTTCTTCTGTCCGTCCATCAGTTGCTGATGGAAAGATCTTTCTAGAATCCTTGAGTTTCTTGTCTCATCCCTGACACTACGTTGAGACACAAACACCACACATGCCAACTTCCCAAAGTTATTTTTCTTGTAGAATTCAAGGTGAAATGACAGCGGAGAAGTAAAGACATTCAGCTAGAAAAAAGTAATCCCCCACTTTCCAAAACTAGTCCAATAAATGCCAAAAAGTTAGATTTACAAATTGAATGTAGCAAAAACAACAACAACAACAACAACAAAAACAGTCTAAAAGAGGATTTTCTAGCAAAATCTGAATGAAAGCTGTGATCCTATCTCATTCGATTGAATAATAGTTATTTGCTAAGTTGGACTTTCCTGTCAAAATTGCCACTAAGTTGCAAATGGACTTTAAAAAGATAACTAGAGCCAAGATGGAACAGTAAGAAGTTAATACCCAAAGCTCAGAGAGCCAGGGATTCCTCATCCACCCTTGACTTCCTTCTAACCAAAGTGCAGAGCTTGGCAGAAAGCAGCGGAGGAAGTCATTAACATGGGGAAAAGGTCTTCTCCCAGGCACACGAGGACTGCATGCCTTTCATTGGTGAAAACCAAAGGGAACTGTACAAATATTTACTGCAAGAAAATAATTCTCAAAGCTGAAGACTCTGGGCAATAGACACAGAGCATTGTATCCTCACCTAGTTTCCGTTAAGTAGGGTTCCAGGTAAAGTCAGAGTTCAAAAGTTGCCTTTTCTTGAGCTTCTTAAAAAAGTAGGTAGGTATGAGAGAGTGTGTGTGTGTGGCATTTCTAGGTGACAGTTAACAACCTGGTTAAAGCTGCAAAAAGACCTTATGAAAACCAATCAGTTATGATTCAATGCTTTTCTTCCTTAACTTGGATTTTCCTTTGGTCAACTGTAAATTTGAAAATGGGCTCAATTATTATTCCATGTTGAAGAATTGCTGACTTTCTTTGGGTTTGCTAATGGCATTATGGTTATGTAAAAATATTTCTAAAATATGTACATTGAAATATTTAGTGCTGAAATGACCTGTCTGGGATTTTCATTAAAATACTTCAGCAAAATTTAAAAACCCTGCGTGTGCACACATTCGGGAGAGGGGCAGATTAAAAACAACTAAGGTAAAATGTTGATGGCTATTGAAGCTGAAGGATGGGTTCGCTGGAGGATTGCATTTTCTTCCAACTCTGGAGTATTTTTAGAAAATTTTACAATAAAAGTTAAAAAAAAAATCCAGCCCCAAATAAAAAGCACTAAAAATAGTTTACACAACAATACAGAGTTTTGCAGGGCAGTGCAGGGGGTGCAGAAAGCCCAAGAGCAATAATTAATGGCCAGTCTCACGTGCATGTCATTAAGCGAGCAGCTGTCATAAACATCTTAATTTAAAGAGTTGGGGTTTGGGGAATCGTGGCACTGCAAAAACCCAGCGTCCTGCTGCTGCGCCACAGAACTGGTACATAGCAGACCCTTAAATTTTTAAACACGGCTTTTATGTTTTTGAGAGCTGAAAAACCTTTGAAAAGTCGGCTTGTTAGGAAATTCACCTTGCAGAACCCAGCTTCAAGAATTGGGTGAGGTGCCTGAGTGCTGGCAAAATGGATTTGGGGCTGGGGGCGGGGGTGGGTGAGGAGTTTCACAGGTAAAATAAAGTGTCCTATGCTTCAGAAGGAGCTCCTCAGCTCCTAATGCATGGGGCGTAGCCAGCCATATTGCAGCAGCGCCTTTCAATCATGCAAAGTATAGACCACCTTGCAGCAGAGGCATTTCTAGTGGCAGAACCCCACCTCCCAGCCCTTTATTGTTCCATTTCTAGCCTCTGACACGAAAATAAAAAGAGGCAGTATTTTGAAGAGGGAAGAAACACGGAGCGGGAAGCAGGGGTGTAGCATTTTGTCACTGTTACTGCTGCGTGTTGGTGCACACAGCAACGTCCGTGGCACACTTACATTACGTTGATCCAAAAAAAGTGTAAAGGAAAGAATATACTTTACCATGTTTTGAACGTCTTTTGAAAGTAACTTAATTGATGATCTGTAAGAATTTTTGAGACACACCTTTTCACCCGTTGAAAATCAGTGTCCTAGGCCAACGATCCCGCTCTGGGTGTTCCTACCGTGACAGGGGAAAAGTATCTCACCCACCAAGGTCTCTTGAATCTTTTCTAGCCCAGTACACCTGAGTAGGTGGGCTGTGATTTGTAGGAGAGCTAGGCTCATGCCCCCGTCACCCTACTACCTGCATTCCTCCCCCTAGGGCTGGACAGCATACAAGAGTCCTATGTAGGTTGTAAAGTTTAACGTAATCAGAAAGGGGAAGAAGACAACAAACACCATCTAAGATGGCCATTTAAAAACTCAGAGTTTCCAATACAAATACAGTAGAAAGAACTTCCATGGTTGGCCACCTCCCTTCATCGATCACCTCCTTGGGTTGACCTAATTTTCATAGACTGGACGTGCACCAAATGTACGTATCAGTACCATAGACCTCGTTCCCTCTGGTGACCACCTCTGTGTGTTGACCTGTTTGTGACGGTCCCTTGGGTGGTCAGCTTACAAAGGTTCTACTGCATTTGGAAGGGCCCAGTCACCTTTCACCCAGGGCCAATGTAATAAGCCCCAATGGGGGGGCTGCCCCTTCATTCACAGTCACTCGCCACCCTTGAGAGCCCCTCATTTACTTCTAAATAAGCATGTGTGTGTGTGTGTGTGTGGCGGGGGGAGTCCTGGGTTTTGATGGCTCCCTCTAAACTTAAGAACACCTGTTTACAGGTTGAACTTGACCAGAAATGAAGCAGCCCAGCAGCACAGAACCAGACCTCCTATTAATTTCTTGAATCAATCTTGGCAATATTATTATCCGGTTCAGGAAAGAACAGCTCTTTGCTTGTAGCATCAGATTTGAATTTTTTGAAACAACACTCTCTATTGCCCGTAAGAATGACTAATAACCGTCGGCTGTAATTTCCCAGAGTTCGTGGGTATGACTTCCTCAGCCTTCCTTGCGTTTGAATTTGCCATCTTTTTGTCCCGGGGCTTGCTAGGGCTTTCAAACACGAAGTAACCAAAACCCCCAGCCGGCTCTCAGTTCAGCCGGGAGGACTTCATGGTACTCTTGAACTTACTACCTCCTGCCCCCACACCTGAGAGTCTCCCTGAGCCCTGCTTTCCCTGAATCATCCACCATCAAACAAAAAGACAAACACAGAAACCTCAGTGCTCAACTGCAAGCCGTACAACTCCTTTCCTGAGGTAGCAATGCCTTCGTTTTAAAGGTCACAGGATGAGTCAGGGCAGAAGAGAGAAACAGAGGCCACGGCTTCTTTGACTGTGTGTCTCAGAGAGAGCTTGGCCTATTCAGAAAAAATGACCTCATTAGGCTGGACTAATTTCTAGGGGGGAAGGACAGTCCAAATTAACTAACATTCTCAGTGATCAAAATACACATTTGTTCTTTTACAGACGGTCTCCAGAGCTAGACAAATAAATTTGCAGGGTGTAAGTTCTGAGTCACAACTAGATAAGAGGAAATTGAAACCACAATAGCCAAGCACCTCCCTGAGGAGAGCCAGCCTGGGCTTCCAGGGCAATAATATTTGCATTTATGTATTCTTATGCACATTATTTAAGTATATCTTTATTGAGTCAAACAAACCAGAACTGTTGAGTACCACTGTGTGAAATTGATAGTATGAGGTGCCATCGGGAAGGGAGACATGGGTATCCTTGAAGAACCTGGTAAACAGCTATCTCTTAAGTCATACTTCCAGCAGGAAAAAATAATGGCTGGAAGTCTTATTTATACTGTTGTTCTACAAGGCTATTTTAAACAAGCCAGATATAGGAAATATTTATGTATGAAGCATTTCTGAAACAGATAAATCGAGGATCAGTCATCTTTATTAAAACAAAAGGCAAACCCTTTGCAATCTGAACACAGATTATTTCTGCAAAGGGTCAGCTCCAGTGAGGAGTGTCTGTTCCCCAGAGAGAATCCTCCCTCTTTGGGAGCCATTCCTTAGAACCTGGTGATTCATTTTACTGAAGGTGTGTAACCAGCTCTTTAGAAACATATCACCTATCACATCACACATATCACACATAACACAGCTATACTCACTAGCTGAGCAAATCACTTTGTCATGGATTTGGCCTGGCCAGAGTCTAAGTAATTACAATCAGTGAAATGATACTGACACCTTTAGTACTGGAAACCTAGCAAGTGAATAAAATTAGCTCATGTTATCATTATTTATTCTCACCTTTTCCCACCTTAACTCTGTGGTTGTCTGTTTCAGTTTGTTAACTACTATTTATTTTCTGAAGTTCTGACTTTCAAGAAAACTTCCATGTGTTATCAACATATGGTACATCATTAACATAAGTGCATGAAATTATCTACATAGCTTAAAGAACTGAGCTTGTGCTCCAGTGAGCAAAACTGAAGAGGAAATAAAATCACAAAGATCACCCAGCACAACCCAGCAAACTGAGGTGCAGCTGAAACCGTGACCCCCTATCGCCTAAGGCACCGTTTCCCAGAACCTTTGTCTTTAGGGATGTGCAAACAAGCAAAGTGCTTATTGTGTAGAGGACTTACCTGCAGCTCTCTGATCTTCTGGCTCTGATTGAGCCCTGGGGGACCTCGGTCACTCACTTGCCATAGGCTGCTGACACCAGCAGAAAGCTGCCTTTCAGAAGAATGAGAGTTCCTGGCTCTTTCCTGTTGCCCTTGTCACCTCTGTAACCTCCTGGACGCTACATTCTGCCTACCTAGAGCTATCATCTCCACTCACTCCTCCCAGGTTCAGCTGAGTTCCCTGGACTCGCTTTCTTGTTGGCCTGGACCTCTGCTCCATGCCAGATCTCTCAAGCAAGGCTGGACTCTGGTCATTCCTGGCCAGTCTTGTTTTGCAGTCATCCAAGAAGAATGCTGGAAAGGAGGACCACACCCTCTGCTGATGGAGACCTTCTCAATTCTGATGAACATTTCCACCTCCTTCCCATTGCTCATCCTTCCCTCTCCATGTCTTGCAAACAATGAGACCATTGCCTGGAGAAGCGGTCAGGGTAAGCGAGCTGGGAAGGCAAAGGAAGTCTGCAGATGAACATGTCATAGACACGTGCCACCTTTGAGTTGAACTTCTCACCACATCTCTGCAAAGAGGGCACCAAACTAGCTTCTGAGAAGCCCTAGCTCTCTGGATTCTCTCTCCTGAGGCTATTGTGATCGTCAGGGGGTGTGCAGACAATTGAACTTTACTTTTTTCAATAATCACATTATTATAATACTTAAGAAGTTTTCTTAGGATATAGAATTCCTTAGCCAAGGAAGGAAGGCACGAAAGATCATGGCAAGACTAGATTTTATAGAGATCCTAACAATGATAAAATTTCATTTCAGCCATCGTAGCTGCCCTCAGTTTAGATGCACATAGAGGTTGAAAGGTTTGCTGAAAAGAGGGAAAAATAAAGACCATTCCTTACCTCAAAACTGGCTGAGACTGACGAATGTGACCCCACCAAACCATTCCCATGTGCACATGAAATGGCCATCTTCTTTGAAAATTTGTGGTAAATTCCATTTTCTTAGAAAAATTCCCCCCGCAGATCAGATCAGGAGGGGGGAGAAAAAGCAAAGGGGAAGGTCAATGAGGCCAGTCGAGCACTTTCTCAGTGAAAAGATTTGAAAAACAGAAACTCCCTAAATAAAGTGAACAACAGGTTTGCAGCAAATAATCCTTCCGGGAGGTTTTCAAACCAAAACAAATACGGGGCAAGCTTATGAGAAACTGTCAGGATCAGAGTTACGACTCAAGCCAGGACTGCCCACGGGTCCATCCATCCCTGCATTCATTCACTCAAATAACAAACTAAGACCTACATACTGAGTGCTCACTAGGTGCAAGAAGCCTGCTCGTGGGGCTTAGAGGCTACAAGGAGGGCCAAGGCAAGCTCTCAGTCCATGATGAGGGTGAGAGCAAGAAAAGAGTCTGGAGTATGTGAGGTTGTCCAGGGATGTCCTCGGCCGCACTGAAGACGAGATGAGCCTGTCTAGGAACACAGCTAACTCTGGTGCCTGGACCTGGTCTTAGAGAAACAATATATTAATACTTAAAGGATTCATTCCCTTAAGCCTCAGCAAAGGTAGCATGCATTTTGTATACATGTACAGACTTATTTTACCTCTGGCTTTGTTCTCTGATTCCTATCTTGTTTACTCTCCTCCCTGATGTATTCACTGAACTTTTATCTTGTGTTCTCTATACATTATTATTATTATTATTATTATTATTATTATCAGAGATGGAGTTTCTCTCTTTTGTCCAGGCTAGAGTGCAGGAGTATCACCATAGCTCACAGCAGCCTCAAACTCCTGGGCTTAAGTGATCCTCCTGCCTCAGCCTCCTGAGTAGCTGGGACTACAGGTGTGTGCACCACATTTTGATAATTTTTTCTATTTTTATTAAAAAAAGTACTTTTGAAACAGGCTCTCACTCTATTGCTCTGGGTAGAGTGCTGTGGCATCAGCCTAGCTCACAGCAACCTCAAACTCCTGGGTTGATGCAATCTTCCTGCCTCAGCCTCCTGGGTCGCTGGGATTACAGGTGTGCACCACCACATGGGGCTAATTTTTATATTTTTAGTAGAGACAGGGTCTTGTTCTTGCTCAGGCTGATCTCAAAGTCCTGACCTCAAGCGATCCTCCTGCTGTGGCCGCCCAGAGTGCTTGGATTACAGGTGTGAACCACTGAACCAGGCTGCTATGTATTATTGTAAGCCACCTCAGATCCTCTTGGGGAATAAACAGGTCTGAATTCTTAAAGGATAAATACAATTACTTCACTAGATCACATAATAACAACAATAAAGGTGGTAATTTTTGTTACCACAGGTCACTTTCCCTGAGGGCTCGCATGCATTAGGGACCATTCCAAGCACTTCACAAGAATTTTCTCACTTATTCTTCACAAACATCTTTTGAGGTTGGAATGATTATTATCGCTATCATAGAAAAGGAAAAGGAAGCACAAGTTTATGAAACATGCTAATAAGTGGTGGAGCCATGATTTGCCCCCACACACTTTGCTTGAGGTAGGACCTCAGGTCCTTGGGCTCTCCCGATCTCCTGATGGGGCAGAAATCCATTTCTTACTGGTCTGAAATACCAGACTTTCTCTACTGTTTGAATTTTGGACCCTTATGCTGTGTCCTACCTAATCCTATGGACCTTCTTGAATACTGGCCCCATCCTCTCTGATTCTGTGACCAGGTTAATAAGAGCTCCCATATCTCAGTACTGTATGTCCAATGTGAGCGCCTTAAGAAATGGCTGTGTCCTACTCACTTTCAAGTTGTGCCTGGAAGTGTACATGCACCGTCATGGTGTTTAACAAAGGTTGATGTGGGTTGGCTGAACGAGTGAGGCCCTATCTTCCTCCTGAGAATTCTGTACCTGAGATCCAATAGGCACTCGCCCAGAGAGACACCCTCAAATCCTGGTTCCCGACTCACACATGGGTCCCTGTGTGGAGGCTCTGCAGCTTCACCTGCCTATATGAGGATGATTCCACCTGTCTAGGTGATGCTTGTCAGATTAGACCACTATCAATCTGTGAATTGTAAAGCATATGCATTCAGGTTTTATCAAACAGAAAGGTGCATTTTATAAGGAAAAGAGGTCTTGATTGGTGATTATGAAGTAGACTTGGTTTCAATCCAACTTACCATATTCAGAATTGGAATGGGTTCTTTTCATGACCTTACAAGTTCAAGCATTTCAACGTCTTCTTTTCCCTCAATTCAGCTCAGGGCACTCAACGCCAGCACAAAACGCTTCCTCCCTTCCCTGGGCTGACATGGTCTTTCTCCCATCACATGTTTTCTATGTTCCCATAGGCTGGGCTATTTACTTGACGATCAATCCATCACTTGCAACTTAGTGCTATGTGTCATCGTGCCCAACTGTTGTTTAATTCTTGTGTTGCCAGTTATTAGTTCACGTTTATGTCCCCCATGGAAATTTTTAGACAAGACAGCACTATGACTTGTGCCTCTCGGGATACTTCATAAAGTCCAGTCACTCAAGCACTGGTTCCATGGTGGTTTGGAAAAGGCCGTAGCATTTCCTCAAAGACTAGGTCCCTTAAATAAACCTAATGTAAATGTTCTCTAACTGGGTCATTCATAAGTGAAGTGGACGGAGGTCCTACAGAGTAGTCTGTAGGCAGAACTTTAGAAATTCTGATCAGATGGGAATGGCAAGAAAGGTACCAGGGGATGAATGGCGGTGGGGTGGGGGAACACACATTTCTTGAATGGTCACATAGGTTAGGCCCAAGACTGAATGTTTCACACATTTGATTCCATTTCATCATCTCAGCAACCCTCAGATGTGGACGTAATGCTCCTCTCCTTCTACCCCTGAGTGAAATAAGGCTCTGAGAATTTAGGTAACTCAGCTAAGGCCATATAGCTGCTCCTAGGTGATGGGGTTGGGGTGTGATTCGGGGTTTATCTGACTTCAAAATTACACTTCTTCCCCTGTGCTGCTTTCAGAGTCACCTTCACTCTTAACTGCATGCACTGGCCAGAATTCCCTTCTAGGCTCAGAACAAAGGAAATAAAGGTTAATGAGAGGCCTGGTTGGTGAGTCTAATAAATGAATGGGTTGGGGACCAATGAGGAAGGAAAGTGGAAATGTCTTAAGTTCATGGTTGTCTTAGGATTGCAAAAACAAAGAAGGTAATGGTTCTAAGCAGGTCACTACTGTCTAGTTTTGGGTATTTACTAGGTGCAAGGCAGTCTGCCACAGCACAGAGCACAAACAGAACTGGGTCAAGGTCATATTACCTTGACTCTGACTTAGGTGGAAGCCAGCCGAGCCAGGAGGGCTCATTTCCACTTCCACTGCTGCTGGAAAGTTAGCATGCAATCATCACTTGAAAGATCACACCAAGGTAGTCCCTCCTCCTTTCCCAGCGTGGGCCCCGCCTAGAGACAGCCTCTTCTGCAGTGAGTCCCGTGGGGCTGCAGCCACGCCACTGTGTCTGGGGGCCTGCGGGTGCGCGGGGAGACACGGCTAGACTTCAGGCAAGCAGGGGGTTAATAGCTCATAAAATAAAACCCTCTAACACAAAAATGTTATTTTAATTGTATTACATGGAGGAGCCCTGAGGGTCGTGGGGTAGATAATCAAAAAGGACAAGGAGGAAATTAAAAAAGGGAAGAAGGCAATCAAAAAGGCCATTTAGGAGAGGCCCTTAATCCTCCATAGAAAGAACACTAATTATACTACAGAATCTCCTTATAATTAACCCTGATATAAAGTGTTTTTTGAGGAGTAATAACTTTCACATTCACAATCGTTTTGATCGCAAACTCCTGTGAACACCTCACAAACAGTGGCTCTCACAGGTTGGCTGGTTTTCATCCCCAGCGAGCCTGGAAATTATACCGCCGTTCACAGCCGAAAAGACATGTGTTTCTGCCCTCAGCTAACTCCACTGCTCCGCTGAAGCCAGCCCATTGTTTTCAGAGTTTTTGTTGTAGTTGTTGTTTGGGGGGTTTGGGGCAAGAACAGCCTAAAACTCAACCATCTTTGTGCCTCCTCTTCCTTTTTGCAATCGTTTCCCGTGCCTGTTTCTAACCTTTCATATGATGTCTGCAAAACACGCTGCATTCCCAACATACCTTCCTGAGCGAACAGACCCCTGCTTAGATTTACCAACACTCCTAGGCCACCGGGCACACATTGCTGTAATAGTTCTTAACGTTTCCAGACGAAAGCAAGGATTCAGACAGACTCTGCTTAAATCCCGTCCAAAATAAGAGCCTCACATTCCTCTCGCTGACAGCTGATCCCTTATGAACCAAAGCTCCAAACTGTCAGCTAGAAAAGTTCAGGCGCAAAACAGAACAGGGGAAAGAAGGCAGGCGGTCATATACTTCACACATCTGGGGTGTCGCTGGGAAGAAAGGGGCAAAGGTAACGCACCGGGGAGCCAGGTATGAGGGAGAAGGGCCCGGAACAGGTTGTTTAGGACATTAAAAAAAAAAAATGGCTTGAAAGGTGAAAAGAATCTGTCCCTGTCCTTACATGAACTGGCCATCGCTCTTATCCCACCCAGTAAGAGAAGGAGCAGGATCTCAGATCCCATGAGATCCCTGGGGAGATAGTTTCAATGGAGCGCCTGCCTGCCAAGTGAAACCCTAGGAGCTGTGCGCAGGCACTTCTGATATTCACAGCATTCTGAAGGTATTCGTCCCCTCTGAATGCACTCCTGGACCTGGCTTCACCTCCTCCTTACAAACACACAGCAAATGAATCCGAAAGGTCTGCCAGCTCACAATGCTCAACACCCCACCTTAACTCGGAGACTGGGAAGCCACGGCTTGGGAAATATCGAGCCCAGTGTTTTTCCTCTGTATCAAAAGAGTCACTGCCAACAGAATTTTTCCGTTTTTCATTCCATGTTACTGGAACTAAAACCTCACTCCTGCTTCCCATCAGGTGATTATTCTTTAAGTAGAATTTAACAAAATATGAACATGCCTTTTTTTTTGAGACAGAGTCTCACTTTGTCACCCTCGGTAGAGTGCTATGGTGTCATAGCTCACAGCAACCTCAAACTCTTGGGCTCAAGTGATCCTCCTGCCTCAGCCTCCCAAGTAGCTGGGACCCACTACCATACTTGGCTAGTTTTTAAATATTTAGTAGAGAGGGAGGTCTTACTCTAGCTCAGGCTGAACTTGAACTCTGGAGCTCAAGCAATCCACTCACCTTGGCCTCCTAGGGTGCTAGGATTACAAATGTGAACCACCACACCCAGCCTTTTTTTTTTTTTTTTTGGCTTTTTAAACCAGAACCAATAACCCAGAGACAAATATTCTCTTACCATTCAACAATGCAAAGGATGTATAATGTGCCCAAGTCCTCCAGACCTAGGCAATACAGAGTCTAGATTATATTGCTCTTGCCTGTGTAGGAGCTAGGTTGTTTCTCCTCAATTATCTATTTGATTGAACAGCAAGTTATAACTCATTAACCATAACTCAGTGGTTTATTTCCAATGTCACTACTAAAATATCACTACTAAATAAATCATCATTTTCCCTATCCAAAATAGCTACAAAGACACACCATTCACTTATGAAATGTCGAACAGCAGATGAAAAATGAAGAATAGGCTGAGTCTCTCACTTTTCAAATTTTACAGAGTAAAGAGTTCTGGGTTAACATCCCTGATGCAACAGGTAGAAGCCAAATGCTATTCATTTTTCAAGCTCGACAGATGAGGCAGTCACCAATCCTGCCCTCAAAAAACCTACAGTGTAGTGTGTGTGTGTATGTGTGTGTGATAACTCACATTTATGTATAATTAAGCTTTAGGTCAGAGTGTGAAAAGTACAGGAACAAAGGTGAAGATTGTTTTTTAAACTTTATAAAGTGATCAAGTGGTAATATACATGTAAGATATTATTCATCTCATCTGGCAGAGGTCACCCCTGGAGTTACTCCATTTGAACAGAGAGCTGACACTGTTACCTCCACAAATGGGATATTTACAACTCCCTTTGGTGGGGTTTATTCTGGGTTAAATGACTATTAGCAGGATGGGAGCTGTAAGCCAGTAGGAAGAGAGGAAGCTGATGTGGACATTTATCTCCCATTTTCTGGTGTCCCTTGCTTTTTTAAGATGCTGGGTGCCCCCTCACATTCCCCACCCCCACCCTGCCCCATATTCTGGATGCCACCCACCTCTGTCCTGGGCCATCAAAACTCTATTGCCAAAGAGCCCCATGAATGCCGGGGAGAGGACAGACTGGAGAGCCTGTGTCACTATCCCTGTCCTTATCCCAGCATCTAACAATATAGATTCTAGCAGAATCTCCTAGGATTCGGTTATATATATATTCCAATACATATATATCTTCCAACAATATATATTCTAACAGAATCTATAAGTCTTTAACCAAAAGAAACTCCACATGAGGAGAGGTGAAGTGAATGAAGTCGCGAGTTGTAGGGTTAGTCCTAGATTAGTGACCCACTAGAGCAGTGATTTTCAACAAGTGTGTCTGAGAGGATCTTAGGTGTGCTGAGAAAATTGTTAAGGATCAATTGAAGTATTTTTGAAAGAAGTTCAAAGCACAGTAAGTATTTTCTTCTTCTTTTTTTTTTTGATCAACATAATTTGAGTGTGCTGGGGAAGTGTAACGATAGGTTCAAGTGTGCCATGAAATAACAAGTTAAAAAACTCTGCACTACAATAACCTTGGACAAATCCATTTACGTACCTGAGCCTCCATTTTCTTCACTGTTAAGATTCAGTAAGAGAGGACCCCCCCCCCAAGGCTGTATGTTATAGGCAACACCGAGCTCTCTTGAGTTATATGTATGAATACAGACATGAGTCGGGACTTTAGGGAGGTGCAGGGGATCTTTTCAAGAGGAACTTCATCTATAGGATCTTCGGTAGGGTACATTTGTCCTAAGGCAAGAACTGTGCCCATAAATGTCATCTAATCCATCATCTCAACAGGACTGTGATCCTTTATGCAGTCACTAATTTGTTCCTCTGTGCCTCAAAACTAAAATGTAAAGTATAATCCAACCTCTGCTTTATACAGTCAGGGATGATATTTGCTATCAAACACCTTATCTCTCTGCTGTAAGCCTGGCTGCTGACAACAGATTCAGTTTTAACATCAAAAAATTGCTAGCGTCCCTCTTTTCTGGTCCCCTCTCCAGAAATAGTGACACCAGCAGCACTGAATGAAAGTAGTCCTTGTCCCGGCCTGTCCCTTTCCACTTACCTCTTGTCATGCTAGAACAAATAAAATCACACACAAGAGTAAACAGCTCATGTCTGGGAAGCAGTTGTACAAAGTCAACCTTAGTGTCACTTGTAAAAAGCCAGCAGATCCATAAGGGGCTCTGTCTCACCTCCTTTCGGTTGACCACAGGGTGAAACCCGAAGTAGATGATGCTGGAAGGTCCTCCCCTAAAAGGAGACATGGTCTTCCTCCCGCCTATCACATGTGCACACGGGACCCGATGAGATGATCATTAGCAGCCGGAGATTTTGAGGTTTACAAGGACTGTAGGAGACGCCATTCTTTTCACTCTGCATAACTGAATTTGGGCAAATGGTTTTAACTTTGTGAGGCCTGATTTCTCTCGTGGCGGTGGTCTTCCAGTTAATATAAACCACCTTTTCTGTAAATTACAGAAGTAATGCATGCTGGCTGTAAAAGAGCTACGAGATACAAGAGTAGGGAGAACACAAAAACGAGAGGCCACTTTCACGTCTCCCAAACCCTCTCTCCTCTTCTGAGGTCAGACGTTGAAATATTACTTCTCCTAGGCTACTTTAAGGGTTGTAAACATATGCTTACATACAGACGCGTATGTGTGTGCTCACGTATATTTTCCTTGGTGCATTATTCCATGATTGTTTTATTTTACCTATATCACGGGTTGGCTTCCAAGCCAATATATTTATATGTGTGTCACTTATTCTACGTAGAATAAATAGAAAGATGCATGATAATCTGAATTTTTTATGTCTCACTAAAATCTCAGCGAGCTACTCTTATATAAAAAACGAAGACTGCTTTTGACCGAAAGAATAGTATTTTCATTACTTCTCAATAATAATCTGGCATATGTTGACGCTAACCTGGTAAGCAGGAAAACAGTCCAGCATTTTTAACTCAGGAAGCTTGTTGAGCTATGTGGGGTAAAAAACTACCAGTGATGGTGAATAAGGTATCAAGGAAAGGGTCGTGCCCTCAATCTCCAAACAACACACCTGAATTTTCACCTACACAAATGCATTCCTTTGGTCTAAAGGTGACCAGTGCTAAGCAAGCTCTTTAAATAACACATGTGTGTTAGGAATAAGCAACACCTTGTTTGTTCCAGAAAGCTTGATTCGATCTGAGAAAGTCAGGTGTTTCTGGTGGGGAAGGATTCTAAAGGTGGAGAAGGAGAGAGTCAGGACAGAGAGGAGCTGAAGTAAGAAAACAGAAAGAAAGAAAAACAACCAGGGTTGCAAATCAGGGGAAGAATGGTCACCTACCTGGGGATTGTCCCAACTACTAAGTTATAACTTCAGGTGAATGCAATTAAACTTTTAAAAAAGGCAGATGGTTTCTTTGGGTGGGTGACTAGAACAGGCGGCAGGCAGAGCGCACACCAACACCCCCCACTCCTGGTTTACAGCAGGCATCACTACTCTAGCGGGGGATTCGTTCCCATGGAACCGGGACCCGGCCTCAGATTTCTTCCCTACTCAGCACTCCAGGCAGCCTCTATCGATTGATTACACCTAGGGCCCAAAATGAAATCCAGTTTGACATTCAGTCATGGGAGTCATCATCTCCTTTATGACCAACCGGGAGTTTGAATTTCACAAGTAGACATGAATTGCGTAAGCTGAAAGTTGCTGTCAGGGTTCTTTGTCAGCTTAGTGTTTGCAGAAAAGAACATGTCCCAGGGAAAACAGGAGGTCTCTCTTAGCTGATCAGTCAGGGTCCTTCCATGCCAGATGGGGAGCTCTATGTAGGTAAAAGATTTATTCCCCTTGGGCCCAAGAGAGCAGCCAACCTATAACAAGCCGAGTAGAACTGTCATCGAAATCAACTGTCTAAAGCAATTGGATGAATCTCTAGCGGACAATCAGTATATACTGAGTTTTAATGAATTTTAAAAAGTCATTGCTGGCCAGGCGTGGTGGCTCACCAGGTGTGGTGGCTCACACCTGTAATCCTAGCACTCCGGGAGGCCGAGGTGGGTGGATTGCCTGAGCTTAGGCGTTCGAGACCAGCCTGAGTAAGAGCAAGACCCCACCTCTACTAAAAATAGAAAAACTAGCCAGGCGTTATGGCAGGAGCCTAAAGTCCCAGCTACTCAGGAGGCTGAAGCAAGAAGATCTCTTGAGCCTAAGAGTTTGAGGTTGCTGTAAGCTATGATGAGGCCATGGCACTCTACCCAGGGTGAAAAAGTGAGACTTTGTCTCAAAGGAAAAAGAAATCATTGTCTTAAAACATCTTGTTTGGATAGCACAGTCTGCATACATACCCCCAAATTAGATTATTTTTAAAAGGACCTATTATCTAAAAATAAAACGTAGTATTTTAAAATACAGTAACCATCAAAGACAAGAGAGAGTGAATGTAACAGGAAGAGGATGTGAGTGTCACACTGATGGGTTACGTAAGACGGGGTGGTAGGTGAGGGTGAACCGGCACCTTCTAGACTCCCAGGAGGCAGCAAAGTCAGGATGCCTGGGCAGCAGTCAGGCCAAAGCTTTTCAGCAAACAGCCTGCTTCCTGAGCCCAGGGCACTCTGAATAATCTACCACCACATTTCAGGAAGTGTACTTGGAATTTCAGTATAGAAGTTGTTCTCGTCAAAAAAGTTATGCAAATTAAATTAGAAAGCCTTAACCTGATTTGGCCAGCTTAGTTCAACTGTGTCAGAGGGAGGCTGAACAAGCTCTTCCAGCTGCCTAAGATGTGATAATCATGCTCAGTCTCTCTCTGTCTCTTATACACACACACGTATTCTTACGTACATGCACACACCACCCCCTCACACACGTCACTTGCACGTGAACACTTAAACCCACCTATACAGACACACACACCCCACACACGCTCACACACCTACACAGATGCTCACATTCACACACACCTCTCACACACCTGCACACGCGCCCTATTAATCAGCCCCCAGAGAAGCAGACCCAAATATTGCCCCCTTCCCCGTCATTCAATTTTCCTTCTAAACAAAAACTACTCTCTGTTGATGGAAATCTCTTCCTAAGGGGACCCTCTCCTAAACATCAGGGCTGGGGGCTGTGAATAAGCTCCTGCCTGCTCTGCGGCCGGCCCCTTTACTGCAGAGATGGTGATAGCCTGTTCCTCTGGAGGAATTCTGGCTCAGAACTTTTCTAAGTAGGAGACTCAATTATGCTTCTTATGAGTTGCCTAAATTTGGAAATGGAGCTAAATAAGGAAATGCATTAGTCAATGTCCCTCCCAATCTCCTCCCTTACTCACATTTCAATCTTTTCTCCCCCTGCTTTCTTGGGGCGATTTCTTTGAATCAGTCAACTACCAAATGCAGCAACCACAAACAGGAGGCCAAGTAACAGGAAAGGGAACAATGAGGGAAAAAAAAGGTAAATGTGGCCATGGACGTGGTGGATAGATGGTTAAGGCCCCATGTGCAAGTAAGGACCCTCGTGTGGGTCACACCTATTCATTTGATGCTAAACTCAACAATGTTATTATTGTAAGACTTTAAGGAAAGGACAAATTTTGATATCGAGGATGCTTAGACTTTAACAAAATGCACATATAAATGTCCCTATTTGGTGATTACCGAGGTTTTTTCCCCAAGAATGAGCACTAAGGAAGAAAAAAGATCATGGTCTGAAAGTTAAACTGTATGATCTCACGTAAAGAGTGAAGGCAGAGATACGCAAAGTTACCTTTATGGAACCTTTTGGAAGATAAAATTTGAAACCTACAATTTGACTATACCAAAACTATCTTTACAAATACATGAAAAGAAGGCTTGCTAATGAAGTCTGGCCATGGAGGCAGAGAGGAAGGAGAGGGGTACAGAGATAAGTGTGGGCAATGGTCCGTCGGGGGGTA
>NW_003852406.1:13078685-13103296 GCF_000181295.1 Otolemur garnettii
GGGCTATAGAGGGCAGGCAAATTTCTCAGCTTGTCCAGAAAGTTTAAGTGAGTTAGCATCCTTTGGCTCAGCTCAAACTTTGGGGTGTGGGGTTAACTATGTCCTTTGTCTTAGGAAGAGAGGAGGAGAAGAGGGAAGGAAGAGGAGAAGGGAGGAGGAGGGGAAAGGGTTAGTATACAGATGAGTTAGGCCTCCAACAGCCTGACTTATGTGTGTCCAACTATCTAGACAGGTGATGGTTTGGAGTAGTGGGAGCAGGGGAGAGAGGGAGGACTGAGATGGGAGAGAGGAAGGAGGAACGCCGAAGGGGGAGGAGAGAGACAGAGTCAGATGCAGATGGGAGCTGTGCCTCTCCGGTCAGCCCAGGAGATATCGCTCTGTGGTTAGCACAATTTTTAGTGTTTAATTACAGCTATTGTTCATTCAACGTGAACCCTAAGCCAAGGTTCTCCGAGTGTGGTCCTTAGGCTAGCAGCATCGGCACCACTGGGGGCCCATTCAAAGTGCAAACTCGGGCCTCACCCCAGTTTGACTGAATCAGAAACTTAGGGTGGGGCCCAGCAATTTGTGTTTTAGTAAACACAAATTCAGTCATTCTGATGCGTGATAAAGTCTGAGAACCACTGCCCTAAACACAAGACAGCTACCCCATCTGCAGAGAAATAGCTAGAAAAATTCTCTCTTTGTAAATAAACACAGAATATCCTGGTTTTACACATCAGTTTTGGGAGCTCAGGGGATCTGAGTCTGTCCTCATTTCTTTGAACATTGCAAAGACAAGTGTTTGAGGCCGTGGAGATGAAAGCTGGTTTCTGACAATGGGAGAAAGTCACCAAGGTCATGGCCCATTGTTAGGCTTCTTGGGACCTCTGTCCTCTCTCCAGGTGCTGGGTATATTCTTTCCTATTTTCAGACACTCACAGAAAACCAGGTTTCCTTGTTTTGAGATAGAGATCTACACCTTCACAGCACATTGTAGAAAAGTCCAATAACTCTTCCAGAAAGATTCTTTAGCACTGTGTATAACGTGAGGGTGATCACACCAAAATGCCAAGGTGGCAGATGGCACTAGAAACCCGTGACACTTTCAGCAATGGCTAACGAAATTGTCTCCCTTTCTTCCCATACATCATTCTGGTGCTTGTTCCTATCCTGCTACCACACTCAGACTTGACTTGCAGACAAATGTGGGCAGCACAGTTGGGTATAAAAGAGTTATTGAACGGTGTGATTGAAGGTGTGCAACGTAGCCGGGCAGTTTACAAAAGCAAATCTCTGTGAAGTACCAAGCATCAGAGAGCAAAACAACAGTCCCTGACATCTTTTCAGAGGAAAAAAAGAAGCTGAGTCACTGAGCCTGCGATTCAGGAGGAGGCAAATATATCACAGAACAAAGAATAAACCTCCACCCTGGGTCACAGGACATCGGCCTCAGAGACGCTCAGCAACACAGAAAGATTTGTTGCTTCTGATAAAAGATATCTGTGACAAGACGTACTGAACAAAGCATCATCTGACCCCAGACTAAACATAGCTGCTTTATGAAAGGTTGTTTTTGATGTAATATTGCCAAACACTATTTCTGTAGCTCTTTTAAGAAGAGAGAGACCGGCAAGTGTTATTAAATCTGTGGCAGACATCATTCTAATTTGTGCCTGGGAAGACACATGTCACCGACATCCTGCCTGCCTGATTTGCTGCTTAGGGATAGAAAGTAATGCTGCTTAATAGAATAAAGCCAGTTGCACTGCTGAGAACCTATCACCTTTACAATGGTGCTCAGTATCCTAAGAGGGAAAGAAAAAGAAAAAAGAAAGTGAAACAAACAAACAAAAAACAGGTACCATTTTGGCCTTCAGAAGAGAGGAGGTAAAGACAAGGTCAATAGAAGTTCAATGCCAAAATGTTTGTATTGAGAGAAGTGAATTGGGAGGTGGCAGGAGACGTCTTCATAGGAGAGATGAGCTTTGCTCAGTGGGTGAAATGTCACGAGGTAGTTTGGCAGGAAATGCAGGGGAAACAGCACAACGGCTTCAAAGCTCAGTACTTTTGAAGACAAAATTCAATCCCTCACTTCCATTTGGGCTGAAATATTGGGAAGCAGCAAACTGTCACCAGCAGGAAGGCTGATTCACCAGCAGAGGTGGACATATCGGCTCTGCTGCCCAAGCCCAGTTTAATCCTCCATCCACGGTGCTGAACGCAGAGCAGATGAGCTGTATCCATGCCCTGCACCACAGGGAACTCTCTATCACATGTCTCCTAATTATCTGGCTGACCAGTTACCTCTGAGGAGTCATCTAGGGCTCAAGCAGGTGCCATCAGAAGCCAGCACTGAGTCTGGGGAAGGGCTATAGTTATGGCGGTGGTGGTGTGACTAGGCAGGTCAGCTCGCTGCCAGCCACGAGGAGGATGCAGACGGAATCTTCTGCTTTTTTCACTCCTGGTCCTAAAGCGTCCCAGAGTAGTACTTTCTGGCTGGGCTCTGAGTTTCAACAGTGGCCATCTCAGTTGGTACAGGGACCTAAGGTAGATAGCAGAGGTGCTGGTGGCACGAAGGAGGCCACAGTTACTAAGGAGGTATCTCAAAATAGAACCTCTTCCGTCTCTTTCTGCCAGCTATCACCAGTCAGAGGGGCCCCCCGGCATTCAGTACTATCAGAGAAAGGACTCTGGCACCCAGAGGAAAACCTTTGCAAAAGCCCCAGCATTTAGTTTAAGACTTTTGGCTGCGGTTTCCCAGTTCATGAACTCTGATCTGATATTCTCCAATTGGAAGGAACTCTGATCTGATAATATTTTCTTTCTACTTGCACTGGATGGTAGGATAATTGCATTGGAAGGATGGTGATTTTCAGAGCATCTGTGAAGAATTCTAAGTCTGCTTTTGTGGCCCCGTCTACCATGTATTAGAATGGTTTATGAGCCTGCTGTATCGTCTCCCCCACTAGATCATTACCTCCGCTGGATGCGTCACCTCCACATTCTCTGCCTGGCCCACACCAAAACTTGCACCGGGAAAGCATTCAATAAGTACACCTTGGCTAAAGGAACACAGCAGCAAGAATGCAGGTTCTTCTCATCTCCCCCCAGCTCAGAAGACAGAAAACTGAGGTCTCACTAAGCCTTTATTAATCACCCTCCTACTCACCACGTGCCACGGTGCCCTTTTTCAGATGCTACCCATGCAGCTGTTCCTAAAAGCAAGTGTGCTTTCCAACTTCAACTCCTACAGTGCCTAGACCACCCTGCTGCAACCATTTCATATCCACACACCCTCAGAGGCGACACTGGGGGTTACTCAGGGGAAGGTATCAATTCACAGGGAATGGGAGCTGGGAGCAATAGTCCTGATCACATCGTCACGGCTGCCGAGGGGTTTTGCAGCCCAACGCCATGTAATCTTCTGGAAAAGTGATACGGTCTACTCTACTCCTACCTATTTTCAAGCAAATGGGTTCTGTAATGTCAGGCAGCCCATTGCTATGTCTAAAACTCATTACGAATTGGGTGGTGGTCTCTTCCAGCTACTTGCAATGAAGACCAATAGTAGAGTAACATCTAGCTAGACCAGTGGCTCTCAGAGTGTGGCTCCAGACCAGCAGCAATGGTAGGACCTGGGAATTAGGTTAGACAAGCCGATTCTCAGGGCCCATCCCAGACCTACTGAATCAAAAGGTCTTAGGGTGGGCCCAGCAATCTGCTCTTTATCAGCCCTCCAGGGGATTCTGATGCTCACTGTAGATTAAGAGCCATGGACCTACAGAACGGGAGCAGTGAGGGTCCTGTGTACATGGCAGCTGTTAGTCTAGAATCACCTGTCGGCCTTGGGTTTCCTCCGTACACTGCTGTTTGCCAGGAAGAGCCATTCACTTGGATTCCATACGTCATGTGTACTGTCACCTGGAGAGCACAGGACATGATCTTCACAGACCACTGGGCTCCTGGAAGCTCAGGCTATTTGATTTCGAAGAACTACATACAAGATCCTAATTAATGAATTTGTCAAGAGCTGCTCCCTTTTGTGACGATTCTAGCAGAGACTTCAGTGACAGCCGTCCTCTGTTATGGATTTTAACTGAGTAATTAATAAGATAACAGTTACAAGTGCATGTTAAGTGCATATTATTTCTACTGGATTGGGTCATAAATAAGTAATATAGCTTTTGAAAGGGAATGGGGAGAGACAGTTGAAAAGAAAGACCTATTGGGAGCTGCAGGAGGGAGCTCAGACTTAATTTTAAGCTCTTCCTTCTCATTTCAGTGGAGCGAGCGGTTCTACAGGGATAGGCTGGGCCCATGGTGGGTTCTGTTTTACTTTGTGCTTCAGCTTTATCCAATCATCGACCACCTACCAAAGGAAGACATTCTGGAGACTATCCTCCTCTCCCAGAAATGAAAACCAAAAACTACTCTTTAATGTACCAGAGGTTAGGAAGAAGGAGGAAAATTAGTCAAATTTAAAGAATATTTTACAACATAGTTGCAGAAACTGATACCTAGTCTTTTTCTAGGTACCTGGGTTAACTTCTGCCCCAACCACAAACTCCAGGGCTGCTCCAGGAGTGAGAGGCCTCTCACCTGTTCTGAATCGATTCAGCGCCCTGGGGTGGCATCACGTCCTATGTGGGCCCTGAGCACTGTAGCCGTCACTAGCCCCTTCCTCCATAAGAAAAATAAGTAAATCAAAATCATATTTCATAACTGTGTTGGTATAAAGACAAATAGAACCCAGGCTGGATTTCATTATTCTATATTTGTTATTATTAAATTCATTTTGCTTTCAGATTTGGAAAAAAAATTAAGACAGTTTAGTAGGTCCCTAAAATTATAGTGAACTTATAAGGCATTCATTAAGGCTGCTGTCACAAAGCACCACTAACTGTGGTTCATAAACAACAGAAATTTATCATCTCAAAGATCTGGAGGATGGAAGTTCAAGATCAAGTTGTTGGCAGGGCTGTGTTCCCTCTGAAGGTGCTAGGAAGGATCAGTTCTAGCCTCTGCTCTGGCTGCTCAGAGTCCTTTGTCTTAGGGCAGCATAACTAACCATCACATGGCTCTCCCTGCCTGTGTCTGTCTTCAAATTGCCCCTTCCTATAAGGACACTGGTCATGTCAGATTAGGGACCCACCCAACTCCAGTATGACCTCATCTTAACTCAATTAATTACTCCAACCTTATTTTCAAACAAGGTCACATTCTGATGTGCTGCAGATTAGGAATTTTGGGCAGGGGGACACAGTTCAATCCCTACAAGGGCTCTAGCCCTGTGTCAAATGGTTGTCGCCCCTGCAAGGCCTTTTCTAGGGTTCTGAATGTGAGATGAAGTCTCTAGTCTTCAGAAGCATCAGAAATGCAGAAATAAGGTAAAGGCCTGGGGATAGAGAAATAAGGTAAACGGGGGGAAGAGAGATTTTTTTTTAAAGAGACACTGTCTCTGTCACCCAGGCTAGAGTGCCATGGCATGATCATAGCTTGCTGCAGCCTCGAACTCCTGGGTTCAAGGGATCCTCCTGCCTTAGCCTCCTCCCAGTAGCTAGGACTACAGGCATGCACCACCATGACTGGCTCATTTTAAAGTCTTTTGTATAATGAGATTTTGTTATGTTGCCCAGACTGGTCTTGTACTCCTGGCCTCAATCCTCCTGCCCTGGCCTCCCGAAGAGCTAGAATTTCATAGGTGTGAGTCAGTGTGCCCAGTTTTGTTTTTCGTTTTTTAAAAGATTTATTTTCAGGATCCAAATATACGTCAAGGAAGATTTTGTGTTGGTTGATTCCCCCAGACTGAGTCGGTCCACACAACTCTCCATGCCCTGCTCCATATGAGTTCAGCCCCTGCTGTGACTCGGGAACCTCCCAGGCTTTGACTCAAGAGCAAAACTTCCTGTAGCCCAACGTTTTCATCTGGCGTGCTTACCACTTGTTTCTTGGAGCTGAGCCTTCTTAGAATTGAGGAAGGAAACAATTCCTTTTTTTTTTTTTTAAACTATGTGCTTTCCACTGAGGCAATGTTTTTCTCATCCTCTTTTCCTCATGTTAACTTTTTCCCTTTCCCTGCAACAAACATTCTACTTGCCCCTAGATCTTCAAGGATGATCCAAACCAGAGGAGGAAGAAAGAGAGGCCCCATCTAAAGAAAAAGATTTGTCCATCTCTCTTGGACACCAACCTCCCTTCTCCTCACCTGACTCCACTCCTCTATTGGAGAGGAGAGAAAGAGAGTGAGGGAAACTGGAAAGGATACCCGAGATTATCACTCTCTCTTTCTGCTTTAGTTTTTTAAAGTTACTATCAGCCCATTGCAACAAAGGCCTTTGAATTCTTTCTCAGTCGGCTCAATGGCTTAATTCCCAAAGGATTCTATAAACCCAAACAACTGGTAGGCTCCCCTCCACATTACCTGGCTCCCCCCATTCAGAAGAAAAATCACCTCACACAAAAAGCAGCCAAATAAAGCAGCTCGCCCGAGGGGGCCCATAAAGTGAGAGCTGAAACAGGACATGAACTTTGCCTGTCCATTTAAATTGCAAAAGCTCCAGCTTATTTGCAGACACACAATTGGGTCTGGCAAAACCATTCAGAGTCCTGGATGTGAACTGGCACCAGGGACAATGCCAGTGAGGCTATGTCGAAAGCTGAACTGCCTCTGTGAAACGGTTCTCTCCAGGCAGGCAGAGGTAAGGAACAGCAGTGGCCTTGAAAGTGTGCGTGCCAAGAAAATAAGCACTCAGTGTTTACCTGGACGCACAGCTGAAATCACCCCAGGAGGCTTTTGAACTCCTAGCACAAATTATAATAAAATAATAGCAGTGGTACTCTGAGCTGTGAATCTCTTAGGCTTTTGTTAACTTAAAAGAAAAAAGTGACATCGCTAGGGTGGCACCTGTGGCTCAAAGGAGTAGGGTGCTGGTCCCATATGCCACAGGTGGTGGGTTCAAACCCAGTCCCAGCCAAAAACTGCAAAAAGGAAAAAAGTGACATTGCTAGGAATGTATGTAAGACCGAATGATGTTGTTTCCTTTAACTGTCATCCTCTTAATAGAGCCTCTATGTCTCAGCTGTGGGGGTTTGTGACCATGCAGAAATGGTGAGCGGAATCCTGCTGGTTGGATTCTCTACCGGCAACAGGTGAGCTGGTTTATCTACCAGACTTACCTGAAAGGTGGAACAAACCCTGGCCGAGAAAGTAGTACTTTTTCAGACTGTATACTCAGCTGATTTGTATTTCCTACTCCATGTTCAGCAATTACAAAATGTAAGCTCGAGGCACTACATTCTGCTTGCTCTGTGCAAATGGTGGGGTTTAGAAAGAATGAACGTTCCATGCTCTGGGTTAGCACGAGGAAGACTGCTTGAGGGATCCCTAAACCCTCTCCCAATGCCTCAACTGACTAATCTTACAACACTGACCATTAGCAAATAATGTGGGACAGGAAGAGAAAGTCCAGTGAACCACAATGACTCCGATTCGGTTCCCAGACAGTACATGACACTGCACAGAGGGCCTTGTCCTAGAGAACAGTGGCTTTTGCTTAACGTGCCCTTGAGGTTTTCTTTACTTTGGATGAACTAAGAGCACTTTGCGTCCCTGGAAAGAGAAAGACTGTTTACTCTTGGATCACATGATCTCTGATAATATGGGATTCAGCAGTGGGCTGCAGGGGTCCTTCTTGAGGCCGTGATAACCGAAATCAAGGAAAGTGAGACAGGTATGTGCCTTCCAGGGTGAGAGCTTCCAGAGAATGGCATCAGACCGAATGTTCTCACCAATCCTGCTCAGAGGGCCATGTTCCAGGGCAGGCATTGCTGCTGGTTCTTCCCTGCATGGCCTTGGAATTACAGAAGTTTACAGCTAGGGCGTGAGTGAATCATAATCCCCCACAGCAGGTCTGGCACCGCAGCCTCACTGTAGGGCCCTGGGAGACACAGCCTCATTGGCCTAGTGGGTCTGGGAGTTGGCCGTGGAGGTCGAGCCCTCTCCCTGGAATTTCACCCTCTGGGCCTCAGGGATCTTACTGTCTCCCACCATTTCATTATTCGAGTGGGAGGCCCCAGCCACCTAGTCGTCTTCTCCCACTTTCTGTTGGCCACAGCTGACCTCACCTGCCTCAGATCAACTATACAAAACTCCTCTCGAGCCGAATGCCACTCCTTGCCAAGCTTCCTCAAGATGGGGCCTGTGAGGTCCTTCCCTCCCATCCCAACAAAAGCTCCTCTCATAGCATTTATGTAACTTCTGAAATCCAGCCTCCTCCAGGAAGCCATTCTCAACTGATTAGCAAGAAAAGTCAATGGCTCCTATGGCCCTAACTGATCTATCTATCTATAGCCAGAAGAACATGGCGATCACACAAACCCTTCTATGCCGAGAAACTTTTTTCTTTTGGAAGTTTTTTTTTTTTAAAAACATTACCTTTTAATTGACAGGTAAGGTTGTATATATTAATAGTTTACAACATGTTTTGGGCCAAACTGTTTAACATACGCATTACCTCACCTACTTACCATTTTTGTGATATGAGCATGTAAAATCTACTCTTATGGCAATTTTTAAGTATATAATACATTGTTACTAACTGTAGTCGCTAGGATGTACCATAGGCCTCTTGAATTTATTCCTTCCCTCTAACGGAAATGTTATGCTTTTTGGCCAATACCTCCCAACCCCCAACCCCCACCCCCGCGTCTGGTATCACTGTTTTACTGTTTACTTCTATTAATTTAACTGCTTTAGATTCCTCGCATGCAGTTCGTGTATTTGTCTTTTTGTGTTTGGTTTATTCCAGGTCACATCATGTCTTCTAGGTTTGTCCATGTTATTGCAAATGACACCATCTTCTTTCTAAGAGCTGAGTAGTATCTCACTATGTGCGTGGACCAGGTTTTCTTTATCCATTCTTCCACTGCGGGACACTTGGGCTGATCTCCTATCACGTGAACAGGGCTGCAGTGAACAGGGGCGTGCAGACCACAGAAGTAACTTTATGATATGCGTCTTTATGTAAATGCATTCCCTCCTGACTGATACTGCCTCTATGACACAGGCAAACATTAAACTGATGATAATTTCCTAATTTCCATAGCAAACAGTAAGTAGCTACTTACTAATTGGGCCTGTTTACCCGCCTGCCCTAAAAGAATCATTTTTTAGCGCTTACGTGGAGCCTCAAGCTTGACTAAGGGTATCATAAGAAAACAGGGAACTGAAGCAGGGTATTAACTGAAGTGGAAGACGTGTGAAGTTCAATCACATCATCACTCTGCTAGAGACACTGATGATCTAATGATAAAGGCGGAAACAGACTGAGGAAGAGAGTGACTGAGGTTGACACAAGCAGCATGACCAAGGCACGCTGAGGAGACCTGCCAATCTTTCTGTCCACCTCCTGACGCTGTGAATCTGATCCTGAGCCCACATTTACTGGGAGGCTCTGCCAGGCACACCTGATGCATGGCTGGCCTTGGTTGGACGGGGTGAAGCCATTGTCTCTGCGTGATATGCACGTGCGACCAGGGGGGATCATGGTTTGCAGTTTCTCTCTCCCTCCTGCCCACCAGGGAGAAGGCAGCCTCAGTCCAATTTGATTGTGGGCCTTGTTGTTCCAATCAGAGTAATGGATGGGGAGAAGAAGAGAAGTCGAGAATACCGAATGGGTTAACATTGGGGAAACCGGGGAAGAGGAAGGGCAAGAGCTGGACTGAGGAGCAGGCGGGAAAAGATAAGAATCAGACAGTACTAGCTTTAGGGTCTCAGTTTCTAGAGGGCAGGGCCCACATGCGTGTCGTTGGTCCAGTTAGATGCAGCGAGGCCTCTTGTCACAGGTACAGATGCTCTGAAGGAGGAGCCCAAAGACCTGAGTTTGAGCCCTGCTTCTCTCTCTTAGCAGCTGTGTGGAGCTAGGAAGGTCACCTAGCCTCTCTGAGCTGTGTCCCCATAGGTAACGGAGAAGTAAAGGTATGACATCTCCCTGCACTTGGACTTCTGTGAGCATCAAGTAAGATGAGGGGACATGAACCTGCTTTGTGAACTGTGAAGAATGGCCAGAATCATCCTCAGTGTGGCCACTTGTGCAGCATGACAACCAGCAGCTCAGTGCCTGATCGCAGCGACGGTGGCCGGGAAGGCTCCAGGACTGTTTCCGCTACTAGCCACTCTTCTCTACCCTTTCCTGGTATCTTCTCTTGAGTTGGGAGCCAGCAAGGAATAAACTCAGTCCCAGGAAACCTACTAGGAACTGGACAATTTGCTTACCTCATTTCACCCGGGGCCTCCACCACTGATTAAATGGAAATGCTGGAGGGCGTGATGGGCCGGGGCCAGGATTCTCTTGAATCCAGCCTATGCCTGGCCACCGCGCCCTGGGCCGGTGGTGACTTCACCCACTGGCTCCCAGCTCAATGGACAGCTCTTTCTGAAAAGCCATTTTGTGACTCGGGTTGGGAGCACTCCATTCACGCTGGCTGAAATTCCTTCCCCTTTTGCTCAGAATTAACTCTACTCAGCCCAAAGCAGCCAAAAAGCATCTGAATGAGACAGTAAGAGAGTGGAGGCCTTGCATACCCCAGATTCCTTTCCAGGGGAGTTTTCTCTGCTTTCCAGGATTCCAACAGCATCTCATCCAACCTTGGAGGAGACGGCTAAGTGGGAGCCAAGAGCCCACCTTTTGGAGGTCCCGTTCCAGGACCTATACCTCCCTATGGAACGGCAGTGAGACAGATGTCTACCTGCTGCCTCAGAATCAAATACTTTCCTTTTATTTTTAGTGGCTGAGACCAGAAACCCTGGCCTATTCCCCCTTTGGTCTGAGGCAAGAGTCCTTGCCACTGATTTTCCTAAGAGGCATCCCAGAGGCTGGTCAGCAAGGAGCTGGCCTGCTTTCCTTGGCCTTAGCAAGGCTGGCTCTGCCCTCGCCCTAAGCCAAGCCAACAGAAACCAGGCCCAAAGCAGCACCAGGACCTTGAATTAAGACATAGGCAACTCATTCCACTTTCCTGGCCGCCTCGACACATCTGTCTTGTCGGCCTGTGTCTAAACCTCTTGAGTGATTCCAGCTGCTGAGCCATGCCTATGGACGCAGGGACATTTGGTTTCTGTTAAAACACAACAGATCAGTGTGTTCACCTGCTTCGTTTTTTTCCCTCCTGCACAAGGAAGGGGACAGAGGCGGCCAAAAACTGATGCTGCTGATCTGGAGATTTCCCATCCTGTTTCAGTGACTTCATGCCTTGGACCGGCCTCTGCTGGGTCTTCCAAAGCCACTTTATTTCCTGTGTATGTCCAGCATTCAGCCAAAAAGAATGTACAGTATGAAAAAAATGTCTACTACCCTCAATCGCAGACCCTCTGGAAAAAAATATCTGGAGGGCTTTTAAATAAAAGAAATAATTACAACCTGCTGAGTGCCTTACAGAATTTATGAAACTCGACCTTTTCCAAAATATCATAGTATTTCCTGTGGCTTCTGTAGGCTAAGCCTTCGTGGATTTATAAGTATGTGTCCAACACAGTCTCCAGGCTCCATTTTTTTAAAACCCAAAAGTCAGAATCGAAAAGCACAAATACATCCTCTTGGAAGACAGCATCCCGAAAGGTGTTAAGCTAAAACCCAGCTGTAAAAATACAGGCTGCCAGCTGTCAGGGGTGGTGGGCCCATGTGTACTTTTTTAAATTTTAATGAATGGAGGTTTGATGTTCCAGCCTGCTGCCCAGTTGTAGCTTTTCGGACACCGGCCATGCCAGGTATGCCCTGCAGATGTGTGCAGTCCCGGCTTACAACGCTCTGGTGGGTGGAGAGTGGTTTATGAGCCTTGAGATTCATAAATTCTAGTCTTTAGAACTTGCTGTATAAATGTGGTTAAAAATTGGAAAGGGAGACAGAGAAAACATTCTGAACTTAAACCACCCGTGATCAATGATCCCGACTCCTGCTAGCCTGCCCCAAGAGAAAACGGAAACCTTGTGAAAGAGAAACTCAAGGAGACAGAAGTTGCTCCTGACTTTCCCGAAGCGGTAAAGATCCCAAGCCTGTCTGGGTCCGTCATGCGTGACGCCTTTTTGCCACGTGTGGACAGACAGGATGACATGGAGGGCAGTGCAATTCACTGGACGATTCCACCTCCTTAGACCATCCCCACTACATGGTCATCAGAAGCGTTTTCCTTGGGTGGTTCTGAATAAACAATTAGGATTATTATTTTGACTTCATGCTTTTTGGTCACCCGCTTTTGTTCCGCCTGAGGAACTAGGGACTTCATTTCTAGTGAGGATAGGTCCAATTCCATATCAAATTACTCTGAGTAGAATACCGAGCACAAACTCACTGCTTGCTCCAGCTAGTGTCAGCCTCAGGCCGAACCATGAACAGATCACCCTTTCTGCTCACAGCCCCGGTGAGCCCCTTTTGTTCCTCTGCAACCCCCATCAGTATAGGGTCCCCCGCTAAAGCTTAGGAGCAGCCCAGGCTCAAAAATATTCTCTTGCTCAAACCGAGATTTACCTATGAATTCTCTTCTCTAAGGAACCAAGAAAGTCATTTCTGCTAAGGTGAGAGCAGCTGAGGATGGCCCAGCTCCCAGATAACAGCCATGTTTTAATTCTCAAGGGAGAGTTAAGAAAAAAAAAAGTTGGAATTCTTGGCACTAAGCCATGTTGATGCAGGAGATGTTTTTAATTGGGAGGTGGGCATGTTCGTTTTTTCTTATCCACCAGCTTTCAGGAAGCATTAGAACGTTCCCTGGGAGATGGAGGCATAAGGATGAACTTGCTCTGCTTTGTTACAGGGTTCAAGGGACTAGAAGTCCAGCGAAGATAAAGAAGCAGAATGCTTTCAACGGGCCTCACTTTATTTACCTTTGGCCTATCAAATTATATTGGCCTATCAAAATATAAGGCAAAAATAAACAAATAGAAAAAGGCATACAAGTATTTTTATACAAAAAGGAAAATGCTAATATACCCCAACCACTTGCCAGAGACGCTTTGTAAACTACCCATAGTTTGGAACTGCCTCCGCCTTCTCAGGGCTTCAGACTTGGCAAGGCATTTCCATGTGGACCGCAAGAACGGCTTCTGTGCATAAGGACAGGTGGTCAGACACACGCATGGGACGGCTGGGAGGCAGATCAAGGCGCAGAGTGGAGTGCGCAAACAGGCCGCGGTAAGCTCTCAGATGAATTGTCTTGGGCACCCAGTTAAGCTACAAATCAAATAGGTAGAACCTTTCTTGTTTCTATGCTTCTCCTTTAGGGATCAAATTCTTAGTAAAGCAATTCAGGAAGAAAAAAAAAAATAATGCTTCTTTGTTTCTAGGACTTGGCCCTTTGTTTTATAATTAATATAGATTCCCACCCAATGCATAAATGTTTAAAGCATCATTTATATTGCATCGCCCACTTGTTAAAGTTTAAAATGTTGCAAATAGCCAAGAGTCTGTGCTTTAGTTACCAGCAAACTTGCTCACCCCATGGTCTTAATCTCTGGCAAAGAGTGGCATAAATGAACCTCTGGGTAACTGTCTCTTTGCCACACCTTCTCCACCATTACAAAATAAGATAAAAAGATCTGGTTTAAAGTCAAAGCCTAGTTTAAAATATTTTAAATATGTACATACACGTGCTGGTCTGAAATGTGTGTGTGCCTGCACACAAATGCACAATCTATAGGATACAAAAATGTTGTATACAAATATTTTTATACAAAAAGGAAAATGCTAATATACCCCAACCACTTGCCAGAGAAGCTTTGTAAACTGCCCATAGTTTGGAACTGCCTCCACCTTCTCAGGGCTTGGCCCTATACAACAAAACCAATTTTGTTGTATACAAAAATGGATTTTAAAAGTGGTCCTATTGTACCAGTATTGGTACAATCAGCAAATAAAGACATGAGGCAATATAAACTAGCCCCTTCAGACACAGGCATTACTTTATTAAGGAGAGAATGGGTTCAGAGATTAAATGGGCCTTCCGCTTTCAAAAGGTCATTGCAAATAAAGAGGTTTCTCCACCAAATAAAGAGGTTTCATGTCTCTTTGGTTTACACGTTAACTCGTGGGTGGATTGTGCAGCGACTCTCAATCAAAGCAGCCTCTTTTTTTAACTTGTCCTGAGCTTTGGTTCTTCAGTGGGTACAATCTGGGCTCCTTACCTGTTCCTAAGGACCCAACCAGCTCCTGGTTTAGTAACTGAGTCCCTGTCAGGTTCTATTCTTGTCCCCCTTCAAGGCCTCCCACAGTTGGTTCCCCCCCGGTTTCTTTCCTTTCCTCGTAATCCTCTTGAATCTCACTCCATCTCACCATCAAAATTATTAGGCCATAAGGATTTCTGACTGTTAAGGGGTTGTAATCGTGCAGGAAGCCTAGCATTGACTATGGGAAGTTGGGGTGTGTTTTGGTAGCACCTAGTTACTGAAACGCCTCGTAACTAGTGTTCAAATTCACCTAGTTTGTGGTGTCTGAATTCTGGAATGTTTTATAAAGAGGAGGGACTCCACAGTTGCGAAGAAGAGTTTCCCAGGTTACGTTCATCAAGGTATAAGGGATTGTCAATATTCTGTATAATACTCTTTTTTTTAAATTACATGATAGCTGTGTACATTAATGCAATCATGGGGTACAGTGTGGTCTTTTCATATACAATTTGAAATATTTTCATCAAACTGGTTAACATAGCCTTCATGTCATTTTCTTAGTTATTGTGTTAAGACGTTTATATTCTACTCTTAGAAAGATTCACTTGTACCCTTATAAGATAAACCATAGAAATGATCCCTCCAATCCCCCTCCCTCCCCATATTCTTAGGCTATAATTAGGTTATAGCTTTCACATGAAAGCTATAAATTAGCTTCATAATAGGGCTGTGTACATCGGATAATTTTTCTTCCATTCTTGTGACACTTCGCTAAGAAGAACATTTTCCAGCTCCATCCATGTAAACATGAAGGATGTAATAGTTACTCTTAAACTTTAGTAATCATAAGAATCACCCAGGGAGCTTAAAGTTCACATTACTAAAAGCTACCCTCAAAGATTCTAATTCAGAACTTGTAAGGTACAGTTGAGGAGTTGTGGACTTTCTCTCCTGTGTTTTCTTTCTTGGGTGGAATTTTAAGAATCATTGTTCCATACCTTCACTGGGTGACATCCATATATAAATTACAGGTTTTCTTTTCATAGATACCATTATCGTTATGAAAATATTTGCAGTCTCTAAAAAGTCTAGCATATCCCCTACAATCTCTTTTGCACCATTAATTCTTCCAGTAAATTATTTCTATAAAACCCAGACGTAAAAGTTAACGTAGCCTGATCCAGATTGAATTACCACAAATTGCTTTGAGCAGGGATAAAAAGCAAATTAATGAGGTTTCTGTAAATGCTTGTTTTTTCCTAACTACTATTCTAAGGTGGTAAGTTATGATGTATAGTCAAATATTGAACTGTGTTAGCTATTTCAGGAGATTAATTTATAGGCTATTTTTACACTAGCTAGGAGAGGGAGAATAGAGTTGATGATCAATTTGAGCAACCCTGGCCTTCATGAAGGAAGTTTGGCATGAAAAAGTGGATGTGAACCAGAATTGCCTGGATGAACATTGCAGGGTGTCTGTTAGCGCCGTTAGATGGTGTCACCTTTTATCAGGGGATAGGACAGAAAGAAAATTTTCCCCATGGTTTTAGGCATCTGAAGATTTCAATCTAAATAAGCACAATACGATAATAGCTAGTGGTAATCAAGCTCTTTCCATGTGCTGGGTACCTTACTTTTGTTATTTCATCCTGCCTTTACAACACCCCTAAAGATGGATCCTATTGTCAACTGCAGTTTACAGAGGAGGAAACTGAAATTAAAAGAGGTTGAGTAATTGGCTCAAAATACACAGCCAGAAAGTGGCACAGCTTAGGTTGCCTCCAAAGCCCAGGAAACTCAAGCTATGTCTACACTTGACCAAGGACTCACTGTTCACACTGCCACTGCTCTCCCCACACAGTAATTCCTTTGTTTTAGGCATCAACTAGCTGAATCTTACAGTTTGAAAAGTCATGTCGAATGAAAACTCTCCAGATAATTTCTCCCTCCCTCCCTCCTTTCCTTCCCCTCTCTCTTTTTTTCCTCCCTCCCTTTCTTTCTTTCCTTTCTCTCTCTTCCCCCCCCCATCCTTCTCTCTCTCTCTCTCTTTCTTTGAGACAGAGTCTCACTTACCACCCTCAGTAGAGTGCTGCGGCATTGTAGCTCACAGTAACCCCAGACCCTTGGGGTCAAGCAATTCTCTTGCCTCAGCCTCCCAAGTAGCTGGGACTATAGGTGCCCACCACAATGCCTGGCTATTTTTAGAGACGGAGGTCTTACTCTAGTTCAGGTTTGTCTCAAACCTATGAGCTCAGGCAATCTGTCCACCTCGGCCTCCCAGAGTTCTGGGATTACAGGCATGAGCCACGGAGCCTGGCCCAGATAATTTTCTGGAGAAAAGGGAATAGCAAAGAAAAAAATCCCCTTTAAAATTTTGCTTTTAATATATTTTTACAAACATATTTTGGCCCAATTGCCACTGCACTCAGCCTTGTCTGATCCGGTGACCAGCCGTGCTGCTGCTCTGGGCAGCCTAGCCATTAGACTCTCCACATATAAGATCTTTATAGGAGAGAGGACATCAGACTGAGATTAGGTTAGCAGAAAAGGAGTGAAAGATGACCGTGGATACTCATCTATTTCCTTTTGTGATCAGCATGGAGAAAATAGTTTTAGAAATGTATTTCCATTTTTCGCTTTAAAAATACTTGTATCCCCTCTACTGAACGCAAGGAAAAGTAGCATTCAAGGTCCTCGTAGCTGCTTTACCAACAGAGAACTGGCTGCTTCTCTGGGTTACACGGGCCATGCCCCTGCCACGCACGTTTCACAGACAAAGGCACCTAGGCCCATAAGCAAAGTCACCCAAGGGTGAAGGGCAGGGAAGCTTCAAGCCTCCTCGCCCCTAGGTTGGGCACTTCTCTCATTACACCATGATAAAGGGATTACTTTGTTCTGGGAGGACTTTGCTGGTGGAAGGCATTTCAAAGCAGGCAGTGATCAGAGCAGAGAAGAAAGGCAGGAGGGGGCGGAATACAAGACCGCATAGAGGATTTTGGAGACCAGGAGAGCAGGGAGGGGCCGCAGTCACGGGTCCTGTGGGGCCCCTAAGATCCTTCAGCTGAATGTCCTTTCCCGCCCCCCAGAGTGGCCTTGCTTCCCCACACCCTCTCCCTGCTCCACCTCATTCTGCCTCCTCCCACAGCGATTTCAACCGGGTTGTCATGTATTGATAACTTATGGCAAATAACATCAGGAGGAATTGGCAGGTGCGGGGGAAGATGGGTGGTAGAAATAAGTGGGGCTAGCAGGAAAGGGCTCATCCTCCTCATTATCATTATTATTTAATTATTTTGTTATTACAACAATAAATAATAATAATGGGACTGGTAATAATGACAATAAGCTAACATTTAGTAGGCCAGGCACTGTGCCAAGCCCTTAAGATGTGCAGTTCTATTTAACCCTTATGTTATTCGGATCAGTAAGATCCGTATCCTGCTTTGCAGATGAGGACCTCAGGGTGTAGAGGGGTGACCTCCCCACGACAAGGTCAGTGGGCAGGTGAATGATACTTCTAGGATCCAAACCCAAGGGTCTGACTACAGACTTCTTTCAGAGCACCGCATACCCAGCCTTCAGGGGCATCACCTTCCTGCATCCGCACAGCGACAGGCTGCGCTGGGTGCTGCATCCGCTTTTACAGACAAGGACGCTGAGGCTTGGACGGGATAAGGAGTCTGCCCAGGGCGAAGGGGCAGCACTGTAGTTCAGAAACAGGACTTCAAGCCACTCTGAGCAACGGCACAGACTGCTCTGTGACACACAGAGATAAGGACGGGACCTCAGGTCTCATTCCTGTGACTGCATGTCCCTGTTAGAGCAGAAGAGTTTGGGAAGAGGGTGGGGAACCGATAGTGTGTGTTAGGAGACAGGGACGCTGGACACATGGAGACATCTCCTGGGTCCCCATGGCTGGAGAGAGGGGGCAGCAGCAAGGGACCAGAGAAGGGTCTTCTGAGCGAGGGTGGGGTGGCTTTGACCTGCTAAAGAAAACCGGGGAGGGAGAGGGAATGCAGGAGTGAGGGGAGAATAAGGAGGAGAGCAGGGTGGGCTGAGCCAAGAGCAGGCGGCAAAGAGAGAGAAAGCTCTTAGCACAGCACTAACGAGGAACATTTCAGGCACCAACACAAACCCACTGGAGCTCAGCCGCCCCCGACTCCCCTCATTTCCTTCCCCGATGGCACGACTGGAAGCTCGGATTTCACATCCCCTTTTCCTTCTGGGTGATGCACCCTGACAAATACAGTATGTAAAGCGCAGGGACGTGTGAAAGGAAAGCGTGGCCAGGGTTGTTTTCCATCTCCCAATAATAGCGGTTCAATTTGGTACCTAAATAAACAATCTATTTTAGTGGCTCCCCTTTGATATCGCCAATGTTCCCTTCTGTTATTTCTGGCAGTTCCCAGTCCTGTGATGTGATTAGAGAGGATGATTACACTTACATAACAGCATCAAATTAATTTGCCGCCGAGAACAACAGCGGTAGGAAATCATTGGAGTTCTCAAATCGCTCCCCCCGCCCCCCACCAGCCTCGAGTTTATTTAAGTGACATCAAGGGATTAGAGCGAAGTCGGTCAGTAGAGCACTGCTGGGAAAACAACCAAAACATCGACTCTGACCTTGTAAACGAAACAGGAACACAGCAAATAATGAAAAGCGCTGGTCCCAGGCCTGGTGCAGAGGCCATCAGATGAATCAGCCTCCCTAACACACACTTCCGCAGAGGGAAACACACTGTACCTTTCAGCGAAGATTAGATCCATTTTCTGGGGTTACGTCCAGCCAACCAAGGACTGTCAAAACCAAAGATATTTGAGATTTTGCTTATGTTTCTTTTCTTTTCCTTTTGGCCCTTTTCAAAAAAAAAAAAAATTAAAAGTTAACTTGAATTTTTACTCTCTGAGCCCTGATCAAAAAGCCAGGAAAAAAAAAAGGCAAATATTATTGCTTCTGTTTTTCTCAAAGATATGATAACACAGCTCAGAAAACTGTAGCTTACGATCTTGCCAAAGGCCAGAGGTTCACCACAGAGGGCAGCACGTGGATGGCTCGGGAAAGGGGCTCGTGTAAGTCCTACCCACAGTTCTCTGTTTTGACACTAACCTTGGACAGTCATTTAAACTCTCCCAGCCTTGGTTTTGTGAGCCAGGAAAGCAGATATTACCGTCTCTCATCTCTATTACAGGGTTGGTGTTCACCCATCCGTTCATTTTGTTCATCCTGTTCATCCATCCATTCAACAAATACTTATTGAACACCAATTCTGTCTCGGGAAATGTGCTGGCCCCTGGGAAGACCAGCTGACACAGTCTCAGGCCTAGGAGCTCATGTCCTCGTGGAAATTAAGCCAGCCTCTGTGTACTGAGGGCCTGTGTGGGCAGGTGCTGACCTTTCCACCCTTTGTCCATTATTATATTTAAATCTTACAACCGTCCTGCAAGGGTAGGTATCACTATCTCTATTTTGCAGATGAGGAAATCGAGCCCAGATGCATTAAATAACACCGGGCCAAAGCATGTCAGTTTTCAACACGACTGGAATTCAAACCCAAATCTGAATTTAAAGTTTTCTGAATTTAAAGCCATACTGGGTCCCTTTATATTTGGGGGGAACCTAATACATCCTAAAGTTTTCTGCTATAACAAAGAATTATTTTAAGTGCCTTTGCACAAGCTGTTCATATAGTAGGCAGAAATCATCAAGGCACACATCTTTATGGCTTGATTCCAGTGATCACAGCAACACACGATTCTTTTCAAAACAAATTCACTCCCATTATCTCATCTGATCCCTGAATAATAGCATCATTGTGATACATGAGGAGCAGGGGTTATTATTCCCCCTGGACAGATGAAGAGGTCAACGCTGAGCAACTGGCTGAGACCCCGACCTAGAACTTGACCATTGGTCAGTGGCTACTCGATTGCCCCTCACCCTCAGTCTCCTCTCCAGGGGTCTGAACAAGGGTGGGTCGATGTTTTCAATTTTGGCTTCACTAGATTTCTGGATGCTGCGTATGTTGTGCTGGTGTTTAGGAGGCCAATGTCATCTCCCGTTTGGGAAGGAATCCACATTTGCAATATAGCATGGTCTATTTTTACACTTGTCGACTTTGAAAATCGGCTGCTCTTCTGTCGTTTGAGAACGTGTTGCATTTTCCCATCTTTTGTTAACATCATCATCATTCACTAACGTGGGGATTTCACTGCGCGCTCCCCACTTAGTTCTTTTGTGTGACTGCTCTTAACATCAACATATGGGGTTTCCACAGTTGGGGTCACCCCAATTGGATAGTCTGTGTTTCAGAAAGACTCATGCTAAGTCCAAATTTAGCTAATCTTTCTACCTGAAGTGCTTGGCCCTCTTACTTTACACCCCTCCGTCCTTCTTCAAGGCCAGCACAACTTCCATGCCCTTGTTGATACATTTCCACAATACCTCTGCCACACTCCCCTTGTTTTGAATTTCTAAAGCCTATAAATTATCAGAGGTTTACTGCATGGGCACCTGGGAGGGGCTGTGGTCCTAATCCCTTTTTATAGAGATGAGGAGACCAGAACCCAAAGAGGGCAAACAATTTTTTGGTTGATGCTAAAGCTGGAACTAGCACACCTGCTCTCTTGCTTCTTGAGGTGACCATGGCTTCAAGTGGACGCCTCTGCCTTTCTGCCCTAATGCCTTTGGAATACAGATTGTGTGCACACACTCTAGAAAGGATGTTTGGTCTTATTACGCCCATAAGCTCAGTGAGCTTCTTGAGGTCAAGAATCATTGTCATCTCTGAATCTCATAGCATTTTTCACAAGCCCAACGCGTAGTAGTTGTTCAACAAATAGTCTTGGGATAAATACCTTCTCTTTATGGAAACCATTCATCTCTTTGTCTGTAAGGTTGTTTACTAACTTGGCCCCTGCTGGTTCCCTCGATTGCTCTTACAGAAGTTTCCTTTGCCGCAAATCCCTCTTTCACGCCATCCCCACCTCTGCAGAGAACTTAGACTTCTGCATAACCTGCATTCATTCATCCACTCCTTCATTTATTCAGCAAATACTTATTGAGCACCTGTTCTGTGCTAGGCACTCGGCTAGGTGTAGGGGATGTGGTGATGAGCCCTGCCCTCCTGGGGCTCATTATCCCTCAACATCACCTTCTCCTCCAGAAATTCTCTCTTTGATGCCACTATTTAAAACTGAAAGAAACGCAGAATAAAAATAAGCTACTTTTAAAAATAATATTATACCAGTACCCAAAAGGCAATGTTTCCTACCATTAGTCGTAAAAGCAGATACTGTTTTTGATACTATGATACCCAGTTAAATTTTAACCCATAGTTTAATATCGATTTGGTTGCCAAACGAAGCACACTAATAAATGTCATTTTAATATATGTCTTATAAATGGCCGTTTCTTACATAATTAAAGTAAATTAAGCCATGCGCATCACTTGTTAGATGGAACTCATTCAGAATTTATTATTATAATCCACGATATTAGTAAACATTGTATTCAATTAATTTTGTAATAAAATCTTTAACACATACTTCTCTGAAATGACAAATGCATTTAAAAACATTAAATCGCTTCATTGTGCATTACACGCAAAATGATCAGATGATTGAAAAAATTTCCAAGTAATACATATTACTATGAAATGAGTTCATCAATTTGGGAGTGGTCGGGGAATGCTGTTCTAAACTCTTTCTATCTGCCCCTGCCCTTACCATGTTTGTTCCTTCTTCAAGACAGCTGTCCCTCTCAGCTCCATTGATCATCCTTTCTCTCTCCTGGGTCATCAGTCTTCCCCTTTTTCCTTTTCCTACATCTACAAATGTTACCAGGTCTCCCTATTCTAAATGGCCAGCCAGCTGACCACAAGCAGCATCAGGAAACCTCCTCCTCAGCCCTGTCTTCTTTTCAAGCTGCCACCTTATCCGTAGTATAAACTCCTGGGAAGGGTTATTTTTCAGCCTCTCCTATTCTCCTTTTTCACACTCTCCCTGGATTATCATGGCTACCCTCCACCCTCAGAATTCCAACATCCACCCAAATGGAGATGAAAAGTACACAGCATGGTATTCTGCGGCAGTACAGACATTGCTAGCTGATCGCCACTCTCTTTTCCAGGATTGTCTAGTCCTAGAGCACAGGGTGCTCCAGGCAGGCCCTTCCTGTTGATAGAGCCAGCCCTCTCGGGGAAGGCTATTTGCCTTCTTTGACCCACGTGTCAATGACTCCCCAAATCTGTCTGCGTACTGGAGTTCTCAGAGCCTATTGTCAAACAGCCTTCTAGACACTTCCTTTTGTTCACCACTACCATCCAGCACAGTGCCTGGGGGCAGGGTGAACACTCAGTAATGCTCCATGCAATGATAAGCGTGTATTTGGTGACACTACCCACTCAGATAGTCTCCACCAGCTTGCCAGGTATAAAAGTGAGACTCATCTATTTGCACATCTCTTCTTTCAGAGTTGGGGTGGCAATTTGCCAGGTCTCGAGCACAGGACCCATTTGTAACAAGTTACACATTTTGGCCAACAGTTCCACAGTTTCACCCTTGAGTTCCTTCAAAACTCTTGGGTGGACGCCATCTGTTCTGGTGATTTATTTACACCTAGGGTGTCATTCTAGGACATCCTGTCCATTTGCCACAGCTTGTTCCAAGACTTTAGACTTCTCTGTTTTCAAATACAATTGGGGAGTGGGAATCTTCCTTTCCATCTCTATGGTAACAGCTAATGCAAAAAATTCGCCATGACTCTCAACTATTTTTTGCTCATCTTTTAAGTGGCGATGATTCAGTGAATCCAACCGATCTAAGTGCTTCTCTCATTTTTTACTGCCATTGGTACACAATAAAAGAATGCTTTCTGATTGTCAGAGAAGTTCCCTACAAAGTCATCCTCGGATTACACATTTGTCCTGAAGCACTATGTCAACTGATTCTCTAAAGTGCCAACTGATAAGTCCAATGGATTAAGGAACTTTCACACCTTCCAGCTCATTTAATCTTAATTAAGAATCTGGAGGGATTGATAAGAAAAGCTAGATAGAAGCCATTTTACAGACAAAGAAAACTGAGGTTCAGAGTGGCCAAGAGATTTGAATGTCACGTAGCATGTGAGGAGCTGGAACCATTCTTTAGGTTTACAATCCAGTGGTTTCTCGGTTTACATTCCAGTGGTTTTTTCCCTTCTACACCTTGATTCAGTTGAACTGCATCAGCCTATCCTAAGCCAATCAGATGTTCAGTGAGCGGTCATTAGGACAACTGGAAAGAACTAACTGACGTCAAGATGGTTGATTCAGTGGCCACATGTAGCTATGGCCTCATGTAACAAAAATGCACTCTGCTAAGAAATATTCCCCAAGGAGCGCCGGAGAGAGCATTCTGACAGTCCTGCCTCCCAGAGGCCGGCCCACACGACATTTGAGGGTGAACATCACCACACAAGTACATACACAGCCTCGTGCACTCCAAGGCTTGTTCTTGAAAAGCTCTTGTTGCTGGATGTTAAGACTTATTCAATTCTCACCATAGGAAACCTCCACTGGAATAAAAGTGAGGTGAACCTAGGGGCTGCCTCTAGCACCCGATCCGTCACCAATGGGGGGCAGCTTTGAGTCAGCAGCAACCACAATTCCCACACGGAAATCGTGAGGAAGCCGAGTAGCTGGACGGATCAAACACCGGCATTGCATCTTTAGGATCACAATTTGTGCACAGCTGCAGTTCTAGACCTGCCCCATCTCAGGTTTGCCCCTGAACATAGAGAGATCTGCCTCTGATGAACCACTGTGGGGTTGGCCTCCAAGAACTGCATGACAAAGGGCACCCAGTGGACCTTAGAGGCAGCCAGTTTCATTCTTCCTCCTCTCTATTCTTTTCCAATATTATCTTGCCAGTTAAGACAATCTAAGAATAGAAAGAAATATTTAACCACCTTTAATACAAAGATTGTGCGTGTGTGTTTGTGGGGGGGGAATGTCATTTGCTATCTTGTTTCTCCTCCCCCCCAAAATAAAATACAAAATAATTTGTTATATATATTTAATTTCTTCTGTACAAAGATTAGTCTGCTAGTATTTTGGACTTGCCAATCATTCAACTCAGCCTTTTACATTTTTTTTTATTATGTATAACCTTAGAGTGTGTGTGTTTTCAATATAATTTCCAATCCGAAGCCCCTGAGTATTTTATAAAAAGTTCAATTTGTGTTTTTTATTTTTTAAAAAAGGAATTCAATTTGTTTCACTACAAGCCCTCTGAATTGTTTTTTTTTTTTCCTGATGTTTCTGTACCTTCCTTTGGAAGAATAAAACACCCCCCTAACAAATGTCAACTGATTTCTGGGGTGGAGTTGCTGTGGAGGGGCTGAATGTGGGGTAAACTTGCTCTGGCACCTAGCTGATTGTCTCCTACATTGAGCATTTGCTAATGAAGGGAACCTCAGTATGGGACCAAAAAAAAAAAAAAA
>NW_003852406.1:13103354-13173115 GCF_000181295.1 Otolemur garnettii
CATTGAGCATTTGCTAATGAAGGGAACCTCAGTATGGGACCAAAAAAAAAAAAAAAAAAAAGGATTCCCTTGGTCTGTTAATTTATTTGGAATAATTCATTAGCTGACACTTTTAGCTGTGAATTTAGCTGGTAAATCCCAGGTCACCCTAACATTATGTGGAAAGAGGATAGTTCAGTTTTTGTGCAAGAACTTCAGGAGGCTGGATTAAAGTCCTCACTCCCACCCTGACATGAGGGAGCTTGTTAATAAAGAGCTCTTTGGAGCCTTTCCTTTGTACAGGCACTGTATGAATATTTATGGAATATTTCATCTGTAAACAGCATTAAAATATAAACAGAGCATACCAAGAAATAGGAAGGCCATTTTTACCTCATACATAGCAGGGCTGTGAAAACACTGGGGCTCCATTCCTGGTTAAGAGCTAAGGAACAGCAAAGAAGGAGAAATTATTTGCTTAACAAACCAGAGGACGGCAAATCCTGTGATCTGGCGGCGCTTTGGTGTTCTTGTTAATCAAGCCTTCTGGGTGATTGAACGATCTATGCACGTCAGCACACCCAGACACAGGCACAGACACACACAGACACACAGACGCAGGTGCCCAGTATTTGTTACCATCCACATCGGTTGTCTGAAATCGCTTCTTTTGTAGATAAAAAGCAGTCGAGTATCAGAATCTGTGTATGGCTCAACCTAATTAGTGCTGCCCCAAATTTCTGGCCCTTCCCCTTTCGGGCAAAGGGAGGGGTAGGACTATGGAATTGATGTTTAGCCGTGGGCTCCAGCTAGCAAGCTGAGCAGGAAAGGGAGGAGAGAGGGGAGTGGAATGAAACCTTCACGGAGCAACTGCTGCAGATTCCAGAGGCAGCACCTTCCTCTTCAGAGGCAGTGGGATGGAGGGTGTGGGGGTGCCAATCAATCTGTACACCAAAGGAACTTCTCGCTTGCCAGCGGTGGCTGCGTGTTCTGATTGTAAACCTCTGCTACCCGTTACAGATGTACTACCGATTTTCAAAGGCATTAGTTTATAATAAAATACACTCAACAAGAAAACCACCCAGAACGCAATGAATCATTCTTTGATGATTCAGCAGGTGCTTCAGGATCCTATGGCGCCTGAGGGTTCGCATTACAAACATCAATTATTTTATGGTAAATGTGCAGGAGAGCTAGTTCACTAGACGGACTAGTTGAGAAAGTGCTAGACACCCCTCTTTTACAATATATATATAAAAAAATAATGTTCCAGTCTAGCCCTTTACTGCTTTCAATGTATTTTCCAAAACGTTGTTTCTATTCTTTGCAAATATGGCTCATTTATCAGCTTGGAGAAGTACCTCTTCTGCGGTATGCCTGGGTAAGTAAAACTGAAATTCTCTCATTTTTTTATGAGCCATTTTTGGGGTAGACTTCTGTTTTTCTCCCTGATGACTTAGGGATGCCTATAATTAAATTCAAATCACGACAAGATTAGTTTGATCTGACAAAGTCGATACATTATTATTTTAAAACTCTGAGTCAGCCGGCACCCTTGTTTTGCTTCGTTTTGAAGACTCCTGAAGACCAGGAGGATGTGAATTCACTACACTCAAAGTCAATTGAAAATCGGGTTTCTCCCTCCTTGAAAACCACCATGGTTGGTAATGAAGAAAATAGATCAGTCCTTGGAGATCAAGTTCTGGAGCATTTCTGAAATCAAATGAATCCAAAACATCTGCAAGAATTTTGTCTTTAAAAACCCAGGTGTCTGAGACACAAGGGGAAAAGAAAAATATACCAATACAGCTTTGTCAACCACAGTTTCGAAAAACAGGTTTCTAGCAGAAACAAAATGTCAAAAATAAAACGCAGTTGGCTTTAGGAGGCTTTATTTTCCATGGTGACGCTTCCTTTTGGTGTTCAAGAAAGAATGGAATTTTTAGGTGAGTCTTGTCAGATTTTCCAAAAGCGCTGCTAACCAAAATGAGGGGATTCCGGGCAAGCTGATGTCTCCAGGAGGCTCAGCTCTGGCCTGGGTTTATTATAAGTTTCTGGTTCTTCTTAATTTACATTTTAATGGTGGTAAACCTAAAGCAGGCGAGGTTGGGGTATATGAGGTCTGACAATGAAGTTCTTGAACTCAGCCCTGAAAAGGTGCTACATACCTCACTGCTGAGTAGCCCTGTGGTCCCCTTTGAAGTACTCCCCTTGGGAAAGTATGCAGGACTTCAGCCCGAACTCTACCCTTCAAAGCAATTTTAGAATTCTTTTCCTGGAATATCCATCAGAGCTGTCATCATATGAGTTCTGACCATTAAGTCTGCAAACTTGTCCTAGGAAAAGTGGCCCGAAGGGTGGGTCAGGCGCGGACGTGGGTGCATAGCTTCCCAATGACGTATGGAACACTTTTTCTAGAACGGGTTCACCAACTTAATTGTCCTGCCTCAGGAGAGGTGAATACTTGAAGATAGATGTGTTGTTTTTTTTATCAAATGACAGGCTTTGGGCCTTGCCCCATCTATGGAGAAAGATCAAGGATTTGGAGGAAGGACCTACTCCTATAGATTGTGCGTTTTTAAAGACATGTGTGGTGCATACACACACGCTCACACACAACGAGGGGGTGCCTCCGGGTTCTTGCCCACGTACACGGATTGACTCCACTTATCACGAGATGAGCCTACGCTCTATGGAATGCAATTTTACTTGAAGCAAATGTGGCATGGCAGCTACATTTTATTACAAGTTCAATATCAAGATGATGTCTCCAAGAGGGACACTATTGGTATTTTGTTTCCCTTTCTCTGTTAGACATGGCCTAATGGGTTTAGAAAATGACATTCAAGAAGCTGCTTGGCCAATTAGAATTTCCGTTACCCGATTCTTGAAGGACATAAGCATCCCTAATTGTGTGCTCAGACATTTTATGAAGTTGTTTGGAGTGCTGAAAGCCTCTTAACCTTCACGTAGACCCATATTCATAAAAAAAAAAAATGTTTTCAGGAAAAAAAAAAACCCAACTGGGGGAACAAAGCATTTAATTCCAAATAAAAGTTCTATTTATTTCCCAAATGCACAGACTCTTCCCAGCCTACCGAGGCAAAGACAGGCTGCGGATGGTGAACGTAGCTTAGGAAAATCGCACAGGTTTTTTCCCCAAACTTTCTCCACGACGTTGCAAATGCTGTTCTGAGTAGCTGAGAAAGAAACACAGCAAGCACGGTCCTGCCAGGGACAGAATCGATTCTCAAGCCACTTTTGAGAGAAAGAGCTCAACAAATATGACTTAGATGTTTCCACTGTCCTGGAAACATGTGCCTTGGGTTAACTGGTCTTTGGAAAGATTTTAAGAACAGAGTCTCCTACCAGGCAAATTACTTCAGGCAAGGACAAGACTCCCTTAGCATCCAACTCCTTTCCATTAACTTTCTTTCAGAAAGTTTCCTTTTCAAAGTTGAGGAGGTCACACAGCATGTTAAACTCTTGACACAATCGAAGGCCGCGGAGGGACGAGGTACGGGGCTGTAGGCCTTGCCAGAGAACCAGCTGCTAACCAGCCCCCACTGGGACGAATCAGACGGTCCACACACTTAGCAGGATCACCACTTTGCTTCAGGAAGCCTGCGTGGGAGCACTAGGCAGAGGGTAGCTCCCGATTCTCCTGCCCAAAGATGTTTGCCATCAACTGCACTGCTCTGCCCATTCAGAAGCACTGCCGACTCCCGCCAGACCTACCCTTCAGATTGGAGATCATCCACGTGTTTCCCCACCTCTGGAGGCTTTTATTTTCTGCTTCCTCCCTTCCTAGAACGGTGCCAATCACCGCTCTCCCCGCTACCCCCCTCCCCAAAGGCTCTCCGAGGCTACTCCCTTTGTGAGTGGCATCTCATTAATGAAGGAGGGCTGGTGTCTCTCTCATTACAGTTACAGTGAGTGAGAGGACCTCAGAACTAATTTACTTGCTCTCACTAGGGAAGACGCTGGCTTCCATCAAGAACTTCACTTTCCCGCTGCCTGTGGCAATAAAAGAACCCGTTTTGTTTTAACATTAATAAGGTGAGAGAATAGAGAATTTCCAAAAGAAATTAAGAAAGGCAAGAGGGTAGGTGTCGGCCCGTGGAAGTTTCCCTAAAGCAGGTCTGCTGGTGGAATTCAGCGAGGGACCTTTGGTTCAGCAACATCTGGATGATACAAAAACAGCCTGGCAGGCAAATGAGAACCCAGCCAAGCAGAGAGTCTGGGGTGCGAAGTAGGAGCCCTGGGTTCTAATCCTGGGTCCTCAGTCCCTCCATGACCTTGGGCAAGTCTTTGAATTTCTCCGGTCTTCAGTTTTATTATCAGTAAAATAAGGGATTAAATTAAAGGGTCTCTTAGGGTTCTTCTACCCCTCAAATTTTTAATATTTTATAAATGGGACTCCGGATTATTTAAAACTTTTTTTTCCCCCTGTTTGGAGTGAGTTTTTATCTCTGGCAACAAATTAGAAATTCCTCCAGAATTAAAGAGCATGGAATGGAAATCATTTGGCTTCTGCGGCTGAAAAGGTCAACTAGATTCAGAAATGTACTCCAAGCCTGTACCGTCTGCATGGAAACCTAATTAGAGATCATACTTCATTGGCTAAAAGGGATCAAAATTATCCGAGCTTTCATCTGGATATGTATTTTTAAAAAATTACTCTGAGTTACTAATTCATTTATCTCTCTACTTACAGGAAATTCCACTCATTGATAAAACTCAGCTTCCACACTCCTGCTCATCTTAAATACCTTCCTTTCCATCCATATTATGATCGTGCCTCTTTATCACCTTGTGCTTAAAAGGCCTTGTCATTTAAGAAACCATAAAAGGGACATCTTTAAAAAATGTGTTCACCGTTTAGCTGGAGATGGCTTCTCCACCTGGGACCGGAGGCACACCCTCTCAGTGGCCTGGCTCAGCGAGAGGAGGCCAGTCTAAGGATGGTTACCACAAAAGGTAGGATCACTCAATGCCCGGATTTCAGTGGAATTGGAAAGTGGGTGCCACATTTCAATAGGAATGACAACACTGGCAATCAGAAATGCCTCCGTTAGCGGTAGGGATGGCTGTGGATCGGGAAGCTCTTTGAACGCAGGGCCCACTTCTAAATTCCTCTCTCTTTCTCACCCCCTGATACAGGTTATTTGGGAAAGGGGAGGACTTTGGCCCAAGCTAACAATTTGGTTTCTTATCTTTTATGTCTACTAGCTAAACCGGCGCTCCTTGCTCTCAAGATCCCCCACCAAACCAAATGAAAATAAGTTCCATGTACACCCACCGAGTCTGGCCTGGGAGTTCTCGAGACCAATTCAGAATCACAGTCTTTCTGTCACTCCCCTAAAAACCATCATGCCTCCTTCTACCTGTTCCTAAGTATTGCCTTAGGGTACTGACAGCCTTTTCTCCTACTTACAGTTTTTGAAGGAAATTAAAGCTAATCCTCTCTGGCTTGGTTAGGTCTTGTGCAAGAGTCCCACACCCCGCAATCAAGGACTTGCAGTGGGGTCTTAGAAGAAATAGCCACCACACCTTCACCACCATTTGAATGAGGATAGTACTTTTCCCTTCTATGAGGCAGCTATGAAAGTCTGAGTCACAGAACCTCCCTCGTGCAATTCCTTGCATTCTCCTCCTCTCCGCCAGGACATGGCATCTCCTTCTAAAATGAGCAGAGAAGGGTGAGCAAGACCTCTGTGGCCCCCAAATACAATTTAAGGTCTTCAGATTTCTACCGCATGATTTTACCAGGCCAGTGCAGCCCAGCTTCAGTTTTACCTGCTCGGTCGTACGGGGCTGTAAACCCCCTAATATTGGTACTTTACTCAGGAAGAAGCAGCAGCAAAAAGAGAATCAAAGGGAAGAAGGCAAGAAATGGGGACCAATTATCAGGTCATCCTTTCCTTCTTAAAAGAAGAAATTTGCCTACAGTGCCTGTAATTTAGAAGGTTTTAATGAATGGTTTCTCAATTATTTATTACTCATAGAAAGCTGTAAACATCCTTCCCTAAACCATTATGAAATTATCTGGGCAGGAGTCAAATGGTTCAGACATTTGGCACTTTTTCCCGAACTGTTGTTGAAAATAGTTCTGATCTGTGGCTCTCACTTCTTCCTTGTTCCACGGGCCTGTGGATGAGCCCGTGGGGCTGTGCCTGTTATCATTGACTCGATATCGTCAAAAGGCGTCTTAGCCTTGTAATTTGTTCTTCTGCAGACTTCTGACTTAATAAGAGATTCCAAAATTAGTTTTAAAAAATAAGGTAAAATAAAGCCAATTTAAAAAGGCATCAGCAGAATATACAAACTGGATATTCAAGCAGAAGTGTTTGAAATGCCTCAGCCTCATTTCAAAGAGCTTCCTGCTGTCAAGCCCAAACACCCAGACAGGTAGACTGCTGTGAAATATGTAGGCGATGCCTGCTGCCTGATTTTCAGATGGCGAGGAGGCATTTGAAAGCATCAAAGTTCCCTGTATAGATGTGTGTACATTAATCCCTGCCTCTGTGATCTCTGCACTCGCCTATTGTAACTTGCTGTTTAATAGATTGCCAAACTTTGCCCTTCACAGACTGCACATTTTTTTTTTTTTCCCAAGGATCTGCTCCTCTCCCAGGAGCTTCTTGCTGGGGCTGAGTTTTAAAAGTTTTCATTCCTGGGCTTGTGCGATGGCATTGGGTCACTCTTTGAATTCTGCACTTTTGAACACCTCACTTGTTGGCTTGCTTCTCCTCGCCCCTGGTGTCGCTGTCTGTATGTGGCTAAAGTCAGTGCCCTCCAACCACGAAGCACCTGCCATGAGCCGGCCCTGATACAAATCATTAACAACCACAGCCCTTGCCCTGTAATGTGGTGGGTGAGAGGACAGAGATCAAAGGCTGTCAACTGGCAGCTCACAGGTCGTGTGCCGCTCGTAGACACGTAGCGTTTTGCCTGCACCGTGTTTCAGCTTCAGATTAGTACCCAATACAGAAAAGTTGGGGAATTTCACCTACAAATCCATAATGCCAACCTCTCCTGGACAATTGAAAGGCACAGGGCTCCCTACCTGCACGTGGCCTGTTTCAGATGGGGTATAGATTCTTTCTCAACTGAGGCCACAGGACAGATGCCATTCAGCACCCTAGACTTGGCTCTCTGGATATCTTTATGTTGCCTGCTGGGCCACAGGGCTTTTGAGTTTGTGACCCACGATGAGGACACATACAAAGGCAAATGATAATAACTGGCAGATGTGGGGGACCCCAGCAGGTTCTTTAAATATGTCATCCCATTTGATCTTCCCAAGATATCTACAAGGCTGGGATCATAATACCCACTAGTCACATGAAAAAATAAAGGCTTTCTGTTTTTAAGTACCTTGTTCTATTTCATACAGCTGACATGGGGGAGAATTGGGTGTTGGAACTAGAACTATTGACTTTGAAGCAGCCCTCTTTCCAATTATCAATGCAAGAAAGTCCTTGGCTCGGCACCCGTAGCTCAGTGGTTAGGGTGCTGGCCACATGCACCGGGGCTGGTGGGTTGGAACCCGGCCCAGGCCTGCTAAACAACAATGACAACAACAACAAAAATAGCCGGGCATTGTGGTAGGCACCTGTAGTCCCAGCTACTTGGGAGGCTGAGGCAAGAGAATTGCTTGAGCCCAAGAGTTTGAAGTTGCTATGAGCTGTGACACCACAGCACTCCACCGAGGGCAACATAGTGAGATTCTGTCTCAAAAAAGAAAAACAAAAGTCCTTAAGAAAGGGCTCTTGGACTCCATAATCTCTTTCACCTGTGCTCAACTCTGCTCTAGTTTGGCCAGACCAAAGCTCTCCCTGTGCCCCAGACATTCTAGGTCATTTTATTGCTTTTTACATTTGCAGTCTTTGTTCCTTCTGCCTTAAGCTCTCTCTTTGCCCACCCTGTACCTGGAAACTCCCTCCTGTCTTGCAAGACCTAGCTTAACCATCAGCTCCTCTGTGAAGATTCTCGTGGCCCCTGAGCCAGTTATTCTGATGTTGGAGCTCCTAGAGCCTCCACTTTTACTCAAGTGTCCCATGGTGAAAGGTCCATATATTAGTTTTGTCTCATCCAGTCGTCAGCTCCTTGAGGGCAGGGCCATCCCTCATGTGTCACCGTACCCACGATGCCCAGCACAGATGCCTGACAAGCAGAAAGTACCCACCCAGGGTGGTCTATGGTACGGAGGGACCTGAACCTCATGGCTGTCAAGTCTCCTTGGGGAAGTGAAATTGAATCAGAAGGGTCAACAGTATCTTCCATCAATGTTTGTTTCTTCAAACCCCATCGCTACACTTGCACTTATCCTTACACTTTCTGCTTAACAAGACTTCGGGGTTCACTCCTCTGTTGCCAGATGGCAACACACACACTACTTTGAATACCCAGGTAAATTCATCAAGTGACTTCAAATTTGAAACCCATCAGAAACTTGCTGGGCATGGAATGGGTAATGAGGAACTGGCATATGTGCACTGCAGGATCGTGACGGGGCTGTAAAGTTAATCAAGAAACGAACAATCTCGCCAAGAGCCTGTGAACATACCTGAAAAGATGGGCAGGTCTGCCCCGGGGTGAGTCCTGGGCTGGCTGAACTCTTCCTCACGTGGGGTAGGGGAAACTGATCTCTCTCCAAATCACTGGCTGAGCCTCAACCGGACTTTCAGTTTTTCTCCCAGGCCCATATTATTTTTGAAAGTGTCAAATAATTGCCTCTATAGCGAACCACTAAAGGCCCCACTAATAAAAAAAAAATTAATATGGAGCAGCGGAAGCACAGAATAACCCAACCCAGAGGCCAAAGCGCAAAACCTGTCCCACAGCCGAAGAATAAGTGGTAAAATTAAGAGCAGGTGCAGTGACAGGCAGACTGGAGTGATAAATGGCTTTTTATTCTTTCTAATGAACTTATCACATGCAGACAATGAGGAAGGACTGACCAGGTGGTAGGGAGGAGCTGACTTTGGCAACGAATTAATAAAGGTGAGAAATACGTCTTCTCACAAACTGATCATTTCAAGAGAGGTTACAGAGTAGGCTGTAGTACATTTAGGGGAGTTTCAATCGGCACGTCTTCATTTCTCACCCCTAATAAGCCTTTACTGGATGCGTGCTGCATGTGGGGTTATTTTTAAAATGTGAACGGTATCAACGCAGCCTGTGATACGCTGGCCATCACCCTAATCAGGTAACTGATGCCCTATTCTAGATTGGTACATGGGAGGCATCATATTTCCCAATTATTTTTCCTGGTTTGCAAAGAGCGTAAAGGAAGGTCCCTCATTTCCCTTAATAACAGGTTCTTAAGTGTTAGCCCCAAGAAGCAAAGTACAAAGGGAAATTAACATCCATGATAAATATTGAAGACAAATGCTCTTTGCATTAGAATGATAGTAAATGTACAAACTTCTATTTGAGATCACTCTCTTGCAAACACGCTAAAAAGCAGAAAACCTGTTAACTATTTTTGTTTCATCTTTATTCACCGGGGTTAGATGTTCTCACCGAGTGAGGGGGACTAGTAATATCTTGAGGAAGCTGCAAAAAGAAAAAAAAAAAAAAAGAATCCATTGGGTTGAATCCTGCTAGCTGACATCTGCACCCCTAAGCCAAGGGAATCAGAAGGCTGCTCTACAAATTTGGTTAGGGTTTAGGGGATAATCTTAGACCAATAAAATAAACCATCTCTGAACGTTCTAGTCACCAGGTAACAAAGGACTGCTCAGGTCTCAGTGGATCGCCTCTTTCTGGTCTTGTCAGGAGTCAGACATTGATGTTACAAATGCTTACGCCACGGCTCGCCTCTCTGATGCCTGAGGTCCATTTTGGAATCACCTTGAACGCTCGATATGATGAGTAGTTTATATAAAACTAACCTGGCCACCCTCTATGCTCTCCGGTCCTGAACTCTCTCTGATTAGCCAGGGCCTTTCCTCACTAATGATTCGCCACCTATTGTCCCCCTCAAATTCTCTCGTCCTGTTTCCTACCCCTTGCATTTTTCTTGCTTCTTTCATTTTTCCTGTGTGTGCTGACTCCCTAGTTCCTCTTCTAAATTATGCTCTATTATTCCCACAGCCTGAAGAACTCACAGCTGAAGCATTACTTCTAACCTTATTTTGTATTCCTAGCATGTGCTATAACCTGTTTTGAGTTTTATTTGCAGCCAAGATGCTGACACAGCTCCAATTTTGTTTTCATATTTTGATTGGGTAGGAGTGTTCATTACCGTGGGTACCGGGGTAGGGAAGAAAAGTCATTTTAAGAAGGCACCATTTACACCTTCGTTAAAGGGCTTTTTGTTTCTGGATGCTGCCCACTTAAATTCTAAAAAGTATAAATGTTCACAAACTACATTACATCTTTTCTTGGAGAAAAAAGATCATAATGAGCATTGTAGCAGTCCAATGTCATTTTCCTATTACGCTTTTTAAGTCAGGCCTATTATGTCTTCTCTGCCTTTGTGTTGCTTTCCTGCCCAGCACACACAGGCAGGTGTAGAAAGCCTAGGACTCGGGGGTTTGTGAGAAATGATGTTTTCAAAGCCCAGTTCAACTCTACACTAATCAGCCTTCCTAGGGACAACGACTTCATTTGTGTGACATTATTGAATTCCTGGTTCATGTTAAGCTCGTATCTCATAAGCAGGTGATTCATGCACATCAGCTACAGGGAACCCCTTAGATGGGGCATGAAATTCCCACTGAGTCTTCCCATCAGGGAAAGCGTGGGATGAGTGAGGTTTCATAGTTTTTTTTTCTTTTTTAGAGACACAGTGTCACTATGTTGCCCAGACTGGAGTTTAGTGGCTATTCACAGGCCTAAAATAACATGCTATGGCCTCAAACGTTTGGGCTCAAGCGATCCTTGTGTCTCAGCCTCCCAAGTAGCTGGGACTACAGGTGCCCACCACCACCACAATGGGGTAGGTTTCACAGTTCCTGATGTGTGATCTGAGGTTCCTTTTTTGGAAAAGCTTTATCTTCATGGGACCTTTCTACTCTAAAACCTTAAGAGCTCCACAATTAAAGTTGCAGGATGCAATATCAGAAGACCAAGTTACATTTGAATTTCAGATAAACAACAAATAATATGTTTCCTATGCCATATTTGGGACATAGTTACATCAACAGTTATTCTTTATCTGAAATTCAAAGCTAACTGGGCATCCTGTATTTTTATTTGCTAAATCTGTGAACCTTATGCATAGTGGCTTCAACTTTCAGGCCAGGACTTCTCGGTCTTCCACAGACTGGCTTATTTTCTACTTTATCCAACTCTCACTTCTCTCCCTTCCACTGAGTCTGGTTATTTTCCCATCGGGAATGCCTCCTTTCCTCCTTGGATCATTCAAGATCGCCTCAGGGACGCCTGCCCTGAACACTCGTCCAGAAGTGATGTCTCGCTCGTTTTAGATGAGAGAGCTCTTTCTGTGTGGACCACTCCCGGCGCCTCTCGCCTACCGCTAGGAGCTTTGGCTAGCATTTCACCCGTATTCTTTCCAAGAGAACACAAGATCTTGGGTAGTAGTGCCTATGCCTCCTCGTGTGCTTTGCAGAGTCCACGCTATGCCTTTCTCACAGTTGGTACCCACAAGATACCTACTGGTTTAAAGGCGACAACTGATTGTCACTGAGCTGCTCTCTTCTGCAGCTTCAACTGGCTCACATTTATTTTCTTGCATCGAGGGAAGGCTCAGCACTTCCTGCACAACGCGAGCATGGGGAAGCCAACGTACATGCTCGCAATCCTATCCGATGAAGAGTTTGATGGCCAGATTCGTTTCTCATGGACCTACAAATTAATCATGCAAAACTTGGTCTTATATAAGCAAGCCACTTGATCTCTTTGAAGAGCAGCTGCCTTGTGGGAGAAGGTCCTGCTACCTGTGATCTTGGAAAAGTGTAGGTAGCACGGTGGCCAGAGTGCATTTAGTGATGAGGTCAAAAATATAGAGAAAACTTCCCTGAAGTATGTACTATTCATATATTTATATTTAAATTGGATGCTGGGGTTTCTAATGAGAATTTCAGGGCTAATGCCAGCCTCAGATTTTCAAATCACAGCTGATAAGGTAGGATTTAAAAACGGAGGCAAAACCAGCTGGCGAGCAGGTGGGAGGATTCTCTTGCTAACCTAAGGCAGTAAGTCACGGCTACTGGAAATTTTACACTCACAGGCTCTATCACCTATTTGCCTGGCTTTTACAAATATGCAGAAAAGATATTTCTGGGAAGAAAACAACAGAGTAATGATGCCAGCTTTAAGTTTCTTAAAACCATTGAAAGTTTTTTTTCTTTTCTATGCTGCTTTTCCTCACATGGGTTCCTACCCCTTGTGTTAGCAGTGATCGTCTCACAAACCAGAGCTTTCAGAACAGGCTAGTGAAGCAAGAAGCCTGCTCTTCCCTCCTCCTCTGGTGGCACTGGAGTAAAGATGGTGGGGTGCTTGTTTACCCGTGTGCCTCGATAGCAGGGCAAGCCACCCAAGGCACCGTACTAGCCAAGACTGCCCAACACTCCTGCAAAACCTCATTTCACTGCTGGATCTACGGGCAATCTTCCACTGTGATCCCTCCTCCTCACACCCACATTCCAGGCTCAATTAGTGGAATCCCAGTCTTATATCCACACCACAGCAGCACATTAAAATGTCTCTGATTAAGCCCTGGATTAGCATGTGCCCAGACTTTATCTTAATTGCCGATTAAGATTAATCCCACTAGGGAGTTTTCTAGGGCTGCTTTATTACCATGGGGTGAATCATTACATATTTTGAGTTGCAAGTTCCATTTAGCTGCCTTTGACTAAAGTGGGAGACCCAGACCCTCCTGGCCTCTAAGGAAAGGGCTCTTTTATTGCTTTCTGAAAACCTCCCTTGACAGCTCATTTGCACCTGAAGGTTGCGGGGGTGGGGTGGGGGTGGGGATGAAGCCTTGATCCATCTTGACAAGTCTATGAAGCCAGAACACAGGGAGGTGAGGGCTTCTGGCAGCCTCTTGGCTGTGAATATCCACGGTGAACCTTGACCCAAAGAATGATGTCCTTGGTAAACTCACTGCAGGCTTCATTATTTGGAGTGATTTACTTACACACATTTTTTTCTCTCTCTCTATGGAGGCCCATAATTGTTTTCTGTACCACTTGAGGATAAGGTATATTCATGATCCTTTAGCTCTCAATACTTCTGTGTGTGCTGCCCAAGAACAGGAATAGTCTTCACATAACCACAGTTCATGCATTACACTGGTAATGCTTTTACCTACTCTATCGGTACTGATTTACTTTGAAATCTGCTTCACTGAACAATAGCCTGGGCATCTATATGGCTACAAAAAAAGGGGGTGGGAATTGAGAGTGGGAGAATCCTCCGGCTTAGAGAACTGAGGCCTAGGAAGGAAAAATAACTTGGCAGAGGTCACAGGAGTGTATAAAGAATTGAGGAAGGTTAGGCCAGCATCAACTGTGGCCATGTTCAGAGCTATCTGCCCACCCAGAGTTGACACTACCCTACCTGGATATGGCGGCTTCCCAAGTGCAGAGGTTGAGAGCTCTGGTTTTCTTTAAGGGTGTACCTTGCTCTTATGTGATGTGTAATAAAGACTCGGCGATAGCTGCACATATTGCATTGGAATACATCTCTCCTCCCAGGTTTAAGATTCGAATCGTTTAGGAAATTCTGTGTGGCCATCTGGGGAGGCATAAATCAGGAGCATTCTGCAGCAATGTGGAAAGCAGTTGGGTGGGACACAGCTGAGAAGACCTCTTGGTGACAGTGTATGTCTTTGGCCTGACTCAGATTCACCTGGCTGACACACACAGCCGTGGCTTCTTCTGGGGACTCCTAATCGGGCAGTGCCCTGCTTTATACTCTGGGAAAACTGGCTGTGTTATTACCTTGGCGGGACTGACTTTTGCCAGAGTATCTGGTAAAAGATAAGGTAAGTCTGTGTCGTGCTTAATGTCAAGTGCTTATCAATCATATTCATCATCAAAGGTATTGTCCTATTCTTTGACGTCTCCATCTAAGAATCTGCCCTAATCCAAGATCCATCGCTGGAAACTGCTCCATCCTTCAACAGAGACCTCAGATGAGTCACAGATGCTCAATGTCCTTCTCAGATCCCAGACCAGACATTCCTAAGGACTGTTCCTGCTTCTACCAGCAGAGTGTATGTCAAGAAAGCAGAAAGCCCCTCTCTCCTGTCCCTATCTTGCTTACTGCCCTAGGTAGCTACCCGTCTTAGGCACATTTGGGAGTCTCAGCAGATATCCTCAAATCTAGGTCACGAAAATGTCTCACAGTCTTCATCTTCCTTTAAAGTCCCGAGGTCCCCCGCATCTACTGCTCATACTTGGGAACGGACAGAAGTCATTTGCTGGTCTCTTTGTAAATATTCTAGTCTGCCCCTCCCGGGGTAATCTTACTTTCACCCTAAAGCAAAGCCTAAGAATTGAGGACGAAAGTGTTCTCTTTGTTGAACCCACATTATAACCACGTTCCTTAGATTCTATTACAAAACTACCATTGGCTTTAACTGGAAACTTGAAAATGTAGGGTAATTATAGTATCAATTCATGATTACTCAACACATTTCCTCAACTTCCTTTGTGACTGACATTTTGAGTGTATTACTGTAACATTCTCTAAAGAAAGTGTGTTGTCCTGAAATGAGTGGGGACAAGACATCCCACACCTCTAAGGCTTCTCGGTGGCTTCTTTCCATCCCTCTCTCTTCCGTCCCCTATGCGTGTGTCAGCCTGCCTGGATTTGCCTTCAGTATTACAAGTAACATGACTCCAAATAGATGGGGTTTCCACGTTACTCTGGTCCGAGCTGCAAGTCATTAGATTCCCCACCAAGCCCCGATGGCGGTGATTACCAGGCTTTCACTTGATGGGACCGACTTCGTTAATAGAATTCTCTCTTCACTTGTTTGACTGTGTTAATGTTGCCAGGAGGGAAAAACCGGCATTTCCTAAACGTAAGCTGTTTTCAAATGTGTGTGGGTTCCCCGAACAGATCTGCAGTTTTCTTCCTATGGAGACGCGACAACGACACGTTCCTTTTTCTCCTGATAAAAACTAGTACCTTGCTGGCCACTCCGCCCGGAAGTACTTGAACTTAGCTCTGACAAAAATCCTTCTTGGATATTTCTGGGCTAAGGTTTAAGATCTCTTTTCCTTCTTTCTTTTCCTTGCTTTTGGCCCCTCCCTCCTCACCCCCTACTCAAAGCTCACGTGCACACACACACACACACACACACACAATTCATCTACCCCTACTTTGGCACAGATCTGAGCTGACATATTCCCTGGGGGGAAACAATGGTCTCTTTTCCTATTAATGAACAGTATGTTGTTGCAGATTCACAGAGGGCTTAATTTAATAAACACGGAAAGACGAATATGCTTATGGGACATCAAACCTCTTTAGGTTTAGAATTCCTGACACAGAAGAGTTGTCTTGTGGAGCACCTCCTCCTCTCACGACTGGGTCATTACGGAACACAAAGTGGCAGGAGGGAAACGTCCCCTACGTTGGGCCTTGACCCCTTCTACCCTTTGGCTCATCTCCTCCCTTCCTAAGTGCCGGAGGAGGCATGAGATCTGCAGAAGTCAGCAATGCCGGTGTGTGAACTAGTTCAACCTCAGAATCTTATCGGTATTTCGATGGGAACTTGAAACTTTGTTGAAGGGGGAAGATATTTTGCAGGCTTAGCTAGAATTGAGTTTAGACAGCACCCAGGATATGGTGATAACCCACTAGCTTCAGGTGAAGGCCCTTGTGACTGTTTGTAGGTGCCAGCTTCACCCCACCATCATCTGCTTCTCCCCTCCCTGCCTCTTTGACTGAATGCATTGCCCATGGAATCCTCCGGAATCTCAACCTCACTGTCCTGGTTCTTGCAGGGACAAAGCCCACACTAAGAAAGTAAGAACTGGATTCAGCTGGTCAATTAGACAGTCCCCTTAACAGTACGAGTTAATAGGGACTAGCCCCCAAATACCAGTATCTCTCCCTCCTTGGCCATGCTTCAGTTCTGACAGTCCCCCCCACACCCCAAACTGTGGCAGACATCACTAATCAATCCCAGAATTCATTTCCATTAAGACCAGACACAGCCTCCAAATCTTTCTCACTCCAGCGCTTCGAGTTGTCACTACCAATCAAATGGAGTTGACTTGGGAACTGAATCACATTTACTTTCCTAGGTTAAGGCATTGAATACACCTAGATTGTGAGTGTTTGAATCACAGCTCCTCTTAATAGTACGTATGACTGTGGGCAAGTTCTTTTGCCTCAGTTTCATGAACTGTAAAATGAGGATGATAACAACCTCTTTCTCATATGTTTACTGTGAGTCCTATATGAGTTAATTTTAGATAAATGCAGAGATGGGTACCTGACACGCATCAAATGGAAGACATGTGTTTGCTGTTGTCATTATTGTGCAAATGCAAATTCACCTGCACCCCAGACGGACCTGCTAACTGAGTATCAGCCACGTCCCCTCCATCTTGGATTAGTCTGTCAGATGGCTAGGTAATCTTTTAGCAAGGTCTTCAGCAAAGGAGGGAAAGACAGCAGGGTAATCTGTCCAGGCATTTAAAGATGCAAAAGGCTGCCTGGTGGAGAGGGAAGGGCTGGGAAGCTAGTGAGCACCCACAAAGAGCTGGATGCGGGGGAGAAGGAAAGGCAGGAGCATCAAAGACTCCACAGCCAGACTTTATTGAAGTACACGTGCCCTTCTGTTCCTTTTAAATTATGCAAACCAAACTGAGATCGGCACAGCAGAGCATAGACCCCTAACCAAAAGGAGAAGAAGTCTGCAACTGAGCCAGGCTGCAAAGGCAGACACAAAATGTGGGGTCCTCAGAGTTTGGGGTCCAGAGCTGGTTAGGGGAGTGCAGCTCTCGTAAAGAGTCCTTGCATCTTTACCTTCCCAACCACTGTCTAGACACTGCCATCAGCATAAGTGCAATTACTGTCTCTGGATTTATGCAGGCCTACCCTGACCACTCTATTTAAACCTGCAACTCGCCTCCCCTCTAGCCTGCCCTCCTTTTCCTATATCTCTGAGCACTTATCACCCTCTAACACGCTATCCAACTTGCTCATATCTTGTATTTGTTGCTAATTGTCTTTAAACATTATGTAAGTTTCCTTATGGCATGAATATTTCCCTGTTACGTTCGTTGATATATCCCTAGTACCTAAAGTCTAGTTAATAGAGATGCTGAATAAATAGTTACTAAATAAATAAATGCACCTTGTTAGTCTTTATAAGCAGTCACCATACTCTAAAAACGAAGAGGACCCTTTAAGATAGCAGCAAAAACAACCCAACAACACTAAAAGAAAGTAAAAGAATTTGCACAGTTCAGTGTCTCTAACAAAGCATAGTCCAATTAGTTAAGTGAAAAGCTAAGAACAAAACAAAATAAAACCCAGAACACGAGCTGAGGAAGAAGCACAGATACAAGGAAAGCACAGATATAAGGACTAACCTCACCGTAGCACGGAAAATGGGCTTAGTTATAATAAGACCTTGGTCGAAGTCTCAGCTTTGCCCCCAATCAGCTGTGTGACCTAAGGCAAATCACTTTGCCTCTCTGGGCCTCAGTTTCTCCATCGAAGTCAAGCCTGATTCAATTCAAATATTTAATGAGTATCCATTTCATGACTTTTAGCTCTAAAATGGTGTATGATTCTGCCTAGTCCCAGTTGATCTTTAGATGCTAAAATAGCCTACTCCCAAAATGTGACCATTCCTGGGAGAGAAATTAAGATTGCACCCCCACCTCCATCACTGTGGGTTACAGTGTGGATTGTACCTTCAGTTAAACATCCTTACTCAGCAGGGCCAGCATTTACTCTAAGAGGTGAAGTGGTAAGAGTCCCCTCACGCAGCAGAATCCAGGTGCCCACCTCTAATAACCGCTCTGGAGAGCCGAGAATCAGACGGCAATCTTGCCGGCACAGGGAGTGAGCAAAATACCAATAGTCAAGGTGCGTATTGAACTGCTGAGCAAGGAGTGTGCAAATGCTATTTTGAATGGCTTAAAAGGCATCACAACAATGTAAGTGGGTTACCGCTGCCTCACAAAAGCACATCTGGAGGGTCTCTTTGCTCTCTTACATCCTTGAATATTGAACCCAGAAGAATAAATTGACTTGCTCTTTAATCCAATAGTCAATACGAGCTTCGTATAGACTCGATTGACTTAAAACTCAAGCCATTGCCTCAGGCGAGAAAAATCCAATGCAACTGCACCGACCTGGCATCGATAGGGATCATGGAGAGCTGTTTCTTCGGTAAGAAACAATTACCAAATGGTCAGTGCTGAGAGATCAATGCAGTTAATAATTTCTGATCTGGCATATGGAACAGCTGGACACAGGTGGTTCTCTGATGGGTTTAGGTTACTGTGACTGTTTTTCTCCCACACCAAAGGGCCTGGCTTTCTTTCTCTGTTCTAACAGAATGGCTAAATACCTCTAGGTCCAAAAAGCCACTGTCCCTTAATATGCTCTCTGCCCTGTGTTACTTTCGGGTGTGCAGCAAACCTAACTTGCTAGCGCAGCCCAATTACTGTCTGTACCTGACTGTCAGGCTGCTGATGACAACAGGGGGAATGAGCAGAGCTAGAAATTAAGTTACATCACACGCGCTTCACCGCCTCATGCATTAACGTCTCTGCTGGTAGACACTCTGTTTGGCTTCCTTGGGGACTTGAAGGCAGGAGGTCCAAAATTAAATTTTTTTGAGAACTGAGTGCTCCCTTTAGCAGAGAACAGACTCCTAGCCCCTTCACCCCTTCTCAGTTTAGAGAACTGCTTCCTGCTCTTCCCCGTGGACGAGGGTGACGCTTCTTTCCCCTTTGCATCAGGAACCCTGCAAAGCCTAGATGAGCATCTTGTAGACGGATTAAAGGGCAGCTGTTTTCCGGGAATCTGCACTCATCTCCCTTCTCGGGGTGGGACAAACTGTGAGGTTTCCTTTGAGTTTCAGGTTTAGACACACCCTAGAACTCAAAGTAAAAATGATACAGGTTTAATAACAACTTCTAGAGAAGGCTTTTCAAGTTCAAAGCAGATTGTAAACGCTAATTAATCAATTCCCCCCCTCCCCAGCACCGTGTGAGGTATGAATTAGTCCCATTTTATAGATGAGAATGTAGAGGTGGAGAGCGTGAGTGACTCACTTCAGGCCCAGGTTGGACTTTGGTCAGGGAAGGGATGAGCGATTTGGATCCCAGCGCACGGTGAGGGCTCGAGTGACTCTTCTCCTTCACAAACATGGGTGACCACTCAATCCCATGATGAGGAACCGGAGTCTAGCTGTCTCCCTGGAGTGGCCACAGTGGCCTCTCCCAGCCTGACCTGGCTATCATCTCTTTGTATCTTCAGTTTTCTGCTCAGAAAGAATTGCTGTCCCTCAACACCACCCAAAGCTGCTCAGTTTAAAGGCTCATCATGGGCCATGAAAATGCCTAAGGCTGTCCCATTCATCTAAGACTCCTGAATGCTTGCGTTTTATCAGTCTGGCCGTGCCATGGAGGTCACATGCAGCCTGGGCCACTCACCGCACCTGCAGGTGCAGAAGATACAGAGTGCGGGTAGGATTGTTCGAGGAGAAATGCTGTTTGGCATAAGTAACAAATTAACAGTCCAACACATTGAGGAAACTTTCTATAGCAGTGGTTCTCAACCTGTGGGTCGTGACACCTTTTTAACAGTGAAAATACATTGCAGCATTAGGAAGGTTGAGAACCAGTGCTCTACAGGAACCTGTTGGCTAATAGTAGTAACCCATACTTCTTTTCCCAAATCCAAGTTGGTAGTCATTTTGTGGGAAACTGTACAGGACGATCTTCCCCATGGAGCTTCCAATGGCCTCAGGAATGGCCCTACATTTTCCTCCAGGAATTACCTTAAACCGGTAACTCAAAAGAATGATTTGTTTTTTTCTGTTGCCTAAAACATCATGATACAGTCAACGGAGACCTGGGAGGAGGATAATTCCTGAGAGGAACTATCTTTGCGGTTCATATGCACCAAAGAGGTCTGCCTCGGCTTGAAGTGTGGTGACCCTCAGATTTCAGCCTTCCCTTGTCAAAAACATTTGGATGTATCTCTTCCAAAACATGTGGATTTTTTTCAGCAGATCTTTATACATCTCATGAAAGTAAGAGGTGACAATACTCCCATGTCACAGAAAACATGTGAAATGTGTCTATTAGGTGGGGACATGGTGGGGCAGGAGTTTCAGCTGAGCTATGATGATTATGGAATTTAAAGATAGAGGGAGGAAAATTTCTTTATGGCCATCCTGGAAATGGAAAAGCTTAGCCTAGTGGACCTCACACCTTGGCTGCTTATCGGAACCATCTGGAGCACTTCGGAAAACTCTCCTATCTAATTCAGTACATCTGAACTTGCTTCTCCAGAAGTAGGGCCTCACCAGGCAGTTTTTTTGTTTTTTTTTTTTTGAGTTGTGCATGTAACTGTGATGTGCACACAAGCCTGGGGACCACTGGGCTGGTCTGGGCAGACAGTGTAGACCGTGAAGAGCCACAGGGGAGCTGCATTCCCTGGCACATTCCTTTAAGAAGAATCGGCCATGCTTCTCCTTGAATAATTGCTTCCAACCCGCACCATCACTCAATTAATAGTTTAGTTTGATGTGATGTTTCACGTGAGAAACTACCCTAAAACAAGAACTCCTTCATCCTGATTTTCATTCACCTAGACACTAAAGAAACAATTTGTTTGATGGATGGGCAGAATGAGGGATTACTTTACTGACTCCCCCCATCACTGGAAATGAAAAAATATTAAAAACACAACAAAATCAAACCACACTGCCCCATCTGTGATCCACTTCCACACAGCCACGCTGTCACCAAACTTATTGAGGGTCTATCATGTTTCAGGAACTGTGCACAGTCCTAGCAATACTGGCATGAAGCAAGCGTGGTGCCTAACTCACTGGTGTCACCGGCTCCAGCAAGGGAGGAGAAGAAAAAAGAGACGATGCTGTGATGAAAGCTGAGTTCTTATTTGCCTTTTACCATGGGTCATGCACTCAAGTGAGTGCTTTTTGTTTCCATATCTTATTTTATTCTTACAATGACCTTGTGTTAGATGGGTTCTATTATTATCCCATTTCACAGATGGGAAGCCTGAGACTTAGAGGGCTTAAGACATCCCATTTCACAGATGGGGAGCCTGAGATTTCTTGAACATCACAAAACCTATCAGGAGGAGACTGGATCTTCTGAACTTGGTAGGCCAAATTTATACCCATTTGTGATTCTGTTTCTGAAGCGCGTGGAAGGTATGCAGAGGCCGGGTGCCTGGGAGAAGTGAGAACATCCTTTTCTCTTGTTAGGTCAGCTCTGCTCTGGAAGAGAGCGAACTCAGCATCTTTGGTGCCTACAGCTTTCAAGATTGGTGTGGTGGAATCCCCGTCCCCTTGAACTTGCATTCCCAAACAGTCTGGGCAGCTTTACAGTCAGCAGCACCGCTGTTAAGGCCACAGACAGGGACAAAGAAAACATAACTGGCCCAAGGTCCTCGTGCTGGGGCTTCATCTGGTACCGGAGCAGGACCTGACCTGCCTACCTGGCCTGCTTACCAAAGAGCGGCAGCAGGAGGAGGCCCTGCCAGCCCACAGAGTGAAGTGCGGCTGCTCTGTAACTCCGAAGTCATCTATTTATCCTCTAACTGGGCTCCTCCACTGGCAAGTGCAGGGAAGGAAAACGCACGCAGCGCCACGGTTCAGTGAGCCGCGCGAGCTCCCTGCACTTGGCCGTGGTGCCAAGTCACAGTTATGTAACCCCTGGGCTGAGCGCCTCCCTGGAGGGGGAGGGCGGGCGCGGGGGAAGCAGGAAAGGCGTTATTAGCCTAATGCTAAGAAAACAGACATTGAAGTCTTCCAGAGTCTTGAGAGTTTGGAGCTGTTTGTTTCCCCTTTAGTTCTGCAGTCTTCAAATCCTGAGCCCCGGGGCCTGGTCGGCTGTGGGGTGGGAAGGTGGGCAGAGGGGGTCGGGGCCGGCTCAGACTCTTGCAGGCAGTGAGTTTATTCAGCCTTAGGAAATGCTCTGTTGAACCACTGTGTTCAGGAGACCAACAATTAGGAGCACGTGAAAATTAACGCACAAATACAGCAGAGGAAGTGCACCTTATCATACGTGTTGCAACTCCTTTTTGCTTTACAAGTTTTAATGTGGACAGCTGGAAAAATGGCAGGACCTAAGATTGACAGCCTCCCAGGAGCTCCTGGAAACATTTCAATGAGGACGACAGGGTAAGCAAATGAGCACCCCCTTCGGGCTTTTTATCTTGGGGGGGGGGGTTTCTGTTTCTTTTGGCCACAGGAATTACTACCTTTAAAAAAAAATTTTTTTTTTTTTTAAACTGCAAAGGCAGCTGTATGCTCTGGCCTCACTCCCTATCACAGAAATCAATTCAACTTTTCTTCCTGGAGACTCCCGTTCACAGCTGCCATCTGCCCCCTCCAGCTACGAGAAGTGGAGTTTCCGGCCCCCTACCCCTCCCTCACAGGTGGCCCTAAAACATGTTTAATGAATAGTCCTAGATTAGTGAACACGTGGGAAAATGGTTTAACCCTGCTAGTAATAAAAAATGCAAATGAAAGCGACTTGGAAAAGGTAACATTTTAAGTCTTAGGAAATAATACCCTCGTGCTGGTGAGGCTGCGCTGAAACTGATAGACTCGAAGGCTGTGGGCATTGAGTTAAATCAGCATAATTCTTCTGGAAAGAAATATGGCAGTCGGTAATGAGAATCATAAAGATGTGCTTACTCTGACCCACTAATCCTTCTCCTGGAAATTTACACTAAAGAAATATTCTGACAGGAGCCAAAAGCTATACAGACTGCAGGACTCTCTCTAGTGATCAAATCTAATCACACACAGACGTACAGAATGCCAGAGAAGCCTAACGTTCAGTCATGGGCAACAGCTTAACAGACTCTGGTGTATTCACCATGGACTATTACACAACCATTAAACTCCAAAAGACACAAGGGGGAAATTAAAGCTCCAATATCACTGAGATGATAGGACTTCCTTGAATATTTTTATCTTTTTTTTAATATGCAAAAGAAATAAAGACATTATAGAGAATGTACTAGGAGGCCAGCTGGACAATTATTTTCCTGTCTACATCATCTGTGCAAAGAGGCTTTTGTTTATTTATTTATTTAAAAAAAAAACAATTACTTTTTAGATTGACAAGTCAACACCATACACATTTATTGTATACTCTGCAATGTTTTGAAATATGGATCATCACACCTATGGTGCATTAGAAAAAGGGTACCTGTTAAATCTACTAAGTGTAGAATATCAATGTCTTAACACAATAACTAAGAAAATGTGGCGAAGGCTATGTTAACTAGTTGGATGAAAGTATTTCAAATTGTATATAAAACCAGCACATTGTACCCCATAATTGCATTAATGTACACAGCTATGATTTAATAAAGGATGAAATATGGATCATATTGTGGAATGGCTAAATTGAGCTAATTAGCCAATACATAGATAATAGTTAGATAATACATAGTTATGTATTATCTCCCATATTTATCACACAGCTATGATTTAATAAAGAATGAAATATGGATCATATTGTGGAATGGCTAAATTGAGCTAATTAGCCAATACATAGATAATTAGATAATACATAGGTATGTATTATCTCCCATATGTATCTTATTTATTTATTTTTTTGGTGGCGAGAACACTTAACACATGAAAGTGAAAAGAATCAAATATAAGGGTCACCAAAATCATGATGGATATTGGAAAAGGGGCTTAACATGTTGCATCCTTGAATCGCCAGTTGGCCTTTGAGTCGCACCTGTACAGAATTTGCATTTTCCTACATGAGATGACTTTGAAGGGTGCCAAAATGAGGCCTGCTCTCCCCATCCCAGCCACACCAGCTCACATCTGTATGGGTCCTGGAAGCACTTCTGGTAGGAGCCTGAGAAAACTCTAATCAGCAGGGATTCAGGACCTTCCAGACTGATGACTCTGTTATCCATCCTGAAATGAAGGTCCCTATGTCAGTCTGTCTGACCATATTGAAAAGACTAGCATGATAGTAACCCATTACCATACTTGGTTTAACACAATGATTTCTTGTCAAGCCGAGGGCAGCTGCCCTCCTCTATACATCAGCAGTTTCCACGTGCTGGTCAGTGAAGAGCGTGGGCAGGTCCATACTTTGATTTCCACTGGTCTGTATCCAATTGGAAAAAGTAAGCATAATATAATGAGTTTTCAGGAAGCTAAAGATATCCCAAGGAGAGGAATATTTCTTATTTTGGAGAAAGATGGTGAAAACAGATGGAGTTATTTTTTTGTTCACGTTATTCCTGTGCAGTAAAATGTAGGGGCCCTATATTGGCCCTCCCAAAAAATGTTAGTTAAATTACACTGTTTCAGTGAGCACATTAACCGTGGGTCCCAGCTCAGCAGGGAGGTGGAGATCCTGGACATTCCATTTGGGCCTCACCATATTGTTTGGCAAAAAGTTCTGGTCCTGTTGGTACTTTAAAATGTGGTGTGTGAACATTCCAGAGCCCCCAGCATCCTGAACATCTATCCTAGAGGGTTGCGAGCCCCTTTTCTCAGGAACCTGCCTCGTTCGTCCCTCTGTTTTTGGTGACTAACGCAGCTCTGAGTGTACCGTCGTTGGCCTGTGCTCTGTGGCTGGATGTACAACGTGGCTCAGATGTGAAGAACGGCTGTCAAACTGAGGGAGAAAGATTTCACTGCAGGTTCAGAAGGCCTGATCAATATCCTGGCTCTGCCACTGAACAGCCACACGACTTGAGCACTCACCTTCTCTCAGGCTAATTTCCTTTCCACCGTAACCTCTGTAAGGAGACATGCTTCCCATGTCCTCCTCCAGTATCCTAGCTGTATCCTTGTGTGATGGGACATGTGATGACGCCTACATGTGTGTTAATTTCACTCCATCCTCTCCGTCTCATTCCCCAACTGGATGCTTCTTACAGCTGCTTGTCATCCCTGTCCCAGCCCTGGCCAGCGGGAATCACAAAGCCAAAGGCCAGATCCCCAGCCCAAGGCGGTGGAGGGACAGGGGCAGCTGTCAGCATGCTTCAATTAAAGACAGAATCAAACACGAGCAGCATCCGTTTGCATTTACTCACGATTATTGTGTTTGACAAGATAACCTGTACCCACTTGTACATTCATTACAGAGCTTCTGAAATGATTTTTCTTTGTCTGCTTGAACAGAGGAATTTTTAATGAACAGTTTCAGTGTCTGGTTTCATGCACTTGAAAAGTAAACATCAGTGAGCATCTTGGTAGCAGGTTTGAACCAGACCCTCAGAGGGTCCACCAGGCGCTCAGGCAGGGGGACTTGTGTGGATGTGAAATGTCTGTGCTTGCTTCCTAGGTCACCGACGCAAACTAAGAAGAAGGAACTTTCAGCCCCCCCTTTCCAGGGATAAATATTTTAAATAAATGACAAGGCAAATAAAGGATTCGAGTTTTAATTGCTAGTAAGCGAGACACAGAAAGGCAAAGAGAGAGGTGTAACTGCCAGGACAATCCCATATATTCTTCTGAACAGATTCATTTGGAAATTATGTCACGTGTGACACAATGAAATGTCAGTTGTTGTTCCTATAGTAGCTTAGTTAGCTCCCTAGCTGTATTTCACATCACACTTCCTGGGGTTCCTGGGCTGCGGCCTCAGTAGCATTGACGGTTTCTCAAATACATCATTCTTCGTGTCTCCAGGGGCCCCTGCACAGCACCCGGTTCAGTGCTTTTCGTGCTTTGATTGTCTCTTCTTTAGGGAAACATTCCTTCTCTCCCACATGGAGGCTCAATCTTTTCAGAGCACATATCCTTCATCACACTTGCTGTGTTGTTATTTTATATTCGTTCGGTAACCATGTGACCCACTCCATCTCCTCCCAGGACCCTGTCAGCTCTGTGGAGCTCCCCAGCCATCCCCAGCACCTCCGAGCACCTCGCAAGGCTGGGTACAGTAACTATGGGTTAAGTACTAAATCTTTTTTAAAAAGACCCGCCTTTCTTTGCAAAGCACTCTATGGAATAAGTTGAAAGATATGGTTCCAGGCCTCGGGGGGGTTTCATCAACTGCAGATGCCATCTTCATATGTACACAGTGTCACTAAGGTTGAAGTGGGGCTGTGCAGGGCCTCAGTGAATGCAGGTGTGTTCCAGATGGTCCCTAGCACCTTGGACAAGCCGCTAAGTATTTCTGTCCCTCCATTTCCCCATTTATCAAATGGCGACAATACCAGTGGGCTCCTTGTCGAATGCTCAGGGGTGAACACAAGATAACAGAAACACAAATGCCTGGGAAAGATAGCTAGGAATCATGCTAGCTACCCACAGTACCCACCACCTTCTGGGCTTGCACAACAAGGGCGGCATGGTCAAGTGGGGGTCACAGTCCAGTGGCAGGTGGAAAGACAGGGAGGGGCTACTCTAGAGAGCTGGGGAAAGCCAACCTGCCACCAAGGCCACCCAAGGAAGCTGAAACAGGGACACCAAGCGGCTTCATGATGGGCGAGGAGCAGAGGAAACAAACTAAGCACACAGCCCGTCACCCTGAGTTTCTTGTTTCTCTGATGGTCCTCAGGCCCTGCCTTGGCTGGGACTGGCAAACGTACAGGAAGCCTCCCCTGCACCTGATGGTCACCTGATGTCTTCAGCCCTCCTCAGCGGCTGTGGGAGTGGAAGCAAAGACTTTTTGGAGTCTCAGCATGGGATAGTCCCTCAGCAACCTCCTGGCAAGTGTGGGGCATGCTGAATCATCACAGAGTGAGAACCATGGTCTCCCTCATCAACCACTGGGTGGGTGTGAGTGGAACCTCCTCATTGTCCTGGGAAAGGTACCTAGGACTTTCAGTCTACAGCTCTAAGAATGTCACCCCATTTCACAAATGAGGAGCAGGGAGGTTAGTAAGGAAATCTACAGCAGGTCGCTGAATGAAACTGCAGGTGCACCAAGCCAGATCTAACAGGAAAACTCAGAAGAAGTGGCGGGTGAGCCCACGGGGCCATCAGAACGGAGGGCCCTATGGCTGCCAAGTGTGGAGCTCAGGGGCCTGCCTGGCAGAGATTGGTGTGGCAGGCATGGGCTTAAACAACACATGGGTCCCTTTCTTGTTTGATTGGACAGGTTAATACTCTCTTCACATGCTGACAGAAATCATGAAGGAGACACAGAAGGTGGCATTTCATCATATTTCCCCTGCCACTGTGCTCCAGGTCGAGGACGGACGGCCACCACCAGTCTCTTTTCTGGGTGTTCCTTTGCAAGGGGTGGCGTGAGGACAGTCTCCATTACTGGGATAAGAATTTGCTAATTTAACAGAAATACTGCTTAACTAACCAAGGGATACACACAATTGTTTTTACTAATTCGGCTACCTGGCTCTGTGCCAAGTACTGAGAATGTTCCACAAGGCACCTGGGCTGCTTTCACAAAGCTGTTTCCTGATAGATTAGAAGGGGACAGAAAGCAAAATTCACACCGTCCTTTGGCAAGTCTATCATGCGCCGTGCAGGGTGCTGTGGGAACTCAGAGGAGGACAGGAAGCCGTCAGCAGAGTCTAGGGAACCTTCCCCAAACGAGATATTGATAAAAGAGTAGGAATTTGTAAAGCATCGGAAAACTCATCCATTCATTTCTTAACATTCAGTAAATACCCAGGAAGCACCAACTATGCTGAGGACACAGCAGTGAGCAAAACAGTCCCTACCCTCACAGAGCTCAGAGTCCAGTGGGAGTGACAGGCGCACAAATAGTTAACCACCAATTTGGAAAGTGCTCTGAAGGGAAAGTACAAGGTGTCTCGAGGATCTATCCTGGGAACTGATCCTGTCTGAGAAGCAGGAGAGGCTCTGGCGAGGACGTGACATTCGAGCTGAGCCGTGGAGGATGCTCAGCAATGGACCAGGCCCAGGGGCTGGCAGCAAGAGCAGGAAGAGCTTCATTCATTCATTCCACTGACATTAACACAGCGCACGTGTGCCGGCACAGCGGCAAGCTCCGCAGTCACCGACCAAGGGCCAGGCACATCTCTGACCTCAAGGAGCACACGGTCTCATGGCGAGGCAGATCACTGTACCAGGATAGGCTGTGGTCATGGCTGGAGAGGGGGAAATGCTTTCCCATCAGAGGGAACAGTGTGTGCAAAGGCCAGGAGCAGAGCTCAAGACATCTGAGTGGGAGCTTAGAGGGTCCTAGGACCCCCGGACTGCCAGCCATGTGCTGGGATGCTCGGTGCCTGTCAGCTTGCTTGTCCTTGCTTAACAACGAAACTCCTCTCTCTACCAGAGGCAGTATCGCTGCGTGGAGGAGCCACCTCAGCAGATGCTGACATGTGCATTTTGCAGTAAGCTGGAAGTGCCTGGCCTGGCTTGGCCTGTGCCTGCCTCCCTCCTCCCTTCCCAGGCAGAAGCCCCACAGTCACAGAGCCAGGGGACTGACTGCTTAAGAGGGCACCCTCCCTTGCTCTGAGCCTTCCTCCAGCCAGGTACCTCTGGCCACACCCATGGCCCATCCAAACCTGTCATCTGAGGGTCAGAGCCCTCGTCTGTGAGAAAGCCCCTACCCCACTTAATACCATTTTCCCTCTGCCTGTCTAATTAACTCCGTCACTGTATCTGCAGTCAGATAAAATGCTCATTTCACACCACATTAATTTTTATCAGCTGAACATTAAGCAACACAAAGCTATCTATGCTTGGTTTAATTTACATACTGACAGACCTACAAAGCGTTACCCACAGTGGCTGTGAAGCAAATAAGCAGAACTGGCATCAAACAAGGCTCTTCAAAATGAAATATTGATTTGCAAGGCTGACAGTAAAGAGGGGTTGGAGGGATGTGTGAGAGCAGGCAAAGAGTAGAGTTAAAAAGGGTTATTTTTCCTTGAAGAAGAATTATTGATGTAGTCACCATAGGTCTCTCAAAGGTCAAATAGAGGAGCCAGTGGGGCTCCCAGATCCCGAGGATCAGGTAGAATCCCTAGACCCAGAATCCACATAGCTCCCTGGAAATAGACTCTCTTCATCCTGACATCAGAGTCTGTGTCAACCTAAAAGAAAATGCCCTCAAACAGCAAAGTGCTTTAATTACTCTCTCTCTCTTTCTCTCTCTCACACACACGCCATGATATATCTTACCTCTATAACTTTGCTCAAGTCATTTCTCTAGAACAGCCTTCTTTCTCCTATACCATGGCCAAGTTCAGGCACCACCTCCTCCAGGACGTCTTCCCTGACCACCCTACTTCCTCACAAGTGTGTTCCCAGAATGCCCAGCACAACATCTACATTGTACCTATCACCAACACCATGTCTTGATAATCCATGAATATGTCTTTATCTCCCACTGGTTGTAAGCTCTTTGAAGGGGCTGATATAGGGATGGGTCATCCTCCCCTACACAAACTGGGGGATGCTCTTTAGGAAAAAATAATTTAAAAATATATGACTTTTGCAAATATTACAAAAACGTATAGCTATCAGAACACATAACTAGGAGTAATCTAAGGGACTTAGAACAGGCCAGTGCAAATGAGGGATCCTGAACTCTGAGTTTTATCAGCTTAGAAGTGGGTCTACTTATAGCCTCTTAAACACACTTCCTTATAACAAGCATTTGGCAAGAGCAGGCAGCATGAATTGAATAAATAAGAGGAAAAAAAGCTACTTTGTGGTACCTGGTCTGTGATAGGCACAGCCAAAGAACTTTGGAAAAGGCAGTCTTCTCTGAGCACTACAACTGCCCAAATGACACAGTGGCTAAGTGTTAGAGCTAGAATTGACGTCCAAGAATCACATTTCTCCATCGGCTAACCTACGACCTAAGAAAACGTGCCCCCAGGTGAGAAGATGTGCAGCTCATCTAAGTCAGTCTTTAGTCAGTCATTTGTCAGTCATTCGTCAACTTACCCAGGTCGGTGGTTCTTCCACGGATGTCAGTGAGCACCTACATCACCTGGGTCACGTGTTTGTGACAGGTTCCCTGGCCTGAACACCAGAGTCTGATTTCTTAGAACTATAAACTGGAGTGGAGCCTGAGAATCTACATTTTAAAGGTGCCCGCTCACGATCTTGCTGGGGTTTTTCTAAGACCATCCTTTGAGAAACCTTGACTTGTCAAATACACATGTTGCTGTTGAAGGAGCATGGGTTGGGGGAGGGGGGTTCTAGGGTGGGAGCCGGTTGGGAGGGCCAATGGAAGCAGTATTTCCCTCAAGCCGTTGGGGTATGACTTTAATGTGCTGTGGCACTACAGCCAAGACCAAGGGCTGACACAAGATGTGGAAAAGATACGTCTAGAACCTAGAGAACAAGAGGTGTAAACATACTTGGGAATATCTCTGCAAGCCCCACTTGGAGAATGATCCTTACCTTCTTATGACTTTCAGCCTGCAGACACTTTCCCCCTAATCCTCTATGAGGGAGAGGTAAAGAAGACCTTTCCTAACCCTGGGGGGCAATGCAGGCTGAGTATTCAGCTTTGCTATACGTCAGGAGGCAGCCTGTCAACCTGCAAAGCTTAGCACTCTTATCCTGGTTGTATACGGCTCCTCGTCAAAGAAACTCCTGGCCCGGCTTCGGTTTCACAATCCTGCATGCTGGGGCTTGTAGGTATGTTGGTTCCAGAGTTACTGCAGGCATTTTGCTTTCAATACCAGCATGGTAAGTTTTCCCTCCTCAGAGACATTTGTGACCCTGGAAGGCCCTAGCTCCGCCACTGCACAAAAACTTCAAAAGCCAGGATTGTCTATTGTCTATTGGCTTTTGCTTGTTTAGTGGTGTTGAGTGAGACGAGAATGCCATAGGAGCTTTGGGATCAGAAAAATCTGGCTCATTTAGCGTCAAGTGTGCATAAAGCTAATGGTAGAATTGAGCCCAGGCTGAAGTCATGAGTCTGAGTCAGGCCTGATTCAGCTACTACAAAGCTATATGAACTTGGGCAAGTCACTTAACCTCCTTGATTCTGTTACTCATCTGTACTGTAGATTTAATAGTATTAGTTATGCTTTCCAGAGCTGTGATATGGAGCCAAAGTGTTTTGGAAAATCTAAATATAAAGAAATACTGGCTTCTAGTAATGGTCTACTAACCCTCCTGCAGATTGATAACAAGATATCTCTGCAGAAGCAAACAGAAACTGGAAGGGAGATTGTACCATAAGAGACAGCACCTCTACCTGTAAAATTTGTTAATGTGTGGATTTTTGCCTAGGAGAGCTCTCTAGTTAGTTTTTGGCTCTCAATAGCTTGAATTGAGAGAGGAAAAAGACATACCAGAAACAAGAAAGTTAAGGGAGAAATTCTGGAAGGGTGAGAATTGCAGAGACATTGAGCCACAGAATCTGTGTATAAAATCTGCTCAGTCTAAGGAACCTAATACAAAAGCAGCAGTTGGAAGCTGAAAGAACAGAAAAGAGACTTTAGCTGCTCCTGACCACACAGAAAACAGAGCTGGAATTTGGATCTAGCCACATTCACTGGTTGCTAAAACAAAAATTCTCTCCAGAGGAACAATCATTTGTGTCATCTATTATGCAATCAAAAGTTACCAGACTTGCAAAGGGAGTAAAATGTAAATCATGTTCAATTTAAAAAAGTGATCAATTAAAAACTAACCCCAAGAATACTCAGGTAATGCATTTAGCAGATAAGGACTTTAAAGAAGCTATTATAAATATGTTCAAGGAACTGAGGGAAATATATACATAATAAATGAACAGATTGGGACTTCAGTGAGAAATAGTAACTATAAAAATGAGATGGAAATCTTGGAGTTGAAAACTAAAATAAATATACTGAAAATAAGTATGACTGTGTAGGCTTAACAGCAGATTGGAGATGAGAGGACAGAGTCAATGGACTTGAAAATGTATCAATAGAAAGTTCCAATCTTAAGAACCAATTTTTTAAAAAATCAAAGAAAAGTAGTTAGAGAACACTTAGAGAACTAAAAATAGACCTGCCATTTGATCCTATAATTCCTCTACTAAGTATATATAGAGAGGACCAAAAATCACACTACAATAAAGATATTTGTACCAGAATGTTCATTGCAGCCCAATTCACAATTACTAGGTCATAGAAGAAGCCCAAGGGCCCATCAACCCATGAATGGATCAATAAATTGTGGTATGTGTACACCATGGAATACTATGCAGCCATAAAGCAAGATGGAGACTTTACCTCCTTCATGTTTACATGGATGGAGCTGGAAAATATTTCTTCCTAGCAAAGTATTTCAAGAATGGAAGAAAAAGCATCCAATGTACTCAACCATATTATGAAACTAATTTATAGCTTTCATAGGAAAGCTATAACCCAATTTTAGCCTAAGAATACAAGGAAAGGGGAGAAGGAGGGAAGGGGAGAGGGGAGGGTGGGTGGAGGGAGGGCGATTGGTGAGATCACGCCTATGGTTTATCCTATAAGGGTACATGTGAATCTCTCTAAACGTAGAATATAAATGTCTTAACACAATAGCTAAGAAAATGGCATGAAGGCTATGTTAACCAGATGGATGAATGTATTTCAAACTGTATATAGAAACAACACACTGTACCCCATGATAGTATTAATATACACTGTTATGATTTAATAAAAAAAAAATCAAAGAAAAAATGAACCAAGCCTGAGTGACCTGATCATTATAGACCATAAAACAGTGTAACATACATGAAACAGGAGTCCCAGAAGGACAGGAAAAGAGAGAATGGAACAAAAAAATACATTTGAAGAAGGGATAAAGGCGAGGGGATGACACTAAATGGTAACTCAGATCTACAGGGAAAAATGAGGTTCATTGGAGTTTTAAAAAATTTTTTTAAATGTAAAAAGTTACTAATTTTCCTAATGGGCAGTAAATTCATACCACATCATCATACTTCATTCTAGACTAAAATGACATGTGGCCTTTTTGTCACAGAATCCCTAAATCCTAAAAATTCAGTCTCTTCATACTCTGTCACTGACCATCCCCCATCCCCACCCCAGTGATCTCAAAAGTTCCTTTTTGGCCTGAACATACTATGATTCTTTAACCTAGAGCAGTACATATTAATCTTCACTTAATTTTTACTATTATTATTTTAATTTTCGTGAGTGTGGTTAAAGTAACTAAGTCTCAATCTTAATGATTAAAGACATAAAATTCACCTAAGAACTAATGAGTCTTAGAAGCATCTTAGACATACTATCCCCCCTTTGTGCCTCATCATTCAAAAAGAACAAAAAAATTGGGGCGGCACCTATGGCTCAGAAGGGTAGGGCACTGCTCCCATATGCCGGAGGTGGCGGGTTCAAATCCAACCCTGGCCAAAAAAAAAAAGAACCAAAAATATATGGCCAGGGCTGAACAGTCAAATGAGGCAAGCTACAATCTATGTGCTTTGTAAACTGTAAAGCCCAGTAAAGACAGAGGTAAGGTGATCATGGTATCCCAACTGTCAGATTCCCTTTCATATTGTCTGCAATATGTTGATGCTGGATGCCACTTTCTTAGTCATCTTAAACACCAAGTAACTACATCAAACCACATCAGAATGTGCTTAGCCAAGTTCGAAAGTTCACTGCACAAGTCTTGCCTGTGTGAGAGGCAAAGAATAAGGAAGCCGTGAGCCCCCGGGGACTGGGGACAGTTAATTAAATATTCAGAGTGTCCATGTTTCACTGGGGGGGAGAATGTGTAGACCCTTCGAAGAGCTTTATGGGGATTTGCCAGAGAGATGGACTTAAGCCAGGCTAGACTCCAAGGCTCACTGGCCAGCAGATCCGGGGAGGCTGCCCTGGGCTAGCCCTCCTCAGTTCTGATGCTCTGTGACATTTGAGCTGCGCAGCCTTCTCCTCCGCCTCAGTGCCTCTGCGATTCTGTGGCATGAAGCGAGCAGTGGGAAGTTCTTGACTTAGACAGTAGACTCCAGAACAGGCTCTGTAAGGACCTGCGTCCCACTTGCCTTTCTCAGGTGGCAAGGAAAAGGTAGAAAAGCTCAACCTCCCTTGCCTTGGCAGCAGCTTCACAATTCTGCTGAGTGCAATGTGTTCAATTGTTTCCTTTCTCCCCCAGAAAACAGTCACCGCAAGTAACAGGCTGTTTGGAAACAGGTCTACTTAAAATGTCACTTTCATATAATTATTTACAAATACTGGTATAAATGAAATAAAAGTCTGACTAAAACAGAAAATTTCAAAGCCTAACACCATTGCTTTAATGAATAGAGCAGAGAAATGCTGAATAATTGTCTGCTTATTTCACGGCGTTCCTGATAAACCTTTTCTCCCTCCTACGCACACATTCCAGGTTACATTTTCCTTTCTAATTTGCTCCCACTTCCCAACTTACAGCACACAAGGCAGAACAGCGATTGCTTGTGTTTCTGAATGGCTTTTAGATAGATTTGAACACTGCCACCTCAGGGCCATTACACCTGCTTTTATGTTGTCCTTTGGGGGATACACAACAACTACAAAGCCCTGGGGAAAAATACTGGGTGCACGATCCGTGAGCCAAAACCTACTTTCAGATATCCAAACCTCCACTGATGTCACAGGCAACTGAGTCACCGGCGCCTCTCTGAGCTGCCTGTAGGTTTCTGACAGCAAAATCCAACATATTTTCAAAATGACAAGCAGAAACTTTTCAGCTTTTGGCCACTGGTGGTTGAGTAACAGTCCTTCTATTCTGACAGTGCAGAGTCATCATTTTAATTAGAGTGAGAGAGAAAAGCACATGGCGTTCGTCCCTGCTCACCATTTACAAGGGTGTTTGGGCTCTGGCTCATCCGCCCATATCCATGAGCTCACTGCACAAAAGCAGCTCAGACTTCTGCCTTTCCACTTTCCGTCCTTCAACCAAGCCAATGTGGGATACTAGAAGTGTTGAGATTCTGCTCTGAGAAAAGTTTATCTAAAAACCAATCATAGACCTTTGTTTCTCAAATATGACACCCCTTCCTTCTGCTTGCCAGCTGCCTAAGAACCTCAAGAAAACACTGCCATAAGCCTTGGCATTTATAATCCATCCCCATTTTGGTATGCATGTCCGGGGGGCGATTGATATCAGCTATCCCAAACCCCCACCACTAAAAGTATCATAGCTCAGGAATCAGGAAAAAGTGGCCTTAGCTCTGACGAGCCAACAGCATTTTGTGGCTTGGTGGGGACAGCTATAGAGACAATTAAAAATGGCACTCTTGGGCAACAGCCCCATATACTGGAGGTGGTGGGTTCAAACCTGGCCCTGCCTGGCCAAAAACTGTAAAAAAAAAAAAAAAAAAAAAAAAAAATGGCACTTTCAAGCCAGTATTCAAAGGGAGCTATCTGCTTCCCGCAGGCTGACAGAAACTTTCTGACTTTACTCCTAAACTCACCACAAAACAACAGTAATAAAAGCAGCACCAGTGAAACCTCATCTTCTGGATGGCTTGCTTGAGATATACAGGGTCTCCGTAAAGTTCATGTGCGATTTGAAGTAGTTCTCTTTCCTCTGACCTGTTTTGGGAAAAGTGGCCAAATCCTAAAAAGTATTTTTGAGACAAAATTGACAACTGTAGAGACTGGAAGCTCCCTCAGGGAGCTTTAACCTCACTTCAGTGGGGACAGTCTAACACCACAGTGGTACGTGGGCAGCTAATTCCATGATGCACTGATGAGGGAAGGGTCTGGAGTAGCAGCTAACCCCCTAAGACTGCAACTTCAAACAGCTTCTTCCCTCCCTCCATGGTGAGCTGACAGGAAACAATAGGTTGATTTGTCACCATCAGACTATCAGAGAAGGCCTCACGTGTTTATGCCAACTCCCTCACCCAGACCACCCCGCTGCCCTCACCTCCAGCGCTATGAAGGTGCCCTGTAGCCTGTAGGGCTCTGGATCACCAGGAAGTATTATATAGGATGAGGTAACATAACGGCAACAGCTCTGGGAAATTCCTTGAAAGATCTTATTGCCTCCATTTCTGCAGCTTACAAATGGGGATGGTACTCCCTGATATCTGGCCTAAGGCACAGGACAATTGAGACCATTAACATGTATAAAGCCTATGCAAATGTTACCACCATCATCACAACATGTTTAAGCCTCTGCATCCTTAAAATACGGAAGTGTGAAGTGCATTTGTGGTTCTTGACAGAACTAATAGCACCCTGGAGTTGGAGAGAGCCAGGGCCTAGCCATGGACCTGCCACATCTCATCCTTTGTGGTGAAACAAGGTACCTTCTCTCAGTGCCTCTCTGCATCGCTGTGAGTGTGGCAGTCTAGTCCTTGTGGGAGGCACAGACGAGTCAAACCAGAAGGGACGTGAAATGTTACCAGTTCAATCTTTCAGTGCTTCGGGGCACCCACCTAGGAATGGAGTTCCTGGGAGAGCTAGGAGAGCCCTCCCCTCGGCCATCTCCATGTGCACTGCAGTGACCAGGCCTGTGTAAGATCCCCACCTCTGAAAATCTTTAAATGATTTGGGGAAACAAATTGTTTGAAAGACAGACAGATGCCACTTCATACCCAATAGGATGGCTACGAAAAAAAAAAAAGCGAAAGTAAGTGTTGATGAGGATGTGGAGAAATTGGAACTCCCATACATTTCTGGGAAATGTCAAATAGTGTCGTCACCATGGAAAACAGTGTGGCAGCTCCTCAATAAATTAAACATAAAGCTACCACGTACTGCAGCCATTTCAGCTCTTCTACACCCAAAGAACCGAAAGTGTTTTGGGTGCAAACAAAAGTTTACATACAAATCTTCCTAACAGTACCATTCACAATTGCTAACAAGGTAGAAACAACCTCAGTGGCTCACTAACTGAGGAGGCAGTAAACAAAGTTTATGAAAAAAGAACACTATTTGGTGATGAAAAAGAATAAAGGGTTGATACATGCTACACTATAGACGAACTTGAAAATACTGTGCTCACTGCGAGAAGCCAGTTACAAAAGGCCACACGGTGTATGATTCCACTTATGTATATACCTGAATAGGTCAATATCCAGAGACAGAAAATAGGTAAGTGGGTACAGGGGCAGAGGGGAAGGGGAAACAAGAACGACTGCTCCTCAGGTCCCTATTTCCTTTCGGGGTGATGAAAATGTTGGACTAGATGGGAATGGGCTAGATGCACAACCATGTGACGTACTAAATTTCACACTTTGAAATGGTTAAAATGGTAAGTCCTACATTATATGTACTAAGCCATGGGGGAGAAAAAAGACATCCACAAAAGGCAGATGGAAGGGAGGGTTCCAGAGCTCCTGTAGAGGGAGAGGCTCCTACAGCCATCTCTGTTGCACCGTGAGTGCCTTCCAAAGGCTTGGGCTGGTGGATTAATTGAGAAGTGATTCCTAATAAGTCCCAAGAAACTACAGGTCTTTTCCTTACAAATGGGAAACAATCATACCTCATGGCAGCTCATTATGCATTCTTTTGGTACCATGAGTTGTTTTAAAACCGTGAAATTAGTTCTGGCAGAGTTTACAGAAAAAAACCCATGAGATGAGAATGAATGAGTTATGTAAGACTTCTCGCACTCTGCGTAGGAGATGTTAACTCTTTACTGGCACAGCCAAGGGCACTGTGTCATCTGTAAAGTAACTTGCACGCTCTGGTTTCCACTGAGACCAGCACGTGGTTTATGGCAGGAGCAGCAGAACCCTGGATCTGGACCAGCCCATGGAGCCATGGCCAGGTCCAGCCACTTCCTGCCTTCCCCACACAAGCCCCTCAAGGCCCCCAGACAGGTGAAGGGACTTGCCCATGCAAATTGCTTTAACTAAAAGTTCCAGTCTATCCCCAGGATCTAGGTCGACCTTTGGTGTGGTGTACTGAAAGCTTTGAAATCAACCCGACATCTGCCGCATTAACATGATCATCGCTGCTCAACGGCTGCACCATGAGCCCAGCCTCAGCCCAAGCAGGAAGATGACTGGTCTGATCAATGAAGTGTGAGCTCTGGCATTAAGCAGAGTTCATATTTCAAAAGTTTTCACCTGGCAACAGTCACAAAAAAAATTGTCATATGTGGAAAAAAAAAAAGTGTGAGTCCCAAACAAGGAACTAAGCCTGTGAGCTCTGTCCCGCACCTTTCCCCTCTCTCTCGGCCACAGACAGGCGGGCACACACATGTATATGTTACGTGTGTGCCTGTATATTATAATTGCACCTGTAGTGTACCTATAATATATATGGGATATTTTGTCTATAAAATGTACTTTATAATTTATTAAGAAAACAGCAAGGAATTGGAAAACAAGTTTAAAAAGTCTGTTTAAGATATGTCTCAAAAATCAAGTTATTAAACTTGGAGAAAACTTTGGACTCTACTCAGAATGCACGGACTCCTATTTTATAAACAGAAATGACATGCTTCGTTATCTGGTTGCTAAACTGAAACACGAGCTCATGAGAAGCAGAGAGAGGGGAAACCCCTGACAGTGTACCCTGGGCAACAAGTGATTAATGACCACCAGCGGAGGAAGATCAAAAAGGACTAAGAACAAGTCATTAGAACGATGACCAGAGACACCCAAGGCCTGGAGCTGTGTGCAAACTACCAGCAATCTGCAGTGGAGGGACCGCAGGCTCAGGCATCAGACCAACCCAAGTTTGAAAGTCAGACTTTGCTCCTTATTAGCTGTGTAATATTGGGTCAGTCTGGGTAAGTTACTTCCCTCTGTGACACTCACTTTCCTTCTACCTTACAGGGGTTTTGTGTAAATGAGATAATTTATGTAATAAGCTAAAACAAAGGCATCTAGTTTTTGCTCAATAAAGTACTTTTTTTTTTTTTAACAGACCAAGGGCAGTCTGATTATTTATGTTCACAATGAGAACCTCAAGACATCTGGAGAGGGTTTAAGTCAGATGTTCTCAGTGAGAATCTAGCCCAGGAACTCCAGGACTCCAGGCTTCCAAGCCCTCATGTTCGTCTCTGGAGCCATCCTCAGACTCTCTCCCTACCCCTCTCTGAAACTTACTTGCAGCTGAACTATTCTTCCACAAGTTAGCTGATACACTAATTTAATCCTAAGGTGCCAATGCTTAATAACAGCAAAGCAGATTTTCACGGGTACCAATTATAATGCAGAATTCACTGCTCTAAACCATAGTGACATTTCAGCAAAGGTGACAGACCAATCAAGAGGAATTAGCTTGGGGTCAGAGGGCTTTATTGGTTCCCTTTCAATCACACCTCAAAGGAGGTTTCTTCTTTATGGCTAAGCCTGAAATACTAGGATGAGGAACCTGGGCACTGCCCTGGGTGCTGTGGCTACCTGGATTTCCTTATAATAGCTGGACGCTGATACATATGCATTTGGAACATTCTAGCTCCCTTTTTGATAGATTCATATTTATTTAATATGTTTATATTCTACATTGGTCCAAAAAATGTGAGGGTGAGGGGAGTCAGCAAACAAGTTCAGATGCCAAAAGGATCCTACCACCAAAATAACTAAGTATATCACCATGCTTTATGCCAAGAGGCAATGAGATGTAGCTATCAACTCTTTTTGCTTTTCTCATTTCCCCGGGAAAGTTAAACACCCATGTGCTGGAGACTGTAACAGCAGACAGGTAGATAGGGAGGGTGGGGCACAGCAAGAGACAGATGGCTGAAGCTTCTTAGAATTCATTGAGATGTTGTATTGGGATGTCTGGGTCTTCTGTTTTGCTCGCTGACTTCCTGTCTCTCAGTGCCTTTATCTATATTCACCTGACCAAGGATCAGGGGCTCTGATTTCTCACAGAGGGCTAGAACTATTGTAGTCTATCCCCTGAGCCTGCAGTGATGTTGCCTGCAACAATTGAGTATCTCCTCCCAACCCTGCATTCAGTGACATCTAACATCCACCCCAGTTGCCCAAAACTGGCTATTGCGAGAGTATTTACACCATAGAAATTGGCAAACATTACAATGCAGGGCTCCCCAAACATTTCTTTAGAGTTTCTTCTGCAGAATCAACATTCACCAGCATGTCACTGATAATAGGTGTGACATAAATATTTGTTAAACAAACAAAGGAAGAAGGACGGTCTATCCCATTTAATTCGATCACTTCCAACACCTCTCTGGCCCTAATCATAGCAAGCCCACTGTAAGTTCCTCTCAACGACAGGATGACAAGCTTCAGGATTTAGTTATGAAGCAGAGAAGGAAATGCCAGGAAGACTAATTTAAAACAAAATTTCGCTTTGGTAATAGTGGCTCTGACTCAGCTCTGGTGGAAAGAATCAACTTTATAAACCCACAAGGAAGAGGTGAAGATTTCACATCGTTTCTTATTTCTTTTGATGTTAAAAAGAGAACCGTGTTGAATGCTGGGACGGGGCTGTGAGAGGTATCAGTGAGCAATCACATATAGCAACCTCCTCATTGTGACTTCAGGGTGTGAGTGAATTTCTCCGAGTCCAGGTTTCTTGGCTATAGACTAGTAAATAATATCCCCTCTGTCTACCCCACAGGGTGACTCCTCCCGCCCCCAACTACCAAACTTCTATTCATCCTGCAGGACCCAGTTCACATGCCCCTGCTCCCTCTGCTGCATTTCCGAAGCTATCCCAGCGCTTTCAGAAGAGGGCTTGCTCCCTGAGTGTGCAGGCCCCACACCACATCACTCCCATCTCAACTCCAGCATTTAATATGTTGGGCTGCAGTTAGCTCTTCGGGGATTGCTCACTCCTCTGTCACTCTGTGACCTTCTCAAGGACAGGGCCATACAGAACCAGCATTCCTAGTGCTCTCCCTGCTGGTTGGCACATAAGACAGTAATAGCCCCTGTTTATAAGTGTGAGTTGTATATAAGTCAGATGTTTGTAACTTGGGGACTGCCTGTAATTCATTGTTGTATGCTTATTAAAGTGAACCACTGAAAAACAAACTAGGCTTTTACGCTGGGAAAGTAATCTGTAAAGTCTGAAGCCTTATTACCAAGGGAAGATCACAAAATAGGGTGGCGCACTACTGCCAACCCTGGGGACAGCCCTTATCTGAAATAGACCCTCTTAAAGCATGTCATCACCAGTAGATAAAATCTGTGAAGCCTGGAAGACTTGGAAGGAAAGGATGAATGAGGAACTCCTGGAAACATTCTTCTAAAGAGTGGCCTCCTCCACCCCTCCTCCCAGTGTGTTCCAAGGATTCTGAACCCTCCCTGCCCACGGGGCTCAGAGGTAAGAATATTATATAAGGAATGAATGCTGCCTTCATTTGTTTTAATAAAAGAAATAGCCCATTTAAAGAAACACTGACTTCAGTGGCTTAGATATTTCTGAATGTGAATATGACCCAGAGGCTCAGGAATACAGAACGGCTGCCTTGAGAATGACCATTTTTTCCTATTTAAAACATTCTGGAAAATTGCTCTGTGTCCCCGTGCCAAGATGAAAAAATAAAAAACATAAGGGCTATTTGGAATGTCTCTTCATTTTACAGATGACTCTAATGCATAATATTATAAAGACATGAAGCTCTCTGGCCTCAGATGCCCCTATGCGGCCGCCTGAAAGCCCGGGAGAGGCACGCCACAGTGTGGAATCTGTGAGCAGATCTGTGAGCTCACTATTTCAGAGGAGCTTCCTAGTTGCTCACAGGCTCTTTTAAGATTTCAGAAATCCCCTAATAGAACATGAGCAGGCCTGCGTGGGGTAATTCCTTAACTGTAGAGCACAAAATCTTAGAGTATAAAATGAGGGTGTTGATGATAATGATGATGATGGTGTCTATCAGTGTAAAAAGCCGCCTTCACATGCATTTTACCTTGTTTTATCGGATATGGCAACCATGTTAGCTAGGTTAAAAATGAATTACTGATGTGATAGAAGTGGAAAATGAAGGCTGAGAGAGGTGCTGCAGCTGGTTCCAGGTCTAATTGCTAGGCAGGGGACGATCTGGCACCAGAAGCCACAGCTTCCTTAGGATGCCTGCTGGGAGAGGAGTGGGAGTGGGGATGGGGTGGGAGCTGAATAAGAAGAAGCACCAGTGTGCGGAGAGGAGGTGAGAAAACGTGTGTGCGGGCTGGAGTCCCACGGACGCGATTCCGCCCCTCAGCCCTGACAAGACAGGTTACACGGTCATGGGCTAACTATAATCCTTCCGGCCGATTTCATCATCTGAATATGTAAATAACAAATTCCAACTCATGGATTGACATTCAGATCACGTGTGTGGAGGGTGGATCACACACAGCCCATGATAGGAAACCAAAAATGGCAGCCGTTGTTATTTTATCATTATTTCTAGCTTTAATGAGCGCTATGGGCCCTCGTAAAGGGGGTAATTTCATTTATTCTTTGTGACTCTGCCTGGGTGGGAATTCTAAATATTTCATGAGACCCATTTCTCCCTATAGGGGTTTAGCCAAGGGCAACTAGCTTGAGTATCTGTTCCCATGTTCAGAAGGAAAAAAAACATGCCTTTTAAGGAATTAGCGTGTGTGTGTCTGTGCGCGCACGCGCGCACACACAGGCATGAGCCTGGTGGCCTCTGTCTTCTATTACTCTCTACTTTTCAAACGATATTCACCTGTTGTTGACAAACCACCTTTGTCCTCTTCACATATTTCTGTGTCTACAGAGATGAAAATCTTTGCCCCGATTCACTAAGGCAGGAAATCAATTAAGGTTCTCATTTTCTGCTTAGCCTCAAAAGACACGATACTGGGAGAAGGTCTTAGTAAAGAAAGTGTGTGCAGATTCCTCAAGGTTCCATTCTGGATTCTGTGTTCTGGAAAACGTGAAACAAGAAGGAAAACCCTTTCAAGCCATCCTGTTTAAGACCTAAGTTTTTTTTTGTTTGTTTGTTTTTTTGGAGCCTGGTTTAAAAAAATTTTTTTTTTTTAAATTATGCCATGCCATTCTTTTTTGATTAATATGGACAACTTGAGCAAAAGAAAGACACCTCAATTTTTACAAGACAGCCCTAAACCTAACAGTTTGGTTTGTAAATGGCTACATTTAAATACTTCTTTCTCCGTTCATTTCCAAACCTGGGCCATAAATCACCCTTATGAACACAATGGCCTGTGCCTATGGCCATTTATCATTTGGATAATGTCACCTGCTCAGGTGTGCATTAATTTATGCCTCAAATTAGAACTCCTGTTGGCTGAATCCTTCCCTCTCCACTGCACATCCTGAGCTGCAGCCTCTTCGGCCCGAATGGGCACAGCCCAGGCAGGGACGACTCACGCAATTCTTCACTCTCACGGGAAGCAGAAGCAGGTAGTGGAAAGCAAGCTAGGGCCTCGCAGGGCTCTCAAGTTTGCTAGTTTAGCCTCTTTAATATTCATTGTCCAAGGCTACAACCTATTATGAAATACTCAACAAGTCCAGACAAAAGAGGAGGCACCTGCATGCAACGTATATGTCAGCTTTTGCTGTTCCAACCAAAGGCAAGGAAGCGGGCAGCAGGGAGACACAGGGCACAGAGCCCCTGCAGCCCCTCAGAATAGAAGGGAGCCCCAGGTGGCTGTCCTGAGTTGGAGTCCTAGCTTGTCTGCTGTCTGTCACATGATCATTCCGGGCCTCAGTTTCCCTAGTAGTAAAATAAAAGAATCCCAAGATCATCTTCTTTCTTTGACTCTAACTCAAGAGGATGTGGTTGTTTATTACTACCTACAACCCCCATGGGGTAACTGTTTCTTTCAGTTACCCCAAAATAGATGAGATGCGGAAAACTAAGTTTCTGACCTACATTATGGGAATTGGTGTGGCCAAGTTTGTATTGTTCTTCTATGTCTACTCTGTTTTTCTCTGTGTTTTTCTCTCTTACTGTGTGGTTCACTGTCTCTCTCTTCCATGTATGTCAGGAGTAGACAAAGTATTTGCCAGTACATTAATATTAAATAACAGCCAATATGTGTTTACTCTGTGTTAGCTACCATGTCATATTTCTTTAATAAAACTATCATTGAATGCTCCCAACCACCTCTGGTGGCCTACATTAATCCTCTTCATTTGAAAAAATAAAGCAACTGAGGTTCTCAGAGAGGTAACTTGCCCAAGATCATACAGGGAATAGCAGAATCTGAATCTGAACCCAGGGTAGGTCGTCTGACTCCCCAAGGAGTGAGTGCTGTTTCCATAGTGCTTGAAGGAGCAATGTCATGAATCAGTGTCATTTAAAATGTGGCTAAGTTTGATTGCTTAAGTTCTACTGGTGATTACATATATTTTTGAATTTCCACAAACAAGGGGTGTGACTATAAAATTACATACGTATGTGATTAAATGACTGATTTCAAGAGCCACACATAAAATTTAGTCTCCTTGCATTTTGGCCAGGGTTTGCATATTTGAATTGTAAATTTGGGGATCTATAAGCTGATGGCTATAACTCTTAAATTAAAGTAGGCTCTCATTCAACAGAAGAAGCTAAAATCCTAAAACCTAAAACCCCAAAACCCTAAAATCCATATTTGTTCCTTATTCTTCTTTAGTGCATTCATTGGCCTCCTCAGACATGTAGCTTTAAAAATGATTTCCTCATCGCCCAAGTAAATCAAGGGAAAATGACTTCCCAGCCACAGTTTTAAAACGCACCAGTTTTGTTTACAGTGTGAAAATCGCTGAGAATCCTGTGGACCTAGGGTAATGAATCACTGCTGCCACCAGCCCCTTCCCTAACCTGGGGGCCTGAGTTGTCGCAGGCTCCTCTCCCCCAGCCCCCACCACAGGCAACTGTCCCCTTTCGCCATGACACCACTCTCCTCTGACAGGCAAGGGGACACCTGCCAGAGGGTGACTTCATCACACCCGGTCACTCTGACAACAGCCCAAATAAAACTCTGTCAGTCATTTAAACCATAAACAACAATCCAACAGGGCTGGGGAACTCAGACAGCACCGCAGGAAAGGCAGAGGGAAAGGAAAAGGGCTGCTGCCAAATTGAAACCAGTAACTTGACACAGCAAATGCAGGGAGACGAGAACAGCAAGAGGGCAGAGGAAGGGGCTGGAGGGGCTGGGGGTGAGCCTAGCACTTACAGGGCATGCAACTTTGGGAATGTTACTTACCCTCTCTGATCCTGTTTTGTCATTTGTAGGTTAGAGTAATAAAAGGGCCCAACTCACAGAGTTGTTCTGAGTATTCACATAAAACACTTTGCCTCTACCCAGCAATTCATGTTAGCCGATGGCACACTGTATAGGAATACAGGTAAGTCTGCCTTCCTTGTATATGAGCAAACATGCTAGAACCCAATGGGCTCCTCTTGGGCAAATTGAGCAGAACACCAGCAACAAGGATATAAAAGACGCTTGGATTCCAGTCCTGGTTTTGCCACTGACCAGATGAGGCAAATCATATCACTTGGCATCAGTTTCCAAATCTGCTAAGCAAGAGCGTGACTGGACGCTTTCCAAAGTTCCCTTGATGGTTCTATAATATGATATTTTTCTTCTACCCATTGTTCAGTATCACATTGTCAAAAGGAGCAACAGAGGTTTCAATCTTAGGTGTTGAGGAACCCCTCTGGAGCACCGACTCCTCTCTCTGCAAGCCTCCTGTTGCCCTGGCAATGCAGAGGGTGACCTGAGCAGGATTTGGTGCCTGGGACCTGTTTGTAAAGTGCCACCTCTTAGCGCTCCAGCCAACCTGACTGCATCTCTAATAAGCATTTTAGGCAGTGACGTGCTGCCTTAAAATTTTCCCTTTCAGTAGGAAAGAACTATCAGAAGGAGTCTACTCTGCTTTTTATTTCGTGGGAAGAACCCAAGATACACACACACACACACACACACACACACACACACACACACACGGGGTTTAAAAAACAAAAACAAAACCTACTTTGAGGCAGACAAAAATACATACGTCATACCGGCTGATGTGCCTACGTGAGGAGGACCCACAATTCCACACATCCTGATTACAAGTTCATCTCTGGGCAAAGGTGTCAATACCTCCACCCATGAACAGCAGCAGCACACAGATAAATAAATCTAGGCCAGATCAGAATGGAATGGTAAAAACATCTCCTGCCGTGCCTACTGGAATACCAGTCTTTCAGTACCACACAACACTCATCTCAGTATCATTAGGAGAACTTTCCAACTGCCTTGACTGTCTCCTTTCCCTGGGAGCTGCACTGGTAATGAGACTAATAGTAACTTCTGGGGTCTGCGAGGCCTGACAGTTTCATAAAGCGCTTTGACCTTCATCCTCTCCTTTGATCCCACAACAATGCTCCAAAGTAGGCATGGGTATTATTATTATCATTTTACAGAAGGAAAAACAAACAATGCACCCAGCAAGGTGAGGGACCAGCAGGGGAGGAGCAGACGAAGACCGGGGTCAGGGCCTCCCCGCTTCCTGTCATGCCCCCCTTTCATTATTTGGAGCACCTCTTCTGGTCAGAAAGGAGCACCGGGCAAGCTTGAAGCTGTCAAGAAAGAAAACTGGGCCGAGTATGAGTGATTCTGCTCTAACTGAGTTAGGGGAAAATCACTTAACTTCTTTGTGTTGGGCATCTTGTCTTTAAAAAGATATCTTTGGCTTGGTGCCCATAGCACAGTGATTACAGCACCAGCCACATAATCCCAAGTTGGCGGGTTTGAACCCAGGCTGGGCCAGCTAAACAACAATGACAATTGCAACAAAAAACAGCTGGGCGTTGTGGTGGGCACCTGTAGTCCCAGCTACTTGGGAGGCCGAGGCCAGAGAATCACTTAAGCCCAAGAGTTTGAGGTTGCTGTGAGCTGTGACGCTATAGCACTCTACTGAGGGCAACATAGTGAGACTCTGTCTCAAAAAATAAAAATAAATAAAAAGATATCTCTCACCTCTAAATTCTGTAAATAAAAATTTCACGCCTCCTTGGAACCAACAAGCTGATGTCAGATTTGGCTTGGTAAATTGTAAGGTAAAAGGGACCTGAATGGCCAGCATCACTGGCAATGTGTACAGTTAATCCCAATTCTGTCTTTTTAAAAATTCATTTTTTTCAAGTTATACCTGCATATTATTTAGAAAGACAAATAATTCTACCAAGCTTTGTGGAAAAACCATCCCTCCCTCCCTCCATTTCTTATGCCCTAAGAGCAACCACTCTCCACCCTTTCGGACGGTTCTTTTGATCGTTACCTCCGTATCTCTTCAATAACAGCTTTATGTCACTACTTCTTGACTTTTCTGTTTTAGGCTTTATCTACTGACCTCCCATGACGGAAGATGAGGTTTCTGCCTTCTTTCAAGAACTTCTTCCCCCACCACTCACAAACACATTTCCTGCCCCCCTCGCCATCCTGCCAGTGCAGTTCTATCCCAGTTTGGGTTGGATCAATATTCTGTACGTCTGATTTTAGGACAACTGAAATGCTATTTACTGCCAGGTCACGTTGAATCCTGTGACTAATCTTTCTTTTTTTGTATAGTATTATGTTGTTCCTGGTGTTAATAATTAACTCTTGTGCTTGCTTAATATTTTATCTACTTGTTATTCAACTCCAAATGTACCCCTAGTCGTGTAAGTCTCAATACGTTCAAACACATCAGGTATTTTATCAGTTTCAGCTGGAAGCTGTTTCCCCAGGAGGCTGCTGGCCTGTTCCCATCCGGACTGGTTTTTCTCCAGGCTGTTTCATGGCAGTTGTCTTGTGATTCCTCTTTCACTCTTTATTTTGTTGGCTTCCTTATTTCCAGAGCATCCTGTCCTTCTTGGCGTATGCTCTGAATTTGGATGGAATGTCCTTCAGTGTCTCCTACTGAAAGAATGAATGGGAGGCAAAATTTGGGGAATCTCACATATCTGAAAAAAAATTTTTTTAAACTCTAACAGGACACGTAATTGATAGTTTGGTTAGACACGGAATTCCAACTGGAAATCATTTCCCTTTCTGCCTTTGAAAATCTTGCATCATCACCTTCTAGTCCAGTAGTTCTCAACCTTCCTAATGCTGCAACCCTTTAATATAGTTCCTCATGTTATGGTGACCCCCAACCATAAAATTATTTTCCTTGCTACTTCATAACCGTAATTTTGCCACTGTTATGAATCGTAATGTAAATATCTGATATGCAGGATGTATTTTCATTGTTACAAAGGTGTCAGGACCCACAGGTTGAGAACTGCTGTTCTAGTCTCTGATGTTGCTGTGGAGAAATTGCACACCAGCCTAATTCTTGATCCTTTATATGGAAGCGGTTATTTCTCTTTAGAAACCAAAAGTCTTCTTGTCTTTCGTGTTCTGAAATTTCATGATGATTCTACATGAGTGGGGAAGGGATTCAGTGAGAATCTTCAATGTAGAAAAATCTCCCTGAACTATCTTTTGAATTATTTTACTCTTTCCATCCCTGTCCCTTTTCTCTCATGCTTTTCATTTCTATTCTTTGATTTTTTTTTTTTTTTTGAGACACAGTCTCATTCTGTTGCCCTGGATAGAGTGCCATGATGTCATCATAACTCGCGGCAACCTCAAATTTCTGGGCTCAAGTGATCCTCTTGCCTCAGCCTCCCAAGCAGCTTGGACTACAGGCACCTGCCACAACTCCTAGCTAGTTTTTCTATTTTTATTGGAGACAAGGTCTTGCTCTTGGTCTTGCTCAGGCTGATCTCAAACTGCTGAGCTCAGGTGCCTGGGTCTTCCAGGGTGCTAGGATTACAGGCGTCAGCTACCTTACCTGGCTTACTCCTTGATTTTTAATTTATTATCACTAATTATCAATTTTGAGTATCTCTTTCTAATAGAATATTGTTGTTTTTCATAAATGTACTCTCTCCACTCGTCTAAAGATGGGGTATTCTACTCCCAGCTTCTGATTTTTTTCTTCCTTTCATAAGTTTCTGTTTCCTCTAATTTGCTACTATTAAAAAAAAAAAAACCAAAAAACTCTTGTGTTTCAAATTTTAAGTTTCCCTCAAATGCCTGATAATTCCTGGTTATCTCACATGTCAGAGTGGGGCATGAAGAAGCTGGGTATGATTTCTGGGCACATGAGAGGGGGCCATCACCGACAGAGTAATTTACTGGGCCAGTCCCTTGGGGAGCTCCAATGTGGCTCTTTAGTCTTTTAGTCCTTTTAGGACAGTCAGATACCACAGAGAAGATTCCAGCTGCTGCTTGGAGGTATGCATCTGTCTGATGCTGTGTGGGAGATAAGTCCAAGGAACGAAGACAAGAGTCACCAATTCATTATGTAGATGTCTATCTCGACCCCACCATGTGCACGTGGTGGCCCAAGCCCAGAGTCATTCCGTTTTACTCGTAGCCAAAGACTAATTCTGTGGCTCAAGAGAGGGATGGGGTAGTTTCCCAGCGTGGATCTGCGCTCAAATTGCTACTTAAACAAACTTTCATCGATCTTATTTTTAGCCCAGCTAAAATCTTTCTTCTCCATTTTCAGAGGTAACTGATGTCATCTGTTCTTGAGCCTTTCTGGAACCAGGTTCTGTGATGTTCTAGGCTTTCCCTGCTGCTGGCTTTGGATTCACCTTTCTCATCTCTGACAAGTCAGCCGTCTCCATTTTACCTGCTTTCCAGCTTTCAAAATATTGTTACTGAAACACTCTCTCCTGTTCGTTGGGGCCTTTCTGGTTGTTCTTTAAAAAGGCTCTTTATAAATCACTGTAGAAGATTTTGAAGAGAGAACAGAATTACCTGTGTGTGTTTAATCTGCGATCGCTAACCGTTCTGTGTAAACTCCTTCATTCGGTGTTTAACAAAGTAAAATAGTCAAATATACTTTGGACTGATAATATAACACAGAAACATCGTCTGAAAGGAAATTTTAATCTACTGGAACACTGACAGCTTCTTTATGTCATATATTATTGCCCACATCTCAATTCTCATTTCTGTCTAGGACCTATCTGTAGACCTGATCCTGCCCAGTGGGTTTATAATCTGCACCTTACAAATATCTGTTTGGTCATTAACCCAGGGTAAGGAACGTGCAAAGCCAGCCAAAGACGACCAAAGTATGTTAATTTCCCTTACTATCTCTTGGGTGGCTAACAACTTTTCATCTCAGGTTATTTATGAAATTTGAATCATTTTCACGTTCATTATTTTAATACTGAAATGGCAAATTTCCTTAATTGCTTAGAAATCCCCAAACTGAATCAAATGGTAGCACCCTTTAGTTTTAAAGAATCTGAACATTGTGATAAAACACAGCAGGTTCACAAGCACAGCATCCTCTGGCATCCTACTAGCTAAATTTGAATGTCTGTGTCCCTTTGACCTTGGAAAGTGTGCTTAACCTCCCTGTGCCTTAATTTCCTCATCTGTAAAATGGAAACAACAGTACCCATCCCATAGGTTTACTATGAAGATTAAATGAAACAATATACAGATAAAGCATTTTTCCAGTGTCTGACACAAAGAAAAGCTCAATAGATGTTAGCTAAGGTTATTCCTTATTATCTCATATTTGTAAGGACTTATGAATGTTAATAAATACACATTAAGTACCTTAGGAAAACAACTCATCAGGGATGGAAGGGAAATAACAGAGTCATCTGAGAGTTAAACTGTAAATTCAGCACCTAGTGGGTTCAAGGAGAAATGTAAGGTCAAGGTCTTAGGTCAGAGAGCCCTAGCGTGATGTGACTGATGAGATTTGCGCAGTGGATACATCAACATCCAGACGAGGCACAGCCTGCCAGTGCAGTACAAATGAGTATTTCCAGATTCTGAATTGTGGTGACTTCACCCAGGCAATGCCACTGTTCTGTCTGAAGAGGCTGCACTCTCCAACACACACACACCTCCATCTCGTTAGCTTAACAGAAAATACTTCTGGATTCCACCAAGTCTGATGCAGGTCGGTTGTCCCTCTCCGTCTTGCTTCTCTGCTGTCTGAAACACATGGCATCCAGGGGGCCCACAAATGGCAGAGACAAAAGAACTAGAACTTACTTGTACCACGTCCACTTACATTGTCATTTGCCAGAACTCAATCTCACAGGCCCAACTAACCCTGAGGGGCCTGGGGAATGTCATATCCTCTGTGCCTACAGAGCACACAGGTTGGTGAAGACAGTGCTTCCTGCCAGCACCTCCTTTGTGGAGTTCTATCTGGACAGGCCACTTTCTCTGGGGAACACCATTCTGTCTCTTCACTGAGCACCCAAAATCGTGCACTATGGGCTCTGCTTGCTCAAGTCCAGTGGATGGCAAAGACTTGAAATTTGTGTGCTTAGCTCTCCCAGTCTTCAAGGCAGTGAGAATCTGGGAAGGCAATGTGTTAGCAGCCCAATGCCCAGTGGTGAGCGGGTTCTGGAATCTGCTGGCTGAAATCTGGTCTTCAACCTTTGTTCCCTTCCGCCCAGCCTGCCAGTGCAATCCCAGCATGCCTTGTGGCTGAACTTCAAAGAGATGTTAATTGGCGACAATTGAGGGAATAGACACTACTCTACCATATTTTCTCTTTATTTATTAGGTCAGGCATAACAACAAGGATATTTTTCATGATACAGTTTTACCTGTATTTCCTTGTTTTATCCTGATGAGTAGCATAATTATCACTATTTCACAAATGAGAAAATCAAGGCTCAGAAAAGTGAAGCATCATATTCAAGATCACTGAGCTGGCAGAAGGGACCTTTGGGCCTCGGTCTTCAAACTCGCAGCTGAATTTGCCTGTTTCTTTACATCTCTTAGGTCAATGTTGGATAGTCAGTCCTGCTCAGTTCCCTGCTACAAGGGAAAGCAAGGTCTTAGAACTCCCATAACTTATGGTATGTTTGGATGAAGAGGCGTATGACATGTTATAAAACAATCTATGAAAATTATGATAGAATATATAATTAGGGACTAATTTAGTTCTTCAAGTGCAAAGGAAAGCTTTTGCATAATGAAGACCGAAGTTTTGAGTCTCCAAACCTAGTCTGGCATCATGTTTCCATGCCCCTGCCCAGGCTATTCCTTTTGCCCAGAAGGACTTTCTCCTAGTTCTCAGCCCACTAATCTCATCTTTCTAAACCTGACTCAAAGGCTAGTGCCTCCCCAAAGCTTTCTCCAACTTCTCAGGTAGAATTAACCTTCATTTTCCCAGGTGCCCTAAGTGAGACTCTCTCGTCCTGGAACACAAATCTTGTGTCCAGGATGCTGAGTTTTGGTGAAGGTGGGTGGAACGCAGAAGACGGTATATGGGATTTTTTGTCTTCCAGACTTGAGCTTCCCAAGAGGGAGAATCAAGCCTTATTCTGCTCTGTATCTGTAGTGTCCAGTGCAGTTTCTGACCTGAGTTAAAGGTTCCTAGAATGAAAAAATAAACAAACGGTGTGGAAGAGAGGACGCAGCTTCTTAAAGCTGGCCAATGTAATCCCACAGGTATTTTTTTCCAAGCGTGAATCCTGGAATTTTAGAGGTGGGAGGCCGTACTGGAAAGAAATGAGTGGAAGAGAAGAAAGGGTCTGCCTCAGCAGATGCTTACGAAGTGCTGGGCTTATCAGAACAGGAAGCCCCTCAGCAGTGGTTCCTGTGAACATCATCGCCCTCCCCACACGACTTGGCTTTGTTTGCCATTTTCAACCAGTAATGTGATTTTCCTCCCAAGGGCTGCTTTTGGCATTGCTATGAACTGGTTTCTCTCTGGGCATAAAGGCTGATGACAGGATGGAAGTGTGGAGGAGGAGGGAACACATTTATTAGGATAGGCTCTGGGTGCTCTCCTCTCTTCTCAGTCCTAAACACCAGGGTAGGGAGGGAAGGACTCAGGTCTCTAAGGTTTCCCGACCCTCAAGGTTTATCCTTTGCTCAGGCACTGGGCAAACCTGAATCCATGTTCGCAAGCAGGAGGGATGAGACAGAAGGGTTGATGAAAAGTAAAAAATCCCAGTTTCTTTTCCCATGGTTTGACCTTAATGAAGTCAACTAACTCAACAGCGTTTCACTTGACTCCTCTATAAAAACGAGTCTAATGATGCTTCGCTGAACTTATGGAAGAGTGGAGAGGCTTAATTAACCAATGCTCATTTCTCTCAGCACTTTGGATGTCCTCCACGGGCACAAAATTATGTTATTACTTGGAATAATAATAATAGTTTCCCCTAATAATTCTGTGTTATTATTGCATTTAAGGAACCATATTAGAGGCCTTCTGGAACTAGTTTAATACCTATAAATGTCTCTCCCTGGCAAAACAAGGGAGCATTGCCTGGTGATTATGGTTTGTCTTGCATTTCAAAACTAGACCGTTTAAACCCTCAGCAGAGTCCTTAAAACAGTGCCTGGCCAAGGGGGACCTCTTTTGATCTCAATTTGCTGGACCACTGACAGCACTGAACTTCAGCAAAGCAGCTTGTTTTCAAAGCCAAAGCCTGGGCAACTCAAAGGGCCCAACCTACGAATGTGGAAGAAAAGGCACAGAGGAAAGATAAGCAAACGCCGCTTCCCCACCTGCAGCCGTGCAAGGTGTCCACAGCCCCAATCTGAGCCCTATTTCCCCCACCTCCCATGTACTTCCACCAGCTTCTTCTGGAGTTCAAGGCTAAACTCCCCAAGGCACCCAAAGTTCCCCAGTTCCTCTTTAGACACCCTCTTCCCTGCCTTCTATTCCTCTATCCTAATCCTTTTTTAAAAAATTTTATTTTTCACTGACAAATACTAATTGTATATATTTATGGGGTACACTGTGATGCTACGATGCACCTATACATTGTGAAATGAACACATCCATCACCTCTCACGCTTGTCATTTCTATATGGAAAGGACATTTAAAATCTAATCTTTCAGCAATTTTGAAATACAGGCATATCTTGGAGATATTGCAGGTTGCCTTACAGACTGCCACAATAAAGATAATGGTGCAATAAAGCACGTCACACACATTTTGGGTTTCCCAGTGCGTCTAAAAAGTGACGTTCGTGCTACCCTGTAGTCTGTTAAGTGTGCCATAGCACTGTGTCTAAAAAAAGGACATGACTTTAATTTAAAAATACTTTATTATTTAAAAATGCTGACACAGAGACGTGAAGTGAGTACATGCCGTTGGAAAAATGGCGCGGATACACTTGCTTGACACAGGGTCGCCGCAAACCCTCAATTTGTAAAAAACACAGTATCTGCAGAGGGCCATAAAACAAGGTGTGCCTGGATAGAGTACATGATTATTAACTACAGTCACCCGAACGCATTCCTCCTGTCTCTATCTTGAGCTTTCATTTCTTCAAACAGACCAGGCTCACTCCCTCCTTGGTGCCCTTATATACCCTGCCGAGGTCCCTCCGAGGTGAACCCACACAACTGTGTGCTTGTCGCCTGTGCCAAAGACTTGGTAGAGAGACTCAGACTCGCCTACTGACTTCCAGGGTTGCCCACGTACCTCTGTGCGGGCGGGAAGGGTCCCAGTCCCGAGCCCTGGGTTTATCCACAGGAGGTGCTTCCTCACTATTGGTTGGATGAATGAATGAAAGGATACAGTTTTCTCCTTCTTCCTCTCGTCCCCTGTTGTCTTATATCCTATGCCTTGGCCCTACTGCTAACCCTTCCCTGCTCCTCCCCTCCACCAGTTACAGGTGAGCAAAATGCATGGAGAAAGGAGGAAAGGAAATGAAGGAGAAGATTCCTAAGAGGAGAGAAATCCTGCAGGCAAGGGGGATGAAGAACAAGGCCGAGTGAGGAAGCAGGGATGTGAGAGGGAAGGATGGGACACAAAATCAGGGAACAGGGACACGCAAAGCTGCTTAAAATAATACCAGCCTTAAATTTCGTTTTAAAGGACTTTCCAGATAAGAGAAGTATGGAGGGAAGGAGAGACCTGTTAGATTCTTGGTACACATTATCTTTCTCTTCCTTCACACCACCCTGCTAAACAGGAGTCTGAGCCACATTTAGCCGAAGATATGGACACTCAGAGAGGTAGAGTACCTTTCTCAAGGTCACACGGCTAAATGGCCCAGCCCAACAAAGGACCAGAATGTGCTTAAAATAGAAGTTAAGAAGTGTAAGATGTATCTTATCTTTCCTCTGCGCCATTTAGAAGTGTAAGAGGACCACCTTACTGATGAAATAGCCTCCCGTTGGGACTCTGGGGCCCTTAAAAGTCCCCTCACTTTGGATAGCGAGAAAGGCAATGGCTAATCATTAAGAAGAAAAATGGGGCGGCACCTGCGGCTCAAAGGAATAGGGCACTAGCCCCATATGCCAGAGGTGGTGGGTTCAAACCCAGCCCTGGCCAAAACTGCAAAAAAAAAAAAAAGAAGAAGAAGAAGAAGAAAAGTGAACTTAGCATCTAGTTAGGTGTTAAATGCTGCACTTGGAAGAATAGTTTCCTGCTTATGCACTAAAAAATAAAAAAGGGCTTCCCACTTTCTTTCATCAGAAAGCAAATGTATTGAGCTGATTTCCTGTGGCTCTCAGTGTGTCTTTCCTGAGATTAGGTACATGTCTCAGAGTCCTGTGCGCATAGGCCCAGCAAGAAAGTTGCTAACTCCTGGTCACAGCGATACTTTCCACCACGGTTTGGGCCAGGCAGACAGAACTAGGTTTATGGACTTTTGCAAAACCTGCACAAGGAAGCCTCAAAGGCAGCGAAGAAGGAACCTCCACCACTGTTAGGTTTCTTAAAGGTTCCTCCACACCAGTGAATACATTCTGGCGGCCCAGGTCATCAACAACACCTAAATAACTTGGTCTCGCCCTCTGGTTTTCTGCAGCTAAATTTTCCCTCCCTTTGGGGCACGAGATCACAAGCAAAAAATCTTGAGTCTCTGATTTATGCTATTACGGGAACTGTGGTCCTTGACACAAATTCCATCACCACCATAAGAGGATGACGATTTCGTGAATCCTTCAGGAGTGTGCTCTGTCTGCTGTTGAACTTTTCATTAAAGCAAGATGTGCAGGAAGGGAAGAAAGGCTGTGAAGGAATACTACGCAGACGCACGTGGACCATGGAAATAGGCAAGGCCTAGAAACATGGTGTGTAAGAGAGCCAGGCTGACCATCAGTAATCATCCACGTCTCCTGAAAACACCAGGCAACTTAGCCTTTTCTTCATTCCTGGACCAGTCTTTCTAAAGAGAAGGGAGAGAACTAAAACCTATCAGTGATTCAATCAGAAAATGCAAATGAGGTCAAGTTTCTTACAGGCTTGTGTGAGATTTCCCTAGAGAAATTTCCCCAGCATCTCCTCTGTCCCCTGCTGGCGCCCTTGGGAGGCCGGGCTTGTCTGTGGGGTCAGGGAACACAGTAAAAGCTCCCTTCCTTTTTCCTCAGACCTCCTGCAGGTGGACAGTTGAATTCTAGTAAGGGGTTTGCTAGAGCTCTGGGAACATCGTCCCTCGGACTACAGTCAAACCTAGATACACACATGCACATGTATGAAAGGGTTGCTTTTTCCTGAGTGGAGCACAGGGCCTGCCTCTTTGCCTAGACTCAGAGGATCCTGTCTAGGGATCAGGCAGGAGGGAGAGCCCGTAGGCAAATCCTTGTGGGAGCAGGCTAAGGGGTCCTAGAGGCAACCTGCCTGCTTCTGGGGCCAACTCCACCCCTGAGAATTCCCCAGGGCCCTTTGGAGGGAACTCTCTCTCACACAACCCCTCCCCTCCCTAACAGCCCAAACTAAAAGTGTGTGTATGTTTGTGCATGTGGGCGTGAAACACAGCCAGGCCCTCCCAGGCTACAAAAGTCTGGGGCTATCCCTGCTATCTTGCAATTAGGAAACTAGTAGATTGGGATAAGCCAACACTCCACTCCTCCTCCCATCAACCTGAGGGCGGTTCAGACAATTTATAGCATTCTCTGTGCTAGGCACAGGTTCTAGCATGTGTTTTGAAAATTGCCTTTTTGGTATATATTTTTTTTTTTTTAACCCAGAGATAGGTAAACACCACCAATCAAAGCTACATGCCAGTTCCCTTAAAAGACTAGACAGTATCAGAAGTTGGCTTTTAAGGGGCTGGGTTGAAAGAAAAGAGGAAGAGACAGGCCCACCACCCACTTCGACCCCAGCTCTCAGTGTGCAGGGAGGTCTTAAAGAAAATGGACAGAGCCTTGATTAGAGGTTTCATACGCGGGAAAGGGCTGGTGAGAATGAGACCTGTGTGCAAGATGTTTAAAATTTGAGGTCGAAAAGGTGCATTCCCTTTCCTGTAAATTTTTTAAAACTTATTTTTAAGCTAAATGCTACCCTCTGGGTCTGCAGTTTTCACACTGAGAATGAAGGCAGAGGGTGGGGGTGGAGGCGGCAAGTGTATGGGTCTTACAGGAAACTTTGAGGAAAACAACACAGGCTTCCCCTAAACCAGTGGCTCTCAACCTTCCTAATTGCCGTGGCGTTGTTACAAACAGCAAAAAGGGGTCGTGACCCACACAGGTGGAGCACCGCCGCCTGAAACTGTAAAAACTGCAAGTATGGAGGTCCCAACTTCCCACCGGCCTAGTCTCAATTTTTCTCTATGAGCTTCCCTTGAGTATAGCATCTCTCAAAGTGCAAAGTTTCTCCAAGTGCAGATAGAGACTGCAGATACTAGAACAACGAGGGAGGCCTGTTAAAGTGCAGATCCCAAAGACCCGCCCAGAAGGATTCTGAGTATGGAACCTGGATCTGTCAAAGAGGTGGTGGATACCTGATCCCCACACCCCACCCTTGTTCTGCTGTTCTGTGATGTTAGCCTCTCTAGAAAGGAGTACCACCGGCAACTGTGGTGTTCCACTGCCAGATTATAGCTCACCTCTGCCAGGTGTCACAAATTACCCATTTCCAGCTATAGGACCTATGACCTTGGCCCAGATTAACTGGCTCCTTCCACCAGCCAACAGGGCCTGTTGGCTTTATCAAGAATTCATCATCCACCGAAGGGGACTCCAGTGCCTCCAGGGTCACTGACCACTGGGCTGGGGGTGGGCTCTACTTCCAGCAGCCTTGACCTTGCTGTAGTCTCTCTGTGTCTGCTTGCTGCCTGCCCATCCCATTTAGGGCTGGCTCTCACCTCCCTGGCTGTTGGAGTCAGGGCTCCGAGCCTCTGTGGTCTATGCTGGGTCCACTCCATCTGTTGCCCCTGTCCTAGTGCCTGTAGCTCCCCAAGCCTTTGGCCTTTCAGAAGGTGGGCTCACTTTGTGAGCCTTCTACTTCTTCCTCTCACCACCCAAGGGGGCCCCTGAAGATTCCCACGTGACTGTCAGCTCACCACACTCACTCCTTGAAATAATGGCTTCCTCCTCTGCATTCCTCCAAGGCCTGGAACACACTTCTATCATTTTACATCATATTCTAATGGCTTCTATCCACCTTTCCTCCCTGTCTAGGCTGTAAGCTCTGTGATACCAGGGACTGTGTCTTAACTCATCTCTGCTTCCCTAGCAACTAGTTCAGGCCCAGTGATACTGCTACTGACAAGTATTGAGTGCCTCCTATTTGGCAGGCACTGTGCTAGGTGCAATAATAGCACTTTATGCAATAACCTACTATGCCACCGTACACTTTTATTAATCCCATTTGAACAAATGGAACCAGTGAGGCCAAATAGCTTTGTTTACTTGACCAAAATGCACAGCTAGTGAGTGGTCAGGTAAGGACTGGAACATAGGACTCAATACTTGTCAGTATCAGTATCACTGGACCTCATCCTAAAAGCTTAATCAGGTTTGCTAACTAAATAAATTAAGTATGAATAAATGAATGAGACCCAATATCCACAGAAACACTGATTTTTAGAGCTGAAAGGAACCTGGACATTATTTAGTCCAAATCTTTTATTTTTGACACAGAGTCTCATTTTGTCACCCTCAGTAGAGTGCTGTGGCATCATAGCTCACAGCAACCTCAAACTATTGGGCTCAAGTGATTCTCTTGCCTCAGCCTCCCAAGTAGCTGGGACTACAGGTGCCTGCCACAACATCCGGCTGTTTAGAGATGGGGGTCTCACTCTTGCTCAGGCTAGTCTTGAACTCCTAAGTTCAGACGATCCACCCACCTTGACCTCCCAAAGTGCTAGATTACAGGCCTGAGCCACCACACCCAGTCCAATTTAGTCCAAACCATGACTTAATTGCTGCAGCAAATGAAGGTCAGAGCAGTGAGTAGATGTGGTGGTGAATGGTGGGGTGGGTGGGAGCCCCAGCACGGAGAATACGGCTTGGGTCAGAATTGAGCCTGGGAAATTCACTTAACCTCTTCATTCCTCAGTCTCTTCATCTGTAGAATGGGGATGATAATAATAGACAGCAGCTTGCTGTTTTACTGATAGAATTAAATGAGATGATGGAAATCTCTTAGAACCATGGTTGGCATATAACAAGTGCTCTTTAAATGTTAGCTATTCATATCATTGGTAGAATCATAGCATGTGGGGCTGACAATAGTCTGAGAAATCACAAATCCAACTCTTTCTCAAGAAGAAAACTGGGGTCCAGTTTCACATTTACACCCACAACTAAAATGGTTACAATTTGAATACTTAAAAGAAGCATGGCCATCTCCGATTTCAACATCATTCTGTACACGAGAAAGCTGTAGCCCTAGGGATTATAGGATTTGCCAAGGTCTCTGTCTCTTCAGAGCAGAGCTGGAAGTGACCCTGAGTCTCCTGACTCCCACACCACCACAGACCCATTAGTCAGCCCATTCCCTGCCACACTCTTGTCCCAGCCTCCCAGTTCAGGAACAGGGAGTCCGACTGTCCATGATTTTAGCTTAGTAGAAACGTTCCATATGGGAGCTCAAATTCAAGGCAAGCAGGTCCATCAAGATCCAGTTCTTTCATATGACAGGTGGGTCGAATTACAGAATCACATTGCAACTGGGGATTTGTGAGGTCCTCCCCGGAAGAAGGCAGAGTTCCCTACCACTAGGCTGACGGGCGCGTGTGTGAATCAGCATTTGGGTGGCGAACCACCCGAGGATATATATACTAGCCAGGGCCCAGCACGCAACACCCACCCTTTCTGGCACAGGGTAGCAGCAGCAGTTTTTTTTCTTTTTTAAATCTCTTATGCACATTAGGTGCCTTTAAATATGCTGATTCTCAGGCCTCAGCCTATACAAACTCTAGCAGAATTTCTAGGGGTGGGGCCAGGCCACAGGACTTGGTCGAAACTCCCTTCCATCAGGTGATTCCAATAAGCACTGAGTTAATCCAGAGGTCAAGTGAAACGTCCTCATCTCAAACTAGCAGCATCACCTGGGATCTTGTTACAGCTCCAAATTCTGCATTAGGCGGCCTGGGTGATTTTCCCTCCTAGCACTCTGTTGTTCATGTTCATAACACTCAGCAAGAAGGGAAATTATACATTTTATTCATTTAATGTCCCGTGCCTGCCCCCCAACCTCAGGAGGTAAGCTTCATAAATAGAGGCCATGTCTGGTGTTGTTACTCAGAGCACCTCGTGCTTGGCACACGCTGAACACTCCAATACCTTCCATGATTAAAAGGATGGATGGACGTGAGGTTGGTACGGGCAAGACATGTATTATTGAATGTTTCATTTTTTTACAATTCATGGCTGTGGGCTTAGAGAGACAGAAACGCAAGCCTGTGTCATCTGGGCTTGATCTTCCCCAGAAATAAAAAACTTTGACGCAACAGAGCCGGTAACTAGGAATTTTTTTGAAGACAACTACCAGAAAAAGAAAAGACCTAAATAAATAAATAAATAAGAGGAGAGACTGACAAGAAAAAAAAAAAAGCCCAACAACGTAATAACTTCAGCTAAAGGAGTGGCTTTGCCTAAAACATGACAGCTTCCTTAGGTCATGTTCCTAAATATTTATTAACTGTAGCTTGGAAGTGGCCAGTATATTAATAAGGCCTTTGTAAGACGGGATGAAGGTTAAGACAGAGTTCACGGCCATCAGGTTTGTTGGGCAAAAGAGCTTCTTGATGTGGAATTCCAAGAGGGTAAGGTGAACTAGTAAGCAGCGAGGTGTCCTCCTCACAGGCCAGTTAGGGCGACACACACAGGCACAGGTGTGTTGGTACATCAGCGTCCTGATTTAGGTTCAGGGGAGACCCAAGAAAGAAGTCCTCAGAAGGAGAGCAGGGGAGGGGCTGGCGTCATCAGGGGTCTTTGTAGAAAAGGGAGCGGTCTGGGATTTGGAAACTCCTAACCAGGCTATTGGAAGTGAATGCAGTCAACATTTCCCCCTAGCCCTGTGTGGAGGTCTAATCTATGAAGTTGAGACTGACTGTGTTCTTGGATGTGGTTTGGGGGTTCAACTAAGGAGACACGATGGCCTCTGTGAGTTATAAATACAGTTTTGCCGACAGAGGCCAACTGGCTCTTTTCACAGACATCTTCCCTCGTAAAGAAGAGTCCTCCAGTGCCAGCAACTGGGCTGTTGTATTCCATAATGAAATCCACGTTTCAAAACTCAGTGTGCTAGTGGCCATATGCTGCAGTGATGAAATCAGACGAGTTGGACTCACATCCCAGCTTCTGCCATTTAACAGCCATGTGACTTCAGACACATTATATAACCTCCCTTTGCCCCAGTTTCCCCATCTGTAAAGTGGGATGAATAGTAATACTCTCCTACTACGGTTGCTATGAAGATTAAGTGAGGTAATTTATGTAAAATTTCATAAGTAATACTACAGAAGGGTAAAGCAATCAATCATTAGAAACCAAACCTAATCTCAACTCACATCCATGTAATCTGCTATTAGATCTATTTGCTTATCCAAAAGACCACCTACAATGAATTGCCATTCTGCTAAGGGACAGGATAGTGGGTGTCGAGGGACTTAATAAGCTGAGGCCTGTGGAGAAGGTCACAGCAGTGACTTCAGTGGTGGAATATAGACCATTATAAATAAAGACAGCCCAAATGCGCTAAGTTCCTGTGTGTCCAGGACTGCTGGAGTTGCTTAGAGCTGACACCTGGGAACCAGCTCAGGTGAATAGAACATTGTTTGTTGAAGGAAAAGATCCCGGAGTTCATCCTCATTTAAATCAGCTGATGTCCCACAGTGCCAAGGCAACAGGGGTACCTGTTGGGGGGCATCATCTCAATTTTTGCACCATTACTAAACGGAACTGGAAGGAAGCAGAGCGGGGGGGTGGCTTGTCACAACCCATCACTGCTTCTAGGAACACACACTGGAGCACACATAAGTGCGTCTGTATCCACATCGCAGACACACAGAGAAGGCATTAAAGCAATTATCATATAGAGAAGTCAGGTCTGCTAGGCAGAGCAGTACAAATGATGTAGTGACTCTGTGGATGTCACTTTGACATTAATAACTATGTTCACTATTCATTAGAGACCAGAGTTTGAACTATGGCAAAGCGATCTTGGAGTCTCATTCAAGAGGTTGGTTTGAATCGCTGATGTTCTACCCGGGGTTTGATTCAAGGTGGCCTCATTTATGAGTGCTAAGTCCAAGAACCAGAGGCGTTATCGGGAAATCCTAACACAGTCCACAGTCAGCGCTGAGGGGCCTGCTTCCCCATCTTACATGTCCGTCCTTGAAGTGGCGCCATGCTGCCTTTCCCCTAGCACGAAGCATGGCATGCGATGAGGACAGGGGAGCACCCCAGCAGCCCCCTACAGAACTATGGGAACTGGATTAGCCAGTATCTGTGACCTTTTCCATTTCTAAAAGTTGGATCTAAGATTTGCTTTAATAGGTCTAATTTAGATGACACTTCTCTGATTCCTGGGCAGAACAGGCACTCGCCACACAGGATAACAGGAGGAGTCACTGTGCTAAAAACATATCATCTCCCTCTCCCCATCACCATTTCTGAAAATTTACTATATACTCCTTTGGGCTTTGAAGGCATTAAAGTTCTTAAAAATCTATGAAAAGGCAGGCGACTGAAAACATCTGAAGCCATCACTAGGTCCCACTTTATCGCCAGGGCTGATTGGTCAGATTGCTTCGCAAGTATGAGAAAGTGGCAGACCCTGTGGGAATGGAGCGCGGGAAGGGGTGGAGTGAATCCCACTCTGCCCGAGAACAGGGACTCCGTCTCATTCACAGCCATGAATTATGTCCTAGTCAGGTATTGACACATGCTTGGTACTTTTTAATTTTTTTTTTTTTTTTAAGGAAAAGAAAAGGAAGAATTAATACATGAACAAAAAAGAAATCACTCTTGAGAGTACTTCCACATCTGACTTGGTCATTACATACCCCAGGGCACCTTTTGAACTTGGGTCCCAGGTGCTAAAAGCAACCGGGCAAGGTCCAGCCTTGCTGCTGACTTCTTTTTAGCTCTCAGAGGGCACTGTGCTGTCACTGAGGACTATTCAGGGACTCAGGCACCCCAGCACGCTGTAATGCTGAGCCCTGCACCAGTTCTAGGCCTTACACTTTTTTTAAGCACTTGATTTAAATGAAGAAAGAAATTGGCTTATATTTTTAGCAGCTCCTGCTACTAAAACTCATTTGACAAAAGTGCCAAAGGGACAGTTAAGTCTGAGTATGATTTTTTTTTTCCCATGGAGGAGGAGGAAGGTATAATTTATCTGAAAATGACTGGTACTTTCCTGGCCTGGGGACATTATTCTACCTACTCTGTCTCTCTCTCTTTTTTAAAGACATACTCTTTTTTTTTCCCTTCCCATCACATTTCAAACTTAAGATATTTATTGTCTTTAGCTTTAGTCCCCAAGCCCTGACACAACTGCAGAAAGGAGAAGGTGGGCAGTCTCGGTTCAGAAACTTCACAGCCTTCAATTACATTCTGGAATCAGAGGCATTTGATTGGGTAGAGCAAAGCCCCCTTCCTGGAGATGCAGGTATAATGTCAAATGCTTTGTAGGAATGTAACATTAAGCCCAATTGGAAAACAGTATTGATGCTGTGTTTACACAAACTGGGTACCAGCCCCAAAGTTTTTAAGTTCAGAGTGCCCCAAATCCCCTCTTCCCCAATGTTCCTATGACTGACGCACCTGAGTATCTATCTGAGATTCCCTCTATGACAGTACAGAGAATTCCTTTTTTGTTTTTGAGGAGCAAGATATTAGTCTGTCAGAAGGCTCTGCTAAAATGCAGATGGATTCCTTAAGAGTAATCTCTGAACCCAATACTACCTAAATGGAATTGACTTCAGACAATGAGTTAGCTTGTAGCAATGACGTTTTGAAAGAGTGGGAGTTTGGAAGGGTTTAGGGCTGGTAAGAAGATGTCTGGTCTGTGTGAAATCCAAAATGAACTCATTTGTTTATTTGTTATTTGGGAGCTTTTCCCCAGAAACGCAAAGCTATGAAGAGTGGTCATGTTCCCTGAGGACAGTCTGAAAAAATGTTTTATAACCATAACTGACTTGCAGTGTCAACCTAAAGGGTGTCCCTAAACCTTCAGCCTGGCCAGGCTTCCAGTGGAAACTGCCAGAGAACCAACTTGCAGTGATGGAGGCTGTGCCGCTGCCTCCCTGGGCCGAGGGGTCTTCTGAGGAGTCTCAGTCGGGTGAGCAGCTGCCGCGGGGCGCTGGGAGTGGGCCAGTTTCATCTGTGGACATTTGCTCCCCACGAGCCAAGGGTTACTCACTGCTTACTACTGCGGCTTCCAGTCCAGATTCTTGAAGACGCCTCTGTAGCAGTCAGTACCATTAAAGCAGTCGACACACTATTACAGCTACTGTTTGGTATGTTTTATAAACCTCTCATTCTGGTGTGTCACCCTGGGTACAGTGGCTGGCATGCATTAATTAAGTGCTTGTACTGGATGATGTGAGAAAGATTTCTGTACATTTCAGAGAAAAACTAGTACCAGTTAGTGGGGGCATTTCATTGCTGAGGGTCCCTAGGGTGAGAATGGAGATGCTGGGAGCAGTGGACATTATACACAAAGAAGGTATAAGGCAGTGGGCAGGGAGCTGAGCTGAGAGCAGATGATTGATGGCCACAGGAGGTTGGGGGTGAGGGGGTAGCTGTCTGGGGCCGAGAGCCCTGTCTGGGGAACAGTCAGGGCTAGGAGGGGCTGCCTTGAAAATCAACCCGGTCCTCTCTACCTTGACATTCGAGTGATTGGTTCCGGGGAAGGAAAGCCTTGGGTTGGGCACAGAGGACATTGGGGGCACCCAGAAAGAAGGAGAGTCCAAAAGGAGGACAGGAGAGGGGTGGGGGTGTAAAGGCACTCAGTGTCTGGGGAGTCTGGACTCAGCCATGGCGGTGGGAGGTGGTACTTGCTTCTAATATCTCCAGCCAGCCCTGGATATGGGGGCCGCCGCACCCCGTGGAACTCCTTGCATAGTGAACGGACGCACCCCTCCTCCTGGTCAAGACCCAAGGGAAGTCTGGGACCCTCCGAGAGAAAGTTCCCAGGAGGCACTGGGGCAGAAATCAGATGGAATTTTTTTATCTAAGCTTAGGAAGAAAGTAATAAAAGCCAAGTCTCACTTAATAGCTTCTCTGAGGACCACCGCTTTACATTTTCCTCCCTCTCTTCTTCCTGATTCCCATTGATTCGGATTCCCTCTCATGTTCAGACAACGGGCTGCCACCAGTAGTTCCTCTCCTCTCTCAAACCCGAGCAAAGGTGCAGAATTCATTTACATTCATTACGGTCTCGGGCAACTCATTTACTTTCATCTTGCAATATCCAGAGTTACGCATTTACTTAGATCATTGAAGGATTTCTAGGAGGCTTGAAAAGAAGATATTAGTCATCCCCCTCCCCCTAAGACTTCCAGAAGTTTTATACACCTCACGGGTGGAGGGGGGAGAGGTGGTGCCCTGGAGGGAGTGAGGGCGCTAATCAGACACAGTTCTCAGTAAAAACCTATCAGGGAGGAGCTGTCTTTCCTTTGGCCCAGCCTGGTTCAGGTCTCACCTTCGGCTCATCTGGATTATTGCCAGCCCAGAGGCAGGCGATGCCCCGGGGAGGCACACAGCAGGAAGCCTTCATCTCCTCTGGCATTCATTTATACCTTAGGGTAATGAATTCAGCAGGTCACTGCTCCCTGGGGCACTGGCCTGTTAAACTCTGTATCTCTCTGGAGTGGGAGAGGCTGTCCTTGGTTATTGGATCAGTGAGCAGGACCTTCAGGATCACACCCAGGGGGTGCTAACTTCTCCACCTCCACATGGGTCCAATTCTGCCAAAAATACAGTGGTCTGGCCACATCTCTTACTTGAATCCTGGTCCCAGAGGAGCCCTGCATTAACTAGGGAGAAACTTCAACACATCTGGAGGCCTCCGACTGTGACTCCTTCCAGAGTCATCTGTTCCTTAAAAGGATGAGCTCCCCAGGACAGCCCATGGAAAGAACTTGTCAGTTCTTCCAGGAGGCACCGTCATTTTAGGAAGCAACCAGCTCAAAGGATAGGGCCCAGGCTCCTGGAACACCTAAACCAGGAGGAGATGAGAGAAACTGCAGAACAGGAAGTTCCTGGAAAGGTGAGTGCTGGTGCTGAACGCTTGAGCCTGTTCATTCGTTAATTCTCCCATCTACTAATTCACTCCTGAAATACATAGGTGTCACTACGCTGTAGTCGAATGCACACTGCCTCCATACTATACCACAGGTCTCTCAAGGTTGGGACGTAGGCCTCACTCAGGTTAGCACTCAGCTTGGCATACAAATAGTTTTTGAGTAATGAATTAATAGATGATCAGATTTAAAGATAACGCACTGAGCATATGAGTTTGTCTAGAACTTACTCAAAGGGGAAGTCACACCATTTGTCTTGGACATGTGCAGAAAATATCTCATTCCCTCAATACCTTCACATATTTTCACAATGACCCTTTTGTCTTTATCCTTTTTAGAAATAAATAGCTTTCTATAATTATAAACATAGTATGCACTTGCATGAAAATAGAAGGAATAGTTTGTTGTTTTATTATGAAAATGTGGGAAAAAATAGATCACTTTAAGGGCAAAACCAATATTTATCCACAGTCTCCCCAATTCTGGTAACAATTTGGAGAATTTCCTTCTAGTCTTTTTTCTATATATACAAATTTACAAACTTGGAATCACGCTGTACAGGCAGTTTCAGAAACTGATTTTTTGATTTGACATTTTTAAAGAGAATTTTACCATATCATTAAATATTTTTTGAAAACGTTACACTTGGTGGCTGATAATAGTATGTTACAGCTCTTCAGTCCTTAACTAAGGCAGATTTAGTGTCCTTAATAAGTCCCTGAGTCACAGCACAATCAGAAATGTTCCCAGGCTTCTGAGACTGTGTTCATGGTTGATACAGATTGAACACTTTTATAAAATGACCAATTTGCCAGGAAAATAAAGCTGTTGGAAGTATAGATGGGTCTCGTCTTCAGCTTTTCCCTCCCCCAAGTTACTAATTCATATAAGCATACTAATGCCTTTGGAATGTTTATTCTCTTAAAGTTGGAACCTCCAGGGTACACAAGAAAACAGGCACAGAATGTGATGAGAAGCACATGGCAAGTGCCTCGTTGATTCACAAAACACTCAACGTTTTCTTGGGCATGAGGGAATACACCTCAATTTAATGGAACAGAAACTAAAATGTTCTCTGTAGCAAAGTGACTTTGCTAAAAATACATATGTGTGTATGTATGCTTGGGTGTGTCCATCAAAACACAACAATTCAAAGCAGATACACGGTCATACATGTGTCCAGTCAGTGAGGAGAATGGGAATGGCCAGTTAGGTGATGGTGACAGAGGAGGTGACAGGGGCCTTTACCAGAATGGTAAACATTAACTGATTGTGTCTTGGGCTCTCTCCTAAGGAACAACTGGTTTCTAAATTTTTCTATATTCTCTTTCACTCTCTGCATCCCACCCTACCCCAATCCAATCTTGCTTGTCTTGAAGCTGTAGTATTTCATAAGATGGGTTTGAACTTCTAATTAGGGGGGTTTACAAGGAGGGCTCATGTCAGCACAGCCAGGACAAAGGCAGAGCTGGTCACATTAACAACTCAGTGGTCACATCTGTGTCCCCTGGTTCATGCTCTCTTGACAAGTCAGCTTGCAGGTTGGTACCACCTCATCATAATAGCAGAGGGCACATAGCAGACTTTTCCTAAAAGCTGTCTCTGAGATGCTAACTGGAATATTAAATGGAAATCTTCCCTGAGGGAAGAATTAAGGCAGGTCCTCAAATTTGCTATAGTTGAGTCTTCTAGAAGTCCAAAGTTACATCTTTCTAATATTTAAAATAGAACTCCAGATCCATGCATTTGTCTTCACTTCATTGAGTATTTTGGGACAAAGAACAGAAACACCCTGACCTTTCAGACGGATCTTTCTCAAATACCTTTCAAGTCATTTCATGACTCCTGAATTCAAAACCATTTTGGTGACCAATGAATGCACTGGAGTTTCCATGTCTGGCCCTACTGGTATGTTGCAGTGAACTGTGAGAGTGTCCTAAGTAACGTTTTGGCTGATGAACACTTTTAAAGGTAAGCTAGTAAGGTTCAAGGCTGCCCCTATAAAACCTCACTCTTACATGCGCCTCCTGAATTGGACATTGCAGTTACTATGGCAGCAGGAACACAAACCCACAGCCTGGCCTTCTGGGATAGTATTTGCAGCACTACTAATACAGATGCAATACCAACAGCCGCTCAATGCCTGCTAACTTTTGCAGACACTACTCTCGTCTGCTGACAAAAATATTTTTATTCGGTTTTGTTTTGTTTTGAGACAGGGTCTTGCTCTGTCACCCAGCCTGGAATGCAGTGGCACCATCATAGCTCACTGTAGCCTTGAACTCCTGGGCTCAGACGATTCTCATGCTTCAGCTCCTGAGTAGCTGAGACTACAAGGCATGTGCCACCAGGCCAGGCTAATTTTCAAAGAACGTTTTCATAGAGATAGGTCTCACTATGTTGCCCAAACTTGTCTTGAACTGCTGGGCTCAAGCAATCCTCCCAACTTGGCTTACCAAAGCACTAGGATTACAGATATGAGCCGCCACCCCTGGTCAATATTTGTATGTTATTTCGAAGATAGCTAGTTATTGCCCCAAACCTATTACCCCCCTTTTCTATAGAAATAAAGACTTTAGCTGGGTCCATGGCTACCCAGACTAAAAACCAAATTTTCCAACCTTGCTTGCAGCTAGGTGTGACCAGGTGACTAAGTTCTAGAAAATAGGCTATAGCTCTGAGAACAGCATGCAACGGTCAGGTCGGGTCCTAGAACTAGGGTGACAGTCCACCTCTCTACCCCACTCTACAAATCCTTCCACTTTTCTAGGGATTTTCCTGGTTTCAGCATCAAAATTCCTATCTCCTGAGAAATCTCCTAGTTGTGGGAAAAAAGGGATACCAGTCACCTACCTCCCCCTGCCCTCTTTCTTCAGCCTATTGTCTAGAATAGGGACTCAGTGGCGAGCCATTTGGGACACACAGATGAAGGCAAACCCCAGGAATGACAGAAGAGCTTCATACAGCCATGACTGCCACACCAGCTCAGACTTCGATGTGAAGAATAAATCAGCTTCTGCATTGTTTAAGCTATTATTTTCTGAGATACCTATACCCTACCTAATGTAGTTCATTTCACTGATTAACCTTTCTGGTAAAAGGGAAAAAAAGAGAGAGATGGGAGGTTGATTCATGGAAATTCAAAGATGCTTGGGGAAGGTGTCAGGCCTGAGGCTGTCACCTGTCACATTTCATTGAAGAACAAAATGTTGAGCAACTTTTATAGGATGAAAATCCAAACCCTCACAGGATATCCCCCCACACCTCCAATTATTCTGCCCGCACTGTGTCTCTTGCTATCTGGCCTTCAGTTCTATCCCACTGGGTATGGCTGTCCTGCTGGTTCTATCCCACCGTGTCTCCCGGCTGTCCTGCTGGTTCTATCCCACC
>NW_003852406.1:13174443-13190759 GCF_000181295.1 Otolemur garnettii
GGCTGTCCTGCTGGTTCTATCCCACTGTGTCTCCCGGCTGTCCTGCTGGTTCTATCCCACTGTGTCTCCTGGCTGTCTTCTGGCTACAGGATGCTGGTTCCTTCCCTTTCTGTGTCCCTTGCTCACTTGGTCCAGTTAGAGATCTCTTCTACTTTCTCTTTAGCTCACCAAACCCACCAAGTCATCTCCTTTCCCATTTTTGGTTACCGTGATTTTGTATGTTCCTGGAGTCTAGTAACACCTGTGTGCTTTTGGCATTTAATCCCAATCTTCCTATACTGTCTTTATCATGGGCTTTACTCCTGTGTCTCTGGGAAGATTCTAAAGTCCAGGGAGGCAGAGTGGTTGAAAGAACATGGCTTAGGAGTGAGAAGATCGAGATTCAAGTCTGATTCAACCCTTGCTGCTTGGGTGGTCTCGGGTGTCAGTTTCCTCGTTTATATGGTGGCGATGATTATAATATCTTCTCTGGCTCTTGCACTGTGTTGTGAAAATCAGTACAGTGAGAGCACACCGTCAACCATCAGACACCACAACCATGTTGATTTTTCCGGAGAATCTGCTCTGTTCCACCAAGCAGCCCTTTCTTAACACAGCGCCAGGGACATAGTGAATGACAGCCCCGTGAATCTTTATAGAATGAATCGATGAGAGAAAAGGGAAAATAAAACTTTCTCCAATATTATGAAATTGCCAAGAATAAGGCTCTGTCTGGACATCTTCAAATTCACAGAAGGCACAAAATAGCAGCAAATGTCAAGCTGAGGTCTCAGACCCATGTTTTCATTTGTAAGTGGTTTTAAGAGCTAAGTTACTGATTAATTCATTGTAATAACCTCTAAGTTAATAATGCTAGCCATTCAAGGTTAGTTCCTATGAATGGCGGCATTACCCTTCTCAGCTTCCCTCTGTGTGTTCCCTACCATGACAAGAACAGGAGTAAAAATCAAAAAGGCTCAGATACATCTTATGGCAGGAATGAAATGGCTTCTCAGCAAGCTGCAAAGAGAGCTTCTATTTTCAGGTGCTCTGTAGTTGAGCAGATTACCAAGGTGATGACATTAAGCTTAAGACTGCCTATTAATGGAATGATAAATGCAAGTAATTCAGAGCGACCAGTTAAGCAAACATCAATTGAAGGAGAAAAAAAAAAAATCACCATGAAACTCATTAGGCAAGAACTGAGATATAGATCTACCCAGTGGCCTAGACAGTGGACCCACCTCCATCCACAGATGAGGATGAGCTCGCCACGCAAGAGCGCTCCCATTCTCAGAATAGGAGCCACCAAGTTCAGCATCATTGATCTACTGACTGGTAGTTAGTTTTCCCAGAAATATTTAGAATTTCGAAGGGACTCAAGGTCTTAAAGCCGGGGAACACACATGCAGTGGTGGATCTCAAGTGTCTCTGTGGCCAGGTGTCAGTGGTGTAACCAGGGAAAGAGAGAGACCTGTGGCTGTGAAGGGAGAGAGACCTCGGTCACTTCAGAATAACGTCATCCAGTTGCTCTGGATGGAACGCTGCACACAAATTGCTCTGATCAAATCGGGGGGCCCTAAAGGAGATCAGGCTTGGCTTAAAAGCTCTTGGGCTATGAGTTAATAAGAATTTTAATAAAAATGGAAAGTATAGCCTTGGGCCATGGTACAATATCTCTCCGGGTTGCTGCTGTTCAATCAGTCAATCATATAATCTTTCTGACGTGGGTAAAATAGAGAGGATGAGCGGATACTGTGTGGTCGAAGCAGGTTTCAAAAATACAACCTATACAAGCACCGTGGGTTCTCAGCTTGGCCCTCCAGGGCCAGGAGACACACGCGAACGTGACGTCTTCCTCCCCAAATCCCAAGGAAAACAGCCTGTGACCAACCGACTCCATGTCACGTGCCATCTCCATACACATCTAATTGTCATGGCAACCAGGGTGATTTCCGTTTATCATCACCCCTATCTCACAAGTGAAGAGCCCAAGGATGGGGTAGCGGAACCTCGATTCCAGGTCTTTTGACTCCTACCTGCCTCCACAGATTCCTCAGTAGCACGTTTGTTTGTTTTGTTTTTTTTTGAGACAGGAGCCTCAAGCTGTCCCCCTGGGTAGAGTGCCGTGGCATCTCAGCTCACAGCAACCTCCAACTCCTGGGCTCAAGCGAGTCTCCTGCCTCAGTCTCCCAAGTAGCTGGGACCACAGGCGCCCGCCACAACGCCTGGCTATTTTTTTGGTTACAGCCGTCATTGTTGTTTGGCGGGCCCGGGCTGGATTCGAACCCGCCACCTTGGGTGTACATGGCTGGCACCTTAGCCACTTGAGCCACAGGCACCGAGCCAGTAGCACGTTTGTACCTTATAGTTTGAACTCAACCTGCCCATTTGATCATTACAGTCCCCTGGTTCTACTTATTATCCTTAGATGCAACCTAGTGGGTGGCTGGCCTGTGTCTCGAGACAGGAAAAACAATAAGAATTTTTTTTACCTCCGAAAATTGGCACTGAGATGAAGACTTCACCACCAATTCAAAAGCATACAGCCTTTCTGTATTTACCAGTTTTTGTCTGAAAACCTCAAGTTCTGTGGATTCAAGGTGCAGGTCAATATCTAGGGTGTGGCTCAATCACTTAGTTACTCCATTACCCTGCCTCTTTCAATACGTCTAGTAACAGGTACATTTCCGATGATTAAGCTTTGGAGTTAATTGGCAACATGGGTTTATTTATCTTTTTTAAAATAGAAGGCATTCTGCTGAAAATCTAGTCTACATAGTATAATGCTTAATTAGCCAGGCCACAGGAAAGGGGCATCTTCTATACAGTACTATGGTGTGGCCTGAAACATCTCTTGAAGATCTGTGCTGGCCAGTGTCACTTTATGTGTACACAGAGAGAGGAGATGAGGCAGAGGAACTTCACTCTTGCTCTTGATTTTTAAAAAATACATATGACAGGGCCAGGTGCAGCGGCCTATGCTTAGAATCCTAGCACTCTGGGAGGCTGAGGTGGGTGGATTGCCTGAGCTCACAGGTTTGAGACCACCCTAAGCAAGAGCGAGACCCCCATCCCTAAAAATAGTTGTGGCAGGTGCTTATAGTCCCAGCTACTTGGGAGGCTGAGACAAAAGGATCACTTGAGCCCATGAGTTTGAGGTTGCTGTGAGCTATGATGCCACAGCACTCTAGTAAGGGTGAAAAAGTGAGACTGTCTCAAAAAATGAAATCAAAATAAAATAAAACACATGACAGAAAGAAAAGAGATTTGGAAAGTTACACTAGTTGTCCTTGAACCTCTCTGACCATTCTACACTTCTGCCACAGTCTCCTCCTCCTCCACCTGTTCCTGCCCCTGTACCTGAAGCGATGGTCCCTGGACTTCTTCACCAGCAGGCTAGTGACCCTGTGCTCCACAATCTCCCTGGGCACTAAGCAAGTCCCCGGTGTCAATCTCTAGACCAGAGCTCCCCTGCCCCCCACCCTGGATTCAGGCTCGCTCTCTGGTTTCCTGAACATTTCCACCCACATGTTCAGTGGGGAGCTCCAGACATGCCATTTTCAGAATCAAACTTGTATCTCCCTGCCTGATCTGCTACTACATGGGTTTTCCATCTCGCTGTAGACATCCCCATTCAACCCCCCAGCAGGAAGCTGCGAATCTTTCTGTAGTCAGTTCAGGTTCACTAGTCCCTGAGTCCTCAAGGGGTTTCCCTCCTCTGCCTACCACCCCCAGTGCCCCAGTCAAGCTCTCTGCATCTCTGGCCTCATCTGAGGCACCAGCCCAAACCCTTGTGCACACTGAGGCTGGTGATGCTTCTATGAGGTCAACGTAACCAGAGCCTTCCCCCACTGAAAAGCCCTCAAAGGTTCCTTATGCTCATGAGCACATACAAAATCCCGACCTTGACTTTCAAAGCCTTCTCTTTTTGCCCCACCCACAGGCAAAGGCAAATTGTAGAGACCAGGGCAGAGAAGGGACATGGCAGGTTAGAGGCAGATCCTGGGCCTGAACCAGCATTCTCGCCTTCCCATTTAGAACTCTTGTCACTGAAAACTCTTTCTTGTTCCTTTTCTATCCCATGTTGCCTAGTTATTTTTCGGCAATACATCATAGTAGGAAAAGAAATTGACTAGGAAAAAAGTGAAGCCTATTTGATGGAGGTGATTCCAGAGGTGGATGACACAAACCTCTCCACAGGTGGGGCTCTAATAATTATGGAGGGTGAGGAAGCAGGTGTATTAATCAATGCACGTGGCCCACTGCCAGCCTCACCCCTCCTTGCACACATCAATACGGGCTTGGTAGCAGGTACTACAAGTTTAACACGTGGAAAATGAAAAGCAAGGAAACAGCCACCTCCTACCCTGCCTTCTATGGGGAGCCTGTCCAGAGCATAGAGACGCATCTGCTTAAGTCATGTCTCCTGACAACTGGTAGCCTAGCCCCTTGTCTCCTGTCTATCACAGCATCCGGGCACCATTTACCCCACTCGAGAGCCCACTGGGGGCACAGTCTTCATCGTCTCTATCTGTGGTGAAATCTTAAAGGGCCCTGCTTGACAAGTTAGCAATCTGATTATTTCTTCTAACCTGGATATTTGAAAACCTCTGGAAGCATGTGATTCCATGCAGGCAGGTGAAGATGAATGTCAAGGATAGGGGCTATCTTCTTTATGTTTGGGTCTTTGCTGCTTTGCATGAGGGTGGGCCAAGGAAACCTCCATGCATGCTTGAGAAGGGGCCTTGTGAACAAAGAGCCCAGGCCATACACTGTGAGGGGGAGTGCAGCGGAGTGCACCCAAATCCTTCAAACTGGGCTCCAAAGCTCTCCTCTGAATATTCTGTTGTAACTGCTGATGCTGATCTCCGAGATTCACTAGAGCCACCCTGTGTTGTGGTACGGACTGTGTCCCCTGCCCTATTAGTACACTACCCTATTGTTTCCTCAACCTCTAACCCCCAGCACGCTGGTCCTCAAGTGGCAGAATACACAGACCCTTAATCTACCAACAACCCTACAAAGCAGTGTAATTTGTATCACCACCAGCCCAAGCCTGACCCCCACCAGCTGTGGCGTCTTGGACTCTCCTTCTGCTTTGATCGCTGAATACAGTTTGACCCAGACATGGCCCGGGCTGTGGATTTTACTCTAACTGTGACTGCACAGCACCAAACATCTGGAACATAATGAGAAGAAAGCTATCCAGCTGTTTCTAAACATCCAGATGTCTGGCATGGGGAAGAAGGAGCATCTTAGCACCTGCTCCATTGATGAGGGTGTGCTGGATACACTTCCAGGCAGAAGGTCCCAGGGCCCTGGCACCAGACCTCATGGTCCAAGACTACCACTTGGTCTCCAGGTGGGGTGAAAGCTGAGATGAAACCTCCAGACCTAAAGGCTTCTCTTTCTAGAAGTTTTCTTTAGAAAAGAAGCAAGGGAAGCATCCGTCTATTCACACTGAGCCCTTCACACCAGATACAATGAACTTCTATTTACAGGTATCAAAAGTGTGGCCAGATCTTGATTCTTTCAGTTCCCAGGGAGCACAGTTTAACCAAAATGACATTAAAAACCTCATAGTCTTCTGGCTGTAACTCAGTTGCCTCAGACAATTTTCTCTTTTATCTCTCAAGGGAGCATCGGATGTTCAAAACATTCATTCGACATGTATTTATGAAGTGCTTACGTGTAAGCATTGTGGGGATAGCCTATTATACCCTTAATGAATATCATGAAGAGACTAAACACTAATTATATTAATGATGATGGTAATAGTCGCAAATATGTATTAGCCCTTTATGTTGCCTCACTGAATAATCTCTTCATATTTTTAAATTTAATTTATCAAACTTCCCTAAAAATAAATGTAGTTATTATCTCCTGGGAAGCTCAGAGAGATTAAGTAACTCACACAAAGCCACACAGCTTATAGGTAGTGAAGCCCCAATTTGAACACAAGTTTGCCTGAGTTTAGCAACCACACCCTAAACTCCCTGCACTATATCCCTGCACATCTATGTGGTATCCGTGGCAGGGAAGACCTGCAGTTTCTATAGTGAGGACACCATTCATTGTGTTCCATGAGGACAGCACTTGCTAGAACTCAGTGCTACAGGAGACAGGTGAATGACCCCCCCTCGAGTTATGAGACACAGGGGCCCTATCCTGAGTTCACTTACAGGCTCCAGAAGTATAGGAGGAAAAGGAATCCCCAATGGGGACAGTCACATGTGCCCGTGCGTACATCTACGTGTGTCTGTGTACAGCTAGGTAGTGTCTGATACGGAGGCTGACATCCGGTAGGTGGTCTTACAGTTTTGCTGCTTGCCTAATTAAATAAGTATGTTTAAAATGTACGTGAGGAAGGCAGATGCCCAGACTGAGAGGTGAATAAGCCACGTCCTATTGTAGTTAGCAGGCTGGGGCAGGGGTGGGTGGGAAAGCCCTGGAACCATCCAAAGGACATTCTTGGGAGGGTGAGGGTGGAGTTGGGCCCCAGATGGTTCTCCCATGGGGAGAGGCAGGCCTGGGTCTGCAGCAGCAATCAGAACTGTTTCCGGGGTGAACCCCACTTGCAGCCTTCACACCGGGACCTTGGTTTCCTTTGACGGCCCCATTTTGGGGCAGTCCATCCGAGCTTAGAGGGTCTGCTCTTCAGGAGGAAAGGCAGGGGTTCCTATTCCTCTGGTGACTTGTCCCCTCCTACAGATGCCCTCTGCAGCGTTCCTGGTGGGGACTGATGGCTCAGGGTGGGCTAGGTGAAGGCCGAAGCTCCCAGGTCTGCCTGGCTGCAAAAGCAGTCTCTTTGCACTTAACTAGGAAGTTTCTGAACACTGGATTCTGAGCCACAACACCTAGAACCCCATCCCATCTCTAACCTGCAGTGGCTGGGCCCTGAGGAATTTAGTTCAGTACTCTGGGCCTCAGGGTTCCCATCTGGAAAAAAGGAGGATGGGATGTTTGCTCAGCTCTCTCTCCATTCCAGAAGGGGGGCCTGCATGTGCCCAGCCATGGCCAGGCTACACAGGGCAGGAGGGAATGAGTTCTGCAGAGACCAGCTCATCTCCTTACCCCGTCTCTCTCTCTCTCCACACCCCAGGAGTGGTGGGTTTGGATCCTGGTGTGTGACGAGGGGAGGCTGTGTTCATCCTCTCCCAAAGCTTATCTCCAGGGTCCAGCACCCACCTGACAAAACAACCAGACCTGCCTGGCACCGTGGCAACCGCCATGGAAGCCTGACCAGCTGGAGCCCAGTCGATGCTTTTTCGAAAGCTGTTACCCAATAAAAGCCACACCGAGTTGGGTGTGGAGATAAGTATCTCTGCTCTGTCATACCACACGGGAAGGGAGGGTAGCGACAATACCACCTCCTTCCTCGACAACGATACCTTTCCGAAGGCAGAGAAACTCAGGCACGGAAAGTAAAAACGTTCAGTGCACTTACCACACGCTGAGTGACTCTCCGTTAGCATTTTTTCAGCAGGGAGTTGAGGGCAACAACTTTTTCTTGTTTTCTTTCCACGCCTCCCAGCGGATGACCCAGCTTGGCGAAACCACAGATGCCCAGAGATGCCACACGGTCAGAGGCAGCTGTGAACGCCCCAAGGGGCCTCGGCAGGGCGGGGTGCCCTCCCTAATCTCTCGGGTTCTGAAACACTGAGGAATCTAGAACTGAGTGATTCTGTGCTACTGAAGAGAAAGAGAGAGGAAACGAAGCCACAAGTTGGATTGCTTTGTGGCAGCCACCGCCACCACCACCCAACCAGCGGGTCACCTGGCAGTGCCTACCGGCGATGGGTTTCTCTCTCTCTCTCTCTCCCTTTCTGTTGTTCTTTCTTGATTTCTCTCTCCCTTTCTCTTCTTTCTTGGGGTCGTGTTGGGAGAAGGAGGGGCCTGCCATTGCTTCTTACATTATAAAGAAAAAGATCAAAAACACCATTAGGAAACATCCTGCTGTGGTTCTGGAGGTTAGAAAGGGGGAGAAATCCCTGGCTTTCTGTCCCTCCTGGGAGGGACTTTTCCCTCTAAAGGCAAGTGGAGTTGAAGTGATACAATAATTCGAAGGCTGTGAGTGGCCATGTGGGGACTAGCAACCCCGCGCCTGGGTCCGTCCATTTTCTGCTTTCATTTCCCAGTCCCCATCATGACGTCTTAGCCGAGTCTCTCCCTCCTCCTTTCGCCGGCTATCGCTGTTTCAGGTCATTGTCACTTATGAGGAAAGTAGAAACCAGCCACCCCTCACCACCTCCCTGGGCCTCTGGCCACTGTTGGGACCCTGACAAGCCTCCTTGTCAACACTCTTTCTTTCTCTACTTCCTAAATGGATGATGAGGGAAGATTTCCCCAGACACCAATCTCTTTAACATCATCCCTGCTGGGATACCTTGATTGGCTCCCCACAGGCTGCAGGGGAAAGTCCACACACAGACAGGAACTTCCGCCACACATTTTGGTCCTACCTTTTCTAGCCGTTAGTAACCATAGGTATATTTGAAGCCAACACTTCTGATTTGTGGCATACTGCCTACACACTGGGCACGGCGTGACACACTTCATCTGTGTGGGTTCTCACTTGCACTTTACAGATGAGGAGGTGAGGCCCACGGAGATGAAGCAATTTTAGGAGGCTGAGGAGTGAGTCAGCGGTCAGGGCTGCATCTGAACCCAGGTCCCACCATGTCAAAGCCCATGCCCTGGGCCAACCCTCTGCTCTGCCTGCCCCGTCTAAATGAGAGCCCTGAGCTGCCGCCAGACCATGCTCACCCTGCTCTCCACGCTGACCGTCCCTCCAAAACCCACATGGGTGCCTGGCACAGAGGAGCCCTAAGAAGCCCTCATGCATGTTAGTTGAAAGTTCTCAGCCTTCAAAGTGAGCGTGGGGAACGTGGGTGTGGGGAGCGGGGGCTGGCTGCATTCCTTCCTCCCCTGTGTTGGCCAGCAGCCTTCTCTCTGTCCACCTTCCTTTTTCACCTTTGCTCCCTTCCTGAAACTCATTCCTACAGTGAGTTCTCCAAACGTGAAAACCCAAGGACCACTTGCCTGGTAAGCTGTTTTCTGCCCCCTCCTTCCCCTGCTGTTTGGCAGCAGGAAGATGGAGGAAGGAGCAGCCTCCTCAGGCCCCTGGTGATTTTTCAGGGTGCTAAAAATTTTTCAGATTGCTCAAGGTGCTAAAAATTCCCAGAGTTCCCAAGTTCAGATGAGATACTTCCTGGTCAGTTCCTTCCACTCTGACGTCCTAAATGTTAAAAAGGTAAGGCTGAATCAGACAAGGCAGACGAGGCCCCTCATCAGCCATAACATCCAGCTCCCTCATTTTACAGGTGAGGACACTGGAGTCTGGAGAGAAGTAGCTTGTCCAAGGTCATTCAGTGTGAGCGTGGAGAACCCAGACAAGGCCACAGGCGCCCGTCTCCCAGGGGCAGGGCTCTCTGTGTTCCTGCAGCAGGGGCCACACAGTCCAGCTGTGCCTGTTATATGTGTCATGATTAAGTGTCCACTGGCTTCTCAAGGGCCAGATGAGATACAAGAGCGATTCTTTCCATGTGTCTTTTCAGTTTTCAATAGGGGTCAAGGACGCTGATAACATTCACAGCAAGCCAGGTTTTCAGAGGGTTAAGTGACTTGTGAAAGGAAAGCCAAAGGCTAAGTCAGAATCACAGTGGAATTCTCCCTGTTGGCCAGGTCTATGAAGGTCTCCTCTTGATTTTCCTGTGTCTCCGGGGTGCTCATTGGATTACATCTTAACACATATACCAAGTGCTACATGCCTTGGGATAACGGCCTATCTTCTATACCCTCACCCTGAGACACTTGCTCTGCTCAGGATTTGTGAAGTCCAAACTTTCACTCCTCTTCTTCATTTTATGCTGCGCTCTCCACCTGGAATAGTTTTTCCTTCTTTCACTGGTAAACTTGCCCTTGACTTTGGAGATGGAGTTTAAACGCCCGCTCCCCTTCATAGCCTCCCCGGGCCCTTCCCTGCCAGTCTCCCTCATTTGTCTTTCCACAGAACTTTGTTCATGTCACCTCCTTGGCCCTTCCTGAGCTGAACTGCAGCTATTTGTTACCATGCTTTCTTTCTAAGGCTGTATCACCAATCTCTCAAGGACAGTGGCTCAGTCATCTGCATCTTTGTAACCCTAAGTAGCTAGCTCAGTTCCTGAGACATAGAGGGAGGAAAAGAATTATCAAGTTGAACTAAACAGAAATGCATCTGCTGATTTGCTCCAAATTCCCAAGTGGAAAAGGCAAGGGAAGATTTTGAACCATTTCTTTTCTCCTAAGAGTATCACAAAGACCCCACCAGCGGTCAGTTCCTATTATAGGTGGATGGCAAAGTGTCATTTCACAAGCTGATGCCACGAGCAAACCCCGGCGCATGCCGAGTGCACGCTGGTGTGCATGCACGCACACACAGAAGCTGGAGGGAGCTGGGTGCTCTCTGGCAAGATGCAGCAGAGGAGATAAGATCACCGTACTGCAAAGGAGGTAAGCCACGTGACGATGTGGGTAACCCCAGGCATAAATGACACCCTCGCCAAGGCCCAGCTTCAATCTAACCACATCATCTTTTCATGAAACAGACATGAAAATGTACGACTCAGACAATTACAAAAAGGGTGGTTTAAAGCCTTCTTGCCTCGATGGTATCAAAGCTATTGACTCCAGGACGATACTTGGGGAAACAATTCTGTTAGATAAGGAGATGAACTATCTGCTCAGAACAATGTGCAGGAAGTCAAGGTAACTGGGCAACACAGAACGAAACAGTTTGTGGCCAGGGAGCCATCGAAACAAGTGTCCCTGGGAGGCGCCAGTTGTGTAAGCGAAGGAAACCAAACCCACTCTTTCTTCAATGTGGAGACTCTGTGGGTGCCAATTTGTGTGCGAGTCCTCAGTAAATATGATAGTTAAAGTGAAATTCACAGCTTCTCCCCACCGTGGCTAACACTGGCATCCAATGCGAAGGTTGAAAAGGTGAGACTCGCTGTCAGGCAGCAGCCTGGAGGCCCCTTTCTGTGAGGCCCCACCTGCCCCCTGAGGGCGCATTTCCTGAATGACCATCACTAAATTGACACAAACTGAGATATCAGCCTTGATTGATCGGAGTGTTAGAAAGAGATAGTGAATTTTGGTATAATTTGGTTCTGAATTCTCTTAGCTACAGACAATGGTATGTTGCTCCTCTCTGAAGCTCTACAAATGCCTCATCCCTATTTTGCTGTGATACAGTTTTTTCCAATCAAGTTTCCAGACTACAGAATGTGACGGCCAGGATGGGCCTCAGGGGGTGTAGATCCCGACTAGTGTAGGCTCAAAGGCCTGCTGTTGATCCTAGTCAAGGTGCTTTGATTTGGGGTAAGTTACTTAACCGAAATCTCAGCTTTCTCATCTATAAATTGGGACTAAGAGAACTCGTCTCCTGGTTGAATTTGCTTTAGAAATACATGAATGAATTCACACAAAGTAGCACTTAGAATAATCAGCACCAAGCTAGACCTCCCTCTATAGAGCTAGTTTAATTCTTATCACCAGCATGATCCATTCACACCCTCTCCGTTTTTTAGGAGAGAGTCCTGAGGTCCAGAGAGGTAAAGTGACTTTTCCCAATGAGTCTTGGGTGATCCAGTAGCTCTTGTCCCTGCCACATAATGACTAACCTGAAGATAGTAGCACCCAGAAATGGCTGCGGTAATCGCAGAACTCAGGTCTACTCATTCCCAGGCCAGACCCACACTGGCGCTATGTACTGTTATTTATCATGGCATAGTTATCTTTTGTTCCCAGCCAGGTCATAAGCCCCTGGAAAGTCGGGACCCAGGCTTAAGTCCTCCCCAAAGAATATAGCACTTCATAGGTACTGCATAAACCTTTGTTCATTAGCTGATTATAGAGATCACTGCTGATTATCAAAGCAACAGGTTTCTGTATCATAACTAGTTCTCCCCCCAGCCTATCACGTCCTTATAGTAATAAGTCTAGAAAACTCATCCAGGAAGGGCTCATGCTAATGTGTTATCAGAGGGAAACATTCCACTCCTTTTTGGAATGCAGATATAGATTGCTCCAGATTGCAGGAACACTAATTAGAGCCACTGGTAATTTGACTGATGCTCCAAAGCCCCAAAGCACTCACAGAAGTCACCTTTGCACATTAGCGCTTTTGTCCCTACATATCAAAATGGTCCAGCTGACTGTCAATGGGGCTGCAGGAACTCACAGCCTAGATGTGAGGGTGCAGGTGCCAGCTCACCAAATTCATCTTTGCAAGGTAACTTGGGGCCAACCACCCCACCCCCACCCCCAAAGCTGAGTGTATTGCACACATAGCCAGTTCTAAGTAGGATATTCTAATAAACAGTGCTGTTTCTTTTATGGTCTTGTACAGCATTGAATATGCTTATGGTAAGGTAGCCTTTATGCAAACCATCATGACCTAAATGTTTAATTCTGATCTCTATTTTCTGTTTCATAAACGCTTTTAATATCACTGTAAAAATCTAAATGAATGTACATGTTATTTTCCTGGTGCTTAGCCTTTGGGGCTAGACTGTTGTACTATCAGGGTCACAGCAAAAGCTCAAGAGAGCGTGTTATAACTTGGAAGTGCCTAGGATATCGTTCTTGCCCTAGCAACTGATACCCTCTCATTGCTGCATTGAATTTTTCCTGTCCTGACCCCTGCCCTTGTGTTCAGTAATACTGGTATAATGAGTTGAATAAATGGCCCTGTCTATAAAGAAGTAGGAAAAATCTGGCTTTGGCTAAAACTTGTTTAGAGGATTAAAGGTATAAGGGGTGAACACGGAGATGAACTTAAAGATCAACGAAATAGACAGAGACCAGTTATTCTTGAAGGCTGCAGACAGGCCGGATTTCCATCACAGTCTGGGACTGAGCCCCACCAGTCCCACCAGAAGACATACTCCTTTCTAGAATCTACTGTTCCATCCTCCACTTCCTGGGGCTTCTCTGAATTTGAGGATCAGTCATGACAGTGACAGGTAGCCCATACTCTCTCTGACACCCCACTGTTCCCTGCTTTTTCAAACACAGCCTGAGTAGACTTGTTACGGGACTCTGAGAATAGTGCCTAGCTGTGTACTGTCCACAATGACAGCCACCAACCATAGTGGCTACTGAGCACTTGAAATGTGGCTGGTCCAAACTGAGAGGTATAAAACACACTGGATGTTGAAGGTGTGGTACTGCCAGAAAAGAATGAAAAATATTTCATTAATAAGTTTTTAATCACATACTAAGATGATAATACTTTGGAAATACTGGGTTAAACAGAAAGTTTTATTAATATTATGATGAGTTTCACCTGTTCCTTCTTACTTTTAACATGTGGCTACTAGAACATTTAAAACGATAAATGTGGCTCCATTATATTTCACTGGACAGCACCGCCCTGGATAGCCACCAGAGAAGCTGTTTCCATCCTAGTACATATTAACCCAGTGAAAACCACTGTTGAGCCCTCTGCCTACTTGACCTCATGCTCAGAATGACATCCATGCTCCTCCTCTGGCCCCTATGACACTGGTGTCTGGACCCTAATGGCCTCCCTCTGGTTGCTCACTTCGGTTACACTGGTATTTTCTTTAGAAACTCTGCATCTGCCAGGTTCAGGTTCTTTTTCTGCTGGTCCTGCATATGTTTTTATGACTTGGGTTTCCTCTCAAGCATCACTTCCTCAGAGAGGCCTTCCCTTACCTCCTGTGGTAGGCAGAATAATGGCCTCCAAAGATATCACCTCCTAATCCCTGGAACTGTGAAATGTACCACCTTATATGGGGCAAACAACTTTTCAAATACGATGAAGTATATTGAGATGGGGAGATGATCTCAGCTTATCCACATGGGCCCAATATCACCTCAAGGGTCCTTATGAGGGAAAAAGAGAGAGAAAATAGAATCAGAATCAGAGAAGGAGATGGGACAAGAGAAGCAAAGAGTGGAGAGAGGCAGGACTCTGTGCAGGTGGTCCCCAGGAGCAGGACAAGGCCAGGACACAGCTCCTCCCAGGGCCTCCGGGAGGCATGCAGACCTGCCAACCCACTTTGGTCTTGTAAGCTTCAGAACTGTCACAGAGCATGTTTATATTGTTCTAAGCCAAATATTTTGTGATAATCTGTTACAGCAACAATAAGAAAACAATACACCCGATCAGAGACTGTCCAACACCCAACCCCCAGGCCTCCATTCCATCTTTCTAGGTTATTCTTTTCTTATCTTTTACTGCAGAACACAGTACCTAATTTATTTGTTGGTTTGTTTACTTGTTAATTCTCTGTCTCTCCTGAGTAGGATGTAAGCTCTCCGGGGCCAGAGATGTCTCTTGTTGTGCTTACCTCTAGGCATTCTGCCTCTGCAGTAGTGCCTCACACCTAGTAAACAGGGTGTGAATGATGGTTGGAAGAATGAATGAGTGACAACTGACTATTTGAAAGATTCACTTTCAACCAAGTGGATATCATCTCAAAACTTTTAGAGAAAAGTATGTTCCAAAGAATGGAAATGAACAGCGTTGATCAACATTGGTGAGCACTTACTATTTATAAGGTATCACGATGGTGCTGTGGAGGTGCAAAGACTTGATGAAATGCCTACTGTCCCCATACAGAGACAGGCACGGGCACATGATATAACAAGGCCAAAGTGGGGCCTTACACTGTGGGGGCACATGAGGGGTGGGCGTTAGGTACGACCAGTGGTGTGCTGGTAAACCAGCTTTCCAAACAATAGCAACAAGGATGACAAAGGCCTCATTTGTAATGTTTGCCAATCTCTGTGGTGTAAAGACTCCTACAATGACTGACCTCAGGCTACTACTGTGATATCTCTGAAGGTGTGGCTGGGAAGAGATGAACACAAGGAGGGCCTTGTTGAGGAGGAGGGATTTCAATTGGACCTAGAAGGGTTGGCGGGATGTGGCGGGCCTGAGTGGAGGGGAGGAGGGGTGGTATGTACAGAGGCAAGAATCTCTGCGGGGCTACCGAAGTGGGCTCCCAAAGGCCCTCGGGGCTCCCGTCCTTGAGACAAACAGAAATGAGAAACTAACCAGACATCAATGTGAAAAGGGTGACCAGGAAAGATTTAGGAGCAGGGGATTTTATTGCCGGGAGGACTCCAGTGATTCTCCAGCCCAGCACCCACAGTAGCAGGGATGAAGTGGAACGGAGAGCACAGGCCACCAAACCCGGGAGGGCAGCAGAGAATAACAGTCTGTGTTCACGGAGCTGGTCACAGGACGTCCAGCAAGCCCCGTCCCCATACACAGTTACCTCCCGTGGCCTCACTGTGAGCAGGGTCCCTCTCCCGGGCCCAGGCCTGCCTTGCCCATCACTTTACGAGCAGGCATCTATCTATCTGTGTGCACGGGGAGATGCTTTCCTTGCTTTGGGTGTTTCAATGAGAGACGAAGATAAGGCCATTCGGTGAACAGAAGCACAACAATGAAAACAAGACTGCTTTCTGAAAAGCACCAAAAAGCCTTATTTTGCCTGAATGGCCATTCTTTTCATTCTCTTTCCCCCACACAAAGCACCAGTGTACATTTCCCTCAGTCTGTTGCTAAGTGAGTGGGTGTGAAGACACAGTACAAACAAAAGGGGTAACATATTGCTGTTGTCAGGCCTCTTGTTAAGCGCATTGCGAGGTGGACCAAGCCTCCCGCTAGTGCCGCTGCTTGAGTCATCAAGAGCAACAGAGCTCACACACACACACACACACACACACACAAATATAAATATAAACCCCTGCAAAATCCTTGACGTGGTTACACAGCAATTTCTGAGCAGGAACTGGATTTTAAAAGTTGGCGGAACAAAAAAGCACAGTGTATTTCTAAGACCACGGCAGCTGGTTGTCCCCTTGGATAACCGTCAGTGTTGACTCTGATAGAGGGAAGGATCGTTACTGTTCTGGCACCCGGAGGGGCCCTGGGGGTGAGTGTAAAGGGCCTTGGCATGGCGGCTGTGCTATCCGCAGCCTCGTACTTGGGGGGTGGGGGAAAGCGTGAGCAGCAGGTGCCGCAGTGTTCTAGGTCCTAGGCCGTCCAAATCACACAACTCAAAGGAAAACCTACTATCTCTGAATCTGAGTTTTCTGAAAATAAAAAGAAATTTTGAATAGGGGAAGGAAGTAACTTGTGGCATTCACTTCCTTTTGCCAAATGAATCTAGGTATTTACTTGGCATTTATTCTAAACTGTTCTTTGTTAAAGATAACCCAGTAGCTTTTGGTTTATGGAGATGTATGTGTATATGAGAGAGATAGATGGGGGAAGAGGAAGAGGGAGAGAGGGAGAGAGAAGGAGAGAAGGG
>NW_003852406.1:13191369-13202824 GCF_000181295.1 Otolemur garnettii
AGAGGGAGAGAGAGAGGAAGAGAGAGGGGAGGGAGAGAGAGGCAGAGAAGGGGAGCAGGAGAGAGGAAGAGAGGGAGAAGGAGAGGGAGAGGGGGAGAAAGGGGAGCAGGAGAGAGGGAGACATGGAGAGAGGGAGGGAGAGAGGGAGAGAGAGGGGGAGGGAAAGAGGTTTGGTTTTGTTTTTTCCCCACGACAGTTTTCATTTCTTCAGCTTTTGTCAAAAGGTCACTGCCAACCAGATCTAAGTGCTAAGGATTTTCCCTCTGGATCTTGCTCATCACTGCATGGTTGCGGGGAAGGAAGAAATGTCTCTTGGCTGAAGTCTCAGCTCCCTGAGGGCCAGGCCTGCAGCTGCTATGCTCCCCGTGAAGTCTCCTGGTGCCCTCGTGTGTGCACATTGTTGAATGTTTGCTGGCGAACTGAGAAGGAGCAACATTCTTGTGGCATTTTTCTAACTTCACAAGCCCTGCCAGACCCTGCCAGGGGGACTTCTGCCCTGACAGTGCACAGTGTTTGAACCTCGGTGCAAGGGCTTGTCCCTACCCTATGTGATTTAGCCAGAAGAGCATCACGTTCAAGGGCAACATCATGGGTGTTCTGGTTGGACATCAGCCCTGTGTCTGGCACTGTAGAGTGGGGATGCAAGGGTAAGGGAATCTGTGTTTGGGGAGGGACCCTGCCCTTCCCCAGCCGTTGTCCAGGGGCGGGCTGCTCTGGCATGTGCCAGCCGCACGGCAGGGTGGCTTCTCTGCTCAACAGCTGTGTGTGACCCCTGGCAAGTTTATAATGTTCACAGTGCATAGAAAGTCCATCTTGTGCCCATCAAATGCACATAACAACATCCAACTTGCAGGTTGGTTGTGAGGATTAAATGAAGCTATACACGTAAAACACCTATCCCAGGGCCCAGCTCACAGTAGGTGCTTACGAAATTTTTGTGATCAGCTTCTCTTTGATAAGGAGTAAAAAAAAAAAAAAAATCTATCTGGGGAGACAAGACGACCATACAGAAAATAATTTGGGATTTGGGATCATTCTAGAGTTAGCAAACGATGAAGAACTAACTAAAGAGAAAGATCTTTGGAATAGGCTTAGAGTTATGCTCAGCCTGGGAAGGAAACGGAGACGCTCAATGAGCCGGTAGCAGACGGTATCACGGCTGCGGTTCCTCTTAGATAACAAGATTGTTGGTGCAATAAAACATGCTATTTGGGGGGAAAAATCAAATATCTGATTTGTTTCATGGGATCATGGGGCCAAAATGAACATAAGAGAAAACATGGGGCCTTCCAGGCGGGACAAAGTCCCTCTTCCCCTAAAGGCATCCCCCCCTGCAAAGCTGCTGGCAATATCCTTTGTGTCTGTAACTGCTGCAATTAGTAATGACCCCCAGCTTATCCAGCGCTGCTTTATAAAAAGAGCCAGCCAGACATAATCTTTCCTGCTCAGAGCTCAGGGCGGAGGGAGAGCCAGGCAGATTCACATGGTACATGCTTCCAATTAAAAATACAAACAGAGGCAGAGCAAAATGAATGTCATAGAAAAGAAAGTACTGCCACCCACTCTTGGCCTAAAGGTCACCGTGCCACAGCCTTGGCCATTATCTCCAGCCGCAAAGGTCAGCGGGGCTGTCTGCGTTGCTGGGGAGTATGTAGGCTTTCATAAGGCCTCAGAATGACTGTTGCTCTGACACCAAAATTAGTGATAAGCTCTCAGCAGAAGACGATAATAGAGAAATGGAGTGACTGTAACCTTTTCCGCCATCTCTCTTGTCGGCTCCATGGAGCAGAGTCACAAGGCATAAAACGAGAAGTTTCTACATTGTACAAAAGACTACAAGACTGCTGACTTAATTGAGTGCGTAACAAATGGCTCTACCGTTGCCAACAAGAAGACATCAAAGAGGAAGGGAAAAGTAGGGATTAAAACATCTCATGACATCGCCTTGAACTTGGAAATTGGCTTACATTGTATCTGGACAGGCCTTGATACAAGAGCACAGGGAGTTAGCCACATGGTTCCATGAATAATGCAATCATTATGGCCCAGCATGACCAACCAAGCCACTATCAAATTTGCTGAATTTCAGGAAAATGTAAACATAGGGAGCAAGGGAAGAACACTGGACTTGGAGTCAGACAGATCTGCATTCAAATTCAATGGCTGCCCATATTTGACGGGTGATAGTACATGATCTTTTACCATCCCTGTAGGATGACTCCGTAGTTTTGTTCACTTGGAAATGGAATGAGTTTATTGTCTACTACACGAGGTCCCAGTGAAGATTAAACATGAGAAAAGATGAAAAGGTCTTTTATAAATGACCAGGTACAGTATAAATACAAACATAAACACTTAACAGTTATTATCATCAGCTAAAAACATAATATCCACTATTCCCGAGGAAATCTCTGTCCCATCCACTCAGAGGTAATGTTTTTTCTGTATTTGACCTTCCAAAGAGGATGATGTTTTGCTATTGATGATAAATAGGATAAGTGCAATGCTACACATTGAACTATCTAAGGGGGGGATGGAACATAAAATACTGGAAGAAAATAAACCCAGGGACATGCCCCATGGCACATAGGCCCCTATGGCTGAAAGGGGCCATTGGAGGGTGTCGGAAACAAAATTAGCAACTTATAGCCCTTCAGCTAAGCTTCCCAGCAACAGAAATACATAAATAACAAATACTTAGGATGATTATCCCTAAAAACACTTTACCATTAGCATGTGATATTGGCTCCTCCCAATGTGTCCTTGCTAAGAAGCACTTGACATTTTTCAATTATTTAGGTAATGGAGGATTCGATGTTTAAACCAGCCAAGTATAGAGGATGAGGCAAGAATTCTTTGGTAGTTCAAAATGTTTGCCCTCTTCCTTTCCAGAAAAAGATCAATTGTAGTATCAGTACTAGAACTGAGAATCAACCACCCAACAAAGCAATAAGGGTTTTCCTAAAGTTTTGCGCCTGTCCCCAGAAACACGTCTAGAGAATAAGCAGTTGCCAGTAGTTTTGAGCATCACACAGTATCTCAAAGCAGCTGATTCAGGCTCAGAGGCTGGGGCAGGGCTTAAGATGATGTCTGTGTATTCAGCTGACCACACAGGTGATGCCCTGGGACTGTCTGCTTTATTAGCCTGCATATAACTCATGGGTAGACATAGCTATTTGGTAAGATGTGGGAGAAATCTATACTTTAAAGTTTCCTGGGGCAGTGAGCATCAAAGGAATGAGATGTCTCCTGACGTTTCATGTTGCAAACTTGAGAGAGCGACATACAGCTTAGCAGAACAACTAAAGCTTAGGATCCACTTTTACGATAATATGGAAACCACATGACAGATTGTACAGGCGCCTGCCTAACATCTGACTCAGCCCCCAGGACCTTCTGCTTTCTATGGCTACAAGGAGCCGCGTGGAGGAGATAAGCAGCTCTTATCCTGAGCAAGACTTTTCATTTATGGACCTATCCACACATAGACTTAAGATCTTCGTGCTTTCCCCAGACTGTGTGAAGGGGTCTTTTTCATTCTTTCTCCCTACACCAAAAGTTTCAAACCAGTACAGCAGAATCCCACCAGGTAAACCTATCAGATTTAGTTCTATGATTATGACAGGACAAAAGCAGAAACTGAGGCAGGTCTGACACCTTATGCCTCTCCCATTGAGGGGGTAGAATTTGACTCTGGTCTCTTAGCTATTCTTTTGCGATATTTGCTTATTTAAAACAAAACAAACAAACAAAAAACCTGCTCGGTGCCTGTAGTTCAAGTGGCTAAGGCGCCAGCTTCATATACCAAAGCTGGCGGGTTTGAATCCAGCCAGGTTCACCAAACAACAATGACAAGTATAACCAAAAAAAAAAAAAAAAGCCGGGCATTGTGGCAGGTGCCTGTAGTCCCAGCTACTTGGGAGGTTGAGGCAAGAGAATCTCTTAAGCCCAAGAGTTTGAGGTTGCTGTAAGCTATAATGCCACGGCACTCTACCTAGGATGACAGCTTGAGACTCTGTCTCACAAATAAATAAATAAATAAATAAATAACACCTTGTATATACATTAAACTGAATTAACACTAAATAAGGACTCACACCACATACGATGAATCAGGAATTATGATGAAGGACCTAGGAATCTAGACCAGTATTTCTCAACCGTTTTTTATCTCCTGGCACACTTGAACCTATGGTTAAATTTCCACGGCATACTTAAATCATATTGAACAACAAAAAAAAAGAATAAGGCTGGGCATGGTGGCTCACTGTGGGAGGCCAAGGCAGGTGGATTGCTTGAGGCTCAGGAGTTCGGGACCAGCCTGCGTATGAGTGAGACCCCATCTCTAAAAATAGCTGGGTGTTGTGGCAGGTGCCCATAGTCCCGGCTATTTGAGAGGCTGAGGCAAGAGAATCCCTTGATCCCAAGAGTTTGAGGTTGCTGTGAGCTGTGATGCCATGGTACTCAACAGAGGGCAACAAACTGAGACTCTGTCTCAAAAAAAATAATAGTAATAAAAGCATATACTTACTGTGCTTTGAACTTCTTTTAAAAATAATTAATGATCTTTAAAAATGTTCTCAGCATACCCAAGACCCTCTCACGGCACACGGGTATGCCATGGCCCTCAGGTTGAAAATCACTGCTGTAGACTTCCAGCAATCTCAAGGAATCCTTAAACCCACTCCAGTTAAAAACGGCCCAGCGGATGCCTCCTCACCAGCCACAGCCCTGCACGCATCTGAGGATCACCACCACCAACTGGGTAAACTGAGGTGGAGAAGAAAAACTTGGGAGATGATGAGAAAAGCTGGGGTGAAGCCACCTTCCCAGTATACTCGAGGTGGCATAATAGATGGCATAATAGATTTTGTTTCTCAAGGAGGATGCCATCCAGATGCTTCCCATCATTCAATAGTTTATTTCCATTCTAACCCTCCCCAGGGCAGTCACACCCAGTGGCACTGACCTGGCCAGGCCTCCCTCTGACCAGCCAGTCACTTATGAAGGCCTTGGAGCACATCTCCCCAGTGGAATCTCTCGGAGTGAAATCCATCACTGACTTACAGAATCACCATAAGAAATAGAAGGATCTTTAGATACAATCAAAATATTAACAGGACAAGCCAGATTTGAGAAAATTCACTGATGCAAATGAATTAACACTTTCACAACTCACCATACATATTTCTTGCTCGGATCAAGAGGGAAAAAAAGAGTATTGTGTAGAGCGTGAATTCACACGCCTCTTGGAAGCTGCACGCACACTTCAAATAGGGCAAGAGAGAAAGCGTTGCCTCTTTTCTGACCAGAGAAGATGTCCTGAACCAGCAGAGTTTTAGGTGTCATTTCAGAGGTGGCCCCTGGTCCCTCAGAGGAACGTGAGGGTAAAGAAGGAGAGGGAGAGTGGGCGAGGTCCTGGGGGCAGACTGTCCTGGGAGAAGCCTCAGAGGAAAGATTCGGGGACTGGACGAGTGGAGCAAGTCTATCAGAAGAGGAAGGGAGATATCAGAAAGTCAAAGGCAAATCTTGTTCCTAATCTGTGAGCAGAACACTCGATGGATGAATACGAGGAAGCCATGATCGCTTCCATCATGCCCCCATTCTTCATTCAATACACATTTAGTGGGAGAGCATCCAGGGACCAGGGATGTATGGTTGGTGCCGTGCAGGCTGGTGGGCCAGCCAGAAAAATAATGAGACTTTTTCATTATGGTGGGACTGGAGCTACAGTGGACAGAACTTCAGGGGCACAGAGGGGAGAGTGAATGACCACGGAGCACGTCAGGGCAAGCGTTCTAGATAATGTGGCACCTCCTGAGGATTGGAGGGAAACGAAGATCACAACGGTGAGGGGAGCCACCCAGGAGGCGAAGTCGCCGTGGCTGCGCCTGAGAGTGAAATGATCTTTGCTCAGGCATCCAAAAGGGAAGTCAGAATATTAGATGTGTGTCTCCGCCCTGTTCATCTTGAACACCCCATCGACACAACACAGCGTGCCAGGCTTTGGATCACAACCAACAGTTTACACTCAGCCAAAGGTTACTGATGTGACGTTCCGGGTATTTGCAGCTGAAGGTATGCCCGGTCCTTTCTAGTACAAACAGAGGAACGAAGCTGGCATCCAGCCGGGACCAGGTAGCAGGCAGCCAAAGAGAAGGCCTGCCTGGCTGCCACAGACCAAATGGCACACAGGTGCCATCATCCAGCTATCAACTTCGGCAGCGTAACAGACTCAAGTGCCTTGACAGCTGCAGTAAAACACACTCAAGAGTTCAACATAATTAAGCAAAATGATTAGCGCCGAATAGAAGCTGGCAGTGAAGAACTCTGGTTTCTGAGAAAAATTAGTGGATCACAGGATATTACAGCTGGGAGGAGGTTCCCACCCAACCGCCTCCATTTCACAGATGAGAAAACGAGGCTGAGGGAGGCCCAAAGACGTGTAAAATGCTGTCAGAAGCTACGCCGCATCGGGTGAGAATGAAGGTTCAGAGATCAGACAAATGGGGGGTTGCTGCCCAAGTTTGGAATTCACTAACCTCAGGAAAGTCTCTGGGCCTCCCTCAGCCTCGGTTTCTTCTGTGAAGTCTGAGTTGCTATGAAGATAAACTAAAGGTGATTACAGGTCCTGCTCATGGCCAGGAGGTAATGTTACCGCGGAGAGCCAGAACACTGGGTCTACACCCTTGTTTCCCTGCTTATGAACTATGGTTCCCTGGACCTCAGTTTTTCCATCTGTAAAATAGGGATAAGAATGTTAGTAACTGCCCTAATTACTGCCAGGATAGGTGAAAGGCTAGAGGGTGAGAGTTGTGTAAATATCTAAGCAAGTTGTCACTGTTACTCTTCCTATTTACAGCAAGGCACGTTCTGGGCCTCTCTACTGGTTAGCGGCAGGGCCAATGTAGGACAGGTGCAGTGAAAGAGAAAGACCAGGGAAGTTTTCTTCTGGGCAACCACTGGATCATGTAGTCTATTCAAAGCCAGAGGGTCCGAGGTTTCAAGCAGGAGGGAGTTGGAACAGGGCAAAGCAAAGGTGGGCCACGGGGAGACGAGGAAAGAAGCTGGGGAAGTCGAGCCCGCTGTCTGGAGTTTTCAGATTCATTAAAAAGAAAATGCACTGCCCTCTCCCCCTAAAATAATCACAAAGCAAAACTCCAGTTTGGTCAATCCACACAAAATGAAAGACGGGGCTGCGAGAAGCGCGGAGAAGGGGAGCGTTCTGCTTTAGCACAGCGCCAGCCGGCGCACAATGCCCTCAGCTTGGTGCTTCTCCCAACTCCGCGTCTCAAACACTCTAATTATATCGTGCGGCCAAAAGCAGGCCTGCTGCCCTTGGATGTGAGCAATTGCTTACTTGCCACAGGAATGTTCTGTGCTTTCATATGCTTCGTGGTTTTTTTTTTCTTTCTGGGCATTTGGGAATGAACTGGGTGATTCTTAGGTGTCTGCTCCACAGAAAGATGTTGAGCTTACGTCTGGTTCCTCTTTTTACCTAGGCTCTTGCCTCGGCCCAAAATAGGTTTTTCTGGCCTCTTTACTCGGTCACCTCCTACTCATTGCTAAGACCCAGTTTAGGGCTCCTGCAGGCTCCATCCCTCTCAGTCCTCTCCTTAAGCATTTGATCGGGACTTACCTGTCTCCCCACCAAAAGATGCTCCCCTAAGGGTGAGTCCTTGTTGCTCTTGTCTCCTCTCCTTCTCATTCCCGGCACTCGCATGGGGCTATGCACCTGGGGCCTTGAGACTCAAAATGTGGTTTGCAGCCCAGAAGCATTAGCACCACCCGGGGCTTTGTGAGACGTGCAGAATCTCAGGCTTCACCCCAGAACTACTGAATGTGAATTTTCAATTTCACAAGATCCCCGGGTGATGTGTGGCCACATTCAGGCTTAAAGATTCACTGGAACAGGGTGGGATGGGGAAGCCTTAATCAATGGAGTTTACCCAGTGAAATTATTATTCCTGCAGAATTTCTTCCTCTTCCCCAGTGACACAGCAAACAGATCAGGGAACATGAGGGCTGCAGCTCTCTCTCCTCACCCCTGCAGCAGAACTCTGCTGTGAACTCAGGGCAAGGTGGCCGGCTTCCACGTACCTGCCGCCTCAACCTACTACTTTCAAAGAAACCACAACCTGGACCTAGAATAGAACTGAATGTGCCAAAATGCCCGAGGACATTTCATCGAACGTGGCTGGCCTGATGGGAAGTTGGCATGACCATAAATGTCAGGAGTCTTCCCTCTTGAGGTTTCCAGCGTTGTGTTGCTAATTCTACGGTCCGGATTGAGATCAGATGAGTCAAGTTCAGATAACCATCCAGACCTTTAGATAGGCCTGAAACCAAATCTGTGTTCTCAAACCATTCCAAATGTGTTGGTTACTGGTTTTAGTTTGCCCTATAACCCAATCTAAGAAAGTATAGTCATTTCTCTAATAGCAGATGCACGATTTGTTCATCAATGGAAAATCTAAGTGTACATCATAAGGTCAAAAGTCGCAAGAAACTCCACACCCTTGAGACTGTGCCAAACCTCAGGCTTTCAGTGATAAAAGCTCTCAAACCATCTGAGGAAAATAAAGGGTATCTGGCCCTCTGTCCAGAATAAACACGTATGGTCTATGCTGTATCTTTACCAGAGTTGAACTCTTTGCTAAATTGTGAAGGAAAACAAGCTAGGCCATGCCTTCTGCCCCAGAGGACTCCACGGGTACATGAAACAGTAACCCACAGCCGTGGCCCAGTGAGGTATAGAGGTATCATTAAAATCCAAGGAAGTGAAGCCAAAGTCTTCAGCCTTATTGGCTAAATTCCCTTAACTGTGATATGCTAAACAGGTATCAGTCATTAGGCCTAATATTATCTAAGTATAAAATTCTAAAATGTCTGGTACAAATATCAAAGCCATTAATACAGAAGCCACCTTCTTCATGCCTGTGACATTAAACATCCTTGTGAGTTGTGCTGTCTTCCATTTATTGGCCCTGCCACTTAAGAAGGCCACACCACTCAGATCTGAGGGGGCTGAATGATTTAAAGATATTTGTGGTCACTGGGCTCTCCTCAATAGGTACACTAAGATTCCCTCAACATAGGTCTCTTTAAGTGAGGTGCAATGGCTCACACCTGTAATCCTAGCACTTTGAGAGGCCAAGGCAGGAGGATTGCTTGAGGCTGGGAGTTTGAGGCCAGCATGAGCAAGAGTGAGACCCTGTATCTACAAAAAATACAAAAATTAGCTGGGTCTGGTGGTACACACCTATAGTTCCAGCTACACAGGAGGCTGAAGCCAAAGGATCATTTGAACCCAAGAGTTTGAGGCTACAGTGATGCCACGGGACTCTACCTGGGCCACAGAGGGAGACCCCGACTCAAAACAAAAACAAACCCCAAAATCCTTAGGTTTAGAGTGGAAAGAAAATAATTCATGATGGGCATGATCAAGTTTAAGTTCAAATGATATTCACTGTAGATTTTATCTTGGCTCTCAGCTTCCATTAATCTCGAAGGCAATTAGCTCAGAGTGATGGGGAATGGGCACTTTATGAATATCTGCCCTGTACCACCCTTTAACCACCTCTCTCCCTCTTCAGAATTTTTCTACCTCAGTGGCGTCTCCATTATTCAAAGGCAGCCCTTGCTTTTTACTCCCCCTCTCAAAGTCACCTCTCATGGGTAATGACACCTTTCTCCCTGTAAAGGTCAGGACAAGATGAAAGAGAAAAAAGCTCAGAGAAATGAAGAACTGTTTATCTGTTAAAATCTTAGGTTGGGTATATATAAGGGCAGAGAAATGTAGGCAAGAGAAAGTGAAACTAATACTTAGGCGAGGACGCCAATTACCCAACAGGGAAAGAGCCCAGCTTGAGAGTATCAGACAAAACTATCCCAGGCCCACAGTAGTTTTGAGGGTCAAGACACCAGGGAAGGGCTTTGCAGAAAAATGTGGAAGGCAAAATGGCAGACTCCAGTGGGGTTGGCAAATTGCATCCTGTCTTGCCAAAGGATCACACTCTCAGAAGCCAAAAGAAAAAAAAGAAAATAGAGTGGGAGGGTGTGTTTGGGCAAAGGAACAAAAGAAACACTTGTGTGAGTTTTCAAGTTATTTCAGTGAAGTCATAATAGGACAGTGTCCCTTCCCAGAGCTTGGCCAGAACAGCTATTTAAAGGGAAGCACACTGCACACAGGTGCCTACACACACACATAGGCACTTTGCTCAAGCTTCTCCTAGATTTTGAGGTCCGAGCCTTAATCGGAGTCACGACTGTACTGTATGTCTATTTGTGTAACTATGCAATTAGGAGTGTAATAGCTGCGACAGGCATCTTCAGGAGCTTTCACTATCATGATGCCTTAAGACCGCCTTTTTTTGGCAGGGGGTGGGGTTATTGTTATTAGTCAGCTTTAACCTGGGCTTCTTCCTCTCTGCTATCCAACTAGGTTGTTGAAACCTTCAGACAGGTTGAAATATAGGACTGAGTCCTTCTGTATCAAATGCTATGCTTTAACAACGGGCTGTTTTCCCCTTATCGTCATTATTAGTTTGTAAACAGTTGCTTGGCTCTATACTGTTGTCAATATAACCTCTGGGAATGTCAGACTCGTAGGGCTAGTCTTTCAGAATTGAGAAAACATTCAGAAAATGGGCCGGGTACAGTGGCTAACACCTGTAACCCCAGCACTTTGGTAGGCCAGAAGTTTGAGATCAGCCTGGGCAACACAGCAAGACCTTATCTCTACAATAAGAAAAATTAACTGGGCACACTGGCATGTGCCTGTTATCCTAGCTACTCAGGAGGCTGAGGCAGGAGGATTGCTTGAACCCAGCAGTTTGAGGCTGCAGTGAACTATGATCGTGCCACTGCAGTCCAGCCTGGGCAGCAGAGTGAGACTGTGTCTTTCTTAAAATAAAATAAAATAAAATGCAGTAACCTACATACTCATTACGGGGCACAGATTGCAACAGGGCCTGCTGGCCTTCTGGTACATACATAGGTATTTTGACCTTCCAGAATGAAAACAGAGAAAACACTTGTACATGTCATAATAAGGTCATACTAACAATACAATGTATACTGGCAGCCAAATTGGATCACTCATTTATAAAAAGAGATTAATTTCATCCCAAAGACATTTTTTTGGTAGTTTTAACTCAATAGGTTTTTCAATCAATCTTCCTCTGCTCTTAACTACTTAGACTTGTATACTATTAGAGATATTTACATTTTATATTATAATAGAGGAAAGGAATAGCACCCAAACATATCCTTATTTTTAAGCAAACGTCACCTAAGAAACCTGTAATAAAGGTTGAAGGTGGATTTTTGATTTTTTTAAAGTTTTGTTTTTGCTTTAGAAAAATGATTCCCGGCCTTAGTTTCCCCATAGGTAAAATGGTATATTAATGCTACCTACATTACAGGATTGTCAGGAAGGTTAAATGAAATAATA
>NW_003852406.1:13203326-13221017 GCF_000181295.1 Otolemur garnettii
TTTTTTTTCTTTAAAGTTGAATTGTCCTGGGACCATTCTAAATGTGATTTATTTGTCCCCAGGCCAGTAGAAGTTTCCATGTAGGTGAAAATGGATGTATGGCTAGTTGAAGAGAAATGGAAATGAGTTCTGCAGGCTGACTTATTCGCTGGAAATAGGTGAGTAACTTCGGGACATTGTACCACCCTGCATTCTGACCACACGGAATTCCGGATGATTCATGTTCCGTAGAGACACACGTAGACCTCATAGGATCTATCAGGAAGGAAGAAGCCAGGAACGTGGGGAAGAGACTGAGCTGTCACGAGCCTCTTGGTGCCAGGACTTTGTGCTACTTATTTTATTTACCCAGTAATTTCAATAGTCTAGTGATGCTTTGGCTCGAAGAAATTAGAAAACTTGTTCCAACTCATAGACCACCATGTACTATCACCACCGGGATTTGTTCTAAGTTTGGGCTGACTCAAAAGGACCATGGAGTTGCCAGTATCTCGGAGACGGTGTTATCTTGCCTCTTCCTTTAGGGAAGAGTAATAGGCATCTTCCTTTAATAAGGAAGTTGATACTGTGGAAAGGAGATAAGAAGCCAGAGAAATTCAAGATATCTTTTTTCCTTTTATTAAGTCATATACACATAGATCATGAATACATTTATGCATCTGTGGGGTACAATGTGATTTTTTATACAATTTGGAGTGCTTAGATCAAACTAATTAATGTAGCTTTTACCTCATTTACTTGCTTATTGTGTTAAGACATTTATGTTCTATACTTGATAAGTTTGACTTGTATCCTTGCAATATGCTCCATAGATGTAGTCCCGCCATTTACCCTCCCTCTATCAAACCTCCCCCTCAAGATAAAATTAATGAAGGTATGTTTAAAGCTTGGTTCTTCCATCGCCTGGTCCAATGTTCTTCCCACCACACTCCAGTTTTCAGGGATGAGGTAGGAAGATGAAGGGGTCAGCCAGCTCTGATAGACCACGGACAGACAGCCCACCCATAAATCTTCACTATCTGCACCCTGGCCCTTCACTACCTCACCCCTCTATTTCCTCATCTATCAAATGGAGATGTCAGCCTAGAAGATCTTCAAGGTCCGTTTCCGACTGAATATTCCATGCCTCTCTATTTACTCAGTGCTCTGATAAGTGGAATCATATAGCCCTGGGCTTATTAATATTAACTGGGGCAAACTAGTGAAATTAGTTTATGAAAATAGAGCTGTGGTTTTGCTTGGAGCCAAAGCTGCCCTATGAGACTCACTGTAAGCACTGGTAATGGGATTGCTGATGGCTGCGTGGATGGCACCAGAACCCCCCACAGTTATACTCTTCACTTGGTGCCAAGGGTGAGCGTCCTCTGCAGATACATAAAACTGAGGCACAACACAGTTTAAGTGAAAGGAATAAAGCAAATCCGTCACATTCAGTATGACTCATCTTTGTCCTACCCTTTTGCCAATGCTTGTTCAGTCCAGCCTGGCTCGAAGGCCAGTCCTTTCTGGAAGCCGCTCATCCAGTCTAAGCTTCCAGGGATGGGTCGGTTCACTAAACCACAGAAAAATCCCTGCTCTATGTAATCCCATGATTTATAGTCTGGGACTCAGGCTTGTCTATGTGTTTCAGTATCTGAAGGCTATGATGAAGCTCCTTCATGGCAGGGGTACTGTTTTATGTGTGTGAGGGGTAGGAGGTGATATAGTGATTTTAAAAGAACTATGTATTTGGCCTTCATCCATTCCTGGCACTGAGCTCCTAAAACCCTTGGAATTGCTTAAGTGATAAGTGCAATAAACGTGTAGGGCTCATCTTTTATAATTCATAGCATGGCCTTTTCAACCACATTTGAGTTGATGTTAATAAAGCGACTTTCAGAAAGCTCCTAAGGAGCAGGGGTGAGGAGGGCAGCTGTCAAAGGAACCAAGCCTGCAATTGTTTGGAATGCTCAGCCCCACCCACCAGACCTCTAGGGAGGGGAAAGGGGCCAGAAGTTGAATTAGTCACCCAATGGCCAGTGAGTTAATCAATGGTGCCTATGTGATGACGCCTCCATTAAAATCCAAAAGAAAGGAGCTCAGGGAGCTTCCAGGTGGCTGAACACTGGGAGGTGCTGGGCGAAGGCACAGAAGGGACACGCACTGTCCCCATCTCTCACTTTGGGCATCTCTTCCATCTGGGTGTTCCTGAGTTGCATCCTTTTGTAATAAAACAGCAATATGGAAAGAAAAGTGTTTTCCTGAGTTCTTTGAGCCACCGTCGCAAATGATCGAAGCCGAGGAGAGGGTAGTGGGTCAGAAGCACAGGTGACACCCTGGACTCGGATTCTCATCTAGAGTGGGGACGGGGGAGTGGGCCCTTAGCCTCTGGGACCTGAAGTATTTTCAGGTAGATGGTGTCAGAACTGAGTTAAATGTAGGGACCCATTAGTGTCTGCTGGAGAACTGAATTGAATTGTTGGGGACAAAAAAACCCACAGCTCTGCTGTCAGGAGTAAAGTACTGAGAAGAGTAGCAGAGGGTCATTTTCTCTTAGGGCACATAGACGGGAGGCCACAGCTACATAGCTGACCTCTATCGCACTGTTTACCAGGTTTATTTTCCTGCTGTGTTCTTGGGTTCTAACAAAAAATGCCTTAAGAATGTAAGTATATCGATGTGCTAAGTACATTAATGTATACCCTCTAGGAATTTCACTGAGGCTATAGCTAACTCCATCTCTCAGTGTTTCTATATGAAATCCCGTGAGATTTCTTTTACAAATTAATTTCATAAAAAAGCTGTCCCATTTTGATAACCATTTTATTAGTAGCTTTCATGAACTAACAATGTATCCCCTTTTGTTTTGGCTGCCAGGAAGTCCAGATCGAATATGACACGAATTGACAGGCAGAAGCTTTCTTGCTTCATATGATCTGTAGAGTATATATTTAATTTGATCATGATAGCTTCTAATTTTATTTATGCTTTCTCTGATCCTGGTTCTCTAGCCTTATTTATATCTTACCATCGTATCAGAAGTTTCCTTTTATTGGCCCCAAATATTTCTTAAAAATGCAGTGACATATAATATAAATAAATACCCAAATAAAAGCCATAATTTTTTTGAGTGTGAAATGCCTAGCATAACGCCAGAGATGTACTGCTTGATGTACAGAGAGACACATTTCACCTTTTAAGGAAAGAGCCTTCGACAGTCAGAGCTATTTGGAGCAAAGTGCAGAGTTCCTGTCACTGGAGGTATCTCTGAACAAACTAGACAATCTGTGAATAAACGTGGTCTACTGACTTAAACCTTGGTTCCTCTGACCATGAAACGCTCATAACAGTATCTTCTTTTGAGGTTACTGCAAATCTAAGTTGGTACACAGCCAGCCCTTCGCGATATATGTAGTGAGCATTTGAAAACGGAGCTATTATTATTATTAAAAAGGACTAATGCATTGAAAGCTTATTAATTTCCAAAGGTGATTGTTGTGTTGAGTTAGCAAACACTCAGTCATCCGAAGAATCACAGACTTGGAGTCGTGGACCAGCCCTGCTTGTGTGGCCACCAGGACGGGGGATTTAAAAGCAGGTGAGGGGCTGCAGCCCTTAGAGGCTCCCCTCCCTCTTCAGTTCACGTTATTTTGGGTTCAAATCCATTCAATCAGAGAGACGGTATAAAGGTGCTGGGGCAGAGGAGGGGTTCTAATGCCTTTTTATTAGAAAAGTGCTCCTTTCTTTCATGTGTAAATTTCACTTGGGACCTTAGCAATTGGATATTAAAGCGTTTTCCAGGGGGGAGAAAACAGCCAGGAAGAGGAGCATTTGGGAGACGTCGGAGAGCACTTCATGCCTTCCTATCTAACTATAAGTAAAGAGCTACTTCATGGCTTGCCAAACACAGGTTGGCAACTTGATTATTTCCACTAAGGCACAGACGGCGCACTTCAAACAAGGAAGCTGTCCGGAGCCCGTGGCGAACGGGATGGACGCTCCAGTTTCATGACTGTCAACCTCAGACCAAATCCCTCCATGATGCACCCTGTTATTTGACAGTATTTAGATGGCAGTGTCCTTCAGAAATGGTGCTACCTCTAGGAAAAAAGAACACACTAGCTTCCTCTATTTTGGTTAGAATGACCATAAAATTGCAAGGCCTGACCGCAAGCATGGTGACCACTTCTTCTCCTGATCTTTGTCTAAGGAGCTGTCAAACACCAGAATGGGGCTGAATTAATCAGTGGGAAATTTCCCAGAGATATACAGGGCATAGGTTGGTTTCATGATTTTAAAGATGGATTTTTCTTTTCCGCAAAATTCCCAGAAGGGGCATCTAGTATAGAGGTTGAGTCCCAACCTCTATACAGGCGTCACCCTAGGCAGTCCACAACATAGATGGTGCTGGTGCATCTAACGGGGGATGAGGGTGGGGAGAAATGGAAGTCTCAATAAATGAAGATCATGTTCCGACTTAACATCCCTGGGCTTACTCGATACATGGATTAGAGACATGACTGGCAATCTCTTGTTGATAGAGTCTCCTGAAAGTTGAGTGGGCAGGTCTGGTGGCGTGTGGTATCCAGTATGTGGCTGGCCATATAATAGGTACTATAAATATTTGTTCAAAATGTCAGGTTGCATAGCTGTTCCAGGTTAGGGCTTTCACAAAGCCTTTATATAGGAGACTCCCTGGACTTCTAGGAGAAAAAAAGGCACAAGCAGGCAACTGTAGCTCTCTCTCCCCTCAGAAAACCATAAAATGGACAAGAAATTGCATTAATGATGCAGCCCTAAATTCTTCCTAAGTGGAGCTCTAGCTCTGACACCCACGCTATCCCCTTCCTGTCCCCTGTAGCTTTTAGTGTGTCACCATTTCCTCCTCCCTCCACACCTACATCCCAGAGATAGGAGTCACCTTGAGAAGGACCCAATGCACCACCTCAAATTCACAGCAGTATCAAGAAAAAGTGACTGCGGGATTCTCCATCCTCTCTGGTTTATCTGTTCCCATTCTCTGCTGAAAGCTAATTCCTTGAGCCAGGGAATAAGTCTCTATGAAGTGGTCTTTGCAACAATGGTATTAGAATTTGATCAGACCTCAGGCCTGCCCTTCCTATGCATGGTTTCACTCACTGGGGAGGCACAAGCCTTATGTGATTCTGTCTTTGGTTGCAACTGGCTACAGAAACCAGGTGCTACTGACTGAGATATTTTTTTGAAATGCTGTGGTGTGCCAAGCAGCATGCAAAGCACTGTGGGGCTATATAAAGGTAAATTAAACATAAATCCTGTGCACAAATTAATTGTACTACATGAGGGGGAATTACATGCCTACTTAGATAACTGGATAGTGACAAGTGCATTTAAGAGCCATAGACAGATTTTGCTATTTTAGAGACACAATGGTGTCTTCTTTCCACTCAGGTGCTTACCAGTTCCTACTCTGGCCATTAATGACAAAAAAGAATGAGAAGGTGGTGGAGGGGCAGTGGGAATGGGAGCAATCAGCGCAGAGGGGAGTCTTCAGCCAGGCACTTAGACTAGGAGGCACTTTGCCATCTGACTGGGCCATCTGTTTATAACTTCATGTGTGTGATGACACTCTAAAGCTTTTCCATGGGAACCAACGTGGTGCCACAAAAGCTCAAGGTGTCCTAGACAATGGCCTGAGTTTTGTCCTTCCCACCAGGCATCCTGGTTCTTAGTGGGCACAGGCATTCTATGCTGGCCTAGTCCTACTCTTACTAGTCACCGATGGGTCCCTTACAGAGTTGACTCACTGTGCCTGTGACATTGTAACATGCCTGCCTCTGGCCATCGTAGGAGAAACCTTACTGTTATTTTCTAAGACAATCAATGTGATCTCCTGCCAAGGAGTATTTTAAAAACAAATTCTTAACTCTTTCAGTTACTCTACGAATACTATTATGAAAATATAGCCGACTGGTTTGCTTAAAAGTTCAAGTTGGAGAGGTTCTGCTGTTGTGTGCAAACACAGCCAGATCCTCTTTTCTCGAAAGTGAGAACGTCTGGAAACAGCTTCTAGAGTGCAGCAGAACAGGCATCGGGAGTGGGTAATTAGAATGGCCCCAGTGCACAGCAGATCAAGTCCACCAAAGGAGATGGGCCGGGGAGATCAAGGCAACGGAAGTTTTGCACACTTCCCCAAATTACACTCCTGCTGCAGATCAAAGTTTTGTTTCATTTTTCAAACCACACCAAAGCACATATTTGGAGGCCAAACTCTTCAAGGGCACTTGAATTATTTGGTAACTTTCCTGTTAATTTTGAGTTCAGCTTACAAGCTTAAGGTGCACTAAATAATGACTTTCACTGACCCATTGCGCCCAGCAAACAAAGCCTTGCTATGGGATCAGAGGGCAACATCTACATGAGGTTTGAAGTGTTTCTATGAGCCCCATTTGTTTCAAGAGCCGGGGCCATCCAGACTACATCCTGTAACTCCTCTGACCAAATACCTGGACCAACTCATATTTTGCCTCTGTTTTTCCCTGCTGAAACCATTCAGCCGAAGGGAATTGAAGAGAAGTATGTTGCTTCCATATCCCAAAGGCTGGGTGGCTTTTCCTCTTAAAAAGCAGATTGTTTCCATTTCTCAGAACTGGCTTTCTACTGTCTAGTCTAGCCAGGTTCAAAGTCGCTTATGTGAAGGAGTCAGCTTCCATACACCACAATAAGGTATAATAAAAACTATAAGGATATTAAATGTAAGGCAGTATCCCGGATTGGATCCTGGAATAGAAAAAGGAAATTAATGAAAAAAAAAAAACCTGGTGAAATCCAATAAAGTCTGGACTTTAGTCAATAGTAACATGCCAATGTTAAATTCTGACAAAAGAATCCCAGTTGTCTAAGATGTTAACATTGGGGGAAACTGGGAAGAGATGTGAGAACTGCCTGCATTAATCTTGGCAACTCTATGCAAATCTAAAGTTATTCCCAAAGAAACAGCTTATTAAAAAACTTTATGGAGGTACTTTTACTTTTGAGGGTAACTGACAGGCAGTGCCATGAGGAAATCTCTAACAGAGAGCGATTGTGCTGGAGCAGAGAGGACGCTAGCCTCGGAGGGAAGAGCTCTACGTCAAGGCTCAGACCTACATGTAACTAATTTCTGACCTTGCATCCGTCATTGGACCTCCTGCAGAGTGAGCACCGGCATCTGTGGGAGGCTCTGTACCTCTCACCAGGGTACCAGGAAGATCACAGGCAACGATACTTGGGACATGCACTGAAAACCTACAAGCTTAGCAAACTGGAAAGGTGTCTGCACGGGCCACTGAGTGGCTTGTATCTTGATAAGATACAGAGACATGGTCTACAGGCCAACACACAGGCAAGGACGTTTGGTCTCAACTCTGGAAGGGGGCAGCAAGGGAAACTTTCCAAATGGTGCCTGAGTGATCACAGCAGGGCAGCTTCAAGGCACACGGAGGGGATTCAGCAATCAAGCACAGGGCAGCATGGTGACAGGAGCAAAGACTTGGCTTGGCATCTCCTGGAACCTCTGAAGCTGCACAGTGGAATCCTCTCACCACCCAGGGATTGAAGAGGTGGTTCACATATAGGGAGAGGGACTCTGGCTGCCCCAAGTACTAGCATCACAAGTTGTCGTTTGTCATTCCAAGTAACTTGTTCCTTCCTGGTGCAGAATGTCTGGTCATTCTGCTGCGACTCCGCAGCACCAACATGACCTATCAGCTCCTCAGCATGGTGCCCAGTGCCCTGTTATCTGCGTGCCTGGCTCCTCTCCTGCGCTCCTCTCCTTGAGTCCATCCTGGCTCACCTGCCTGCTGTTTCCTGACTGCTCATACTAGGAGTCCTTCCGCCGCGCTCCCTGCTCCCTCCTCCCTGGAGCGCCCCTCCATAGCTCCCTCCCCAGCATAATCCACAAACCTTTCTTTTCCACTTTCTCTAATTCCTTTATTTATGGTCCCTCTCTTCCCTCTGCACCTTCTTCTTGGTTTTCAGTTTTCGCATCAAGTGCTATTAAAGATTCCTCGGTGATCTTTTGCCTCCCCAGTCCCAGATGCTACCCTCTCCTGGTCCCCTCACCTGTGACTAGACTGTTCATCTCCACTTCCAACTGTCTCCCTACACCTTTCCACGCCACGTTGTGTCCTTTTAAGGGGAAAGGCTGTGTGTATGTTTCTGTGTACACGTGCATGTGTGTATCCATTGTAAAAATTTAACCAAGTATCTCGTACTTCGTAGGTTGGGGGAGTAAATGAATGAATGGATAAATGTTCGCGCCACTTAGATCTAATCCAGAAGCACGCAGGTACTTCTATAAGGCCCAGAGAACTTGGTATTCAATGTTAAGTGTTATTTCTGTTAGAATAATTTTCAACACATTCCCACAACTCATAGTGAGCTCACACAGTTCAGCAGGATTAACAATATGTACAGAGCATTTTATGGAATGACATAATGGGAATGACAACATTTTATGACTAAGTACCAGATAATGAAAGAAAATTAATTAATGCACTGCTGAGATAAATGACTGTACAAACTTGGGGGGAAAGCCGCCACAGCTATTATGTTTCTACGTTTGTTCTGGAATATAAAGCAACTTCCACTGAATAACTCCCACCTCCAATTAACTGTATTAGCACTATTAAATTGGATACAGCCAAAGATATCCAACTGCTGTTTCAAACGACCCCAAATAATACATCCTGGAGCAAAAAGCAAAATTTGTAGGTAACGGGCGTAAAATAGCAGGGGATCTATTTTTCACATACTAATGCACAAAAGAAGGGCCAAATCCACACCGCAAAGCCGTCTGCCCTTGTAGGTATATTTGCCAATTAGCTTTACAGGGAACCCATCTAAAACAAATAACCTAGTTTTCAATGTCAATATTAATGTTACCAAGCGGAGGCAGCCAGTCCTGAAGAGAGGGGTAAAGGAAAAGCTCAAACGCCTGTTTCTCTTACATCTAGGATCGCCCCTCCTTAACAAACACTGGAGAAAATTGATACAAATTCATTTTACAGATTCACTCCTCGTAACATTTATAGGTCGCATCATGACATTTTACAGATTTTGTTCTTTGGGAGGGTAAGTTACACTAAAGTTCTGCTTATTTGCTAACTGAAGCTGTGTCCTCAAAGGCACAGTTGATGTTACAAACATAAGATTTTTTGTTTTTTTGAAAACTATGTATTAAAGCACCTACTATGCACCAAGCATTGTTTACTATGTATCAAACTTTGTTTACTGCTGTAAACAAAGTCTCCAATTTTATAGACTTACGTTCTTGCTTAGGGGTCAGCAAACTTCTGTAAAGGGTCAAGAGAGCAAATATCTGTAGCTTTGTAGGGAGACTCCGTTTTGCAAGACTCAACCCGTCATTGTATCGAATCAGCCGTAGACAATACATAAAGGAATGAGTGTGACTGTGTTCCAATTAAACTTTATTAATATAAACAAGCATGGGGCCTTATTTAGCCCGCAGGCCATCATTTGCTAACTCCTGTTCCAGCTTATAAATTTTCTCATAAATCACTGGAACGAAATAGAGGTATTATGGAACTTATGGAATGATTTATAGAATTACAGAAATTTATAGTTGCTAAAGGACAGCCAGTCCTTTTAACCTTATCTTTCCCTCGTAAAATAGCTTCATGGTTAAGAGGGTGGCCTTTGGGGTCAGCCTGTCAGGGTTCAAGTCCTTTTTCTTTTTCACTTATGATAGGTGATCTGGGCAGGTTATTTCATCTTTTTAGGCTTCATTTTTCTCATGGATACGAGACAAATAACCACCTACACCTGAAGATGCTCTGAAACTAATACAGGTAACCACTTATTGGGGCATGTGGCTCACAGGAAACTCAACAGATTCTAGTTACTTGTCAGGATAATACTATCAGCAGCAACAACAGCAGTAATAACAACAAAACACTGAGGTTCAGAGAGGTGACGTGACTTGCAAAGGGTCAAGCCTTAGCTAGAGTGGGCAGGATGAGAGCCCAGCACTGTGCCTCCCAACTCAAGTCCTGTCTAATGCACTTGCTGTTCTCCTGGACTACAGTAAATCTCATGATCTGTATTAAAAACAAGACATGTCTGTAAACGGGAACAGGACTCACAGTTTAGTTATCCAGGGAACTTTAAGGCTGTCCTGTAATATACGGAAAGACATGTCGGGGACACAAACCTACCCCAACTCTTACTGCTAAAACGTGCCAGCTGTTGTCCCACCCACCAATATGCCCCATGGCAACACTACCAGTGGAAATTGCTCATGAGAGAGCTATATGATTGAGAGGATAAATTCTCTTAGAGGCCTATCCATGAATGAGGCCAGACCTTCACTACATTCACTGTGAACCGGAATGCTTGGCTGAGGTTCAATGTTTTGGCTTTTTCCACCTGATGGCTCCAGCAGACCACCCAAGGAAGGCTTTGAAATATTATTTATCGTGGTAATTATTTTCAACCTTTTGCTTGTTTCGCTTAAGGAGCAGATTCTCCAAAAATATTTTTGAAGACCACAGGTTTTCGGTCAGTATGTTTAATGTAAGTTATCCTCAAGGAAAGAGAAAAAGCAGAGTTCGAGAGCCAAGGGTTTTATACCACCACACCCTTCGGAAGGCCCACAGATTTCTGCTATTTCAAGCAAATCAAGCCACAACTGCAGAACTGTTCTTTCAAGGAACTTGCATGCATTGTGAGTGTGACAGCTAGAATACAGAGAATTCATTTCCTGAAGTTGGTCTCCCCCCACCGTCATCCCCCCAAAATGTGTTTTCACTGAGGTTGGCTGTGTGGGATCTATCGTTTGTGGGCTCTGACAGGAAATGGGAGGGCGAGAAGACCACCACACTCCCAGAGTCACCAGAATTCTTTTGACAAATGGTTTTGCTGATTTGAAACATCTGGGCCATATTGGGCTTAAAGTGGATCTTAAGGTCTTTATTCCTACGCCAAAGACAATGTTCTCTTTGGAAAACCTGCACATCACTGCACTGGTGCCCATACACATCATCTGCTGAGCTTGTTTTTTAAAACTTTTATTATCAGATGGAGACACCATGACAGAGTCATGCAACTTCAGTCCACTTATAACAACAGATAACACTTGTTGGGATTTTTGTTGATTCCCTTTTCTGAAATCATTTGCAAGCTTTGTAAGGTACCACTTACAGGAGGTTTCCTGCTGTGCCTGAAACTACCAGGTGTGTGATGTCATGAAAACATGCTCCTTTCCTTTTATTAAGCCATTAAAAAAGATGGAGATTTTACATCTTTTGTATTAACCTGGATAGAGTGGGAACATATTCTTCTAGTAAAGTATCATAAGAATGGAGAAGCAAGAATCCAATGTACTCAATTCTAATATGAAGCCAGTAGAGGATCTAATACATACCCTCATAACAGAAAAATTCAATTCAAGGTGGGGGGTCAGGAGAACGAGGGAACAGGGAGAGGGGAGAAAGAAGGGGGTTGGGGGTTTACGTCGTATGTCACATCTCTTTGGGGTGGGACACAATTATATGAGGGACTTTACTAACAACTGCAATCAGTGTAACCTAATTCTTTGTACCCTCAATGAATCCCAAACAATAATAAAAAAAAAAAGCAAATAACAAAAAAATCAAAATAAAACATGCTCCTTTCCCCAAGGATGAGTGAAACAGACACCTAATTATAATTCAACAAGCAAAGTGCTAATGCGACTCTGTAGATATTGGTGAAGACTTTCTAGAAGAAAGGGCGTCTCCATCCAAGGCTGAGAAATGCTTCACCAAGGCACGTAAACCAGAAGCACACACTAGACTGAGCAAGTACAAAATCCAAACCCAGATTCTAGAACCTCTGAGGGCCTGATGCTGAATTATGACAAATCGAAAACTTGTGTTTATTTCACCTGCTGCAGTGTCACACCTCCTGTCCTTCTCATCTGCCTCTCTGCAACCTGGCATAGCACCTGATGTTTTCTAAAAACACAACAGTGATGCCAAATGAATGAATGAGTGTTGTTGTGACTTTTCATATACATTCTTCTCCCCATGAGATAGTAACTTATCTGGAGATAGGGTCTGGGGCTGTTGTGATATAATCCTAAGATATCTGATTTAATGTGTAAATAAAAACTGCTATTATTTTCTTAAAACTTAACGCCCACTGTTATCCTGATCGTCACTGTCAACACGGCGAATGCTACTCCAGTTACCTCATGCCAGGGCTGAGCTGAGACATCTACAAAGTGACTGGCGATTGGATTTCTTTTTGAGAACTTCGGCCTAGGACGACTCTGTTCTAGAGCAGCCTCTGGCCTCTCTCTCTTTGGTGTCTCTCCAAGGTGCCTTCCCCAGGTCTTGTCCCAGAGTGGAATTTGCTGAACATTTTTTGACTATTATCAAAATGCCACCATCTTTTCTCAATTTAAGAAATAAACAAGTATCTCTAACGAAAATACCCAAATTATGAATCCATTCCAACTCTAAAAATTCATTAACAACTCAAGATCATATTCACTGAATTCCTGATGCTTCCTACTTCAGAAACATAAGTAAAATAAATAAAAAAAAACTCCAGCAGTCAAAGCAATAAAAAGGAGATTTCACTGTTACATTACCTCACTGTGTCTGAATGTACTCACGATATCTTCTCTTGGCAGATAATGGTAAAATCCCCTAAATCGTACACCAGTGGTGTCTAATAAAACCCAATTGGGATTCATTTCTATTCAAGTCAAACTCAATTTGGAAAACACCCTACTCCAAACATTCACCATATTATTACACATGCTTTAACAAGATTCCACTGAAAGGAACCTGGGCTGGGGAGGAATCAAGCATGGAGCCTAAATTAAGTTAAAGAGCTTTTCCTAAGGTTAAAGAGGACAGAGCAATTTTCTCCTCACCAGCACTCACCTTCCTGGGAGGCTGCGAGAGCTGTGGACTCAGCCTTACCCCACCAGTGGCAGGTGTGACTTGGATGGAAGGAAGATCTGAGCTCAGAAACCTCAAACAAACGCAGTGAAACTGCCTCGATCCTTTGAGGGTCAGCCTGTCGGCCTTGCAGCACACGAGTCCCAGCCATTCTCTGAGCTCCGTCCTGGTCCTTGACAGCCTCTCTTTGGACAAAAGGCCTGCTCGCCTGGTAGCCCTGATTAGCCTCCTTGGCTAAATCCCTACTTCCTAGTATCGTTCAGGCCCCTGTCTGAAAACCGGGCCCCACAGAAACAGCAGCTATAAGAAGGAGTGTGACTCTAGTGATTTACTGTGCTTATTTTTACAGATAAAGTCACTTTTTTTTTTTCTAGACAGAATCTCAAGCTGTCACCCTGGATAGAGTGCCATGGCATCACAGCTCACAGCAAAGCTCAAACTCTTGGGCTTAAGTGATTCTCTTGCCTCAGCCTCCCACGTAGCTGGGACTACAGGTGCCTGCCATAACTCTTGGCTTTTTTTGGTTGCAATTGTCATTGTTGCTTTAGCAGGCCCAGGCTGGGTTCAAACCCACCAGTCTCTGGTGTATGTGGCTGGCGCCCTACCCACTGAGCCATGCACACTGCCAAAGTTACTTTTTTAGAGTCTCACTCTCTCACCCTTGGTAAAGTGCTGTGGTGTCATAGCTCACAGCAACCTCGAACTCTTGGGCTTGAGCAATCTTCTTGCCTCAGCCTCCCCAATAGCTGGGACTATAGGTGTGCTTTTCTATTCTTAGTAGAGACAAGATCTCACTCTTGCTTAGGCTGGTCTTGAACTCCTGAGCCCAGGCAATCTACCTGCCTCGGCCTCCCAGAGTGCTAGGATGAGCTGCTAAGCCTGGCCTCAGATAAAGGAACTTGTGCCTTATGTAAAAGAGCCCTTTCCCCAAGTTACTGTGGCTGGTAAGTTTAAAAAAAAAAAATTCCTCTTATATAGATCTCTGTTTCAGTATCCAGAACTGGTGTCTTATCCTACAGTCTTTAGTTTTTATGTTCTTAATTTGAGTTCCTTAGATTCCTGATCCACCCACGATAGATCTGTTTACCTTTCAAGCCCCGTCTCAGCCACTCACCTGTCAGCTTGTGCAGGTTTGGGGACAGGACCTAAGGCCCCCCGCCCCCTCAGGCCCTTGGAGTCCTGCTTTTGGAGATCTAGCAGGCCTTGGTCTTCACTGCTACCCAGTTTCTCTACCTCTCAAGCTCCTGTGTGTCAAAATCAACTGTTTTCGTATGTTAGAATCAGACACTTCATCTCCACTAAGCAGCAGCAAAGAACAATCATCTGTGTCTTTGCAGGGAGGTGGGAGAACATGGTGGTAAAGAACAAGGGTCGTGTGGCCCCCCATGCTGAATTTGCATCTTGGCTTGCAAGTGGCTAGTCAGGTGACCTTGGGAAGTTTTTGTTTTGTTATTGTCTTTTAACCTTCCCAAAGCTCAGGTTTGTTCATAAATAACATGGGAATAATTACCTACAAGTCGTGGGGCTGTTGAGTGGAGTATGTGACAAGATGTACCCCATGAATGCTCAGAGATATTAGCCATCCGTGTTATTTGGAGAAAGAAAAAGTAATAGTCAATGAAACGGCAAACAAAACATCTAATTAGACGCAACCTGATCATCACGTAAGTGCACTGTTTATATGACTTGAAGTATTTTTCCTAAAAAGAACAGTTCGTTTGTATGATCAATTATCACATTGTATGATTAATTATTATGACGGAAACAAACTGAGAGGACTCACTTTAAGAGGACATGAAGTGGCATCAGTGGAGATTAGACATCAGGGGCCATCGAGAAAATCTATCTCTAACAGACTGATAGCCTTGAGGTTTAGGGTCAGGGTTCTGGAAATTCCTCTATACTAAAAGGAAATGCTTTTCAATGTTACTTAGCTGAAGCAAATTAATCTCTTTTTCACCACTTGCAAAATAAGACATAAACATAAACCTTCCCACCCCGATGTGCCATTTTAGAATACTATTTCTTTCAAAAACAAATAGACAAGCTGTCACCATGACTGCGGGGTTGTCATCTGGATTGCTGGAAGGAGATTTATAAAATCTGTGACTACATTTCCTGTAAACATGCTTTGAAGACATAATCTACTTTTTCACCCACGGGTCCCATAAGAGGGCCTGCACACAGAATTTCTTTTAGATTAAAGGGTAAGGAGCAGCTCTGCTCCCCTCAGAGGTTGAAGTGCTTTCTTCCGACCCATCTCTTCGCACTTTTAACTTGGCTCTTGGTTTCCAAGAACATTTAAGGTTCAACTGCGAGCAACCCTGCCTGTCTGTAAGTCAGTGCATTTCTATTCCCCACTCTCACTTCTCTCCGGCACTGGTTTGGCATCAGAATCTTCGCTGGCCTTACCATTAGTCCAAATTTCTAAACAATAATTTCTAGTAGGTGAAACCTACTGCCATTTTTTTGTAGGTCAGAAATCATTGAATTTTAACAACTTCATTTGATTCTATCTATTTTTACCACTGTGAGTTTCTGAATTCATTGCAGCCCAGCTCACAGCCCTTGTAGAAGATCAGGTATGACTCTCACATAATCAACAATGGCCTGATTTTTATAGATACTGAAATTATAGGAGAAAAAAAGATTAAAATTATTATTTATTTTATTTCATTTTATTATTATTATCATTATTATTTGGGACAGAATCTTACTCTGTCCTTCTGGGTAGAGTGCTGTGAAGTTATAGCTCACAGCAACCTCAAACTCTTGGGCTCAAGCCATTCTCTTGCTTCAGCTTCCTGAGTAGCTGGGACTACAGTCACTCAGACTATGCCCAGCTGGTTTTTCTAGGTTTTTTTTTTTTTTTTTTTTTTTTAGGAGAGACAGGGTCTTACTCTTGCTCAGGCTGGTCTTAAACTCCTGAGCTCAGATGATCCATCCCCTTCAACCTCCCAGAGTACTAAGATCACAGGCATGAGCCACTACACCTGGTCAAAAAGATTAAATTTAATATGTCTGCTTTGAGAAAAGCAGAAATTCAAAAACTTACCAATATATTTAACTTTCTTTTCTTGTTCTTAGGGTATTTCTTTCTTTAAAAGTGAGGCAAGAGCTGATCTTCAAAAGCACATTCTGCCACTCACACAAACTCACAAACTCTGCCCGTTCATGCAACTCCTCAGCTTCTATCTCTTACCCGCCTTTTTAACCCTAAGTCCTCTTTTGTAGACTCCCTGAGGGCTTCTCAACCTTTTGGCAAATGCTAATCTATAAAAACAAACATTAATTAGGAGAGAGCTATGCCCTCCCCCCATCTCATTCTGACTGTTAACTTCATCATGACCTTCAGACACCCTGGTTGTATCTCAATTGTTGTCAGCCTGGCCTCTGGTCTGGGGCTGCACTTGCCTCTCCAGGACCCTTGCCCTCCTGGGGCCTCCCAGCTGCACAACTGGTACAGCTGTCTCAACCTAGAAATAGCTCTAAGGGAGGCCCCTCACCAGGCCAGGGGGTGCCCAGGCAGACTCATCTGACCAGCCCTGCTGGCTCCCAGTGCTGCCCCCCAGTGCTGCCCCAGGGTTTCTCCTGGGGGTTTTCTCAACATACTCCACTCTCCTGAAGTCACCAACCCCACCCACTGGGTGAAACACGATTTTAACCTTCATTAAGGCTCAACACTATTACTTAGCAAATCAGGATACGGCTTAAACTCCTAGGCTGACCATTACAGCTGAGGCCCACAGCACATTTCAAAACCCAAAGCGGCCAGTCTGCTACTGTCATCTCATTTTTAATAAACTCCTAGGCTTTCTTTTACCATCACTGCCCTGCCCACCAAAAAAAAGAGAGTAAAACAGAAAGTGTGAGAACACACGGAGACTCTTTTTCTGAACAATGGTTGCATTAAAACACTCCCTTCAAGGAGAGAGACCACTCAAGGAGGAAATAACACCTCAAACCAGGGGGCCATTCACCCAGGAGAGTGAACATTTGAGGCTCTCTGCAAATGCTTCTTTTTTTCTGCTTCCCCTTGTTCACTGCAGGTCTGATAAAAAAGAAAGATGATAAATATGTTTATATAAAAAGAACCCATCCAATAATTCATCGCCTTGTTGGCTTTCAATATAACCGCACCAAAAGAAAAGTGTTTTCCTACCCACTGACCAAGAATGGACACCCGAGAAGTAACAGTGGTTGGGACCATTGTCTTCCTAGGCATGTGTTCCAGAGCTGTCCCCCAGCTGTCTGGCCACTGACCCCCAGTGCTGCTTCCTCCTTGATTAGCCCTGCTGTTCCCGAATCTACCATCTCTTACCTCTCCCACTACAAAGCCTGCTGGCGAACACCCAAAGTTTTTTGTTTTGTAGCAACCAGTAAAATTCACTAGACATGGAATTATAGTATTTTTCAGGCTAAAACAGCACTTCTCGATCAGGGGCAATTTTGCCCCCCAGGGTACATTTGGCAATGTTTGAACACATTTTTTATTGTTATGACGGGGGGTGGGGACATACTGCTGACCTCTAATGGGTAGAGGTCTCGGACGCTGCTGCTAAACATCACACAATGCGTAAGACGATCCCTTACAACAAAGAATTATCTGGGCCAAAATGTCTGTAGTGCTGAGGCTGAGAAACACTGGCCTACATGAAATATGGTGATAAAATTCGAGTAGGCCAAAGCCTAGGGAGGGAACGTGACTGCAGCTAGGTAATGGCAGAGAGCTAAGCATGGCACCCACGTCAGCTGGGTCTATGTTTTTTTTTTTTTTTTT
>NW_003852406.1:13221180-13222825 GCF_000181295.1 Otolemur garnettii
CCTTGAACTGAACTCTCACCTCAGCCTTCCAAAGTGCTAGGATTACCGGCATAAGCCACTTTGCCCAGCCTATCAGATGTGTGTTCTAAAATTCCTTATTCTTCAGATGAACCTTAACTACCAAAAAAAAAAAAAAAAAAAAAGAAAAAAAGAAAGAAAGAAAGAAGGAAAGAAAAAAGAGTCTGGAAAGATAACACACGTAATGTGATATGTGATTATCGTTGATCATAGGATTGTACTGATTTTTCTCCCTTGTTCTGGTACGTCCAGCCTGGATTTATATGGCTTGTTGTTTTTGTTTTGCTTTTATAGCAAGCAAGTAAAGAACTTTTTTCATTTGGAAAACAATATATAAAATGCAGTAGAATTTAGCTTGACTGATAATCAATGACCAGTAGGAACAAGGCGAGCCCAGAGTTACAGAGTGGCAGAGTAGGGACAGATAAGGGTTTACAAATATTGTCTCTTCTAGAACAATGACAACATATATTCAGAACCTTAAGAGATGTTGTTGCTGACCTAGTAATCACCCTGTAAGAAATTTATCCCAAAGGGAAAAAAAAAAGGTCAAAGATTGATATAAAAAATGCTAAGTGAAGTATTATTTATAACAATAAAACACCAGAAATAATCTAAGTACTGAAACACTAAATACTTAACCACGTGATTAGTTTAGTAAATGGAAGTCTGGATTTATACACTCATATTAAGTATATTAAAAAATAGTCATTTAACCCCAAATATATGCAAATGATGGAATAGTATGCAGCTGTTAAAAATCGTGTTTTTCATTATTTCAGTATTGGTCTCCCCTTTAAAGTCCACAAGGCCAGGAATTTTGCCTTTACAATCCCTTCAGCATTCCTTGGTATCCAAGGCAGTTTGTAAAGTAGATTTGTAATCATAACTGAATGGCTATGATTATCAAGAAGTGATATTATTACAGATAACCTGAATCTTTTCATTTTTCTATGCTTATGTTTCAGAGATTTTCCAACGAGCATGCGTTACTTTTACAAATAGATGAGTTTGCTGTTGGGAAAAGTACAAGAACAAAGAATTTAAGCAAGGAAGAGGAAAAAAAGAATTAAGTACAAAATATGAAATGAAAGGACATTCAGTCCTTGGGAAGCCCATTCCATGATGCAGCTGAGGGGTACGATGATAGGGCGATCAGGGATTCCAAATGTGGAGGTTAGATAGAGCCCATGGGACAGGCCCTGGTCCTTTGTCATAACTGGTTTCCTCTTTAAGCGTCTTCCCTCATTTGAGCTTTTCTCCCACAGGCAACACCAAGAGCTAAAACAATGGAGAAGCCCCCAAATCGACAGATTCGTGTGGTCAAAGGCTCAGGTGGACCCCACGGTCTCAGAGGCATTGTGATGGTGGTGAAGGTGAGGAGTGCTTTTCAACGGGATTGCGTGTGTGGCTGACAAATGGAATAAAAGAGCTCTGCTGTGGTGCTTTAAATAGAACAGAAAAAAGGTATCTGAGAGAGAGAGACAGAGAGAAAGAGTGAGAGGAGAGAAGAAAATGGCACAGGCCTGACAGGCTAGCTTCTGGAACAACCTAAAAAGACCAGCGTTAACCCAGACCCATGAACATGACTCTCACATCCTTTGTAGAACTTCTTTTTTTTTTTTTT
>NW_003852406.1:13222876-13224289 GCF_000181295.1 Otolemur garnettii
AAAAAAAAAAAAAAAAGAAAAAGAAAAGAAAGAAAAGAAAAAAAGAAGAAGAAGAAGCCATCTGCCCCTTTCCTGAAATGGCGAGATCCTTATGTCATCCAGGTAGAATAAAAGCTGGGAGATTTTATATATTTGACTGCCTGTCGTCATCTGGGTGAGGTGACTGCAGAAATAAACAAATCTAAAAATTTGAATCCACATGTGTGTACAGAGAGAGAATAAAAGAATCAGAGTGAAGAAAAGAAAGAGGCAGAGAGAGAGGGAGAATGTGGACGGTCTGTAAAACAGGACAAGCCCAGCAGTAACTGTCATGGGGTAGTAGTCACTGGAGTTGTCTGGAGTTTATTTGGTCTGGAGCAAAGTCCCTTTGCTCCAACTTATTCTCTTTTGCCTTCTTTATCTGCCCAAAACTTTGAGGAGTAACCCATCTCTTTAGCATAGCAAGAGAAAGATCCTTTCATCCTCTAATTAGAGACATGGCTTAAGACAAAAATAGCCCCCAAAGGGCGAGGGAGTCACCAGTGTCTTGAGCACAGGCTGACGGAGAGTCTGAAGGTGAGAGGAAGGTGGGGGCACTAACAGCAGTACCAGGCCCCAAGACCAAATGCCGTTTTCTTCCTAGTTTGGCCCACAGCAACTCTTATCTTACTTTTTATTTGATTCTATGGAGAAGAGCATATAGATCAAAGATGGTTATACAATTTTGACACTCCAGTGAGAAGTGGGGTCGATTTCTCTGTTTTCAAAACCTGTGCTGTCCTATAATGCTTTGACAAATGCAGTCCAGCAGAAGTGATGCTATGCAAGTTCGGTGCTCAGCCTCTTAGAACACTGGTAGTTTCTGCCACACTTTCTTAGAGCCCTGAACTTCTATGGAAGAAGTCCAGGTACTCTGTGCTAGAACCATGGTGGGGACAGTTGAACCCCAGACTTCCAGCGGTCCCTGCTAAGTTACCAGACACGTGAGTAATGCCATTTTAGACCCTTCAGATCAGGCTGGATGCAGCTGAATACCAGACAGTGACTCTAATCAATGTCACGTACAACAGAAGAATTGACTAGCCTAGCCTTGCCTGCACTCCTGACCCACAAAACAGTTGTGAGATACAATAAAATGGTTGTGATTTTTTGCCACAATGTTTTGGAGTAGCATGTTATACAACAATCCATAGTCCTGTCCAGGCAAGAGGGCCATAGGGGTCTGTCCATTTTCCATATTGGGTTCGCCTCAGAAATCCACAAATACCCATCCATATGTCTATAGGAATGACCTAAGAGATAAAACACTGCACTCTTCATGGAATGCAATGAAATGCAATACAAAGGCTGTCTAGTTTGGCTCAAATCTTAGCATTGTCACTTGCCTAGTCATCTATAACTCAGGAAAATTATTAACCTCACTGAGCCTCAACT
>NW_003852406.1:13224460-13238967 GCF_000181295.1 Otolemur garnettii
CACTCTGACTGGTCCCAGAGAATCACTGTATTTCAGCCTGAGTGACCACTGGAGCTCCAGCAAATAGAGGCCATGTTTCAAAAAAACCATCTGGTATCTGAAAGAGAGACAAGAACTTGTTATACCCTGAAAGTTCTGAGACAGACCGTGTTATGGTCCACTATGTCACTTCCATGTAGCAGTCAACAGTGTCCTTTCTGATTCACCCGTGCAAGTTGCAACTTGCTCAGCTTATTGGTGTTGCTGGGAGGGCTGCACTTGTTTCCATTTATGGGGATTTTATGTTTCTTGATTTGTGTATTTCAAAACTTTCCTAATGTCCCATTCTACAGAGGTCACATTTCCCCAGTAAGATCAGACGACATGATCTAATAGAAGGCAGAACATTTAAGTAACCATAATACAGACGTTAAAAAAAAAGACACAGAGGGGCACTGAGAGTTGACATGATGAGAAACTTCTAATTCAGAATTTCAGTAACTGGAAAAAGGTGAGAGGTGGGGGCCCTTTTCTATTAATATATGTTGTTGCATCTCTCTGTCCCATAGTTTATGAGGGCTGAGACTGGAGCTAGGTTTCTAAGGCTATATCCTGCAACATTTTTTTGCCTACAACCAAGTGCAGAAATATCCCACATGAAAGGCCCAAATTCCATGCCTGGGTGGTTTCTATGGAACCTTTCCGTACACTTGCTATGTTAAACTCCTTACAAGGTCAGCCTGCCAAGGGCCACCCAGTGACAACCGTGGATTTCAATTCCTCCTGCAAAATATTTCAACCCATTGGCTAAGTCAAAATCAGCAGCTTTGATCTCCATCTGAGGTGGGTCTCAGTAATGAAAAAAGCAACTTTTCTTGCCTAAACCATTGTAAGGATGATGAAAGGATTAAAACTCTCAAAGAACAACTTAAGACATTACTAAAATTATAGTGTCCTCATCCAAGTTTTGCACTGAGTGTATTTTATAGTTACAACCTCTTCCTAGACAACTGGGTCTCTCTGGCAAATGGCTTGGCACACCTGCTAAGCGTCTGTGGCATAGACTTGGAAGACAATGAAAACCTTCTAAATCCCTACCATTTGCAAAGACCAGACGAGACTCATAGTTGCCACATTTAAACCTAACAGCCCGCTAGGACAACATCATCTGTGACTCTCTCTCATGCTCTTGGGCTACAAGATGGTCTTCCTTGATAGTTTTTATGGCTTCTGGAAGTAATTTGCCCTTTTTCAGGTTATCATAAATGAAAACCAAGACAGGTCAGAAGGAAGCTGGCTTCTTTGTCAGCAAGATACCTCCCTTTGCCAGAGCTGAGAGACAGAGAGCTGGAATTAGGAAAAAAAAAAGTTTTGAGTGCCTTTCTGATGTCTGTCATCTTTTAACAGAGACATAAAGCGTATGAGATTTGCAACCTTTCATGGCCTGAAGGGATCCAGCTATTTGGCCAGCCGTGAAGGCACACACCTATTCCCCCTCTGACTGTCATGCCGTCACTGGGGTGCAAGACTGCTTCATCACAAAAAGAGGCCACATTGGGTTTTTACGGGGTTTTGAGAAGTCTCGTAATTATCGAAGACCCTGCATGGGATTAAACCCAAGTTCCTCAAACCCAAGTGTTTCATAGACAGGAAGGAAGAGGAGTACGAGAGGAGAAGGAAAAGCATCTTTTCATGCACGGTCAAGGTTATGTGTCTGTGGTTAGCGAGCATTTGGACGGGCAGAGGGTAGGGAAGGGGATTTTTAAAAATAGCCCCCTCTTTTTGACACAGGACAGCATCAGCATGAAAGGTTAGTTGTTGCAAAGGACTAATCCAAGCTGTGGGGCTGTGTTCCTGCCAACACCACACCGTGACCTTGCCAGCCCCTGGCTATGGGAACAAGCAGGAGATGGTGTCAAGGTTCCAGCCATGGTATTTTGTTCCACCCCAGAACAACCGCATTCTCTCACTTCTTACTTCACACACAGTCTACCACTCCACACGGCCCAATCACGGGCCTCTGAAAAGCAGAAAGCCCCTGAGAACATGAAGAAAAACTAAAACTTAGCTCTACTTAGCCAATGAAAGGCGCCCTAGATAGCCCAGCCTGGCTGATCGGAAAGGGTCCAGGGGCACCTCTCTCCAGCCCTCACCTGGTGCCCAGGCCTGACCTCACACACCGCCACAGGCTCTGTCTCACGGGCCTGACTCACAGCTCTCGGCTGAGCAAGGGCTTCCTGTGGTTGCTGCCACCGCCTCCTGCTCCACCACCTCCAGGTGAGTATTTCAGGGCCCTGCTGGCGGCCCCGCACCTGTTAGGTCTGAGCCCCCCCCACCTCCAGGGACCATTCAGTCCCAAGCAGAGCAATGGCAGCAGGTGCCCAGAGAGGGGTTTCCTAGCACGACCTTCCAGTGTGGCGGGAGTGTCACGGAAGAGTTACACCGAGTGGAAATGAGGACAGGCAGGGAGAGGATGACCACATTTGTACACACACACACACGTGTATACACATGCACGCACACACTCACATCGGCAACGTGCTCAGAGTAAAGCACCTAATGGTCCTTTTTCCTCATCTAACTAAAACCGAATTCAAACCACATGGCACCAGCAGCTGAGTGGCCCCCATGCTGGCATCTCTGGGCGCAGTGTGGCTGATGATGTCCGTCGCTCCATGGCTATTTCAGCCCTGCCCTTCTGGCTCTCATCAAGATTCTCTTTCCCTCTTAGATGTCAGACTGACGCTTCTCAGAAGGAGCCACAGAGAGACAAGCTGTCTGTCCCCTCTGCTTCTCTAGGGCCCTCTCTCGGGGTGGCAGGGCCTCCTGCCCTGAGCGGATGGGGGAGAGAGGGTGGGGGCAGGGAATGACGAGGCTTCACCACAGAAAGAAAATGGGTCTTTAATGTACAGACAGTCCCTGGGACCTGGGAGGTGCTCATGCTGTAAGGGATGCCTTAGGAAAAGAGGACCATCTGGGACGTGCCTCTCCTGACCCTTCCCTGCCACCCCCAGACCCCCCACGTTCAGGGTTAGGTTGGCCTCCTGTGTCCCACAAGCCCCTGTGTTGAACCCTGCTCCAACCTTGCCTGTGTCCAACTAGACTTTCGCGGACTGGATGGCAGGAACCCAGCTCTGCTCCTGGCACAGAGAAGGGGGTTCACTACATGTTGTTTCAATGACTGATCATTTCAGGAATCCTCCTTTTGCAGAGGAGGAAACGGGTGCTTAGAGAGAAAGACAGAGATGGGAGAGAGGGAGGGAAAGGAATCCACGCTTCTGCAAGATGCCGGATCAGGCAACGTGTTAGGCATCTGACACTCACTTCATTTTCCTCTCAGGACCCCGGTGAATCAGGCTTCACTGCCTTGCAGACTTGCAAGTGAGTCCTGGACACCCTTAGATTTGGTGGGGGGGGGGGCGGGGAACAAAATGTACATTTGCATTAAGGCAAAGGTTGGAGAGTTAGAGAGAAGCCTCATGTTGAGGGAAGTGGGAGCTGGGGCACGATGCTTGGGAGGAGCCACCCCCCTGGAGTTTAGATCCGGCTGCTCTGCAGGCAGACACAAAATCCTCTGAGTTAAAATGTTGCAGGGCACCAGACCACAACCAGAAAAACACAGTTTTCCCTTTCCTCCTTCACCTTCGCTCATTATCAGAGTTAAATTTATACCAGAGTTAAATTTCTATGTATGATCACAAACGTAGAAACTGCTGAACGCCACTGCTGGAAGTGTAAGTCAGAATGTAAGTCGGATGGCAGCAGACATAAAAATACCTTGAAAAATATAAGAAGATTACTTCTGAAACCTGCGAATGACTTAGGAAGAGTAAGAGATTATAAAACAGCGCCAAGTAACTTCTCAATTTTGAAAACAGAGGAAAATGTATTCCACATATATGCACATGCTCTAGAAGGTTCCTTACTCACGGCCCTGTTAGGGTTCTCCAGCTCCATCTTTCTACACTAAGCACTTTAGAGGTCACTGTCTTATTTTCCAGTTGTCTATGCCATATCCATCTGCATCCCTGCATTATGTCAGCACCTGTTTAAAGTCATCTGATGTTCGGGCTGACGGCACCGTCATGATCAGCTATTCTGACCCCCTTCTTTCACACTTGGGAAAATTGAGAGCTCAGTGAGTTTTCTTAGTGCTACCAGGAGAGCGAGTCTGAAACACTGCACATTTCTAAAATGTCCCATTTAATGCCAATATTTAACTATGGACCATGCCAACTCCTCTCAGAAGGCTGGCTACAAAAATCTTAAATAAGAAAGAAACTGCAGGCTTGGTAGACAGCGTGTCCACACCATCTCAGTTTCCTTTTGCCCTGGATGCCCTAGTGGCAGAGTGGTGAGCACATGAGCCCTGGATGGTGGCTGCTACAGAGGAGAATGTGGGTTCTGTGGTCAGAGCATCAGCCACCCTTGCCATGCCCTGGGTCCCATCACAGAAAATGCAGAGCGTGGCGGTGATAAGGTGTGGCCGAGAGCTGTTCTTTTTGTGCCATTTTAGTGATGCTGGGATGCTATGCAAGAAAATCTTTGGCATTGCAGTAATCCTGGATTATAAATAATTTAGCATATTTCTTTGTAAACTACAGTCCAGAATCCTTGCAAATAAGAAAGGATTAACTTTTTTAGAAGTACTTGCTCTTGAGACTTTAAGTTCAAGGCAGAACAATGCTTGCCGTGGTAATTCCATCTATTTTAAGATCACAAAACCATACCAAGTTGAAACCAGAGCAGAAGATATTAATGCAGTGCTCTCTGTGAAGTGCCCAATAGTGGGACGAGAAAGCTTTCAAAGGGAATTAAGTAGACAGAGAAAGCTCCCTGTTCATGTCCAAATCACAAGGAAGCAGCTGAATAGGATCCACAGTTCTCCGTGGGAAGGACCCACACCACAGCTCATGTTCAAAACAGGGGGGAGATGTCTCGGGAAGATCAAGGAGCTGGAATTCTGCTGTCAGAATCAGCTGCCTGCCCATTAGAGCCTCAAAAAGACCCTCTACCATGTGTGAGCCGATATGATCGTGCAAATGAGCCCATTTTTCTTTTTCTAACTGGCCCCAAATTTATCTGAAGGAAACTGTGATTATGTAATATTTCCCAGTCAGCCTTGATGTAAGCTTCAGGTCTGAGGGGTGTGTGTGTGTAGGTACACATGGGGGAGTATGTGTGTGCATGCGTGCCATGGGAGAGGTTGGGGGGGGCAGTGAAGGACCAGAGGTACATAGGAAGCAGAGAACCTAGCTGGGGAGCTGCCCTGAGCATAGGGAAAGAGACAAGGATCCAGGCAGAACAGCAAGTTAAGGGACAGCACCTGGCAGGGCACACAGATGTTAGTACAGAGGGCAGCAATGTTAGCCCAGGGGGGTCAGAGCCAGAGTGGCAACAAGAGGGAGAGACTCAGAAACCACCAGCCAGCAGGCAGGCGGCAAGGCAGGGGCGTGAAGGACTCCAGGGAACCACACCTCCAAAGTCGGGCCTTCAGGACCATCCGTGATCTGGCCTCTGCCTGTCCTTCCAGCCTCCTGTCCTGCTGCTCTCCGTGAGATACCTTGATGCCATCAAATCAAAGTGCAGCCTACTCTCCACGCCGCTTTCTAGCTCCTTGCTTTTGTTCTCTGTACCTAGAAAATCCTCTGTCCTCTCCCCTAAAACTGTCCCTCATTTTCTAAGATTGAGCTTTATAGTCCACCTCCTGGATACCTTCCTTGCTTCTCAAACCTTCAAGGTCAGTGTTGCTATGACTGACTCTGATGCTGTCTTGCCAGTTCTCCAGCTTTCTCCTAAGTGAAGATGGCAAAGGAGTTTCATGTCGACTTTGAGCTCTGAACGGGTCATGGCTGGCTGGGGCTCTGTGTTGACAATGAGTCTGAGTCCACATCCAGAATCCCTTGGAAAGAAGGTTGCAGTCAGTTCAAGATGCCTGGCACTTAACAGTGTGGGTCATAATTTGGCCATTTCTCATCCAGGCCAACATCCTCATTAGACAGATGAGGAACCTGAGGTGGAAAGATGAGAGCAATCCTGTCCAGTGTTGAAAGGCTGGTTCACAATAAATTCAGGACAGGAACTTCAGGCCTGGTGATTCCTAACCAAGAGCTCCTTTTAAATAAGATCCCCAAGGTTCTGTATCTGGGCTATTGACACTCTTCATGTATTATTAGCTTTTTCCAGGAGAGGAGGGTCACCGTATGGCGATGGAGCTAGTGAAGCAAACTGGGTTTTCTCACGTTTGCTTGGACGCCCACCTGCCTGGGGCCCCCACATCTTGTGATGTTTTCTCCTGCCCAAGCCACTGAAATTCTGTCTCTATCGTTTTCTCTTGTTAGTGCTGTGGGCACCACCAGGGCCTGCGATTCAAATTAAAACAAAGACTTCTGAACTGACTCTCCTGACATCACAAACACGTCATCAAGATGGATTCTGCCCATGGCTCGGGGTCAGGGAGGAAGAGCAGAGGAAACCGAAGCCACCGTTGCCAACTGCACTTTCCACTCTCCTCCCCCTGGAAGCTGACGCTTTCCTGAGAAAGAAATCTACTTGGAATTTCCACTCTCCTCCCCCTGGAAGCTGACGCTTTCCTGAGAAAGAAATCTACTTGGAATGGTTTCGTTAGATAAACTCTTTCCTGGTCTTACTGGGAAAGGAATTTTCCAGTGGCTTCCAGTTTCAGGAGGTTACAAGGGAAGAAGGAAGGAAAGCTGGCACGCTCCCAGCCTGACACGAAGTTGTCACGTTACTGTCGTATAAATTTAGCTGGAACTGTAAAGGAGTCTGTCCTGCCCTTCCCTGAGCCACTAAATGGTGACAGACATGAAACATTTGCCTGCCCACCCTCTCCCGCTGCTGCCCCTTGCTCCTGGGAGAGTTTGGCATTAAAGAAGAATTCTCCCAACATAGCCTGAGCTTGCAAAAGGGTCATCTAACCTTTCAACTTCAGTTCAGCAAACCAGGCTGAAAAGAATCACCAGGGTGTCTCCTGTTTTGTGCTTCCACATCAAATGACCTGCTTCACCAGGTTACCCAAGGACACGGCTCTAACCAAAGACGGGAGAATTCCCAGCCCTGGAAGCAAGTGCGAACTGATGATAGGACATTCCCTAAACCCCCTATCCCAGGATGCTCCACAGCAATTAGCAGCCATGTCCTTTGTCTCACCTCCACAGTGTGTTCAGCAGCCCTGTTTCTTCAGAGGACAAGGCAAGAGGGAATGGGATCAGGCTGGGAGCCCTGATTTTCTGAGGAAAGAGGATATTCAACATTGCAGGTCTCTCAGAAGGGTTTCTGGACAAATCAACCCCCCCCCCCCCCCACACACACATACAACCCTGCCCACTGGCCCCAGGCTCTTACCACCTTTGGGTCCCCACCTTACACTTCCACGAGAAATCAAAATAGCCACTTTGCAGTTGAATTTCCAAGCAGCTACACAGGGAGCTTCCTTTTTATCTGTTTGTCATGTTTTGCTCCAAGTCCTTTAAGAAAGAAGCTTCTGGGGGGTGGAGAGTAGGGCACATGAAGGAAGGAAGAAGTGGGTGACAGAGCCTCTCGGGGGGATCAATAAATTTGACCGCTCCTGGGTACAAGGGGAGAGATGGTGCAGGAAGTCAGATGGGGAAAGGAATCCCAGAATCATAAATTGTAAAGCTGAAAGGATCTTTAGAGGTCACCTGGTATAACCTCCTTTCTTTTATAAATGAGGCAACTAAAGTCAGGAATCTCACAGACCCACCCAAGGTCATGCGATTTGTGACCAGAGAGTTAAACGGAACCCAAATCTAGCTCTCCTGGGTCCCTGGGCTGGGTCCCTTCATCTTCTCCCCAGTCACAGTAGCTGCTGCCACCACCGTCAGGCTACCATTTCGAGCACTGAAGTGCCTGCGGGCTGTCCCATGGCCCCCCCAAAGGCCTCCCAGGACAGCCTGTCCTCAGAGCCCACGCCAGGGCTGCCTGCTCCCCCCACAAACGCTCTGGACCGGCTCGGCAGGCTTGAAGTCACGGTCCTTCCCGTGAAGTCCTCATGGCTGACTTTTTATATGAAGCTGGCAAAGCAGCTTCAGCGATCATTTTTTAACAGGGCAGCTCTCTGACAAGAGGATTAAAGCAGGCGGCTTTCAAAAAAGTCTCAAGAATAATTTAAAACGCAATATGTTAATGCTTGTCTCGAGTTCTGTACACTTTCGTGAAAAGTCATAAATCTCTCCCGCCACACCCTAACGACAATCCTGTAACTGGCGTGGTTTACTGACAGTAAGAGGGGAAAAAAAAATAGTGAACACAGTCATAAATTAGGAGCAGAAATCTAACTGTACAGATGAGGCTTTCAAAGTCACAAACCCAAATTGGGCGTGGAGTCGCAAACCTGGGGATTTTTGAGGGAGTAGGCGGTGGTTATTTTGAAGGTCCTTCCAAGGGACCACAGAACAGTGCTTGTCCCACATCAGCACGTCTCAGAATCACCTGGACAGCCTGCTCAGACACAGACTGCTGGGCCCTTCCTAGACGTTCTGATTCAGCAGGGCTGGGGCGAGGCCTGAGAATTTGCATTTCTAGAAAGTTCACAGGTGGTGCGGATGCTGTTGGTGTGGGGACCACACTTGGAGAACCTCTGGGCTGGAGAGACCCCTTCAGGCCCCTGCTAGTGTGGGGCTTCATTAAAATGCGAAAGATAAGATACGAAGAGGAATTTAAAAATCCCTTCGTAGGCACAGCAGGCAGGGCAGGAAATCCAACCACACAGACGTGAGGGCCCCACTGTCATTACAGCATCCAGCAGCCCCTTTCACGGGGAGGCAGCCCTGTACTCCAGCTGCTATCGCCACCTCTGCAGAGATAATGCCGATGTGAGCAAAAGCAAACACCAGAGGCTTAAAAACCTGGGTCCCCATGCTCCTTCCTCCAGCAGTGGAAAATGTCTTTATGGAGAGAAAGTGCAGTGTAAATAGAAAGTAGGGCTCCATTTCTACAAGCTCAAGTCGAAGAATCTGCTGAGAGGCCCACATGACACACGAAATGAAATCCAGGTCCTTGATACCCCGAGGCAAGAAAGGGAACGGAAGATCCAAGAAAATCCAAAGGTTCCTGAATTTTTACAGTAAACAGTTCTGATTGGATTCACTTGCTATTTTGGAACATACATGAAGTTCATTAATTGGCATACATTAAAAAAAAAGAAAAAAAAATAGAAAAAGACGGCGCTGGAGGACACATCAGTAATTGCTCCTTTAGAGCAAACCAAAGTTACTGAGAAAATCTCCTATAAAGGCTCTGTCAAAACAAGTCACTTAAGGATTAGTGAGAGCTAAATCCTCCGTCAGAGAGATTTTTCTCAACAGTCGTAAATGGGTTTTAGTATCGGAAAATCTTAGAAAATATACTTCTCCTGCCTCCACCCCCACCCCCACCCCCAGATCGGCTCTTTCAATAGCTCAGCATCTGCGGGAGCAGAGTATTTCCTTAGGCTGAGGCTTCTTTAAAAAATAAAATAAACTCTGTCATTCACGGCAAAGTCAGCGGCTGGAAATAAATCTTCACAGGCACCAGCGCCTGTTTCAGAGGTTTGTCCATACAACACACATGGTCAAGTACAGTCCGTTTCTCTCTTGGCAATTTCCCTGCAAAACGATTAACATGTGGCGATTGTAGGCTAGGGCCGTTCACTTTTCTCCCTCTTTCTATTTTGGTCTCTTTTTGTAAGGTTTAACTGCTCGATTTGTACATGGGGCGAGGGCAAGCGCTTCAATCTCATCCTTAAAAAGAAGTAGGTGATTAATTTTTTTAATTAGGAAAAAGCAAACCCTGGTAATTCTGAACTTTTTCAATGGCGGTCTTCTGTAAAGTGGCATCTTATTCCCTCTGGTAAAATCATCCTCCGGGGCTGTGTTGTGTTTCTGAGCAGTCTCTGGAGTTACCAGCACAGGACTATGGAGTCTGTCCCTGTTCACCAGGCAAGCATGTGAGGAAGGCCCATTCATCCTGGAAGCACTTCCGCCCGTGGTGGGGTCTCAGCCCCACAAGATGGTGATCTGGGGCAAGGCCAGTTTCCTATCTGCCTCCCAGAGGGTTACACTCTACTTTGTCTGCCCAAACCTCTTTTCTTTTACCAGTACTCAAAGCTGATGCATCTCGGGCCTGGCTGATACCAATCAATGGAAAGCTGACACACTTGGACCACTCCCCACATGTGAAGGACTGATACCACCCCCTCGGATATAGACTACGTTTCTAAATTTTCCATTTCTTCCATCACACTCTTTAAAAGCATCCATTTTCCAGACACAGATATTTCTCCTGATACACACACAGCAAGTCTTAGTGATAGGCCTGAGTTTAGACATTAATAGGTGAGTCTTTATGAAAGTTTGGAGATGCACAAAAATTGAGAAATGTAAAATTTGTGTGGACAGAAAACAAATGATGCCTTCCCAGCAACACCTATAAACCGGGCAAGTTGAAACGTGCACAGGGGAATCAGGACGCTGTCCACCGTGTTTCTTAGAAGTCTATCTCAAAACTTTTGTAGTGACCCTTATGTAGTAGGCCACCATCTGTGAAGTGAGCAGGGGACCTCAACCCTAAAATATTTCCTTCTCCAATCTACCTTATGCCTCACATTTTGCCACTGAAAAATCCTTAAGACACTTTAAGTCCAGAAATACTCTTTTAATATTAAATTATTCTGAGAGGCAACCCATTAAGTCTATTTAATTAGCAAGACTCTAGAGAATTTAGCGAGTCTTTTATTTTGGTTGCATAGCCAAGGGAATTTAGGGCTGGGATTATACCGACTTGAGATGGAATCCAAGAGCCATCATTTCCTAGCACTGTGAGCTTGGGCAAGTCACTTAACCTCTAAGAGGCTCAGCTTCCTCATTGATAAAAGAGAATAATAATATTCTACCAGTGAGGAATAAAGAAAGAAACAGGAAGAGGATACTCTGTGGGTACTGACCCTGGGGGCAGTGCTCAATAATGCAGCTTCTCTTTCTCCTGGGCTAGCTGGTCAGGGAAAGCGAGGTAAAGATAGATTATCACCCTAAGGTTGAAAAGTGATTAATAAAACCCATAATAACTAAGAAAATGCGATGAAGGCTATGTTAACCAGTTTGACGAAAATATTTCAAATTGTATATAAAACCAGCACATTGTACCCCATGACTGCATTAATATACACAGTGATGATTTAATAAAAAAATAATAATAATTAAAAGCCAGGGCATATCCTAGAACAGGCAGCTTCAGGCGCTGGTCAGCAGTGTGTGTGTGTGTGTGTGTGTGTGAGTGTGTCTGTATGCGCGTGCACGCATGCATGCGTGTTGTTGTTTGATGAGCAGTGGTAGGAACAAGGAGAGCACTGTCACTTGGGACAGAGGGCTGCAGAGTGGAGAGAAGAGTCATAAAAAGGGAGGGAAAGCCCCAGAAGAGGCAGGCAAAAGCCATCTTTCGCCTACTCCATTCATCTGCTGATAACCCTATCAGGCCCCTGCGCTCATTATCTCCAAAATGATATCTCTAGATCTTTGTCTGTGGGGTGAATGAGTAATCAGAAGGTAGCACAGAAATCTCCACTTCACTGAACAGTAAGTGAAACAGTTGCTGCAAATCCTTTTCTTGGAAAAGAAGGGAGGATGAATCCTAGATGACTACGCCAAGGAAGGCAGGAACCAAGGATCATGGTGTCAGGCCCAGAAACCAAACAGCCTATTCCAGGGGTGAGGACAGACGTTCCCATCTCTCTGATTCACCAGCGCTTCAGGGATGAGCCCTTTGCTTCTGTATTCCACATCCACTGGATAGACGCCCTGTGGCTTTAGACATATTTCTGAGCCCCAAATGGAAGGAATTGGATTTTATTTATGGGGATGTTCTTGCGAAATTATAATGTCATTGAAAAGATGAAGCTTAAATGAAAGGGAAGAACTTAGAAAATTCACGCTGCTCGCCCACCAGTAATGCTAAGAGAGCTAAGTCTCTGCCATGATGGGTGTGTCTTGAGTTTCCTGGTGAGCCCCAAAGTCATGTGACAGGACAAGCAAGGGGTCTGTACCCACAATAAAGCCTGGGAGACCCTGTGAGAAGCAAAGATAAAACCCATACTGAGTTAAAAAGAAAAAAGGATTTGATGTTTTCCTTTATCCTCACCTCCTTTTATCCTTATCCTGGAATAATGCAAATAATGAACTAGCCAAAAAAACTGGAAGATTAGGAGCAGCGCCTGTGGCTCAAAGGAGTAGGGCACTGGCCCCGTATACTGGAGGTGGTGGGTTCAAACCCAGCCCCGGCCAAAAACTGCAACAACAACAACAACAACAACAACAAACCTGAAAGATTAGTAGAGGAAGCTGTAATTCCCCAGCAACTAACACACACGGGGCATTTTATGTGTGCTAACTCTTTACTGTAGGATGTAGGAGCACAGTGAGCCAGGAGTCTTTTCTACACTTCCCAGGCCAAAGCAACAGAGGCTCAATGCCTACTGGGACAGGACTAAAGACTTTTCACCCTGGGTTCTAGAAACCCCAAAGCATGTGTGGGCTAGATTCAGGATGGTGTTCAGGCTTAGGAGGCCGTCTGTTTACTAGAGGCATAGCCTTAGTTCTAGGTTCCAGGAGCAAAGTACATAGTGCTAGCAATCTTTCTACATCGCTTAGTTTTTCCAGGGTTGAAATGGAGGCGAAGAAGCAGGGAAGGCAGAACTCTACAGAAAACAAGGCAATGTGTGTGTGTGTGTGTGTGTGTATTATCACATGAAATGCTCCAAGAACATCTATTAGAAGGTACAGTTAAGAGGTTCTACCTAATAGCTTTCAGGGAGGTGACAAGGGATGAGGATGAGGACCAGCCATGATTTCAGGCTTAGGGAGAGGTGAGATCATGGTAGAGATTCCCGGAAGCTTCCAGAAAGCCTTCAGCAAGTTATTCCCTTTGTGCTATTATAAAGGAGCCCTGGAGTGGGCGGTGGGGTCCACACCCTACTTAAGGGGACAAAGAGTCGCATTTCATCTGCAGGGGGTGTCCTCACTGAAACTGACCTGACTTGGCCTTGACAGGCAGCACCTTCTCCAACACGTCTTTTTCATCTGTCTTTCGTATCTCCTAGGAAAGAGCTCCAAGGAGTAACTGAGGACCTACTATTTTCAAAAGCCCTCAACATGGAGAGCACGGAACTCAGCCTTGAGCTCCCTGCGTCTGTCAGAAGCTGATTTATCTTGCAATAAGCCAAGGTGAGTATATATGTCCCAATATGGACGTGGTACCATCACAGCTTTTATCTGATCGAACTGTATACGTGTGGATTGGAGATGACATAATTACTAATTTTCTGAGAGGAAAAGGGGAAATCCAGTACAGTGACTGGGTAAAAAGTTAGTAATAAAAGGTAAGAAACTCAGACAGGGGGTTTCCTGAGGAAGCAGACCCTGGCAGCTATCAGCCACACTGCTTTGGGGGTGCTCTTTTTGTGTTAGGGTGATGGATATCTAACCCAATGCTTGACCATCTACTGAAACCCCCTCTCTCGCCAGGTCCCTCGCCAGGTAGGGACTCCAGCGAAAAGCCTTTTCAGCTCAAGTAGCAACCTACGCTCCAAAACAACTCTCCACATTTCACGCTAAACAAACGCCTAAGTAAACCCAGATTAAATAGAGCTTTATCAGGATGGCGTTGGAGTAATCTCTGAATCAACAAAATCTGGGGAATGTGTGTACAGAATATCCATTATACAAATGTCAGACCACAAAGTCAAACTCCTCTTTGAGAAGCTGTGGAGTACTCTCTAATCCAGCCAATATGGGACAGTGAAGGGAGCTCAGAGTCACCCGAGCTTCCCCCCCAGCCTGTTTTTTCTCATGCAAAAACCAGTGAAGCACATTTTCTACAGAATTATTTGAGGCATTTCGTAAAAAGACCCAGACGATAGCCTTTTCTCGTTGGTCTGGACAGAAAGCTCCGTCTCCGTCTTGTTAATTGCTGAGGGTTAAGCTTCCCTGTCACGCATCCTCATAACCATGATACGACTGGCATTGTTTGGCGCTTTTTTTAACTTAAGTAGAAGTGACAAAGTCCAACATTAACAGGGTCATTTCTTGTCCACCAAATGCAATGTTTCAAAATGAAATGACTTAGTCACACAAGGAAGGAGAGAAGAAAGAATTAAAATGTGTGCTCGCATAATAGAATTCAGTATGCTCACAAAATGATCAGCACCGCAAAATATAAACAGTAGTCTGGAACCCACAAGGTACTTGGATTGTCCCAGACACTGTAAAATGGCATCTCGTGTATCTCTGTTGAAACATGGGGATGCTATTTTAATACCGCTATCATAACAGTCCCCACTAGTCGGCTTGGCGCCTATAGCTCAACCGGCTAAGGCGCCAGCCACGTACACCTAAGGTGGCGGGTGACCCGCCAAAACAACCATGACGGCTGCAACCAAAAAATAGCCGGGCGTTGTGGCGGGCGCCTGTGGTCCCAGCTACTTGGGAGGCGGAGGCAGGAGACTCGCTTGAGCCCAG
>NW_003852406.1:13239068-13333331 GCF_000181295.1 Otolemur garnettii
CTAGTCACAGGAGGCTGAATATGCCTCAGAGTTAGACAGAGCTGGGTCAAATGCCAGCCGGTTCACTTATGTGTGTTTGGGATGTGTATCTTATTTGTGAAACTGTCTTATTGTTTATAAAATGAGAACCATATGACCTTCCTCCTAGGTTTTTGCATAGATATGATAAGATTACATGTCATACACCTGGCCCCGGCATAGACTACATCCTTAAAATTCCTCATGAGGTCTGAGAGACCATGTGCGTGTATGTCTTTACCATTGAAATTATGCCTATATATACTTGACACTCAATAAATCCTTCCTGCCATTTATTGACTAATGGAGATTGATTATTTACCTTTCACACTAACCCAGAAGTTCTCGAATGTTCTTGATTCACCATGTCTATAAGGGATCAATGATTTTTTTGTTTTTTACAGTATACCTCAGCTAAAAGAAATACTTAACAGTTCTATTTATCTGTTAATTAGACCCAAATAGCTTAACGAGTATTTATGTTCCAACAGCTTAATGGTACTTTGAAAAAAATAACACACATACACTACAGGAGAAATTATTCCATTGCACTGTTAAATAGTCACACGTCCTTACTAATGAGATGCGCGCGCCTGGTGGGCACTACACTTCCCAAACCTTGGCTCAAGGCGGGAGACGCCCTCCCTCCCTGCCTGCTGCCCCCTGCTTTTCAACCTGGAGTTGCTTTAAGCTTGCAGTACAACAACTGGCAAAAACCCAGCTTGGTGAAGGTGTGACATCACTGAAAGAACGTCTGCATTCCAGTAGTGAAACTGCGAACTCCCTCCAGCTAGCAGTTCACACGGTGTCTGACAGATGTCAAGAACTGCTGTGTTTTCCTCAACTATTTACAATGTTTCCTGGCACCCTTTTGAGGTGGCTGCAATGTCTGGGGTGCCTCAGCTCACAGCCTGGGAACCAGGGGGCTAACCAACCACAGTGAATCAGATTCTTCTTCTAGGCTACTGCACTGCAGAGAGAGATGAATGGGGCAACAGTACAGATAAATCTGACAACGTTACAGGCAGATAATTGGACTTGTTTTAATGGAGTTCTCATTTGCTTTTCTATTTCACTCTCCAGCCTTTGATATTTTACTTCTCAAAAGGTATCCTGGTAGTGTCATATGGTCACCCCATAAACTCTGCAGTGAAGGCTCTTTGGACTTACATAGAGGTTCACTGATTTCAGGTGTATGATGAATCCAAAGCTTACCAGGTGATCCTTCTTGTCAACAGGAATTTGTGAGCTGTAGAGCAGCTGCCTATCAATCCTCCTGGGAGGAAGAAAGAGGCTGTCTTCTTGCTTGGGAGAACAGCCCAACACTTAGGTACCTGTTTGTGTGTTCTCAGTCCTCGTGTGGAACCCAGGCCGAGAGGAGCAGCAGGGGTTGCCCCTGCTTCTATTCAGCCCCCACTCTATGCTGCTTTGGAGGCAAATCCGCAGAGCTGAGAGCAACCTCAGCCTGTCCAAGCAGAGACTGGGAAGGAGAGGTAAGGTGGGGGGACAGAAGACACACCTGTCCCACTTAATATTGGCTCTCTGAGAGGAAAGCCCCTGATTTGTAGCGTTTGCCAATTTCTGTGCCACAAGTACTCCCACCATGGTTGGAGGAGGTCCCTTGCGCTGGCTGCCACCTACCACTAGGCCCGGGCTTTTCCCTCCTCCATAGCTGCTGTGGGATGCTCTGAATCCAGGGACACAGTCTGTGCTGAAAGGAAGATGTGCAAAGCTTCATGTTTATTGGCTCCTAATTGGGGATGTTTCCCAGAGACAATAAATAAAGTTGAAAAAGAGTGCTCTGGAGAGAAAGTAGGCTAATCCGAAGCAGTTTATGCAGGGGATGAATGCTGGCCTTCCTCTCTGTGTAAGGGGAGGCTATCTTGACCTTCCTGGCTGAGCCTATGAGCTTAGAGGTGGCACTCCAGGGAGCCAAGTCAAGAAGCATTCATCAGGCACCAACCATGGGTTGGAAGTTGAGCTTAGTTGTTTTGGAGGGTTCCGGGAGAAGACGATGTGGGCTCTGTCCGAAAGAGGGGACAATGTAGCCAGTGGTGAGAGAGGACGAACTGTACTTGATGTAAGCATAACCAGGCTCCAGGCTTTTCTAACGGCAACTTCAGAGTAAACCAAATAACAGTGTCTGTCTTCCCAGGAGTGCCCCTGGCAGAGACCAGCAGAATCCGCTCTTCCCACTGTTGGATGCGTTTATGGGCCCTGCTGGCCGATTTGGCGAGCAGCTTTCTATAAAATCTCTTCCGGAGCCATCCTGCCCTGTGGGAGTCGGTCAGCCTCTGGGTCCTAATTCGGTCCACTTTGCATCAGGCCTCCCCCCGTCTCTCTGGGCCCCAAGCACACAATGTGGCACTGATTTTCAATGCTCTGCTTCATTTTGAAATTCAATCAGCAAACCTATTCTATCCCACCAACTATTTCCCCACGTGCTATGCAATGCAAAGTGGCAGATTTACATCATGCTATTCCAACATAAAGTCACGGACCAGTGCACATCTTATTTGGGATAAACAGAAACACAACAGTTATTAAAGGGGTGATTACCTTCCCAGAGATCATGAATTTAGAATGCAAAATAGAAGAAGGTCAGTCTGTAACAGATCGTATAAGCAATTTAAATGAAATAACAATCAGTACAGTATCTTCTAACACATTAAAACTTCCATGGCAAAGCCCTGGTATAAAATGCTTTGTTGTTCCATTGATTTAATACGCTTGCTGAGGATATATTTTGCATTTATATAGAATGATATATAGAGTATCTTGTTTGCTTACAAAAATGAAAGGTTAATATTAACGATCATTGGGTTGCCATGATTCCCCTATCATACAGATCAATTGTCCCCTAATTTTGGACAATATTTTAGGGTTAACCACAGCATTTGTTTTGCCCCTGAGGAATGTGTAGACCAGTTAGTAGGCATTCATGTCCTCTGTAACTTTTCAAATACCATATAATTGTAGGAACATTTTTGATACAAGCCATTTATTATGCCATTTGCACGTTTAACCTCTCCCAGATATACCCCGGGTTTTACTGAACCTCTTTTGTAAGGTTTTCCTTTATAATATGGGACTCTTGTTGGGACAGAACTGAGCTTTAGATTACATAGTGTGTAGAGTGAGATGTGAGTCTTTTCCCTAAATATTTATTTGCACGGGAGATAAGGAGCCTCCTCGGTGGGGAGTTAGATTTGGACAGTTAAAATTCAGGCATGTATAGATGAGTAGGATGTCTTGAGGAGGAAACAGATGAAAGTCAGGAGGCCAGGATGGAGCACGAAGGTCACCGTGAGAGAAGGACAGGGCCAGTTAAACTCAGTCACCAGTCTGCGAGTCAGATGGGGAGATGCTGGGATGGGCGGGACAGTCCTCTCCAGTATGATGCTGGTGTTTGAATTTCTAGTCCTCTCTTCCAGGGAAGGGATACACATAGGAACTGCAAAAACTCTCTCAAATTCTAGCAATGTTTTGGGCCTCAAACTAGTCTGTATAGGGGACCCTCTAAAACACTTCCTAAAGGTTCCTAAAACATAAACCTGCTTCCTCACTTCAACCTAGGCTGCTATTCTGTCATAGTAATTAAAGACTGGAGAGGGTTGGTGGTGAGGGCCTTGTCACAACCAGGAGAAGCAGAAGTTATCCCTAAGTAGCAGTCAAGAAAAACAGGGGTGGTATAGTTTGGGGTGGTCGAGGCCAATGTTGACAGCATTAGTAGAGCTCAGAATAGCAAGTTCAGTGCCGAGTTGAAGCCCAGATTCATTCCTAAACACATGTAAAATGCTTCTTTCTCTTTGGGAACTGGAAAACGGAACAAAACAAAAGTTGAGATCAGGACAAGCTTCAAAAAGGACTGCATTACAACAGTGCAGGTGGGGGCTTGAGGCTCTGGTCTCTAATGTTAAGGAGTCTCCTTCCTACCTTAGGCTGGACAAGCTTGGAAATATTTTGGCTACATAAACTGACATCAGCCCCCTACTCCTCTTTTAGATGACATGCAGTCTTAGCCCCATTACCATTGCTGATCTTGGACATTTTAATATTTTTTCCGCAGCCACTGGGCAACCCATGTCTCTTTCTGAAAAGTGGAGAGAAATGTAAATTCACTGGTTTTCTCCCCAGTGGCCAGAGATTCCCTAATTTGCATTGCTATGTGAGTGCAAAGCGCCCGGATAAAAAAATGCAATTCTTAAGAATGTCAAAGACAGCTCATTAGATTAACTTTTTTTTTTTCCTGTGTATGTTTTTTTAAAAAAGAAAAAACAGGGACCACTGTGCTTCCTTTCAAGTGACAAGAGTTGTGACAGCCGCTCTATAAGGTATTCAATGGTTAATTAAGACACGAATGTCATCGCTAAGCTCTTTTGTGTGTTGTAGAAAGCAGTTGCTAAACAGATGAAAGTAGGTCTGAGGCAAGGGGGAGCATAACTATTATTTCAATTAATAAATAGCTCTAAAAGTGAAGGAAGTGATGAAGCCCTCAAGAGCATCTGTATCTGCCCCGGTTCTGTCAGGAAAATTAAACAGAGGGCCTGTGATCGCCATTGCTTCTGTTGAAGAGATCCCAGCAAGTTGGGTCACCTATGCGGGGCAGGTTAGCCTGTGCCTGGTTCTTGGGGCACCCCCTAGTGACATATTCGTATACCCTAGTACAGCCATCCATTCACTGCTCCTGAGAGCAGCTGTGCTGAATTCACCTCTTGTTCTTCCATCCGTGTCCTCTCCTCTATTTTCCTCCTGTCTTCCACCAAAGAAGCCCTAAAATGTATTTTCAGATAAATATCAGGGAAGCATTTATAAATATTTCAGAGGTGTTTCATAAATAAATCAGCAAATCTACAAAAAGACTTCTCTCTTTTAATGAGATCTTGGCTGTGGTATATGCCTTTTATTTGAGCATCATTAAAACCAGTTGGGAAGGTTTTCATACTGGACTCTCTTTTGAGGGGGCTTCATCATATATGAACATGCCCGCTCTGCGTTTCTGAAACGTGTGGCCTCGCCTCTGACAGATTAGGCAGCTCTGGCACAAGGGAATAGGCTTTTACTCTTTTTAAAGTAAATACTAATCAATAGCAACTGTACCGACAAAAACCTTCTTGCAGCCTAATTGCACCACAGCTACTCACAGACCCCAACAGAATTTTCCCCTGGATGGAACAAAATTAACTACCAGGGGCTGAGCTAGTGAATTATCACCATCGCTCTATTCAAATGTAATTAACACAACCCCCTAACTACCACATGCACCATTAAAGTACCATTTGTGTGTGTAATTTTCAAACAGGGTCTAAGGTCGTGTCCGCATCAGTCTTTTCAACACATGCATCTGCACAGGAAATCAAACTGGCAGGGAGGTGGTCCCAGCCATTATAGGAAATCTCTCCCTCTCGGAAATCTTGTTTGTAGTCTCTCCTCTGCAGCTGAATGCCCTCTGTGGCCTCTTTGGCCGTGTCAGAAATAGCCAGACCGTATCAGAGGCAAATAAGTGATGTGGGGTATTTTAGCAAGCAAATCTAGCACCCAGCTCTGGGTGATTAAGCTGCTGAATATGCAGGAATCTTACCGAGACCTTGGGTGGACATTATGGCCACTTTAGTTGATAAAAACTAATTTTTTTTTTGTACATTTGGATTTTTTAAAGACCTTTGCTTCTAGTTTTCTAATTCATTAAGACTATTGACAATTCTATAGTTATAGCAGTGGCCATACATTGAGCACTTGGGCTGAGAGATTTTATCAATTAATCTTCACAATTTTATGAGTTAGGGACTGTTCCCCCTATTTTAAAACTAAGGAAGCTGAGGCTCCAAGACAGTATGTGATGCTTAATGCTCTGAACAGCCAGAGGGAGGGACCACCAGGACTTGAACCCAATTTTCTCACTCTGAAGCTCATTCTGGAACAATTAACTCCTTTAGGAGGGCAGTGGCATCATCGCCACCATTCCTGTCAACATTGCCACCAGCCTCACCGTCAATGTCAACACCATCTGGCTTTGATGCGAGGTAAACAAGGCACAGACACTGTACCCCAAGATTGCGTTAATGTACACAGCTATGATTTAATTAAAAAAAAAAGGCACAGAGAGGGAAAGCAATATGCTCAGGGCTGCACAGCATGGGAGGGCTGAGAAGAGACTTGGAGGCAAAAGAAAAGGAAGAGGCAGTCCTGGGGGGTTAGTGGAATTTCTGTCTCTCTGAACACACCTTGAGTCCCAGAAGCCACTCCTTCTGTCACCTTCAAGAATCAGTGGGAAGAGCAACAGAAGGGTCAGGAGACATGGGCTGTCCACCCAGGCCAGACCCTAGCTAGGTGGCCTTGAGCCAGTGACGTCCCCTCTGTGGGCTCAGTGCCCTCAGCTTCCGAACCGTGGTTAGATTACAAGATCCATCAAGTCCCATCCAGATCTAACACGTTAGGCTCTTAAATTGTGAACTCTTGGAGCTCAGAGATGCTGTATGTGGAAATCTAACGTAGCGTCGTTGTCTCAAAACGTGACCTGTGCTGTCACTGTTAGAACCCAGACACCCAGGCTGTCACAAAGCCATCGCCTGTTAAAAGGGAGCACTGAGGTGAGGATGCCCACACTGAGTGCTTTTTCAGGAATACCTGGCCCCTCGCAGAGCCAACAAGTACGAGTAGCCCTATGCCTCGCCCCACCTGCTTCCATGTGTAATTTGGCAAAGCTGCCCAGCTTGTGAAGAGGTCTGCACAAAGTCGCCAGGTCTGCAACTCCAGTGAGAGTGCAAATACAGTGATGCTTCAGCAGCAGACTCGTCAGAAACCCGGCCTCAGGTGCACAGTGAACACAGAGGGTCCTTCTATGATGGGAGCCCCTCGATTCCTCCCAGGCGGAGGCTCCTCGTTCCGGCCTCTATGGCTGTGCGTGGGGTCTGCCTGAATGCCTGGAACTCTCCACTTCCACCTGTAAGCACACAGGCCACACATGTTCAGGGCTCCTGTGTTTTCTTTCCTGCCTAGAGCTTACCCTGGGCAGTGCATGCCTTCTGCAGTTGAGTTTATAGCGGATGCACCTTGGTGAGACTGGTCCTTGAGTCAGGGCCATTTGGGGCCTGGCCCTGGACTCACCTTCATGCCTGAGCTGACTGTGGTGTGTGGGGTGGGAGAGAGGCGGGGCTTTGGTGTCCAGAGGCCCTTGACATCACTTTATTTCCATTTAAATATCTTTTCCCTTGATTCAGAATGAACTGAGAGAAGCAAAAAAATACCAATCAAAATGGAATGCAAATATCCAAGGCTCCGTGCTCGCAGAAAATGCCCTATTTCCCCCTCCCCCCCGCCCCACCATGGCACTAATGTTTTAGAAATAGAAGGCACCTCTGGAGAGACAGGATAATACCAAATTTTAAAATCGGTAGAAAATGAGTACAGGGGTAGGCGGCACTATTAGTGCTACTAAAAATAAGCTTTGGGAAGCTACAATAAATGGAAAAACCAGAAAAGTCATTCCCTTTTTAAACTGTACTGAAAATCCTGTATGTTGAGAAGCCATTTTCTCCAGAGATTCTAACAATAATACTTCGGATTCAATATTCATTTCTACAGCGGTCCCTCTCGCCTTGTGTCCCCCCCGCCCCTCACCGCTGCCCCAGTAATGCAGGCTAAATATTGAGCTTATTACCCACACACAAAGTGTGATTCTGTCAACTGAGTTCCGTGCCAGGTCCCAAGAACAGGGGCAATGGTGCTGAAGATGGGAATTCTTTTCCTTTATTTCTATTTTATTTTTTACAGCCAGTTCTAAGGTTACAGTAGAGAAACAACTCTGTTCCCCCCCTCAGGCCTGGGGATTGTAGGATCTGAGGGTCTCTTGGCCTTTATAGGCTCAGGAAGGAGAAGCTGTGGGGTCTGCCCACATCACCCATCTCAAGACAGGTTGAAATGGGTTCTGAGAAGCCACTTGAGGCCTGGGCTACTCAACTCGACTAGAGAAATTATTGCAAATGCCTTCTCAGTGGGGCATCAGTGGTGCATGGAGGGGAGACAACCCTTTCCACCTCCGATACTCAGACAACAGGGACAGTGGCCCCTGAGGATTCAGCCTGCTTTGGGTTCATTCCTTATGCTCAGCCTTAGCCACAGACTCCAAGCTGAGCTGTTACGAGGATCCAAGGGATTTCCGAGAGGATCCAAGGGATTTCCAAGATTTTTAACAGAAAAACAAAAGGAGTGACCCCCGCCAAACCCCACACCCCAAATGTCGATGCTTTGGAGATTGGCTCCTTAGAACCTAGGTGGGCCAGCAGGAAAAGTCAAAATTAGCAGTAAACCCAGAGGAACTTTCTCCTGCTTTTCCGTCTTCCTTCAAACTTAGCCTTTATCAAACTATTTAATCCTCATGCATATAAATAGAGAAAGATGTGCTCTGAAAAAGGTCTACAGACGATAGAGTCACAAGATGGTTATAAAGGAGGCATTTATAAAGCAGCTGTCCACGTCCCTCAGTTTATAGATGGAGAAAAGGAAGAACAGATGGTTGAAGGTTCTGATCGGGGTCCCCACTCCGTGTGTGTCAGATGTAAGGACAGAATTCTGCGTTGGGCTTCTGCCTCCTAATTCAGAGTTCTCGGCACCACCTGGGAGGCCCTTGCTGTTGTTTTGACTCCTGGAGGCGATGGAGAGAGAGTGGCCACTGGAGAGACGGGAGTGAAAGACTGAGATTTAGAACGCCTCCCTCTTCTTTACAAGGCAATCTGGAACGTATTATTATTTTTTCCTTTTGTTTCGGTCTGGGCATTTTTACCTCTTAAAAGCAGCTCACCCTTCACCACGGAGGCAATGCAGGGATCTACCGATCCAGTCAGCCTGAAAGCCCTATGCTTCCTGCAGAAAAATCTATATGTGCCCTTCAGCTTCATAATTGAGTTGCAAAGGGGAAAAATAAAATTGTTTCCTAGCTGTGTGGAGCCATTCTACCCAACGCGCCAATAAAAAGCAAGTGGTGTTTTTGTCCATAGGACACCCAGATTCAGACTCAGATCCATGAGGCTAACCAAGGGCTAGGTTATTACCGACAAACGATTACACTCCAGGTTGTATTGAGCAGAGTAAGATATTTGAACTCTTGAGACTAATTGGAAGGGTTCTGAAATGTCAATGTTGACATTCCCTGAACTCCCGTGGAAACTAACCCTGAATCTTAAAAAATGCCGGTTTCCAGGGAAGGAGGAAAGGGGAGAGGGGAGGCAGGAGGCGGGAGGGGGATGGGTGTGCTCCCAGGTAAGGGGCACCATGTAAGGGCATAGGGCACAGCTTGCGGGTGAGGGGCACAACCACAGCAGGGATTCTTCCTAACAAATGCAAACATTGTGACCTAATTGTTTGTACCCTCACAGCCTGGAAAAAAAAAGATTTATGTTGATAATAAAAGTTCTAAACACCTTAACAAGAATGCTGGCTTCCAGAAAACCCCATGTTTTTATCAGGCGGTGCGAATATTAATAATCGTAGGCAATCGCTCAGCTACTGGTGCTCATCTGGGCCACCAGGTAGATAGGATAACTATCTGTGATATATTTTTCAGAAAATGACTGAGAAGATCCAGTGAATAATCATTCCTTCCATCTGAAAACCACTTGACCTTGTATCCTGCGTCCCCACCCTTCCTCAATCTCGGTTATTCTCTACCATATCTGTAAGCAGGTGACTACCACCTACAGGTATTTCAAAACAACCCTGAGAAGTCCATTTTGGAGATGAGAGGGCTGAGACTCAGAGGTTTAGGTGGCTTGTAAGTTCACAAGGAACTTAGATAGCAACAAACCGAATAGACAGCAACCCAGACGGGCCAGTTCCACGTCCAGGTTTCTCTCCAGGGAATCACCGGCTTCTATCTTGCTGTGTGCTAAACGCTCTGAAAGGTTAAGGAGTGACACAGTAATAACTAATTAAATTCATCCCCATACTGTCAGTCATGTCAGTGTTTAGGAGGCCATGCTCCTCTCTACGGACATAAATCACTTTTATGAGTCTCTGGCTGTCTCTGGGACTACAGCTTCTGTGATGGAAGCTCCTGGCTGGGTCTGAGTCACTGATGGACTGATGAAACAGCTGGACCAGGCCTGCAGCATACTGTCCACCCCCAGGGCCGTTCCATGGCCGTGTCTGAGAACATCGCATCCACACGGTCTTTCGTCATATTCGGTCAGTTGATTTTAGCAGGTGCAATAGATGGTTGCCTTCCCGCTGTGATTTCTAGGTTTTTAGGAGAAAGCCCCTCTTCTTCCCTGACCTGTCTCTTTCTCCCCTTAAATAGAGATTTTTAAATAAAAACATTCTACAATGAAAACGGGTTTAAAAGTTTAAAGTGCAAACACTTTACAGAAACAACTCAGCGGGAGGAAGTCATTAGGGAAAGAGTAATAACTAAGATACTAAGCAATTCTTTTGGGGACCAAGAATGGTGAAAAGAGAAGAGGAAAGTGTCAAATAAGTGATCTACAAGGAGGACACAGCGGTGGGGAAGGAGCAGAACAAACATTTCAGGAATCCTAAAGTTAGTCCATTATTTTTCTTAAGCAATGCCTGTTAAACCCTTTAGGCTTCAGAGAAACAGTTTGGGGATCCATTAGCAGGTTTGATTTAAAAAAAAAAAAAAAAAACTTTTTTAAGAGCAGCTTTATTGAGGCATAATTTACATTCCACAAAATCCACACATTAAAAGCATATAATTCAATGATTTTTAGTTAAGTTTATAGAGTAGTGCAACCATTGCCACAATTCAGTTTTAGAAACAAGCTCAGTTTGAAGAAATAATCCTTTGGAAAGGTAATACTGCTTGTCCACTACAACACTGTGTAGGGTTTATTCATATTTACATCTGCCTAAATTAGGCTCCACGTAACAGCACACAGGGCACCCTCCCTGGCTTCTGAGTGAGTGTGTGCCAGGATTTGGGGATGACCTCAGAGGCCAGCCACCTCAGACTCGGGGAGGGGCCCTTGGTGGGGTCGCAGAAGTCCCCTGCCACTCGCCCAGCCTCCCTGCCTACTCCTTGGAAAGTTACAGAGTACTTGCAGCCACACCCCCCCTTGGGTTGCCAGAGCCAGTAGGGCAAGCCTGTGATCAGCCCCTCCACCCCAGCTTCCTACACCCGCTTCTCCTGGGAAAGCCTGAAGAAAATTGGCCAATGTTTTGGCATTCTGTTCTGGGTGCCAAGGCCCCGCATTGTTTTGGCATTTCTTAGAGCCTGTCAGCACAACCTTTCCTCCCTCCCCGCTGCCCATGTGACAGGCTGTGCTGTCCTTTATCTCAGGGCACAGAGTGACTTCCCTCATTCCTGGTCTTTCTGTTTCACTGAGAGTCAAGTGGAAAACAGAAAGGCAGCCCTATTTTAAGGCAAATGTCAGAACAAAGACACTGCTGTGCTTTGCTGGGATTTGTTAGCTGCAGACACAGGTAAAGAAAGGCCACGAGCAAATATTTGGTTGAGTAAAGAACCTGCTTAAACACTATGGATTTACTATTTAGGGGCAAAGTAGCAGCTGCGGAGTTAGAGTCTATTAAAGGGGGTCTGAACAAAAGGAATTTATGCCTTTATATACATGCTGTTCTCTTTTGAGAATTCTCTTTCCTCTTCTCCTCTGTGTTTTCATCTCAGAGTTCCCTGCACCCAACAACTAACCAATCCTTTCTCCACGTGACGGAACTCAGACCAGTGGAGGAGGTGTTTCTGTTCACCTCTCTCTCCCTTCCACACTGGGAGTTTTGTAGGGATGGGGGCGTGTCTCTTCCTGTCTGTAACCCCAGCGTCTAATGTTGAATCCGGCAACAGCTGATCTGCACCCCTTTGACTGGGAAAAGACTGTGAAAACAAAGAGGGGGCCCCACTCAGAGCAAATATGTCCTCCTTCCGCTGTGCTAATCTGCCATCTTTTACATGGCCAGGGACTGACGTGTGATCATTTGTTGAATTAAGAAATTGGTTTGGACTCAGGAAGCACCAAATGTAAACGTCAATGTCAGATTGCAAGAGAGAGGGCAGGAGGCTTTAGAGAAGGGCCTTTCCCAAAGTACTTGTCCATGAAGGGGCCAAGGGGAACGCAGGTGCCTAGCTAAAGAGAATTAATTCGCAAACGCCACGGCCATGCTTTGTGGGAATAAGGCAACCACTCCTCCTTACGTATATCTCTCGTCGGATCTGTATCTATGACAAGAAATACAAAGGTGTGCTTTCAGTTTAGAGTTTATGGAATGCCCTTTGCAATTGGAATTTTATCTATCACCTCCTCTTTTGTATCTCCAATACTTGGCACAGTCCCTGGCACACAGAAAGCACTTAGTTAACACTTGTGATACAAAGGAACATTTCATAGTCTGGCTGGCTTCTTTCTTATAAATGTTTATCCCCCCAACCCCCACCCCCGTGTACACGGAAAACCCCAATGTCCTGGAATTAATTTTCCATTAACCATTTCACTTGACTAGGAAGCAATCTGTGAACCTGATTAATAAATGGATAGTGACATCCACGGGAACCAAGGCCTAGGGGTTCCACCACTTAGGAAATAAAAGCAATGAAGACTTCAAATCTCAGTCATCCTAAGGCAACTGACTATTGGCCTTCTGAGTGGCCCCAGGAATGTCAGAAGAGTCTGGGGGCTGGTGGGCCAACCAGGAGGAAGCTTCTGTGGAGGTGTAGGAAGGGAACTCACCTCTCCTTGACACTTGTTCTGCGTCCGTCACGTACTGGGCTAAGTGCTTCTATCTCCCTCATTTCAGTTCTCATAACAAACCTGCCAGATGGCTGTGGTGGTCGGGACTTCCCAAATGAGGAGGGGAGGATCACCCAGCTAGAAAGCAGCCACACCAGAACTGGAACATAAATCTGTCAAACTCTAAAATCTAAGCTCTCTTCAACCCACCATAGGTCCAGCCTCCAGTGTCCTTCTAGACATTGAGTCCCTGCAGAACAGGGACACGTCTCAAGGAAGCTATCTCTGCAGCCTGCTCTTGCCAGAGAAGCACCAAAACGTGTTTCCTGTGCTGTATTCTGTGTCACAAGCTGGGACTTCTGTGCTAGTAAGTGGTCTGACTGCAGCCCAGCTCATAGTTCATATCTACAAAGTGCTGTCCCCCAACAATGTGCTGGGGCAGGACTGATTTCACTGGTGGGTCATGGGCCATTGAGCAGAGCTGTCACTTTGCTATTACATAGACATTTGCAACTCAGCCTTAGTGGCAATAATGCAGGGGCTCAAGAAGGGCTGTCCAGAGCTGGCAGTAAAGTCCCTTCCCTATGTCTACCCAGACAACACAGAGCCTCCCTGCTTTGCACTCAGCCTTCCTCCATTCAACATTTAAGAACGATTTTGAGTGGGGGGCAGTGGGATCACATCTGTAATCCTAGCACTTCAGGAGGCCAAGGCAGGAGGATCACCTGAGGCCAAGAATTGAGACCACCCTGTTTCCACAAAAAATTTTAAAATTAGCTAGATGTGCTGGTACATGCCTGTAAGCCCAGTTTCTCAGAAGGCCAAGGCAGGAGGATCACTTGAACCCAGGAGTTCAAGGTTATCCTGAGCTATGATAACACCATGTACTCCATCCTGGAGAGAGAAACCTTGTCCACTATCTAACCAAAAAAAAAAAAAAAAAAAAAAAAAACAAAAAAAAAAGAAAGAAAGAAAAAAGAAAAAAAAAAAAAAAAAAAAAGAAAGAAAGAAAGAAAGAAAAAGAAAAGAAAAGAAAAAAGAAAAAAAAAGAGAGAGAAAAGAGAGAAAGAACAAAAGAGAGAGGAAAAAGAAAAGAATGATTTTGAGTGCCAAGTGTGGAGGTATAATAGGTCAGCGCCAGGAGGCCCAGGTCTCAGCCCTGCCTGATCATCATGGGGGCAGGGGTCATTCTGCAAGGGCATTCTTAGGCAGATCACTCATGTGTAAATTGACTTGCTAGATTCTTTCTCAGCACTGAAAACCTTTCTAGGATGGTGCAAATCCTCTATTTTTGCACTTTCTAATACAGCACTCACTAGCCACATGGGCCTACTAAGTATTTGAAATGGGGTTAGTGGGATTAATAAACTGAATTTTTAATTTTATATAATTTTAATTAATTTAGATTTACATTTAAATAGCCCCATGTGGCTATGGGTGCCATGCTGGACAGGAAAGTGAGGAACCTTCAGGTCCAGGAAGCAGAGAAGGAAGAAGCCTAAGGCAGGACTCCAGCTCACACAAGGGTGGCTCCCAGCTCCATTCTTTCACTAACCGGTTAGGGGGTCAAGCCTCAGACACTTAACCTCTTCAACTCTCAGTTTCTTCTGTAAAACAGAGATAATAATGGCTTCCATACAGATCACAGTGTCGGGAGGCTACTGTAAAATTCATGCAATAGCACAGAAATGGGGGAGTTTCCATCTCCCAATAACCCATCATCACACTCACCAACATGTCAGATCTAAAATTAAGCGGAAGGAAAGAGAAGTGGACGATCTCCTAGGTGGGGCACTGGAGGGGAGGTGGTGGGGCCGACTTTTCGCTTTTCCCAGGGCTGTTCCTGTATGTGTCGTTAGACTGATTGGATCAAATGACACAAGTACTAGTGAGAGATCTGGATCCCCTCTGCTGCGTCTGTGTTGTGCAAACCTGCCATTCTCGTAAGGGAACAGATCTGGCTGGCCATGACTGGGACAGGAGGTGTCATCGCTGAGATATGCAGTACACGAGAGACAAGGGAAGAGTCCTTGATATTCTATGGCAAATAAAGAGACAGTGTGAAACGTCTAATGTGCTAATTTAGATGGCATTTCCAAGGAAGAATAATTAAACAGAGATCTACCCAATATAAAAGAAAGTCGTGGATCAGGGAGCCAGTCTCTCAAACTCCCTCTGCCCCCAAATATGCCAACTGGCTAATTTGTATCAGCTCCATCTTAATAAACAACTTCCCATCCATCTGACCCTGGAAAATGTCATGATAATTGCCTGGAGAATTTTTTTAAAATCCCAAAGCTCAGATAAGACCACATACAATTAAATCATTAATGGTGAGGACGGGACCCAGATGTTGGTATTTTTTAAGAACCCCCCCAGGTGATTCTGATGTGCAGCAAAGTTTGAGAACCAAGCGTTTCGAAGGAGAGCTCTGGGTGGAAACTCAGGAGTTAACTGCAGCAGTGAGCGCTGATCTATATCACACACTCAAGGCCTAATCAGAACACGCTGCTTACTGCGAATACAGTATGTCTCAACCAACATCCTCTTTAATAACATCTAACTTGGGCCAGTTCTACGTTGTTAGGGTTGACAGGGAAATTCCCCTATGGCGCTGGCGACAGGAGGGGGTGGTGCTTTAAAACCGAGCCCTGAAGAAGTATTAAGCAGGTTCCACAGCCCCAAAGCCCTGGACACAGGAGCCGTTCCAATGACTTCTGCATACTGCCACCTGGTGGGGGCTGGGCCCAACTTCAGCGCCGTTCTTCATCCTCCGGGCCCACCCACTTCCCAAAGAGATGTAATTTAGGAAAATGTCATGCATTTTCAATCCAATTTACTGGTGCCTTCCACATTGATCAGACTTCCTTCTCCCTTTTCCTCCCATCTGGTTAATATAATTATTGCTTTCACATGGCAAAGCCATTTTATGTAATAGCTTTGTTTGTTACTATGGTTACAAGTTTAGTAGCATTTCGGAATATAAATCTATCATCCCCCGAAGTAGCTTTCTATTTGTCAAGGTGCAGCCCTTACGGTGCCAGAAAAAGCAAGCCGAGGAGTGGCATCAGTTTTCTGTCGTAAGGAAAGTGGCCTCTTTTGGTCTAATTGTATTTGAAAGTTCCCCGAGCCCAGACACTCTTGAAAAATGGCTGGGTGCTGGCCCACATGCTTCCCCTTGGAATTTTCCTGCCTGATGAGACACCCACAGGAAACTCGATCTGGGAGAAAGTAGGAAAAGTTGGTGGTGGGGCAGCCGTGGTTGCTGGGCCCGAGCCCTTGGGTTGCATAACTGGAGTTTGTACTGGTCAGTTTACTCTTGGCTGATTTATCTACCAGTTCAAGTCGAGGGCTGAGAACATAATCTCTCGGGAGTTAAGTTCCTTTCGATGTAATCCCTTCCTCTCATGCATCTGAAGCATCACCCCTTATTTCCTGGTGGAAATGGAGTTATAATCTCCCTTAGGGAAGGGGCAAAAGTTCAGTGCTGGGTTCAGTCTGCCACCCTTGAGTGACAAAGCGTGACAGTGCTCTGCTTTGATGGAGTTTCACACCCAAGTGAATTAGCCCCAGCCCTCGGAGCACAGAAGTGGTAAGGCCTATGGAGTGGGGCACTCCTCTCCTGCTCAGCGAGAAGCAGCTACCACGGGAGAGTTTACAAGTAACCTCCATGCAAGTAACCTCACCTGATCCCCATGACAGCCTCAGGAGGTATGTGTTGCTAACACCCCAGCGTCACTCCCATTTTACAGAGGAGGAAATTAAGGCTCAGAGGGAGGAAGGGCTGTCTCAAAGTCACACAACTAACAAGTGGGCCTCATCTGTTCTGTTTTTATGTTAGGGACCCCTGGTTGCCAACATAACAAAGCCTCGCTTTCCAGATCCACATAGTAGGCACCAAGAGAAAAGAAAGGGCAGGCAATACCAAGGCCTTCACTATGGTCTTGATTAAAGCAAACTGAACCAACCCCAGGAGGCACCTGTGCCTCAAAGGAGTAGGGCGCTGGCCCCATATGCTAGAGGTGGTGGGTTCAAACCCAGCCCCGGCCAAAAAACAAAAACTGCAAACTGAACAAACCCCAACCATCTTCTTCCTCCTTTGGGGGAAAGTTATTGGTTTGGTAGCCCATTGGTGAATTTCAAATGGCTACTAATTAACTAGCCACGTCATGCAAATTTATTATCACAGAGTAGGCAGGTATTTATTTACATTATTCACGTCGAGGGATAATTTGCAGTTATATAATTTCATGGTAATTATGATCGGAATTGCCCTGTAGAAACCAGGCAGTTTGGAAATGTGTGATTACCAACAACTGGCTTACCTTGGAGTTAACCCATTAACGGCGTGATTAGATGTGGCCCAGTAAGAAAAAGGTGTTCTGTAAGGGACTCTATCTTTCCATTCCCAATTAACAGAAAAGCAGGAACCTTGGAGAAATGAGGAGGAATATTTTTTTTTTCTTCTTCTTCTGGCAGGTGAAAAATGTAGTTGTGCAGGTTTGTCCTGTTTCTGGGCAGGTCTGGGGTGGCCTGGTGACAGGGAGGGGGCAGACAGAGAGGTGTGAGCTTGAGCAAAGGGTTCCGGCCCTGAGTTGTAGCAGGCTGGTCTCCACGCCTGTTGAGCCAAAGCACAGCCAGAAATCATCAACTTCTTGGGCAGAGGGTGAGGCAGCTCAGCGAACCTGTACTTGGGCTAAGGGGCACAGGACTACTCAGGAGACTGCTGTGTGTGGTCCAGGAGAACGCAATGTCCCACGCACTACAGGTGCTATAGAAATACAGTGCAGCTCCTGTAATATACACTAGGCATGCACCGTCCCCATCCCACCCCCCAAAAAAACTGGTCTGCAGGCTGGATTTCTGGCAGGAGTGTTCCCCCTGTCCTTCCCTCCCCCCTCCTCTGAGCTGACCATTGTTTGAGGGACTTGCTGTTGATATCACTGGGCATGGGGAGCAGAAGCCCACACCGGTGGCCAGAGTGAGCAGAGTAAGAGAATCTTGGGTTCTGAGAACAGCATGGGACCCTCATTAACAAAGGAGAAGCCTGGGGTCCAGAAGGGGTAAATGAGTGAGCCACAGTCACACAGCAGACGAATGGTGGAGCCAGGCCTGGAGGCACACTGGCTACCTCCCAGTGATTTTCCATCACGCAATTCCTTTATGAGGGAGGAGGCTGATGCCTCAACATTGAGACTAGGCTAATATAAATAATAACCACATCGGGAGGGCCTCTGTATCCATCACAAAATTGACTCAAATTTTTTTTTAGATTTTTTTTACCTATTAACTGCTCCTATACAAAGGCTCCTGTATCAGATTCCCTTTGGCAGTCAAGAATAGGCCAATATTTGCTCCCCAAGACCTGCAATGCCCCCAATGACTATAGGATGAAAGTTTTTGTTTGTTTTTTTTGCAGTTTTTGGCCAGGGCCGGGTTTGAACCCACCACCTCTGGTATATGGGGCCAGCGCCCTACTCCTTGAGCCACAGGCACCACCCCTGCAGGATGAAAGTGTTGAAGCCCATAATAAGTTCCCTTTTCTCTGGCTGCTAGGGAGCTGAGAACTCAACTTGTCCCTAGATAGCAGTTTCTGTTACAGTTTTCTTTTCCTCTCTCTCTCTCTTTTTTTTTTTTTTTTTTTTGCTTGATACCTGCTATCATTTCATATACATAGCTTTGATCTTTCTCTACCTTTGTTTTTTAGTATATAATTTCTGGGTCTGGGTTGGACATCAACCCCTAACATCGATTAAAAAAAACAGACAAATAATAAATCTAACCAGGCAGAAAATAAAATCTTACAGAATTTGCAGAAGATTTGGGAAGGATCACACACATTCCCCTGAGCGATCCGCCTATGAAGGGGAAGGAGAAGACTCAGTTTTAGCAGAAAGGAACCCGAAATAGAAGAGATTTGTCCCTTTATCAGCCCTTCCACAGCCTCCGCCGTGTAATAATCATTAACCATTAACATCCAAAAAGACCTGGAGACAGGAAAAAAAGGGCTCTCTGGAGACCCTGGAGTTATGTGATTTGGGAAGAGAACTATAAAAACTTGGAACATATTTTATTTTATAAATAGCAAAGACAAATCAAGGGACATTTCCTGGTCAGCTGCAGTGTGCCTGGCACTGTCCATCCACTTAGTATCTGTCTATGTCTCTGGGTTCATCCATCCATCCCTCATTTTATTCTCCACCTCCATCATCTTTCTAGTAAACCTTTTCTCCATATTTCTCTAAGGCTGATTTCTTCATCTTTAATCTTACAGAGAAGAAAACAGAGGCTTGGAATTCAGTGATATTTTCAAGGTCAAGGAATAAGAAGACAGGAGGTTTGAACCTGTGCCCACTTGTATATGAAGCCCACAATTTTTCTACCGTATCACCCATACCCTCAGTCAGTGGCTGTCACCTGGAACTCTCATTAGCAGGCTGCTCATTTAGGTGCCTCTTAGGCCTAAGGTCACAAATCTTTGCCAGTACCCAAATTGGGCACCCAGGGGAACAGGCTGTAGGGTGCAGGTATGATGGGTGAGAATGACCACCTAAGCTAGGGGAGAGGTCCACCCCCAGGGTTCATAGTGAACAAGGAGCTATTACACATTCAATAGCTATTTTACCCTAAAAGATAAAATTGTGATCATACCATTGCTAGCATATTGACAAAGCTTCAAGTACACCAAGGGTCAAGATGGATGATTAAAATGTTTATGAAATTTTTTTCTTTTGCTAATAGTTTAAACAAGAATATTCATGTTTCCCTTTGTTATGAAATGTTATATTATTGTGCAGAACCACAGATGCAGGGCTCTTGAAAGTCATGCTTTTCTTGCATTAAGTTTCATTCAAGGAACAATCGTGAGGTCCTAAAGGTCTGGACTGAGCCTCAGGGCTCCTCAGCTCTAGATTAGAGTATGAAGGCTCAAACCCCAATCTTGGTTCCACCTCATATAGCCTTTCAGGACCCGGTGTTATGTCCCAGTCTTATAGAACTAATCACATGAAGTTGTTAATTTCCTAATGTCTATTTGGAGACCGATAGATGGTAGAAGAAAACCTGAGCTCCCAGTTCACAGGTGTCTCCCTGGTGCTCCTGCAATTCTACTCCTAAGAATACACCCAGTGGAAATCCACACTTAACCCCCCCCCCTCAGGACGTGTGTGAGAATGTTCACAGAGCTACGACCACTCATAACAACTTCATCAACAACTGAGTGGCTAAATGGTATATTCCTATGGAATATTATACAGCATTGAAAAAGAAAGACCTGTTACGGACATCAACATGAGTAAATTCCACCCACAGATGTTAGGCAAAAGAAGCATAAAAGCCACCCATGTAACATGTGATTCAATTTCTAGAAAGTTTAAAATATATGCAAAACTCACCTACCGTGCCAGAAGTCAAAGAGGAGGGGTAATGGCTGGCAAGGTGGCTTTGGAAATGCTAATACTATTCCATGTCTTAATGTGGATATACGTTATTTGATATAGGTTATTTTTATGTGTTCAACATAAAAATTCATCAAGCTGTACAAATATAAGCTGTGCACATTCCTGTGTATATATGTGCTATATGTGTATTTCAATATATTTCAAAAAAAGAAAGCAGGTTCAAAGCTCATCTCTGCCACTCATTGTGTGGCTCTGGAATTCACTTTATCATCTGAGAAACCAGCATAAAGTCCACAAGGAAGGCTATTTTGAGGATCTAAGAAGAGGGTGCATATAAAACAGTGAGCACTGAACCTGACATACACATGGTCGATGCTCAGTATGTTCATGGATAGTCATTTACTATGATCAAATATACATAAAACTAAAGAGAGCAGTAGAACAAACTTTTAAGGACTCATCACCCAGCTTCAGCAATTAGCCAAACAATTATGTTTTATCTACATTTGCCTCCTAACCATTAACAAATGCATCATTTAAAGACACATACTTTTATCCATATAGACCAGTGGTTTTCAACTTTTCTTATGTCACAGCTCACTTGAACCACCATGGCACACTTAAATTATGTTGATCCAAAAAGTGTAAAAAAAGAATATAGTTACTGTGCTTTGAACATCTTTCAAAAATAATTTGGCTCATGATCTTTAAAACTTTTCATGGCACCCTAAGAGCCTCTCACGGCACACTGTTTAAAAATCACTGATATACACACCAGTTTGCAATTCCAGGAAAAAACTCTTTTTTAACAACCTAAGATCCGTGGTTGCTAAGGGTTGGGGAGTGGGAGGGGTGAACAGGCAGAGCACACAGGTGTCTGGGCAGTGAGGCGATTCTGTATGAGACTATAATGATGGATGCAAGTCAGTATAAATTTGTCCAAGCACTCAGAATGTATATGTACTATGCATGTGGGATAATTATGATGTATCAATAGAGGTTCATTGACTATAAGAATGGACCATCTAATGGGGGCGTCTATTGGTAGTGGAGAGGCTGTGCATGGGGTGGGGAGCTAGGGTACATGGGAGCTCTCTGCACCTTCTGTTCAATCTTGCTATGAACCCAAAACTTCTCTAAAATAAAAAATAAAGTCTATTAAAAAACATAGTCGCCAGGATCGTGAAAGACTACAACTACCATCCTCCTTCTTGCCCAGTTTCCCGAGACCATCAGTGTCTTTTTACAAAAGATATTTTGCACACATCAAGGTCCAAACAAGGTTTTTCTCAAATCAAGATCCAAACAAAGTATAGGATGCATTTTTTCACTCTTAATTTAGTCACTGTCATAGCAAGGGCGATGCAAGGGGAGGCTGTCCAAGACCCCGGACCACCGATCAGGGACCACTTTGTGGAAGAGGAAAATGGGGTGTTGCTGTGAAGGCTCCTCAACACATCCAGAGTGTCTGTCTATAGCCCTCCTCTGAACTCCTCAGAGCCGTGGTTGGCGGCTGTCACTGTCAAAACTAGATCGAACACAATAAAGGAGAGACCCTGTAACACAAGGCGGTGAGTACAAATGGGACAGCAGCCACTATGGTCGCAGATAGCTACAGAAGAAATTCTCCGAAGGGCACTTCCAGGAAGACAGACGAGGTGTGGTATCGGGTTTCACTGTTTAGAGGAAACGAGTGTCTTAAGCTCCTCAAATAAATACCCTGCTCAAATTCAGGTGAAAGTGAAGCGCACAGGACCCACGTTTTGCACTTTGTGTCTTTTCCCTCTGCTCTTTCAGCACTGCCCAGAGAAGCTGTGGTTTTCATCTTGCACACTGGATACCTTCCTCTGAAGTCTGAACAAAGGCCGGATCACATGCCCAGGCCGTATTTTACCTTGTGCTGAATCCTTAAAAAAAAAAAAAAAGCCAGCTGGTCTCCTGGACTGGATGCATCTAAAAGTTCTTCCTTCCAAGGAGACATTTCACTGTGTTTTGTTACATGACGAGTTAATGGGTCGGTCTCCTCCAACAAGATCATGAGTTGTCTGAGGAAAGTGTGTATTCCCCAGAACAGCACGGCGCTGGGGCCTACTAGGCCTCACAGCAAATGTGTGCGGGATAAATAAGCAAACAAGAGTGAACAGAAGTGGTGGGGAAAATACTGGCTGGGGGTAAAGGGAGTCTTGGCCTCTGACACCCAGGGTGACTTGAGATAAGCCTCCAGCTTCCTGGGGATTCCTGCGATGTCTAAGGTCTCTCCAAACCCTTAATAAGAGTCTACACTTCTAGAATGTACTTATTTTACTGACTACTCTGCTATGTTGATCCACCTATTAATTTACATCTGGAGACTAATTGCTAAACCAAGTACCGATGCCTTTTAGAACACTCCTCAGCAACACAATTTGTTTTGCTGGTTGCCCTATACCTTCCACGTCTGTTGTCTGCTCACTACAGATCACAGTGGCAACAACCCCACCCAGAAGAGCCAGAGAGAACCCTCCCGTCTAACTCTCCAAACGGCATGCCTCGTGCTAGACGTGGTTCAGCTAAGTCTGGCTGAGAGCTGGTGTGAGCAGGGTAAGGGGCCCAGACACTTCTCTCCCCTGCCCTCCATCCCACACCCCATTGCAGAAAAGAATCCTAATTTTTAGCTTGTTCATCTCTGCAAAGGGATAGCTGAGGACTTTTCTGAGGCTGAAGGTGTGACCAACATAGGTGGTTGGAGAATGGAAGGGAGAGGTTGAGTTATATTTATCCAGTCCTTTTCTATTCATTTAAAATTAAACACATGACTTAAGTATTCTTTTAAGTTTTAAAAACTCTTCTTGCACACCGCTGCCATGAATATACAAGAATGTTCATAGTCTAAAAATATAAAAACAAAGATTTGAACAAGGAGGAAAACTCAAGTTACCATACTGTGCTTACTGTAAAGTCCTTTTAAGTTATAGAGCCTTCTAGATTTTTCTATATATTTGTAAGTAAATATGTTTTTTACATGCCCATAATCATACCTCTACTCATCAGGTTTAATGGAACTCTATTCTATTTCTAATGGAATGGAAACTCCTATCCTATCCTATCCTATCCTATCCTAATGGAGTAGAAGATATGTAATTTTATTATATGGCTGCAATTTTAGTTTGCTAACGTAGGGAGTCACAGTTTGAGAGGGAGTTATTAATAATAGAAAGCTTCAGGACACAAATGAAGGAATGTTTTGCGGTAGGACAATTTGTAAGACAAAGTCTTTCCAGCTCACCTTCAATTCTCCAGGCAGAAGGCCCTCTCTCTCTACTGGCCCTCTCTCCTGGCCGAGCAAGCAATTGGTCAGTGTACAAACAAAGGGGCCTACAGAGCAGGCCAGGAAAAGAACAGGACTCGAAGTCAGAAAACCAGGCTTCAAGTTCCAGCTCTGCTTCTTGCTAGCCCAGGGACTTGCATAAGTCACTCGACCTTTCCATGTTCAAGTTCCTCACTCATTAGCCAAACAGGAAAACCCAGTCAAATTAAGCAGCAAAACACTAAAGCACAGGGTGGCACACAGAAGCGACCAGATAATGTGGTGAAAATACTTTGTAAACTGTAAGGACCATGGAGACAGGAGGAGCAATTATCAACCAGACATGCCACCATTTTCAAGGACTCAAAGTTAATCTAACAATTGAGCAGGCTCCTCCATCCGCATCCTGGCAGGTGGATCCTCGCTGCTGCCACGGTGCAGAACACTTTCTCAATGGCATTTTTTCAAAGTTGGCAGGTGCTCAACGTTGGAACGTCTCCCAGCTCCGAGTTTGTCACCTTCAGACTATCTATCTTCTCTAAATAGGATTGACTTCGAAGGGAACATTTTAAATGTTCCCTTAGTCAAACTTAAGGAGACAGGCTGGCTCAGTGAGACTGGCCAAGAGATGGTGAGTTATACAGGTACACACTGCTACAGGCCACGAGGCACTGCTCTGTCTCTGCACCACCTTTTCGACCCCACAGCACTAGTAGCTCCCGGGGTGTATGGCCCAGTAATAAAGACTCTTGCACCTGTGGACTGGCTGTCCACAGAGAGGAGTCAGGGCCACCCCCAGAGGGCTCCTATGGGGCTTTGTCCTAGTAGCTCCACAACTCACACGTGTCCTCCAGATGGGGCTGTGATCGGCAGACTGGCCTTACACAGAGCACTTGGCCTCTCTGAGCCTCTGTTTCCTCACCAGGAACACAACTGTTAGGATTCCTTGTTGCTCAAAGTGACATGAACCTGTAAGTTCCTGTTCATTTTTGTATTCCGCTGGTAACCAACACAGTGCTGTAATAATATAGGTTGTGTGGGATCTGCTGAATAAACGAGTGATGAATAAGTGGATGGAAATTCTGTGCTTGCCATGAATGGAAACACAACGGTTGGAGAATTATACTCTTAACTCATATATGGTATCAAGTGATGCCAAAGCCCTATCGGGATTGCCTGGTCTGACTGAATGGGGGTATCCATGAAGCCAGTAGCATGGAGTATATGAAATTGAACTTTCAATTTCAATATAGTATTCAATATAGCCGCCTTCTGCACTTGAACACCCAGTGCAGAAGGCGGCTATATCAGGGACCAGGACACATTGCATGGGGGCCTGGAGAAGTGACATTTACAACAGGTGTACCCCTCGAGTTTTGGGGGCCGGTCCACATCTGCATTTGCAATAAGCTGTACATTCAGTAGCATGTGGCTATTTAAATGCTGAATGTAGCCCCCCTGGAGCACAACCTGGAGTATCTTCAGACCTGGCACCAGCTGGCCCCAGGCTCACTAGAGCTTTCCATAAGCCTCGGCAAAGTTTCGCACACCATTAGGCCCATGGACTCGGCAGAGTGACTGGGCAGAAGGCAGGGTTATTCCAGCCTCCAGCCTGCCCCGAACCCAAGCCCAACCCAGGGTACACTGGCTTCCCCATGAAGCAACACATCAAATTACATTTTAAGTACGGTGGTAAATCTTCCCAGAAAGGGTGTCTGGCAATATGGTGCAAAGTTAGAAATGTGTGTACACTGTGCTCCTGCAGTTTCATTCCCAGGAGATAATTTGAAAAATGCACAAATATGTACATTTATATAGATGTTTACATAGAAAAACTGAAAACAACCTAAAGGTCCATTGCTACTGATACATAAATTGTAGACACTGTAATTTCCTAATGAATGAAATACTATGCACCATAAAAATGATGCACAACTACATTGCAAAAGACGCCCACAAGATATTGTATTGTTGACCCCCCAAAACCAGTTTATACATGTAAATACATCTAGACTGTACATGGAGAAATAGTAGGAAGATTCTCACAGAAATTTTAACTTTTTACCCAGATCTTGACATTTATAGTAAATTTAACTCTGTACTTTCTATTTTTCTTTACAGTTGAGGCTCTTCACAGTTATATGTGTTCTTTTTTTTTTTTGGCTGGGGCCGAGCTTGAACCCGCCACCCGCAATATATGGGGCCGGCGCCCTACTCCTTGGGCCACAGGCGCCACCCTGTGTGTTCTTTTTTAATAACAGGAAAAACTTATTTTCAGTTTGGAATAAAAAAAGAATTTCGATGTCAGCCCTGTAAGGGAAGAAGAAAGAGTGATCTCTCCAAAGAGCTGGAAGGATCTCGGAGTCTGTATGCTCTGGTCCTGTGCACCCTTCTGTGTCAGTGACCAGGCAGGAAGTACTCAGCATGTGGGCATCAGTTCCCTACTAGCTGCCAGGTAACCAATTCCTGTAGCATGGGGGGTTCTACAAAGCGAGAGCTCTAAGAAAGCCCCATTCTGTGCATATAATGGGGAGGGGGGAAGACTCGCCCCAGCGCCATCTATAATGCTTACTTGCCATGCCCTGCCCCCCACATCCTTAGCAGAAAGGAGCTGATGAACATTCTGACCATTATTAGTAAATAACACTTCTCTCAGTTTCAGATAGAGTCCTTCCATCTTCCTTCTTCTTCCTACTTTTACCTACAGGGGAACTTAAAACCTGAAAACACAATCCTTGCAGAATGTTGAGAGTCAGATTTCAAGACTACCAGTCCATTGTCTTCATTTTACAGAGGAAGATACACAATTTGGAGAAAACAAATAATTTGAGTTGGCTACTGACAGGATCTGGATTAGCACCAAGGTCTTCTAGCTCCCAGTCCTGTGCTCTCTGCAGCTTCCTCACAGCCATGCCCTTGTTTAGGGCCTATATTTCCTCTTGATGGAACTATTACAATAATTGCTGAGCAAGTTTTCCGTCCTCCAATGTCCTCCATGTTAGAGCCCCAGAGGATGTTCCCCAAACACCGATCTGACCATATCCTGGCCCTGAATAAAATCCCTTTAAATGTTCTTCATGCACTCCAGGACAAAATCCAGGCCCCTCTGCATCTCACCTGAGCCCCAATAAGAGCTAGCCCCCGTTCCAGCTTTATCTTCTTTTGCTTGCTAAACTCATATGCACCCTATACTCCAAACAGATTAAACTACTTACCACGTCTCTTTGCCCTATATGGAACATTTTTCTGCAATTTTCTGCTCAGAAAACTCCTACTCTTCCTTCAAAACCCAATTTAAGTATCCAGAATGTTTTCATAAGCCTCCAGGCAGGGCTATGCTTCCTCTCACAAGTCCCTATTGACTCCTAGGAGTGACTTGACAGCAGCACTCAGTAGTTGTGGAATATGTTACCATTCTCACCACAGTGTAATTTCCTTGAATTCTTGAGTTCTGTCCCATTTATCTCGCAAGCACAGACCTTAACACAAAAATGGAAGTTAATTTTTAATAAAATCCTGTGGAATAAAAAACATGTGGATGACTAGATTAGACAAATGAATGAAATCCTGCTGCCATTCGCTTTATTCACGAATTCTTCCACAAGGCGAAAACTTCTCGAAGGCCAAAGCAACAGGGAAAATAGTTGGTACTTTTCTAAGTTATTCAGGGATCCCAGTGGCACCCTAAAGAAATAGCCTTTCGCACACCCCAGCTGGAAATGCTTCCTGTTCTCTTAAGTAAATGAGAATTTATTCCAAAGAACTACCCTACACCTACTTAATTTAAGGATTAATTTCATCCTGAAGTACTAACAAGCTTCTGAAAATACAACCACAATTCTAGACTGGAAACTCACAGGCGTCAACAACAAAACCACTCAAACTGGGTATGCCCGCACCCCCACCCCCAGAAACTGACACACTCCTATGGTAGGAGCTCAGTGAACACAATTTGCCAAAGAAACTAATTAATCAAATAGACGTGTTAAAGCAAAACAACAGGCAGGGAAGCAGCGAACTGTTTGCATTGTCTTAGGCTCTTTAGAATTGAAAAAAGATGGTGAATTTATCTGATTCAATTTATCCGATTCCTTACATTCAGGGAGGAATCAAAAGCTCAGAGAGATCAAGGGACCGTCCCAAAGTTGCACAGCAAGCTCAAGGGGAGTTGCGACTATGTCTGGGGCTTCCGATGGCTTTCGTGCCATGGTGCCAGTAACGCAGAGCCCTAGGCATCAGCTCTTCGGGAAGGTTCTAGACAGCACCCAGGATGGGGTGTGAGGTGCACCGCTAATCGTCCCCGGAGACGTTTACCTGAGGTTATTTTATTTTCTAAATCTTGAATTGCTTGGTACAGAGTGTCTCAAGCCCAGGAGCAGACACACTTGTGTGCCCCCCTCCTCTTCTTCCTGCCTTTGTTCTTCTCTTTGAACTGGGTCCACTGGAGGAGCATTGTACGGTGCCCCTGCTGGGTCTACAAGGCCCCTTTTCGGTTCAATTAATGAGCCATAAATAACCCAATGAAGGTGTCAACAAAGAGGGTAATTTATCATGCCTTGTCAGGAGGGCGAGCCTCGCGAGGCAGACGCCCTCGTTCACAGTCTGGTGCAACATGTTAAGATTTATTCCTGGCCAGGTCCCTCCTCTGCCAGGGCCCCCTCCCCCACGCCAAAATTTATCTTCCACAGGAATCCTCACAGGTGTGCTGCTTTGACAAATAAGCTATGAAGTCTGGTATTCATCACCGGCTGGTCTTTGTTGGGATGAAGGCAGCAGGAAATACATTTATTTTAGAGGAAGGTATTTGTGATTCAAACATGTTCAAGGAGAGCAATGAGGTTATTTCCATCCTCCTCGTTCTGCAAAAGGAGAGCGGGAGATAAGGCTAGGACAGCCTCTTTCTTCATTATTTACTACTTGAAGGAAAAACAGCCCGGGCTTTACTGAGATGGTACCCTTAGCTGCCACTCGGGAAGCCCCAGTCCCATTTCTTGGAAATGTTGGGTTGGAAAATCTTACATTGGAGTAGAACGTCCTACAAGATAATGGAAATGCCCGAAATAGCTTTACCAGGAGGGTTTCCACCTTTGCTTTCAACTGCTGGCTTCCTTGGAGCACTGATCCTGAAATATGAGTGTGCCTAACAGTCCTCTGGTGTGCTTGCTAAAATACAGATTCCCAGGCCCTTCCCCTCACTCCCCAAGAGAATCTAATCTTAGACATCTAGAGAGGGGCCAAGGAAACTGTACTTTGACAAGCTCTCCTGCCCTCTTGTCTTCAGATGAGTGTGGATTGTGGAGCACACTGTGGCCTGGGCCAAGACGTGCCCTTTGGAGTCTCTAGCACATCCATTGGCACTTTTGGCACTGAGGGAGAGGCGCCCTCTATCTGTTCTTCCCAGTTACTACAGCCACTATTCTCTTGTGGCTATTGAGCCTTTGAAACGCAGCTAGGGTGAGAGAAGAACTGGACTTGTTAATTTTATTCGACTTCAATTATTCTAAATGGATGCGGCCATGTGGCTGGTAGCTGTCATATTGGGTGGTGCAGCTCTCTCCACCCCTCCATATAGTTGAATTCTGGGGCACAGATACACACTAACAAACTCAGCATGCCCATGAGACCTAATATACCAGTCTCCTCTCTCTTCCCCCTATTTTGACATCTAAGAAATACCGCAAGCCCCTAGGGTGTGCCCTAGGGAGTCACAAACAAGAGGAGCGAGGAGCAAATCCTCCCACCTCCATTGCCAAGGTCTACAAGGACGGAGAGACAGAGAGAACCAATTCCTTAAGCATCTTCCACGTGGGACTGTGGGGAATGGCTTTGAGAATAAGATATGGCCCTGGTCTCTTAGGACCAGCTGCCTCCCCTCCCAATACAAAGAGGGAAGACAAATACACAAGTGACCCAACACCAAGTGGCCTACGGTGAGGCTGTAAAGGAATCAAGGTGGCAGGAGTCCTTAGCCTCCCCTAGCTGAGGTGAACTCTTCCGGACATGAGCCATTCCCTCCCCACTCTGGAATTAATGGGACGGCCTAGTAGTTCCTTGTGCCCAATTCACTGGAAGAACTTAGACTTCTGAATTCCTTCCAAGGTAGGACCCTCACTGTCTCTGCCATGATGAGATGGCACTCAGCCCTACGGTCACACTTAATATGTGGTGACTGTCATCACCTGTGTCTCTGCTAGCCTATAGAAACTGTGAGAGCCATGAGCTGGCCCAGCGGCTGAGCCTGGTAGGACACAACCAGTATGCTCTGAAATGAAGTGGCCTCACATCTGCCTCAGTGAGGACCCTAAGTCCTGCTTAAGCCTTCACGTCAGAGGGGCAGGTGGCCCCTAGAAAACGTAAAGTGGTCTGTTCTCTGGGGTAAACGGGTGTTCCCTATCTCTAGTGTTGTGAGAGGGACTATCCCATACAGAGATATTTTAAAAGGCAGGAGAGAAAAGTGATTGGTTAAAGGTCTGAGGAGGAACCCTCTGCCCGTGAGAAAATTCCACCTGGGAAAGCAGAGGTGTGTCTGATGGCAGCGGAGAGGTTCAGGCCTGCAGGTGGGGTCAGGCAGGCCACGTGGGTTTGATGCCTAGGGCTGCCCGCTGCCCAGGGGTACAGAGTCTTTGTTGCAGGAGGGAAAAGCCGCCCACAGGCCTCCACGGGACCCCCTGCCAACATTAGACAAGCTCTTCCCCACCCAAGTGCTTCTCCTCACTCCTTTGGCTTCCTGGAGAAGCAGAACCCCAACCTATGGCTGCAGGGGGAATAGCTGGGGAGAGGAGAGGCCTGGCTCGGGCTTCCAGAGGGGAACGCTGCCAATCTCCCAGACTCCTGGAGTCTTTCAAGTCTCCGACATTTGATTCCTCCTTTCATCTCATCAAGTGGCCTTATTTTGCCTCCAGAAAATAGGCACCAGTATCAGAAGTTGTACGTCTCATGCCAAGATGGAACACTCCAGAGTGCCCTGCACGGGGCTGCCCTGCCTCCCCCTGCATACAGGGAGCTCCACAGGCCAGGTCCTCACGGGTCCCTGGCCACTGTGAACGCCTCATAACCACATGTAAGGGCAGGAAAAGAAGAGACACCATTCGGCAAAAACCTCAGCCTTCTCCCCACGCTCTTTTGCCTTATGGTGATAGCTCAGACCCAAAGGAGCTGGCTGGGTTTCCTGGTTAAATATTTACTCACCCCAACTAAACATAACCCAAATGCCAGAAGTTAGAATCTAGAATGTATCATAGGACCTGTTCTAATACAGAATTCTCTTTTTAAAAAATCGTTTTTTAAAAAAAGTTTCATGTTAATGTAAACATACAAACAACCAAATCACAATATTTGGATTTGCTAGGTAGAGTCCTTCTTGCAGCTGTGTCCTGAACCCAAAAGGTGTGCCATACACCCCTACGTCATGCCCATTCAGTGGGAGCACTCCAACACCCCCCAATCCGGGATCCTCAAAGCAATCTCTAGAAAAATACTGAACCAAGAGCGCTTTCTCCTCGCAAAAGGGGAGAAACTTCTCATCCAGCAGTAGTGGGACAGGAAACAGCGGTAATTTCTATTTGGAATAACACAGAAGTACCAATGTCTTTGAAGTTACCTTGAAAACCAGATTCTGGGATTCTGGGATTCTGGAATGATGGGAAGTTTCCAAGATCACTAATGACAGGAAATCTGATTGCCCTCAGAGAAGGCAATGTTGCTTGAGAAGCAGTAAGGACGTGAGAAATGGGGGTGCCATGGCCGGACTTGGACCAAATTCCAAGGTAGTTTCTTACAAACTCTTTCACCTGAGATTAGGGCTGGGTCATTCTGGACCTTCCTAAAGAGAAACCACGAGGAACCATTGATTCCTTCAGATGCCACCACTGCTCACTCACAGCGGTTCATTCATAGTTGGAGAAACTAAGGTCTTCCTAGGACCAAATAACTAACAGGTACATTAAAAAGTTCCGTGTTTGTTTATGTATTACCACCAAGTGCCAAGTTTCTCCATGTAGTGCAAGGAAACAATTTTAATGCAACAGCTCGAGATATGCAACTTGAGCTTGCCTAGAGCCCTGGCATCGTGCATGTATGGCTCCCTTCAGATCTTGCTCGCTAAGGGGCATTTGGCGGGGTGGGTAACTGGTTGGGAAACCTCCCAGGAAACCACAGCTCCTGCAAATGACTCAGTAGGTGGTTCTGACTCCTCTGAGTCAGAACCAAGCCCATGGCCCAGCCCCATGCCAAGACTCCCTGGCATGGCAGAGATGCTCTGAGCTTGGGCTGGCGTGCAATACTGAGGACCTCTGGTGTTCATCTGTAAAGGGAGGAATGTTCTTTCTCAAAAGTACCTAGAAGAGTGAACCAGAAAAACAGCTGAATTCACTCAGTGGCCCGGCCCTCTGGCCTCTCAATTTCTGAAAAGCTCTGCTGGCTTTCTACAAGAGGCAACATTTTACCTAAAATTTTAACTCTTCCTCCTTACCCAGGACTCTCCAGGGAGTCTACCATGGTTAAGGACTCATTGACACAGAATGCCTACTGCTAGTTTTGATTCTGTTGTCTCCTAGGGCTGTGATCATGAGCAATCTCCTACTGTGGGCCTCACACACCTCTCACCCCAATTCCATCATCAGCCCTAGTGCCCTGATGCTTTCACACCACTTTCCTAATTTAAACTCTGCCCTGGCTCCCCCTGCCTAAGGAATCATGTCCAGACTCCCTAGCCTGGTATTCGAATCCCAATCTATCTTTCCAGCCTCAGCTTCCTCTATTACTGTCTTTGTGGTGGACCACTCACTTTTTCCTCAATGTACTATGCATTCCCCAACCCCCATGACTTTGTAGTTCCTTGTACTTGAGATGTCCTCTCTCTGCCTCTTGAAATTCTGCCTGTGCTTCCAGGCTCAGAACAGTTGCCACCTCCTCCTCCATGCTCCCTCTCCGGCTCATCTCTTGTGCAAGCAAGCCCTTTGATCTCTTCCGCCACCCTCCTATCGACATAGCATACTGCTCTGAATCACAGGTGTTTGTGTGAATGACATCTCTCTCCTCCTGGATGGCACACTCCCTAAGCAAGAGGGGTAGCAGACGTTGTCTTCCTCCTGTTTTAATTTCCCGTCATGACAGGGTATACAAATTTGTTCTAATGAACAAATGAATGAATTCGGGAAATCTAGACGGATGTTCTAAAATTATCTGCAGCTGTGGTATTTCATCCCCGAGGTGGCTGCACATCAGTAATAAAAACCAGCCCAGCCACAAGCTTCTCACATGGGAAAAGGCAGAGGCATTGGTGCGATCCATTCTGCGGGCCACGGGATGTCTTTGGGTGTGTGCACGCCGACTCCCACAAGCCAGATGCAACATCTGCCTTTAAAGGGCCCAGCGTGGCTGGGCTCCCTCATTTCTCAACGTGATGAGAGGCGCACTGGTGTCTTGCAGCTGACAGTCGTTCTGGTAAAGAAACACCTACTTAGCATAGCACCAGCCGCAGCTCCACACCATATGCATCCACAGGGGTGGGTCACAGTGCCCTCTTGGCAGTGAGCCAGGAGGAGATCTGAGATTTGGTTTCTCTGCGCTCAACAGGCAGCCCTGATCTGTGTTAACGAGGCTCCTGCTTCCGCATGACGAGCTAACAAGGAAGCTATGGCCTGCCTGGTGCAGGGAGACCTTCCCTAAATCTTGTGCACCTGCCCCACATTGGCCCAGTGGAAGCCAAATGAGGGTGGGAAGAGGAAGACGTTGCTGAAGCTCCTTCCCACTTTCCTCCTAGAGACTGGACCAATATTCTCAAACTTTAACCAGGATCAGAGTGCCCTGGAGGGCTTGGTTAAACACAGATTGCTGGGCTAAAACTCCAGTACCTCTGGGATAAAGCCCAAGAATTTACATTTGTAACAAATTCCCAGGTGATACTGACATTACCAGTGCAGGGACCATACTTTGAGAACTGCTGTACTAGGCTGCCCTAAGAAAAGCAAAGGAAAACCATCAGTGGTTGGACAAGAAATACGACGGTCTCCCTGTACCTCTGGGCAAAGCCCCATTACTATCCGTACTCTGCCACAGATACCACATCCACCTGTACTAGTGGCCCCACTGCCTGTTCCTTGCCTACAAAATAAAATGCGGACTCCGCAGCCAAGCTTCTGTTGACTACTAAGCCCTAACCGTGTGCCCAGCACTGTTCTAAAATCTTTACACATTATTAGATCATTTAATCCACGTAATTCTAGGCAGTAGCCACTATTATTATCCTCATTTTAGAAATGATGACCTCCTCGGGGAGCCCTCAGGAAATATTTTATGAATGAAGGAATAAAAAGATGCTCAGGAGCGTTTACACCGCGTGCTACCGAGGACTGTGTCCATGCCAAGGAAAGCCATCAGCAAGTGAAGAAGTGGCTTGCCAGCCGGTATCTGTTCCTACTCTCCACCAAACAACCCGTTCCCCTGTAATTGGCTGGATATTCTGGCTTTGGGTAGACATCTCCTCGCTGGGAGGGAAGCCAGAGTTAATCTTTCACAAAGGATTGTTTAATAATAACCAGAAACTGGAGGAGGGCAGAAAGGAAAACGATGATCTCACACGATCTGAGGAAAATGGCCATGGTCTTCCCACCGCTAACCAGTGACCCTGCTGTGGCCCGAGGTTCCTTAATTTTTATTATAAAAATAGAACATGAATATGTCTGGCCTGATTATCACCACCAAATGCACCAGCAAAAACATCTATGGCCGCGTATTACTCTAATGCAACACTAACGCTTACATGGGAACAGAAAACCAGGTCATCTTTGAGAGTCTATAAATGGACAGCCTTCTCCATTACTTATTTATATGTCTCACCTTTTAGTTAACCAGCCTTGAGGCCCAAACAGAGAAACACACCACACACAAAGTTGCCAGCACAGATAAATAAAACATCAGACTCAAATTGGTAGCTTCCTCCTTCACTGCTTTGGTGGGGGTGCCCTTCACCAGCTAGTGCTGTGCAAGCAGTCAGCAAAACATGACCCTTTGAGACCGGGGGCAGGCAGGTCATTCCTCAGATGTACGTCCTTTCTAGAAGTTAGCTTTGCCCTTCTCGAAGAACATTCTTAGTTCCCGGGGACAGAAGACAGTGACTGCAACACAAGTTTGGACCCAAATCTTTCTGAGTTGGGCAAACTGAAATTGATGTTATTCAATCTATTACCCGCTGATGTTTCTGGGTCACCTGCAAGGGTTTCCCCAGGGGGCTTGCCCTGCAGTTTCCCAGGGTCAAGGTTCACCATGGTAATATTAGCCACGGGGAAGTGTGCACCCAAAGGAAACCATCAGAGTCCTTTTGCAAAGTTCCAGAAAAATAAACGGCCAGGCCATGAGCCACCTCCCTGAGGTCCGTCTGCCACGAGAGCAGCCCTGTGAAGTGGCTTTGCTGGAGGGATCTGGTGTGACTAGCAGCGCAGAGAATATTTCCAGAAACAGTCTGGATGGAGAAGCAGAGGGCACCCTCACACACGTGCTAGGCCTGCAGCGTGGCCCACAGTAGCTACGGAAGTGAAAATGTTGACTTTGGCATTTTCTCTGTCACCACCTAGCACCTCAAACGTGGATCACAAGCGCCTCTATCCTCCCTGGAGAGCCAGTGTGCGCAGTGACCAGCAAGCACCATTGTGACCCGGCTGTCACGACAAGCCTTGTCATCAACACTTCATCTTTTTCTTGTGTAGAGAATTAAGCACCTCTTAGCTGGTTAGAAAAATTAGCAGTTAATACTGATGAAATGTATAAGGCAGACATTTTGTTGAGGGGACGGAAGAAGATAGTATTATTATAGAAATCTCCAGATGCCAAGAATTGTGTATCTGAAACCACGCAAATAAAACCACTTCAATAAGTAGTACTGAGCTGATATAAGATAGAGTTATTAGGCGTAGTGTTAGAACCTACGCTTTGGGAAGGAAGAATGTGTATCTTATATTTCTATTTCAGCAATAACAACTGCAAATATTTACTTACTGTGTTGTAGGCACTGGACAGACACTCTGTGTTGGAGTATCCCATTTCATCATCACAACTTTACAAAGAATAGACCACTATTATCAACCCATTTAACAGATGAGGAAAATGGGGCACACAGGTGGCAAGTGGCAAAGCTGGAATTAGAACCCATGAAGTCTGACACCAGGATTCAGGCTGCCCTTTCTGCCACATAACCTCCCACTGAGCTCATGGAGGGCTGGAGACCCAGCATGGGAAGTCTCTGAATTCTTCTAGATAGCCCAGAGAGTGATTGAACATGGGTGTAGTCCAGTACTATTTCCCCTCTGTGCGATTATAACTGTTCATTTCATAAGGCTTTTATCCTGATGAGGAAAGCACTTATCCATTTCCAGTTGGAAAGCTAAGATCTTCCAAACTTAGGGAAATCCTGCCTCATTAAGGCGGGAGATATCAAGCAGAATAAGATAAGATCATCATAGATTTCCTGAAGCTGGGTGTGACCATCAGTTCAAAGCCTTAATAATTCTGTTTTTGACACACTGTGGACAAAAACTGTGTGATTGGTCCTATGAGCCCATTCTTGGGTGTGATTCCTCCAACACCCTGAACTCCAACTTGGGTCTTCCCAGCTCAATAATGTTTGGTACCATCATAGGTAGCAAGGTGCAGTTAAGAGCCTTCTGAACCGGAACATCTGGGTTCAAGTCTCAGCTCTGACTACTGTTAACAATTTGCATGACCTTGATCAAATCACCCAATCACTCTGTCCATCTGTGATATTATCAGCCAATTGGGGACAATGACATTTGTGATAATGTTATATAAGCCTGCATACCTCAGAGGCTCATAGGTAAGACCAGTGAAGACACTGTATTTTAAAACATACGTAAACATAAATAACAGTGACAGTAGCTAACATTTCTTTTTTGCTTATTATGTGCCAGGAACCCCAGGAGATGGATATTATTATCTGTATTTGCTGGTGAGGAAGAGGAAGGTATGGCTTACACAAAGAGAATAAACAGAAGCAGAATTTGAACCTAGAACAGAGCTGATGTTGCCCCCAAAGGGATGAAAATTGGTTCTGGGGAGCAAAAAAAATTATACTGTTTTTATGTATAAAGCACAGATATACATATATACAGTGCATAGCAAATGTAGAGTGTATCTGGGGTATTAAAATCTAATGGGGAGGACAGACGGGAAAAACAATGTCTAAAAAATCTCCTTAGGAGGCAATAACGAAAGAAACTTGGACAAGCGTTGTTGTAACTTCATTACATCATTCCACTTCCCATAATTAATAAAGATGGTCATTATTACCATGCCAATTAGGCTCCTAAGTGGAAGGCTACCTGCTGTGTTCAGATGAGATCCCAGAGAAGCGGCTAACCCCTTTCCTTGCCATTGTGAATGGTCTAGCTTGGGGGTCACGTGCAAAGAGCCCAAACATCTTCACATTTAAACTCTGAATGATAGATCTTCCGCTGCTCCAAAGAGAAAGGCAAACCATCACTAATGCTGTCCACGCTCTACCCTGGATCCAGGGGCAGATTTAGATCACTTTACAAAAGCCAGAGGAGGAAAAAACTCGTTTTTAACATTTTAATGAAATGTTGGGAAAAATAAAATCGATAATTGGTGCATTTAGAATGCTCATAGGAATGTGCCTAGAACGGCCAGGGGCGGTATGGACTGCGGCTGCTTCTTTGGCTACTGAAAAACTTGAGATGTACGTGTAAATTCCAAGCAGTACCTGTGGGTTAAATGAATCGGCTCATGCCCCGCTTTGTAAACCAATCAGGCTTATTTCATGTGATGTATAAAAAGTCCTGTCACTAGCAAAGGCCTGATCAGAGTTACTGCTCAGGGCATCAGCCATTAGTCCATTTCAACTCGCCACATCCTGCCATAGTCCTCCTGCTCTCTCCGACCTTCAGCCTGGCCATCACCACTCCTGACACCCTCGCTGATCTCCTCACTCTCAGTTCCCACTTTGACTCAACACTGTCCTGGAGACATTCTTGGCAGTTCACTCAGGATTCATCTGCTGGCTCACTCATTCATTCATATATTCATCAATTCATTTTATCATAGCAACAAACACTTACCCCCTCTCACCAGGAGCCAGGCACTGTGGTCTGAGTGGCCCAACCATCTGGGCCAGGCTTGCCCAAATTCCCTACTGGACACAGCGGGCTGGAGAGGAGGGACTCTCAGTCATCGGAGACTTCATTTTGTACAAATTGCCTTTCAAGCATTCTTCTGGCTATAGGACGGCAGGCACACACATGCTTGCTTGTAACACTGGGCCAGGCCGGTCCTGAAGTAGCAGCAATAATCAATCCAGTTGCCATAGCGGCCGTAAGTGTTCATTTACCACTACGCGACCTGGAGCGATAATATATTATGCCTTTCGCCAGCGGGAGCTGTGCCAGCTGCAGCACGGGGCGGCCGTGTCGGCCATCAGTCACCACTCCCCTTCACAACCTTTTGTTCCCCACTCATTACAGTGAATTATAACCAGGGGACAGCACATTTTTCAGGAGCGTCTCTGCTGTTAGGTCTGAGTGCAACTCTTCCCAGGTTGCTCCAAGTGGCTACACCAGCCTGATGCCCGCACGCCTTTAGTGTGGGATGGTGTCGCTCATGGGGCTCCCCTCTTTATCCATCTCCAGCACTTATAATGTCTGGAAAACTGTGTGTGCACCTTTCTACAAGGCAAGATAAAAAAAAAACCACTCTAGTACATGAACGGTCAACACTGGACACTGCATTTTGTTGCACTGTGTCCTGCCAGTAAACGACACTATAGGACACTAAAAGGCCATGACGTCAGCTTTGGGCCCTAGCATTGCTACTTCAAGATGAATGGATTACTCCCGAAGTCACAGATGGGAGGATCAGGGACCAGTATTTCCACTCCATCAGCAATTTTTGAAAATGTTTCACTATAGTAGTGATGGTAAACAATAGAAGATCCTAAAAATTAGAGTCTGGGACAATAAAAGAAATCAATAATGAACCTACTGCCTTAGGCCAGGTGCAGTGGTTCATGCCTGTAATCCTAGCACTCTGGGAGGCCGAGGCAGGTGGGTTGTCCTGAGCTCATAGGTTCAAGACCAGCCGGAGCCAGAGCAAGACCCTGCCTCTAAAAGTAGCCAGGTGTTGTGACAGGTGCCTGTGGTCCCAGCTACTTGGGAGGCTGAGGCAAGAGGATCACTTGAGCCCAAGAGTTTGAGGTTGCTGTGAGCTGTGACACCACAGCACTCTCACTCACAAGGGTGAGAGAGAATGTGAGACTCTGTCTCAATGAAATGAAATGAAATAAAATAAAATAAAACTATTCTTAAATGATTCCTGATAACCCCAAACTGGAACAATTCAAATGTCCATCAACTGCAGATGGATTAACAAATTATATAGCCATGCTATGTGGAATATCATTCCAGCAATAGAAAGAACTGAAATGAATCTCATTACACTCAGTGAAGAAAGGTGAACACAAAAGACTATACCCATTATATGATTTTAAATAAAATTCTAGAGAAAGTAAAATATAGTGACAGAAAGCATATCCTTGGTTGCCAGAGACCAAGATTGGGGGAGGGAATTGGGACTTTTAAGGGCGAGGAAGGTATGCATTGATTCTGGTGGTAGTTATATGATTGTGTACAATAACCAAAATTCATTAAACTGTATATCTACAATTGATGGATTTTACTACATGTAAATAATACCTTAATAAATGAAAACAGAACAAAAAGGAAGAAAAACTGTTGACGAAGGGGACTGGCCTTCACTTTTCCTCCTATGTGACAGAAGTCCTCTCCTCCAAGGGAACTGGTATTGTACAGGAAAACAAGTCATACTCAGGCAATAAAAGAGAATAAGCTAAACTTGTGAGCCTGAACTGGGAGAGACCAAGAGTTTATAATCTGCATGGTATTGTGATAAGCTTTTAACTATACCGCCACTGTGGCTAAGAAGCCCTGTCTGTTTCAGTTCAACTTCTAGTTAATTCAAGCTGAATCTAAAAGGCACTAAAATAATGGTGTGATCACAAGTAAATGGGTTTACTTCTTTGGACTTCAGGCTCCCTGTCCTTGAAGTGGAGGGGTCGGGCAAAATGACAATGAAAGCTTCTGTATGACACAACGGTGCTATCCTTTGCTCCCTCAAAGTTCTTTACTGGGTTGGTCTCTTAGGATTCCATTTAGCTATTAGCAGCCCCAAGCCAAAGCAGCTGGTTCCAATCATTATTCTACAGACTGGGGTGGAGGGACCAGAGATACTCGGGAGGAAAGGCGACCAGCGGCATCGTCAACAGTGGGTCCTCACAACGAGGCTCTTTCAAGGCGGATTGCTCTGCCTGCATATGGAAGCCACTTTATGTTATGTTCTCACCCAGAGGTATTCTTGGAAGATCTCCAGTGACTTATCTATTTTATTTTTAGTTCCTTGGTGAGCGCTCACTTTGCATTCTAAGAAAACTTTTAGATCTCAAGACAAGGAATTTTTGATCTCTTTTTTTATGCAATTATGAGTCATTCTGCATGTTAGCATGAGCAACCCAAGACCTCCCTCTCATCACTGATCTATCTTTTTCATCTCTTCAAAGATCCTGGAGGTAAGGAAGGGTTTTAAACGTTCGCCCTTGAAAAGAAAGGACATGAGAACCGGAAACTGGAGGCTAGCAGTGTGGTTGTTACCCAGAAATGGTTTTCCAAAGCAGAGCTTTTACAAAGTGAATTATTGATCTCTGCATCACCCAACAGTCCAGTGAGCAGGCAAATGTTCTGTGCATAAAACATGCTGAGTCTTCAAGCAAACCCTCCCTAGAAGGCTGAATTAAAACTTAATCCATAATATCTAGGGACGATTTCTCTTAATTTTCTGAAACTGTGGATTTTCGTTTCACGTGATGATCCGGCTAAAAACTAAAATATCGGCAAAGCCATAGCTAATTGCAAAAATAATTATTTATGGGGCCCCTAAAATACTTGGCAGGTACTCTGCACACAGTAGCTCTTTCAAACCTTACAACTCGATGTGGACTGGGCCTTGATGAATTTATGTCTCAGGCCCAAGGGCACCCAGTTGTAAACAGCAGAGATGGGGTGTACACCCGTGTCAGACCAAATCCCAAAGCAGTGCTCTTCCCTCTACTGTTCATTGTCAAGTTCAAGAGCCCACCTTCCGTTTAACATGTCTAGTCACTAGGCTAATTGTGTGTGCTAAGCAAGGTGCTCTACAGTTATTTGTCCATGGATAAAAAGGTGTGTGTTTAGGTTTCTCACGTCTTATCCCTCAAATCGGGGATGTAGCCTCAGGCGTACATTCATGTGAGCAGTGACCTGTAATCAGTTTATAAGATTATCACTTAAAAGAATTTTCCTGTTGCTGATAATACCCGGAGTCTGGCTGTTAGAACGCCTTGCGCGTGACGCACAGATACACACAAACACTTAGGTTTTCTCTTTATCTTTAATCTCCCTATTCTCCTTCAAAACACACACCGTCTTTAATCTTGAGGTTCAAGTGCAAACGTGATAATAGAGACATGCCCTGGGATGGGCCTGGGGAGGACACAGGGGGCTGAGCATAAGGACAGGGGATAAGACACAAGTTCAAGGCTGGCCCTCGCTGCCCTTACACTTTCTGGAACAAATAAGGGTAATAATATGATCAAGCCTACGAAGCTTGATATTAGCGTTGAAACTGCAGCTCAGCGAAGGTCAAATTTATTAGATTTTCCTTTCTACCTTTGTAGAATGAATAACCACTTTCTATTTCTAGCACGCACTCCCCTTTGTAATTGCTTCACCCAAATCAAGGAAGCGGGAGACAGCTCCCTGTGTCTATCTTGGCTGGCATCACGTGCTAAAGCACATCCAAGTAGCTGTGTCCACAGTATCTTCTTAGTCCTTCCACTAGTGGTTCAGAAAGGAAGGTGACCTTGCTACGATGTCAGGGGTTAAGACCAGGGTGCTGAGGAGGACTGCCCTGTTCTCAGGAAATTTAAAAAATGCACTGCCAGGTTTAGGGTTTAGCTTCTTCCATTTCTTTACTTCTTCTTTTTTTTTTTTCCCCCACATTTTAAGTTAGCTTAGGAATGTCAATTCTGATTCTATTAAATCTCGTTCTGGCTCTTACAGTCACTCTTTCAAGGCACTTTGTTCTCTGCTGTAATCAAGGTCATACTTTCAAAGGGATGCCGTATCTCGATCAGGGTTTCCAGAGGATTACATTTTCAACGTGAAGGTTCGGGTACTGTTTTAGAGGACAACACTTAGGCGGACCAGGCTGAGCGTCTTGGCCCAGTGAGGCCCCAGGCAGTGCTGCTGCCCAGGTCTGGCTTCTTTAACCTCGGCCAGCTATCTCACAAAAGGGAGTGAAGGGGGACAGAGCGGGACAGAGGTTCTATAAAATGAGAAGAAATACATCACTCCTGCCAGCTTTATAAACCATAAAACCCAGGCCTCTGCCATAGCCGGTCTGTCGGCCATTACTGTGGAGGGGAAAACCATACACACACTCACACAAGGCCCTCCAGCTGTCAAAGAATTCCTATAAAGCAAAAGGATGACAATGTGCACGGAACACAAGAGAGAAGCACCTGGGCAGCTTTATAAAGTCCTGGGGCTCAGCCCACCCCATCCCGCCCTGCAAGTCTGATTTACCCGGTCTGAGATGGAGCATTTAAAAGCCCTGGGAGATTCTCCTATACAACCAGGGCTGGGACCGCTGGTCTAGACCTAGCTGGCCACAGTGACCATGGGGAGCACAGGGGCCAGGGACTATACAAACTGTCTTAATGGGTGAACTTGCAGGTGGGGAAAAAAAAATCCCATAAATCTACGTGCCTTAAACAGGATGGCCCAGAATCCCTGATGGTTGCTTCCTTGTATTTCCCAGAGGGCAAAAAACCCTTCCCAATGACTGTCCCTACAGAAGTCTAGAAATATTCCAGCAACAAGAGTAACACTTTCAAACTGCACCCCAGACCCCCGTGGCCTAGGGCGCTACACACCCAGTGTGGTCTGAATTCCCCCTGACAGCGATCTAGGTTTAGCACCAGGCGGAAGGTGCAGGCTCGCCAGTTTCCGCAGAGTTCACAGCTTGTGGATATTACAGATGCCTGGTACCAGCAAAATGAATAGAATAAACCAACAACAAAAAAGCAAACAGCTTACGCTGGTGGGAGCAGAAAAAGTCAGGAGCCGATTGGCTTAAGAGCAGAGGGGAAGAAGGCTGTAGTTTAACGTACCCAGCAAATAAACTAATTCCGTGCCGGAGTGGAGAGACGACCTATAAAACATCACTTCCCTTCCCACCCTCTCCCTGAAAGTCCAAAGTCAGGGTCCTATAAACTGCACATGTCACAGGGAAAAACAGGAGCTCTCATCCCTCTTTTTGAAGGGAAATATGTATTCCAAGGCTCCTGTTGGCAGGAGTGAGGCATTGAAGAGCTGATCTCTCTGGGGACAGAGCACTATGCTGGCTTCTGGCGAGTATGCAGGTGGTGCCAACTGGCCAGCACACCGGGCTGGCTCTCATCCAGGACAGAGGCTTGCCCGAGCTCCTGTCAGGGGAAACACTGTTACATCGTGGCTGCTGCAGAGGAGACGATGAGGGACCCGAGAAGACTCTTCAGGGTGCAACTACCAAGAGCAGAGCTCGTTAGAAGAAACAGCCTTCTCACTGCCAAGGGAGGACAAGGGTTCTTTCTCCAAATTCCTTCATTAGTGCTCCCTCCCCCACATGTCCAAAAATACACATTCCATTAAGAAGTTGTATTTGTAAAAAAGGAATACAGACAGAACTGTATTTTAGAGAAGGGAAAATAATCAGTGCAAGCAAGGGGCACTTTCTTGGCAAACCCAAGGCAACTCACTCTGGGACCTAAGTTCGTCTATTAAGTCTGTGCGATGGGACCTGGAATCGTGAGGTCACCTCTATGGATAAGCCAGAATCAGTTAAAGTCAGTCAATTGGCCCGAAGAGCCGGAAGGAATCTGCCTATCAGCCTAGTTCTTAGTCCATGAGATAGAATCTGCTTCCTGCCTTTTTCCCTGGCTGATGGTGGCCGTAGGTTCTCCCAGCAGCTGTATACTGAAGAGCCAGGAATGTGGCAGGATCCCACCCTGAGTTCAGGCTGGGCTCACTCCAGGATTTGTGCAGGTCCAGAGAAAAGGCGATATACGGTGTGAGTTATGTGCAGGAGAGACCAAGGCGCCTCCAGGAGAAACAGCATTCCTAGGGAAGCTTGAAGGCCAATGGACCAGGATGAGGGTGAGTGTGATTCTGAGTGGAGCACGGCCACCCCTCACCCCTACTGTCCTGGGTCCCATGGGAAGGCAGCAGCAATTGCATGGGGAAACAGAATGAAACCAAAAAGAGCCATTTCCAAAAAAATCATGGGTAGCACCTGTCCAGTGCATGGTGAGGTCCTGGCTGATTTGCTGCCTGCAGCCCCAGCAGTCGGGGCCGGTACTCAAGCTGGGTATTGGCAGGAGCTGCAGTAGCACTGGCGGCTTTAACTGGCAGGGCAGTGTGCCTCAGGGTCCCTGGGACAACTGCCTGTGGGCACTAGAAATGGCATGAGTGCTATCCACAGGCAGCACCACCACCATGTCCATGAGCATCATCTGGGGGTGCTCTCCTGGGACATCCTGGCTGTGCTTCTGTTTTCAGCATTACAACTTCTGAGGATGTGACTATCAAGACCCATGGAGAAAGTGAAGTCAGCTAAGACAACAAGGTCATAGGAGACACGCTTGGGATGCCCAGATGGCTTAAAAGGTACATGACAAGGAGACATCTTAAAGTTCTTTCCAGAGGATAGATGGAGACAAGACTACTTGGAGAACCCTATTTTTTATTCCCAGGCAAATATGGCACAAAAATAACAAATGACAGGTGTTATAGAAAAAAAAATTGAATAAAAAAATTTTCTACTTCTGCTAGACACCATCCATTTAAGAAAAACAAATCCATTTTTTTTCTTTTTATGCCAAAATGCCAACATTTACAAATGAGTTATAGGAGTTGCTTCTGGAAGGCAAAATACTCTCTCTCTTGCCATGGTTCATTTCCTCAGGCACTCAATAAATAGTAACTAAAAATAGATGACGTTCCCAGCTAGCGCTAGTCTCTGTCAGGGGGTAAATAAAAATGACGACAATACCTAATTTACGCCAAACACTTTTATATAAGCAACCTCCTTTAATCCCATGACCCCGCTGTGGCAAGCACTGTTTCTTCCTATTTTAAAGATGAGAAAATTGAGGCTTAGGGAAGTTAGGTGGCTTGGCTAAGATGCGAGAATTAAATGGTAAGGATCAGAACCAGGTTACATGGCGGGATCTTCCAGTTCGAGCCCAGATTCCTTCCACGCCCCATGACTATCCCCAATGTAAAATACGAAGCTATGGCCTCCTCTCTGCTCTGAGGAAATGAGATGTAAAGCCATTAAACCTTGGAACCTGGTTATACTCTCTCCTGGCTCCAAAGCCTGAAGGTACAAGGGACTGATTGCATAACCCAGGCAGGACGGGCAGCAGTGAACACTGGTGTTGTCAGACCTAACCCTAACCCTAACCCTAACCCCTAACCCTAACCCCTTCCAGAGGCGAGACATAAGGATGTGAATTGGCAAACAGAAAACAGGCAGGGTTGAATTGAAGTAGATGCCAAGCAGTGAACAGGGGGAAAAAAATATGAGTCGCCTTTCTAGCTGAGCTGAAATGATGAAATACAGCCTTGATTCTCCCCTTCACCAACAATTCTGCAGCACCTTGTGGGTGCCAGACACCTCGCTACCCCCCAGGAGCACAGACACACCTCCATATGGTCCCTCTCGCACGAGGCTGACAGCCTAACGTGGTGAGGCAGCTGACCCACGTGATTCCCAGGCCAGCCAACCTGTCTCCGACTGTCCATGATGAAAAGGTTGGAAGTTCCCAGCCCCAATCCTTGCTTGGCTTCTCAAGTTAGGCTGTTGATCAGCACTGCTTCACAGAGATAAAACCTTTCCATATGGAGTGAAAGGGGGGAAAACTCAGCATTGTTTAAACTGTTTAACTGCCCATATAGCAGAGGCCATGGCCCGCTCCATCCAGTGCCCGGTGTCACTGCACACGTGAGAATGGTGTGCGGCTCCGGACAGGACCGCAGAGCAGCTGCTGCATGTGTGAACACAAAGCCGCAGTGCAGCGCCCTCCCTCCATGTCTGCTCCAGTTGTCCGGCCTCATCTGAACTCTGAGCGGGGTGCTCCCCTGCAGCGTGCAGAGGACAGGTTGCGGAAACACTTCTTCACCTCTGTCGTGCCCATTGGTGTCCCCTGCCATTTGCCACAGAGCCCATAGCAGGGAGGCAGCACTTGACACCCTTGTACAAACTCACAGCATGACGTCTTCCACCCGCTCCTCCTTCCATCTTTACCTGACCTGGTTTATAAGTGATGCCAACTGATAGGCTTCCATTTTGGCCGGGCGCAGTGCCTCCCACCTGTGATGCTAGCACTCTGGGAGGCCAAGGTGGGTGGACTGCTTGAATTCAGGAGCTGGAAACCAGACTGAACAAGAGCGAGAGCCTGTCTCTACTAAAAATAGAAAAACTAGCCAGGTGTGGTGGTGCATGCCTATAGTCCCAGCTACTCAGGAGGCTGAGGCAAGAGGATTGCTTGAACCTAAGAGTTGGAGGTTGCTGTGAGCTATGACGCCATGGCATTCTACCTGGGTGACAGAGAGACTCTGTCTCAAAAAAAAAAACAAAAAAACTTCCATTTCATACCACTTGTGATGTGTTACAAACACATTTCAAACTTTACAAAAGGATGAGGATGTTTAAGATCATTGAAACTTTTAGAATCATTTCTAGCTCTCTAGGCTAGAAACTAAATCTTAAAGAATGTCTGGACATATTCAAGGAGCAATTTGGCATAAATGTAAGGGTGCGACTCAGATCCTCCTTGTAAGAGGATGGTGAATTCTTTTGCTTTCTGGAGGCACTTTCTGGGAGGAGGGCCCTGGTTTGGTTACCAATGAGTCTGGTTCTCATCAGCCATTGACTCCTGTGGGGTTTCTACTGGACTTAACAAATGTAGGAGTCTGCTTCCAAAAACAGCAAGGGGAAATCCTGTTAAGCCCTTCAGTTTGGGGTGAAATGCCACCTCTTCTTGAAGTCCTTCTATGATCCCCAGGCAGGAACAATTATTTCTACGGCACTCCTTCAGCATTTGCTGGGTCTTTTTCAGCTCTCATCATATTAGGAGTAGGGCAGCGAGCTTCTTGAGGGCAGGGACGTGCTTTGTTCCTCTTTGCGGCTATCCAGTAATGAAAGACTTCAATTCAACACACACTTTTTCTCCAGTTATCTCTTGCTTTGATTTATCCCATTCATAGGCTCTTTACATCTTTTTAAAAGCCACCTGAATTTATATGTATTATTCCAGACTGCCGGAATTCTTTCAATTTAAAGAACCAATGAACATTAGCCAGTAAGATAACACATGTACAACATTTAGTATATGTTAGTTACATAGTTACATTCAATAAATGTCAGCCTTTGTACTGCTGCCATACATAAGTTTACCCAGATGTTGACTTCGTGCCTTCAAAATTCCTGGTTCTAATTGTAGTACAAATAGTTTCAAGAAGATGCTAAATATTCTTGGCAATTTGACATAATAACAAGAACTCACATTTATACAGTGCAAAAGATTTTATAAACTGAAAGTTACAACTGCTGTATTTTGCTGCAGAAGAAATAGAGGCCCATCTAACACACACGACTTATTCAAGGTCATAGAGCCTGGATGCAGAGGGAAGAATCAGACTCAACCAAGAATCCTGACTTCTAATCCCAACAGTCCCAAAGTCTCTCTCTTTCTTCCTTGCAGCTTTCGAACATGCTTTTGGTTTATCCATTTTGTTTATTCCACTGAGAAAAGAACAGTTTACAGACATACTCTCCAAAGAGGGCAGATGATGTCTGAAATTGCAATAATGGTAGACAAAGCTTTTGAGCAGGATGGTGCATTATGGCAAACAGTTAGAAAATAATAAACAACCTTGCAATCGCTGGCACAATTTTAAACAAGATTGCTTTACCTGGTTTTGTTTTCTTTCTTGTTAGGTAATTTCACCAAGCAGGTTTATAACAAAAAGAAACAGGGAGAAGCAGATTCTCTTGATGGAAATTTAATAGCATTATGTTCAGTGATGAATAGAATTATTTCTCTTATTTTGATCATGCTCTGCCCACAGTATGAACTCGATAAACACTTGTTCAATGGAATTATTATTACAATAGCGTGTTGCTTTTTTTCACTGGGCAATAATAACTTTCATTTGTATGATGCTTTAGAGCTTACAAAGCACATTCTTCTTGGATTACCATTTAATTCTCACAGCAATTCCAAAAGGTAGGTATTAATTTCTTCATTTCACAAATCAGGAAGCAGAGACCCAGGTGAGACAGGTAATTTGTCCCAGGTCAAAAGTGCTCACAGAACATTGACTTGCTAGAAAACAAAGACAATCTAGAAGAAAAGTGGTCTTTCGGGGAGGAAGTATACAGCAGAGTTGTTAAGAGTAGGGACTTTGAACTCAAACCGCCTAGGTTGCAATCACGCCTCCGTGCTTTAGCTCTGTGGCCAAGCACAAGATTGATAAACATTCCGTGTCTCCGCTGCCTCCTGGGTGAGACGCAATCACAAACAGCAGCTATCAGGGGGTGTGTTAGTGTGTTAGGGCGACTTGGATCAAGTGCTTGCCATTTACTGAGTATTCATCTTTGGGACTCAATGAATAGTAGTTGTTTCCTGTTATGATGCTTACTCTTTCTGTCCTGGGGAAAGGATCTCAGTAGGTCCCTTCATCCCTTCAATTATCAAATACATTCTTAGTCTACAGTAAAGAGTAGGCAGAGCTGTGAGCCACGGGGCATGGCTCAAGCATCGGAGCCCTGGGGCCTAAGTCCTGGTCCCACTCTTTATCAGCTATGAGATAACGAGCTTGTTCTCAAATTTTTCTGATGGCCAGTTTCCACATCTGTGAAATGGGATAACTTCTGTCCTGTCAGCCTCACAATGTTGCCACGTGGATTAAATCAAGTGAGATCGGAAGGAACAGCGCTAGGCCGTCCATTCTTCATTTCCAGCCTGCTGGCAGCATTCAGCTTAGGTACCAGGCACCATACTAGATGGCGATGAATCAAAACTGAGTCAGGACAATGAATGAGAGACACACAGAATGACACGGGACTGAACTATGACATGCATTTAAGTGAGGTGCTATTACAACCTGTCACTAGAATAGACACTTTGGAGGCTGGAAGGATGCTTCAAAGATGTGAACTCAGCCTTCATTGTCACTGCAGAAAAAGGACTGAAATCCACTCAACAACCATTTCGGAACTTTGCCCAGGCAGGAAGGTGAGGCCTCCTCTGCCTGCCGTCCTTCTTCAGGATGGAAGAACAAGTTGCTGCAAGGGGCCTCTGTGGCCCTGGGTCCATCAGTTCCTGCCCAGCTATATGATGCAGCGGTGGGGCCTAATGTCCCAGGATTTATTTTCATTCTCTTAATTATATATAATCTTAAGATCCACTATGTGATAGTCATTGTGCCTGGTAAAAGAAGATGAAAAGGACACTGCGCAGGCCCTGAGGGTGCTGCAATTCAGGGAAGCAGACAGACTCGCATACTAATAATTCCAGAATAAGCAAAGGGCTCCATGGTAATGGAGAAAGACCCCTGAAGCCACTGAGCAGTCAGGAAAGCTTCCTGGAGGAGGTGGCACCCGATCTTAGCCTTAAAGGATAAAAGCAAGTTACATGGAGACAGGGGAAGGGAGGAGTGGGCACATGACGGAAAAGAGAAGAACCCACAGAGGTTAGAAACTATTCGGAAAGACCTTGCCGATTATCCTAGAGAGCCGCCATGTTTTCTTCTCAAATATAAACACTGGGTCCCCGAATACGATCACCTGACGTCCCCTACTTTCCACGGCTTAGCCTATAAAAAGCTTTGTAAATGTAACTAATATTCAAAATGACCTACGAGGCATGTTTGATTTCAGAGTCTTTTTCCCCCCAATGCAAGATACCTTGAAAAGGGAATAATTAGCCATCTGCTTTGATTCAATGTCTTCCTTTGAAATCGTTCATCTACTTTATTTCTCCAATTGGATATATAAATTATTCAGAAACATGAGAACACACATCTAAAATCTGAGCTAGAATTTTGGTGGGCTAAGGCTCATATCTCATTACAGAAGATGTTTGATATAAATATTAATTTTCCTAAAGTGGTGATGGCAGAGATTTCATACAAAGGATGTTCATATTGGATTAAACACCAGACTCAAATTACTGGGGCCTTCAGGTGCATAGAAGATCAAATTCCATTTCATCTCGATAAGAAGCTGTCCTGGAGAGCTGTTCTGGATTTAGCAGGCTAATGTGGTCTATTACCTCTTTACCAAAACATATGACTGTCTAAAAGGTTGTTTATGGCCTCATTTCCTTGGCTAGAGGTGGGGAGAGAGGAAAGTGAGATTTTATAATACCCCACATAATATAAATTTTGCCCCCAAAAGTGAATGTCTGTGTCTTAATTGCCTAATATATGCCAGACGTGAGGACAGGTGCTTATATAATCATATCCGATCTTCCCAACCACCCCAGGGAATTTTATCCCCATTTGATAGATGAAGAAACTGAAGCACAGAGGAATTAAATGTCTTATTCAAAGTAAAATAAGAAGGCCAGGCACAGTGGCTCATGCTTGTAATCCTAGCACGCTGGGAAGGCACGGCAGGTAGATCTCCTGAGCTCAGAAGTTCAACTCTAGTCTGAGCAAGAGTGAAACCCTCATCTCTTAAAAACAGCCGGGCATTGTGGCAGGCACCTATAGTCCCAGCTACTTGGGAGGCTGAGGCAAGAGGATCGCTTGAGCCCAATAGTTTGAGGTTGCAGTGAGCTATGAAAACATGGCACTCTACCCAGGGTGACACAGTGAGACTCTGTCTCAAAAAAAGAAAAGAAAAGAAAAGAAAAAAACCAAAAAGTAAAACAATAAAATTTAGTAACAGTTGCTGTGAGGGACAAATGAGCTAAAACAAATGTAAAATGCCCAGTATGGTGATAAGAGATTGGCAATACCGCAATGATGCTACACCGTGCTTGGTACAGCCATTTCTACTGGGTAATTTTCATGCAGGAGTAATAGAAATTAAGTATTCCTTTTCCTTCCCTGTGAAGTCTCCTGCACAGAGGACTATCCTATCACAAAGGCTGCTTGCCTCTGTGTGACAAAAAGAGGGGCAAACAGGAACACTAACCCAAAGAGATCAAACAAAATATACGGATATTAAAATAAACAATTTCCCTGAAACATGCAGACAATTCTAACTAAGTGATAAGCCTGCTTAATTTTCATTCCAGAATTCTGAAGGAAAGGTTCAGGAGACCTGGGCTGGAGGCTGAGTTCAGCCATGAACTTGATATTGACTTTGTTCCAACTTCCTCATCTGTAAACTAAAGTATTAGATAAAAATCAGTAAGTCTTAAAACTTCACAGAACACAAATACTGGGAGATGTTGTTAAAATAAAAGAATTCTTTACAAAAACAAAACATAACATGTCAACAACAAAAACTCAGGACTGTGGCTCATATTCACACCTCTTTCTTGGTGAGTCCCATTAGACTTGAGGAAGTCTTCCTTATCATGTATTAGACTCCAAAACTTGGGACGAAACAGATGTGTTAATGTCCTTCAAGCCATCATTTCCAAATTTAGTGGACTGTGAAATGTGATACCTTTAAATATCTTGGCAAACTGGCAGAATCCACTTTAAAGAACACTGGATTACATGGTCATGAATGTTTTTTCTGCTGCTGAATCCCAGGATCCTCCAGAAAAGGGTTTTGTTTTGCTACACAGGTTTATGACAGAGTCACATCTGTGAAAACTGCTCTCAATTCCTTTCCTATTCAACTCGTAACGGTTTCCTCCTCATTTCTCTGCTAGTGTTGGGTGTGGGCTTGCTATACGAGAGGAACGTTCTCTATACTTTCCGGCAGCCAGTAGGGATTATAAAACTTTCCTCAGAAGCTCCCAAAGTAAATGGAAACAGAACTTTCTGCAGAATGAGGGAAAAATTGCCTGAAACTAGAACATGAAGTTCGGGACACTTCTTCCTAGTCCACAGAGCTACCTGGCTTCATCTCCTTCTCATTGCTAAGAAGACTAGGTTAGTTTTGTGGTCACTCTGAGATTACATAATTTCATAGAGATGTGTTAAAGAAAAATCTTTGATTTTATCATAAAATCATTAGCTTACGGCTGACACACTTAACAAGCATGCTGCTCTTAAGAAATTCCTAGGGCAACTGCCAAGAGCAAATGAGCCAGCTATTTTCCCCTGTCCCCCTGAAACCAGCCTCGGTGTTAGGTGACAATCTTAGGAAGCAGGTGCAGGAGTTGCCATGGGACTTTACGTAGACACCGATTTAGGCACCGCAATTGGTCATCTGATTAAAAATGAAATGCCTGACCAAAAAGTAGGCTGATGCTTTGGCCCATTGGGATGGCCGATCAGACATCTGCCCAGCTGATTTAATGAGTGGGGCAGGAACTGGATGGAGATTTAAGTGACCAGGAACAATAACTTGGAGACACGCCTATTTTCCCTTAAAATACATTTTCATCATGTCGCACTCCAGCACACGATTTTTTTTTTTCCTCTAAAAACAGTTCCCTTTCCTGCCTCTCCAAGTGCAAACTTCCCTGAGTGACTCCTGGGGCCCTCCAGAGTCCGCTTCACTTAGTTCTCTCCAGATCCCAACACAGGCTCTTCACCCCACACCATCCAATTCTGCATTCTCCCTGCACCTCCACCAACCTTACTGCATTTTCGCCTTGGGTTTTACAGATACCGTTTCAGATAACCTCAAAGCAACTCGTGGGACGGATACCATCATTATCATTCTCATTTTATAACTGGGGAAACTGACAAGAAGGTTAAGTGATTTGCCCAAGGTCATGCAACTAGCAAGAAGTACAGCTGAGATTTTAGCCAACGCCACCTGTCTCCATAGTCTTTACCAGTCTTAAGTGCCAGTTTATAAAGGCTTTGTTCATCTTCTTCCCCCAAGCCTGGCCATTCCATCAAAATCAGATGCAAATCTTACTTCCTTAAGGAAGCATGTTCTCAGCACTGTTCTTCCCTGAGTCTCTTTTGCCCCTAAGTTGCCCTCCTCCCTCACATATTTCTTTTCTCATGTTGCATCATGCTGATCTGTGAGTGTTTGGATTCTGATTGGTCCCACCAAAAGTAGGGACCAGACAAACAACCACGTCTGTATCTGCCGTGGTGCCTTGCACAGTGTTGGGGGCAAGGTACAGAATGCTCAGCAGACACCTGATCACGTCAGAGTTCTGATGGCCACTGCAGGCATCAGGCCAGCTTCAGTCTTTCCACACCTGAGACGCAGGCACACCTAGTCCTTGGAGCCAAGATCCATAAGGAAAAAAAAATAAGTTACCAAGAAGAAAATGCTTATTGCCCAATGATGTGCATGACAGAGATTTAAAAGTCAAGCACCGATCCTATGAAGCAACCATGTTTGTGTTGTCAGAAAGAGTTACGCAGCTGCTACTTTAGATCTGGCCTAGGAGATGAATGGGCAGGAGCCTCTTGTCCTTTGAGAGACTTTCTTGGCTATGAATGGGCCAAAGGAAAGAAGGGGGAGGAGGGGGAAAAAGCCATTATGGTTTTAATGGTTTAATCCGCGGATATATGTTGTCAACCTGGCCGGGCTCCAGGAGCACTGGGAACTGCCAGCTCAAGCCAACACAAGCACATGCTAACTTGATGGGCAGCATAACAAGACAGATTGTATAACTGAAGGTTTGCGCAGAGCCCACGATGGGTCTGTGCCCCCTGGAGTGAGGGCCTGAAAGCAGTAAGTGATACGGGCAGCACAAGGACCCGTTTATACACACAAATGCCGAAGGTCTGCAAACACACGTGGAGAAGGTGCTGGGGTTCGGGTTTTGTCTGGCACAGGGTGCCAGCCACAGACGGGTGGATTCTGCTGGACGTGGAAGGGCGCCCCGGTCCCGACCAATACAGCGTTCTTCTCGCCGTGGCCATGAGGCTGGAGAGAGAGGGAGCTGCTTTGAATTCTGAGCGCCTTTGCTTTTCTGGAAGTTTTTCAGTTGCGCTTTCTTTAATGCCTTCAATTATCACAGTGCAAACGATTATATTCCCAGCACCTCCACCCAATAGCCGCAGAAGTTTGGCATTTCCTGTCCTGACTAGAAAATGGCCTGGCAGGGACTAAGCGCAAGCCTGGCTCTTCCGCCTTTTTTTTCTGATGCAGCCTTTAATTCGTCCCCCCTCCCCCCTCTCTAACTGCTAGAGAAACAAGAGATTAGTGCAGATGGATGGAAATATTTTTTCCGCTTCAGCATTTGCTGTCAGAACTAAGTACTAAGAAGGTTTGCAGACGGTGTCTCAGGCAGCCTGGAAATTCCCAAACTCATCTTAAACTATAATCACCTGGTCCCCAAAGCAAGGCATGAGCAGACCAAGGAAAGGGTTCTTTTCGGAGAGGGGCCCCTTGACCTGGCACCCAGGTTCTTGCTGAGGCTGGACTGCTCCTCCCGGCCCCTGCTCTCTGTTCTAACTGCCTGACATGTTTTAAGCTCTCCTTCTCATGCAGATGCACTATTTTAGACACTGAAAAATGAATACTTGGCTGTACTTGGAACCAGAGGCTACTTCAGCTAGAGCAAGTCGCCTAACTACCACCAAGCCCCCACCCCCGGGGCACCCCTAAACAGCAAACGGGCTACGTGCCAGACACGCTCAGTATCTCGTTTCTTCTGCAAACTTGTAAGGCAGGTATGGCTGTTTACATCTACAACTGGAAGCAATGAAAGCTTTTAGATGTGATTTGCCCCCCAGTGGAAAAGCCAGTGGGTGAGATCAGCTCTGATTCTAAAGACTATTCTCTTCCCTGCTCTAAGGGGTGGGAGTCACAGTGCAGACTATGCTGTCTGACCCGGGTGCAGGACAGCTTCTGGTTCAGAGTGTAGGGCGGGGGTCAGAAGGCACTGTCCACTAAGCAAAGTGCATAGGCATGAATAGCAGCTTCTGGTTCAGAGCGTAGGGCAGGGATCAGAAGGCCCTTAGTGGACAGTTCCACTAAGCAGAGTGTGTAGACATGAATAGCAGCAATAATGAGGAGGTGGCCATGAGCAAATGGTTGAAAATGCCAAGTCTGAAGGAAACCTACAGAGGTGCGTGCTAATGTCCCTTGGACATAGAACAATTAACCATCTCTGGGTGGTGGAGGTGGTGGGGTAAAGGAAGCTAGCATCAGCTAGCTTTTGGCTTCCTGGACTCCTAGGGGTGGTCAGCTGACGAAGAGCTTATGCTTAAATGTGAGTTTCCCCTCCTGTCCCTCTGCTCCCCACTCTGCTGTCTCTGCCAAAGAGGGGGGTCCTCCTGCATCTGCACCCGAGTTCCCTCTACACACTGATGAAAGTGTTCTCTTGGATGCTACAGAACTCAGCAGGGATGGCCCAGTTAGCCCTGCTAGAACATTCCAGGGGATTCTGGCAGACAGGTATAGATTTTAGCCCTGGATAGCACCGGTGACCTCAGGTCTTGGACACCCAGCTGCAGCAGGAACCTCTCACAAACTCTCTGGTCACGATGTCTAAGAGGAGGTTAGTTCATCAGCAGGTGAAGTCAAAGATTTATGTCAAATTGTTCCTTACTGGATTTAGCATCTACTAACTGCAGGCAGCACCCTATCTTCATTCCATATTTTCACTCACATAAACCTCTGACAGCCTGTGAGATAGGAATCATCTCACCTAATAGACTGGGAAACCATGGCCAGAAAGTCTTAGTAATCTGATGATGGTTACGCAGCCAGTGAATGTTGTGGTCTGGTTCCAAGCACAAGTGCAGCTGACTCCAGCCCCTAAATCAGTGGTTCTCAACCTTCCTAATGTTGCGATGTATTTTCAGTGTTACAAAGGGGTCTAGACCCTTAGGTTGAGAACCGCTGCCCTAAATGGTTGTCCTACTCTGTTGAAGCCTTTTTGGAGCTATAGGGATTATCTTGGTAACTAAGGCATTAAAGTCCCTACCTGGATAAGAAGAGGTATGTTTTTCTAGCTGAAGAAGACACTCCTGGGAGCCCCAGCTTGAGCCTAACTAGTGCTCACCCTAGACTCTGGGGATGGCTTCTAAATGGGGAGCTTCCTCTCAAGGCCTCTGTCCTAAGGGAAGGGGCCTGGGGAATCACAAAGTGATTCTCAAATGCTCCAGAAAAACTGGGTGGGGGGAAGGACGTTGGTGTCTGTCTCCAGACACCACAGCCCTAATGGCAAAGAGCTCTGAGGATGCTGGTGGGGGAAGAAAGGGAAACGGTGGCTGGAGTGTGGAAAAGATGGCTTCAGAAGTACCCTCCTGGGGGAAGCAGGTGTGCAGGGGCTGTAGGCAGAGAGAGGTCCTGTCCGAGAATCTTAGGAACGGTGAGTCACATTGAATTGTGCCCCATTCATTATGACATGGGGTATCCCTTAGACCAAAGAGAAGCTTCTCTTCCTTCCTCCCTCTCTCCCTGTCGCAACACGCACTGAGTGCAAACTGGGAGCCTGGCATCGATTAGGTTCTGCGGATGTTAGAGAACTGCAGGATGGTCCCCCATGAGCACTTTCCATTGGGGGGAGAGACATGGGGTAGTCATGGAGCCCCTGGGATCCTCTCAGCATTCATCCCTTTCAGAGTCCCTGAGAAACTATAGGCATTATAGTTCCTCACCCCTGGGCTGGTCCTTCTGGTGACCCCTGGGAAGGATAGGCTCTATCCTGTCTTGAACATCTAAGTCCACATGTTCAAGTGATGAAAACACAGGAGCTGTGGTATGATGGGGGAGGGACAACGAGCTTCCACACTAATGCTACAGGTGATCAGACCTTCTCACACATATGGCAGAGCCCTGGAGGAAGACCTCACCCAGGTCAGCAGGACTTGAACTGTAGTGATTGTAATACCTGCTGTGACACCTCTGGAGTGTCAGCAAAGTCCTCGGCTCTGTCAGCATTTGGCATCTTTGACCTGGGGTCCTGCCTGTCCTTTCCAGCTTCAATTTCCAAGACCCTGTTCTAGAGTCTCTCAGTGATGTAACAAGAATGGCAGATACCACCCTCTTCTCGGTCCTCCTGTGACTGTCACCACTTTGTGTCCTGCTGCTGTCCCAAGGGCCATCAGAAACAAGGGCACAAGTCCAAAAACAGAATTTAGCAATCGTTTCTGCCCAGTGGGCTTAAAACTCTAAATCCCAGAATTAAGAAAATGCCTAAGTGTATAATTAATTACAAGGGACAAAGAGAGTCTTACCTTGGAAGAACTTAATATATCTGACCGAAAAAAAGGAGCTAGCCCTACGTGAAGAAGCCATTTTGCTTCTTTGTAAAAAAAAAACAACAAAAACCAAAAAATCCCCAGACAATTCAATAAACATGACATAAGGGGACTCAGTCCTCTGGAGAGGGCAGAAGCTTCTTTCACGCTGATGAAGCTATTAAGATGCAGGGACAGTTGCAACTTGATTTCTCTGTTTGCAAGCCTATTTTACCCCCAAGCGCTATTTTCTTTCTTTGCTTTTTTCCTTGAAACTCTAATTATGCCATCCTCCCTTCCTACTCAAAACCTGACCTAATCTCCACCTTCTCTCATACCTTCGTCCCCTGTCTCTAACCCTCCCCAATCAGGCCAGTCCATTCCCAGTCCATGTGTTAGCATTTAATGTACATGTATTAGTGTTTTAAGGCTGCCAAGAACCCCAGGCTAAGTGGTTTCAATAATAGAAATTGACTGTCTCCCAGTTCTGGAGGCTGGAGTCCAAGATCAAGGTGTTGGGCAGGGGTGGCTCCTTCTGAGGACTATGAAGGGGAGGTCTGCTCTGGGAGGTCTGTTCCAGGCCATTTTCTCCCTGTTTTTCTAAGTCATCTTCCCTGTGTCGGTGTCTGTGTCCACTCTTCCTCATGTGATAAGGATGTCAGTCGTGTTGGGTTAGGGCCCACCCTAATCACTTCATTGTATTTGAGTTACCTCTTTAAAGACAGTATCTGTAAATAAGATCACATGCTGAGCTATCAGGGGTTAGGACCTCAACATATGAATTTTGGTGGGGATTGTGGGGAACACCATTCAGCCCATAACAATATTCTGTAGTCATGGGCCTTCTGATCGGTTTCAAGAAGATGAATTTTATCTCCCCAGCTAGTTTTTTGAGTTCCAACAATGTGATTCATTTCTTCTTTTCACAAATCTGAATGGTTAGTTGATAGAACGCATAAAAATATAGGCTCCGAGAAAGAGGGGTTGTACCTTTCTCCTGAACCACTGCCTGATTCTAGAAGGATATCTGGCACAGGGCAGGAATGTGTTAAACTTGAGGAATGATCAGAAAGTTACATGTTCAGATTACAGCCCTCTGACCTGCCAGAGGTCTGCTTTGTTTTTAGAGAACAACCTGATCTTGGCTTTCACTGTAAAAGAGAATGCTTCTACATTCCTGGTGAACCTGATATGTTCTAAATATGTTGCATCAGCCACGGAAGTAAACACATGCTAGCAATCCAACAAGCAGTCAAAAATACTCTTTAGATGTGATTGAATGGAATTCTGATTATACAGTTTAGCCAAGGAAGTCAGTCCGGCTCAGCACCAATTTTCACAGTCAAAGCCAATTTGAGCAACTTGGGACTGAGGTTGGAACTCTCGACTGCCATGATATTTCTGCCAGGCCATGAATCTCGTGTCATACCTTAAGGATAGTCCACTGTTCTGTCATCTCAGCAGAATTATCCTGGAACACCCTAAAGCAGTGCGTTATACAGAATGATGATCCATGGATCCAACTGGGACCCAATCCCGATCTTCTATAGGGTGTGGATACAGATTCTAATTAGTAGCAGAATGTGAAGTTCAGAATCACTCAAGATACATTATTCCTTAAGATCTTTCCTATCTGATTATCTACATCTTGAGTATACTTTTAAGAGCTGACATGTGATTACTGATATAAATCTGTGTATATCCTTAAACATGGACAGATATAGCTGTATTTAAATGCAGGTGTTTATACATATGTATTTTAATACAGTATGTGTTCTTTCAAAGTATCTACTTCATCACCTCCAGCCCCAAATATTACCATCAAGAGAGAATTTGAATTGAGAATCAGCATCAACAAAATGTGACCCCATCATGCGGCACTAGGAGAGACAGAGGCAGCGGGAGCACAGAGCGCCTGTGTCCCTGGCTGTGTCTATCACACTGATGAGCAGCCCTCTCCATCCCAGATGATTGACAGCCCCGTAATCTGTTGTTGCTGTTGTTTTGGCACACATCTGCAGACAGAAACTCGCTCGTGGTCCCCCTGCTGAAAGCTTACCCATCCAAGTGCCGTAGGAAACAGACTTTGGCATTTTCGCGGCTCACAGTCTGGGTCATCCATAAAAGTTTAATTTTCTAAAAATATTCAGCGAGGTGCTTTTCCTGAATGAGATGGCTTCTGGCTCATCAGCGTATTTATGGGAGTAAATAGAAGGAGGATCGGTAAGTCAGGAATCTAATCAACTATCATCCTGTCCATCTGGTTTAATTAGAGAGCCCAGCAGCTCGCAGGCACCTTTTAGTAAAAGGCTTCGGAACGGGCTCCCAGAAGGGTGGGGGTGCTTCTGAATGTGCTTTCATATGCTTGCCATCTCCCCTGCCTCCCCGGAGCCCATTATCAAATTCCCAGCACAGAACAAACTTGGGACACATCACGGCATGCCTCTTAAGGGCATGCAAATGGAACTAAATGTGGCCGAGGGAACACCACTGAACATCACGGCCGGTCCCTCCATCCGCTCAATAAGCATCAATTAAATACATATGCGCTGGTGCCTACTCTACGCCTGGGACCGTGTGAATGAGATGTGGGCCCACCACGGTGGGGAGACAGCATGTAAAGGGACAGTTTCTAAGCCCTGAGATGCACGGTAAGATCGGGAGAGAGCCCCGGGACACACCCTGGGTCAGGGTCTAAGCTGCTTGGGAGGCATAATTCACTGGGAGCAAGTGTGGACAGAAGGGAACTGAGGAAGGCTCTTGGCCCACGGTTCACTAACCTTAGCATGTACCAACCCCCCCACCCCGGACAGATTAGGGAGCCCTACCCTCAGAGTTTCTGATTCAGTTTCAGAAAGTCTGTTTCTATCAAGTTTCCCACTGATTCTAATTCTACTGGTTCAGGGACCACATTTTGAAAACAGACCAGTGGCTCCACCCCAGGCTCACCCTCGAGTCACCTGACAACTTCAACAGCTACTCCGGCCTGGGTCTCCTCCCTAGAGAGTGTGATTTAATTGGCTTTGTGTCCCAACTGAACATTGAGGATTTTTACGTTTATATTTTAAGACTCTCAAACTTACAGACAAGTTACAAGCACAGCATAAATAACTTTTTTTTTTTTTTGATGGAACCATTTGAGAGTAATTTGTTGACTTGATGTCCCATCATTTTTTTCTTTACAGTGTGTATTTTCTTACAAATAAGACATTCTCCTATATCACTAAAATACAAACATCAAAATCAGGAAATGCACATCAGTATATTACAACCATTCAAGTTTTGCTGAATGTAACCATAATTCTTTTTACGGGGAAGGATCTAGTTCAGGATTACAAGCTGCCTGTCGTTTTCAGTCTGTTAAGCCTTCTGCAGTCTGAAAGTTTTTTAGGCTTCCCTTGATTTTCATCACCTTAACACTTCTGAAGATTATGGGACTGTTACTTTAAAGTATGTCCCTGGTTTTGGATCTGTCTGATGTTTCCTCATGATTAGATTCAGTGTGTGCGTCATCCACAGGTCTATGACAGTAGCGGCCTCCTATCTTCTTACAGTATCCTACAAAGTGGCTCGTGGTTTCTGCCTGCCTCGTCACTAAGGAGGTCCTCCAGGGTCACCTGGTGAAGGAAGTGACTGCTAGGCTTCTCCGTGTAAATTTACTCACTTTCCTTTGGTAATATGTAAGTCCTCTGTACGGGGGGCCTTTGAAGTCACAGAAATACCCTGTGGGTCATCAAACTTTTAGTTTGTTCATTAAGTGACCCATAGCAGATGAACTCATGGTTTCTTATTTTGTGTATTAGGTTGTCATCTGTTACTGTCTTATCTGTCTGAGGCCAGAGGGGGCCCTTCAGTCTGGCCCTGACCTCTGTTTTTGTTTTTGTTTTTCCAACCTTTTCAGGTGGGTGATTCAAGGGTACAGCCAAAAGTGAGAACTGTTTCTTCGGGTAGAACAAAGCATTATAGTCAGAGAACTGGAGGTAACGGGTAGACACTTCAGGAAGCCGCAAGCTTTTCACCATGGCTGGCACATAGGATGGAGATGGGATAGCAAGAGCTCCAGTCTTTAAGGTTCATTTGAGCCCTGACTACATCATTGTCATTATCCTGTCCCTTCCTGTACACGAAGCTGTAACTTGGCACTTCACAGCAGTATTCACAGTTAGGAACATGGTGTGTAGCATAAGGGGGTTGAGTGCCTGTTCTGACACTTCCTAGCTCTGCAACCCATGTTAGTTTCCTGCTATGGACTGGATGTGTCCCCTCCCCAAATTCACATGTTGAAGCCCTAACCCCCAGTGTGGCTGTATTTGGTCACAAGGAGGTTATGAAGGTCAAATGAGGTCCTGAGGGTGGGGTCCTGACCCAATAAAGTTAGTGTCCTTATAAGAGATGCCAGAGAGTTCTTGTGCACTCTCTCTCTCCACAGAGACGTGCACAACAGAGAGGTCGTGTGAGCACACAGCTGCATGGGAGCTGCCTACAAGTCACGAGAGGAAGACTCAGGAGGAAATGTACCTTGCTGGCACCTTGATCTGGCACTCCCCAGCCTACTTCTGTTGTGTAAGCTACCCAGTCTGTGGGAGCCGATGAAGATACTGCTCACCACATATCTGATCTGTTTCCCATCTGTAAATGGATACTAAAAGTCCTACTTCATAGAGGTCTGGTGAGGCTTCAACGAGAAGGAAACAAAAAGTACTTAACAGATACCCAGGGCTTAGTAAATGTTTAACAAGTGTCAGCTATTTCCTATTACTGAACTTGTCCTCAAACACACCTTGCACATTCCCACTTGTCTGCCTTTGTCTGCAATCAGGTCCATTCCACAAACGTTATTTGAGGGGGTCCCTACTCTGTGCCAGGTGCTGTACCAGGCCGGGGGGATACAGAGCAGGGCAAGGCTTTGCCACATGCCTGAAGCCAAGAGTGCAGATGCTGCCCCCTGCCGGCCTTGGTGAAGCTGTTTCCCATTCCACTTGGAATGAAGGGATCACTAATTCACAAGAGCCAATAGGCACTTGGTTTGGAACCTGCTTCCCAGCGTTGGACTGCTGAGAACATGAGTAACTCATAGAATTAGAGCCAACAATCCTCATCCTCTCCCTTGGTTTTATTATATTCATATGGTAATAAAGTCTTCTCCCCAGCTTACCAGTAATTAGCCGAGGCCTCCAAACTGATAGGGCTCTGTTGGGTTTTCTTCCCCCCCCTTAACTGTCACAGAGATTTTTTCACCCACTCCCCAACCTTATGGGGGTTTCAGGTAATAGATGATGATATTCTCAAGCAAAAGGAATTTTTAAGTAATTAAACAAAAATGGAAGGGACTTGGTGAGCTCCACTGGAATCCCGACAAGAGAGGGACAGAAACACTCCTGGGCCACATGTGATCATGACAGACGGCCAAGGGTTCAACTGACTCATGCTGGAAAAAAGCACAGTCATAACTTTATACCTCCTTTGGGGTATAAACCGAGAAGTCATTTCTTTTCTTTCTTTCTTTTTTTTTTTTTTTAAGGACTAAACTGAGGGAGTCAAAACGAATGTAATAAGATAATATCTGAAGACACTAAAATTTCACCCAGAGTCCATATTTAAACTCTGAAAGGAACATGGTGCCCTGCGTTGGAGGGTACCTGATTTGGCTGAGATCTTCTCAGAGAAGTGGCCCTCCTGTGATCTCCCGTAGCACCCCATCTGTATCCCCATTACTGCTCTGCCTGATTTCATTTTGGTTCAGTTTTTGACTATATTCCCTACTACAGAGTGTCCTCCAGGGACGGATTCTTCTCCCAGAGGCCCCTGCTAGTGCCTCCCAGGGCTTACCACAGGCAGGCGCACACCTCCTCCTCCCAGTCCTGAGTGTCCCTCACTGCCAGGGGTGGGCGGCTGGGCACACGGAGGACACAGATGCCCAACATTCCACCCGGGATCTGGACGTATTGTGCTTTTCCCTTTCTGCTGGAGATTCCCACTCTTTGTTACTTCTCTTCGCATCTTTGTGATTCTTTTCCTCATTCCATTACAACCCTTAAAATTTTCTCTTCCCCTTTGTCATACCTGATCTCGGAACTAACCTTTCTATTTATAGCCACCCCGCTCCCCGTTCTCCCTTTTTAAAAGCATTTCTGCAAACCTCTTCAAACCTCTTTTATAAACATGAATGGTGGATTAAAGACCCCATGGAGGTGTTCACTAAGGAGACACATTCTCCTTCTTTGTGGCTAGTAAGAATGTTCAGGAGAGATGAGTATGTTTCTGCAATTCACCGGCAGAACTCACTCACGCTGGGCTGGGGAGAGGGCATGGAGCTTCTGACACCGGCCCTCCTAACTTTGGGTGGCCGGGGCCAGGGCAGTAGTTTCCAAATACTGTTCCCTGGAACCTCTGGGCCAAGGAGGAGAGCAAGAAGGGCAGGAGAGAAGTGTGGATGGGGTCGGGCGCCCCATTCATGCTTCAAATGCAGATGTCCTCCTTTCATCTGCCATACACATTAGGCTTCTCTAAAAAATCCCAGCAAGAGGTAAAAACGGTTCCACTGCTAAAACAGTTTGCAAGCCACTGGAAGAGTGGGAAAAAAACATACAGTCAGACCAACCAGTTGAATGGTGGCAAAGCCTTCCTTCAAGGGTAGATTAGATTTGCATATTGGCAACAGCCAAAAGCCACTTGGAACCAAGCCTGGTGAAAAGATTTGTGAGCGCAAGGACTAATAATACCGCTGGGCAGCAAACCCCTACAAGAACAGCATTTAAAAGTGGACTGTGGCAATGATATAAAAATACTGTGTGTGTGTGTAGCCATGAAGTGCTCCCAGGAGAAACTCCCCAACCAACCATCTGTGACATTGCTGGAACAAGTACATAAACTGACCTCACAAGGTGATGACATGGAAGTTTGGAACTCCCTTCCATGCATAAATTCTCCTGTGATGAGTATAGCTGAGTGTGTATGTCTCATTGCCTTAAAATCAAAGTCCAGATTTCTCTAGTTAATCTTGGGGGAAAAAGCGCTTCGCAGTGTTCAGTCGGAATTCAAATGCTGCTCTAATACTTTCCTGGCACTGTGATTCCAGGAAAATCATTTAGCCCCCTTATAACCTCAGCTTCCTCACCTGTGAAATGGGAATAATACTATTATTTACTTCACAGGGTTCTTCTGGAGATTTAAACGTGATAAAGTATGTTAATTCCTCAGCAGAGCAAAGAGTAAGTTCTCTTAGCCTTTGTTGCTGTTAATTGTTATTGTAATTGTTATTATCATTGCCCTCTGACCCGAGGGAATGCCAGCATGCCTGATCAGCATTCATTCGAGAATTCCCTTCCCTCTTCAGAGGCCTTACTTTGAGAAACATTAAAAACAGAACAGAAGCAAGTCTGCCAATTTATCTAATGACTCTAGGAAATCCGGGATTAAACCAAAAGCAGAGGCAGTCTGAGCAGATGGTCAAGGGGAGGACACACATTCAGCCCGTTCAGCCCCGTGCATTTTAGTGAGTGACATTGAAAAACGAGGTAGGAAGGGTCCCAGAGAACAATGTGGAAGATGCAAAAACCTTAGGGAATCTCAGAAACAGGTTTACTGAATGTCAGCATGGGATCAGAGAGGACCCTCCCTCCAGTCCCCACACAGTGGGACTCTTGGGGGACCAGCAGGATTCAAGTTCTTGTCTCCTGATTCAGGGGCCACTGACATTTTCCTGCCACCTACCCAGTGTCCCTGCCACCCAGTGGTCTCTGTCTGAGCTAAAGGATTGGAGAGGGTCGAGCAGGGTGGCTGGGCAGCCTGAGCCTGCTGCTCTGAAAATGCTCTCATTTTTCAAGTCCGCAGCCTCAAAGCGTAGCCTGCAGTAGCTCTCCTGTCTCACCTTCTACTAAAAATGTTCACTCTGAAACTTGTAACAGCGGTGACCTCTGACAGACGGCACGTCCCAGCTGTTAACATTATTCGGCTTACAACAGAAGTTGCCCTCAAGACCCTTGTAGCCAGGCCCAGGGAGGAGGTGACGCTGTCAGGGCCCGGCCTCAAGAAGAACAAAGAGAAAAGTCACCTTGGCTCGGAAGGTCTGGGGACCACCGGCGGCTCAATCGGGCTTCCTGCAATCACTCCCTTCTGTAACTGTGGGTTGGAGACAAGAGACGCTGCCTCTGGCCTGGCCAATTAGACCCTTCCACGGGGCTGTGGAGCCCCACGCACGAAATCGCTATTAGTAATTAGCTGATGGAGGATCGTTTCAGGCCAGGGCTTATTTTTAGCACACTGCCATCTCTTCCCTGGGGCCAAACCTTTTGTACCCAATTCATACCTGAGTTACAGGACATTGCATTTCAAACCTCTTTTAATTGACTTCATTAGTTAATGCACTGCTTTCTGAGTCGGGGGCGAGGGGGGGGGGGTTTACCAGATGAAGAAGACTAATTTGGAGAAAGTCTGCAGCTGACGTAGCTGGTGTGGGAGGATGGATGTCTCAGCTCACATTCTGGCCCCCGTGGAGCCCATGTCAAGGAGCACAATCTCCTCGGGCATAATTTCATTACTCATCCCTGAAAGCTCTCCTGGGCTTTACTTCCTGTCCTTCCAGGCTGTTGTTAAGGAAGGTGTGGCAGGAAGTACAGAGACTGCCTGCACCTGAACCCCCTGCCTGCACCTGAACCCCAAGGCCATTTTCTTCACCAGCCCCCTCTGCCCGCTCATGTTAGTTGAGCTGTTGCATCTCTCGGGTCCCTTGTCTGTCCATTGGGGAAAATCCCTGCCTCACCCCTTAGCAGTCAGCCAGGCAATTATGCTAAGAAAGTGTTAGTACCCACCTGCGGGGAGAATGGAAGGCACTCGCTCTGTACTTTCCCTCTGTGGCTCCTGAGTTATCAGGACCCTTAAGGGCCAAAATACAGTAGAACCTCAGCAAGTTGACCACCCGAGGGACTGTCACAAACTGGTCCACATACAAAGGTAGTCAACATAAGGAACTAGGTCTGCTGTTCTGATACGTCTATGCGGTACGTGTCTGGCCTATGAAAATTAGGTCAATACAAGGAGGTGCTCACTGCAGGGAGGGGTTCACCTATGGAAGTTCTACTGTATATGAAAAATATGTTCTGGGGCTTCAGGCCTCATTCATTCCAAATGCAATGAGCCTCCTCTCTGTGCCAGGCTGTGTGTAAGGGGGCAGGTGTAGGGAAATTCCAAAACAAGACCCCCAGGAGCCAAGAGGTGGTTAGTGGCAGCACTCTACAGTTTACATGTCAGGCCCTGGCCTCATCCTAAGACAGCCTCCACCCCCACCCTGGGGCGAGCAGATGACAGTGTCAGGTACGTTTTCCTCAAGAAGGGGCCCTCATGGCTAGTCAGCACTTACAAAGATTCAGACGGTGAAGAAAGGCAGGGGGTTCTGTCCTGGGCATTAGAAAGAGGATGGGGAAAGGTTGGCACATCTGGAGAAGAAGAAAGCGAGGCTGGACTTGACGAACTAGTGGGCCTGGACAGACAGAGGCCTGCAATGGTGGGTCAGGGCCAGACTACCACGTGGATTTTCTCTCTCTAATGCACAAGCGGATAATGAAGAGGCAAATGTTAGAAAAAGCAGCCTTCCCTGGTCAGTCCCAAAGTCCTTAGGTGCAGAACGGGAAAGGTGGTAAGAATCAAAGGAGGAGACTCCAGGCAGGTCATTTAAACCATTATAAGATCTTACACCCCACACCTCCACCAGAATCCTGGCCCCTGGGTATAAGGATTCCAGGGCCCCACCTGCAGTCAGTTCTTTCTGTTCGGAAGGAAGAAGTTCTTTCTGTTCAGCTCACCACCACCACCTTCAACGGCCAGAACAATTACTCAGGGAAGCCATCCTCTCACACTCAAGTGTTTGAGTATCCAGCCATGAGTCTGTGCCTGGATGTAAATATTCCTTCTGCTTAGGTGACTAAATAGCCTGGTTTATGCTTGTGCCTGAATCCCATATGGTCGGTACCCACTTTCATGCTAAAAAGTGTTCCATTTGGGTAAAAATTATGTGGTTACCTAGAGTCTACCAAGGTGTTTTCAAAATTGGTTGGAGAGAAGGAAAAAACCCTATAGAACCACCTATGATTATATTGTAAGATTACTTTCCCAAATCACAATGGCTGGAAGTTTTCTTCCATAAAAGTTAAATATTTAGTTTGACATACAGATATGGAGGAAGCCTAAGTGCAATTTAGTGTGAAAATATCAGACAAGCAAGGATGGTATTCTGGAGCCCTTAAAAAGACATAAATGCATGTCAGTTATCAGCTTAACAAAGCATCCCTTATTTAATAAATATGTTAAAATCAAATAAATTACATTTATTGATACTCATTTTAAAATATTTTCCTGAGAATCCTCAAAGAAGTCAAATTACATCTCCCATTTGACCCTGCAATCCCACTACTAGGCTTCTACCCAGAAGAAAAAAAATCATTTTAGCATAACGACCTTTGCATCAGATTGTTTATCACAGCTCAATTTATAATTGCCAAGATTCAGCTCAATTTATAATTGCCAAGATGTGGAAACAACCTAAATGCCCATCAACTCAGGAATAGGTTAATAAATTATAATATACGCATGCCATAGAATACTACTGAGCCATAAAAAAGATGGTGACTTCACATCTTTTGTATTAACCTGGATGGAGTTTAAACACATTCTTCTTAGCAAAGTCTCACAAGAATAGAAAAGCAATTATCCAATGTACTCATTACTAATATGAGGCCAGCAGACAATCCATTGCATGCCCAGATAGAGTAAAACTCATTTCAATTCAAGTCAGGGGAGGGGGAACAAGAGCGGGGTGCTCCCATTAAATGGGTACAGGGTGGGGGGGATGGCACACCTTTTGAGTGTGGGACTTAACTCCAAGAGAAACTCTACCTAACAAATTCAAATAATTTGACCTGGTTGTTTGTACCTTCACATTAACCTGAAATAAAAAAAATAAAATATTTTCTAATAAAAAGGTTTTCCTGTTTGTTAAAATTAAGATAAAATTCATATAATACACAATTCATCATTTTAATCACATTAAAGTATACAATTCAGTCACTTTCAGTGTGTCCAGTTTTTTTATGATCATAAAGACTATCTAATTCCAGAACATGACCCCCAAATGACCCCATAGTTGTTAGCAGACAATCTTCCCTCTCCTTCCACCCCCCTTCCCTGCAACCACTATTCTATTTTCTGTCTCTGTGGTTTTGCCTGTTTTGGACACTTCATATAAATTGCACCACACTACAAGTGTCCTTTTGCATCTGGTTCTTTCTCTTAGAATAATGTTTGGAAGGTTTATCCATGATGTAACATATATCAGTACTTTATTCCTTTTTACAGCCAATTCCATTGCATGGATATACCAGATTTTGTATATCCATTCATTCATTAATGGACATTTAGTATATTATTCTGCTATGTACATTGTGAATAATGTGGCTATGAATATTCATGTACAAGGTTTTGTGCGAACATATGTTCTTAATTCTTGAATATTTACTTTAGGAGTGGAATTGCTGGGTCAAATGTTAACTCTATGTATAATTTTTGAGGTACTGCCATACTGTTTTCCACAAAGGCTAGAACATTTTATATTCTCACCAGCCATGTGTAAAAGTTTCCATCACTCTTCTCTAATTGTCATTCTCGCTTTCATCATCACTAACCCAGTGGGTGGGAAGTCGCATCTTATTATGGTTTTGATCTGCATTTTCCTAATGAATAATGCCATTAAATATCTTCTTATGTTCTCTATGATGAATATCTTTCCACAGTGGCCCTTTGTATATATTCTTTGGAGACATGTCTGCTCATGTCTTTTGCCCATTTTATTTTATATTTTGATTTTGTTTGGTTGTTTGCTTGGTTATTGAGGTGTAAGCACTAGCACATTCTGGATACTAGTCTCTCAGGAGACACAGGATTTGAAGATACTTTACCCTATTCTGTAGGTTGCCTTTTACTTTTCCAAGAATATACTTAGATACACGTAAGTTTTTAATTTTGATGAAATCTAATTCATCAAATTTTTTCTTTTGTTGCTTGTGCTTTTTTGTGTTAAGAAGTCATTGCCTAATGCAGAGTCATGAAGATTTATATCTTTGTTTCCTTCTAAGATCTTGTAGTTTTAACTCTTACATTTGAGTCTTTCATCCTTTTTGAGTTTAATTTTTATGTATAGTATGGGTAAGAGTCCAGCTTCCTTCTTTTGCATGTGGCTATCTAGTTTCTCCCCCAATATATGTTAAGAATATTCCTTCTTCTTTGGCACCTAAAATCAATTTTCCATACATGCATGAATTTATTTCTCAACTTTCAGTTCTAATCCATTGATTTATATGTCTATTCATATGCCATGACTACCTTGTATTAACTACTCTAGCTTTTTCAAATTTTGAAATCAGGAAGTGTAAGTTCTTCAACTTTGTTCTTTTTTCTTTTCTTTTCTTTTCTTATTTTTTTTATTTATTTATTTTTTTTTTTTGGAGAGTTTTGTGCCTGCCACAATGCCCAGCTATTTTTGGTTGTAGTTGTCATTGTTGTTCAGCAGGCCTAGGCTGGGTTTGAACCCACCAGCTCTGGTATATGTACCTGGCACACTAGCCACTGACCTACAGGTGCCGAGCCAACTATGTTCTTTTTATTTCAAGAATAATTTGGTTATTCAGTGTCTCCTTCCTTTTCATATGAATTTTAGGATTAGCTTTATGCATGTATAGATTGATATTTTAAATCAAATTTGGGAAGTTTCTCCATTATTTTTTCAAATAATCATTCTCCCCTTTCTCCCTCTTCTCTCCTTCTGGGACTATCTTTATGGCTATGATGGAAAGCTTGATGGCCTCTGGTCTCCTCGGCTTTGTTAATTTTTCTTCTTCCTCTCCTTTTTTTTTCCTTCTTCTGACTAGATAATCTCAATTGACTTACTTCAAGTTTTCTTATTCTTTATTTGATCTGCTCAAATCTTCTGTGGAGCCACTCTGAGGAAATTTTCTTTCAACCCCAGAATTTCTATTTCCATAGAACTATTCCAACTATTTCCATAAAATCTGTAGGCCTCTGTTGATATTTACTATTGATGAGACATTGGTCTCATATTTTAACTCTTTAAACATGATTTCTTTCAGCTTTTTGAACACATTTAAGGTAGCAAATTGTCTTTGTCTACTAAGTCCAATATTTTAGCTTCCTTAGAGACAGTTACTGTGGATTGACTTTTTTTCTGGTAGGAGCCATAGGTATATTTTTTTCATACCTTATAAATTTTTCCTTGAAAACTGAACATTTTGAATATTACAATGTGGCAACCCTGGAAAGCAGATTCTCCCTCCTCTTTAGGGTTTGCTGAGGTTGTAGTTAAAGTTTGTTTATTGACTTTTCTGAACTATTTCCATAAAATCTGTATTCCTTATCATATGTATGTAGCTGCTGACATTCCTGTTTGGTTAACTTAGTGGTCAGCTAATATTTGGACAGAGATTTCTGTTAACACTAGAACCAACACATCATCCACTCCTGACTTTTCTAAACTATTTCCATAAAATCTGTATTTCTTATCATATGTATGTAGCTGCTGACATTCCTGCTTGGTTAACTTAGTGGTCAGCTAATATTTGGACAGAGATTTCCGTTAACACTAGAACCAACATATCATCCACTCCTAACTAAAAGGTTCTAGGTGGATCATGGGGCATATCTTCAACACTCAGCCAGGCAGTTTACTACTCTGCCTTTGCCTTCACCTCCTGCTTGTACATAGCCTAATAGCCAGCCAGAAATTCTTACTTTGGCCTTGGGTTTTTCCAGAGTGTGTGTACAGCTCTGCACATTCAAACATTCATCTGGACACACAGGGAATATGTAGAAGCTTTCCAAGACTTTTATTTCCCATAGCATGTCATTCCCCAGCCTTCCCTTCCAAACTTTTTGGTTAGTCTATTGTTTCTCCCAATCTTTAGTCATCACTTCGGATGGCAGATACTAAAACCTCTGCCTATAATCGCGTAACACCATGCTCCCTGGGGAGCAGCTTAGCGCTAGGCAAACTGCCAGTCAGCCGAGATAAAGAAGTGCCTTTTGAGTGGGTCTTCAAGGGAGGCATTAGACAGATCAAATAAGAATTATCTGTGAATAGGTCCTTTCTGCTCCCTCACATACCTGCACCAGAAATGTGGACTGTTATTTTCAAGGCTACTGGAGAGAAGGGAATGGGATCAGAATGAGTTAAGACACCAAAATGGGTTCTTCTTATTAAGAATAACTTAAAAAAAAAAGCTCCCAGATTCCTTTAAGCCTTTGGATAGAGTCCAAAATTAGGATAAACTTAATTCTGACAGCTAGTTCCAGATTTTTTTCTTGCTTTTGTGAAAGGTTAGACTTTTGGAAGTTCTTATTCTACCATAATCCCTGACAATACCTATTGTTTTGTTTTGTATTTCCCCCTTATCATAAAGGTGGGACATCTCCTAATCTTTCTGGATCTCAGGTAAAACCAACTATCTTTATAGTCCTTGAAGAAGGAGGATTAGGGCAAAGAAACATAATTTATAATTTACAATTAGTATACTACATATCAAAATTATAAGTCTGCTGTGCTTTTACTCTTAAATACTCCTAAGTCTGGAATATATTGGCGACAATACCAAAACTACTTCTGAGCACGTTAGCAGGACAAGAACCAATATGTGAACAACATGCTCACGTATGAAGTTTCTCACATACAATTCTTTTTTGATTCACCTTATAAGAAAACATAATACCCTGATTGAGTACTGATAATAGAAAAGGTGCTTTTGTCTCTTTAGATTAAAAAATTGAATGTTCTCTGTAAAACTCAATTTAAATAATCAAGCATCTTGAGTATCTTAATAGAAGAGAGTTGAAGAAGGATATGCTCTAGATATATTTTTCTTGTTTTGAAAAAGAGTAGTAATAGGGTGGCACCTGTGGCTCAGTGAGTAGGGTGCTGGCCCCATATACCGGGGGGGTGGCGGGTTCAAACCTGGCCCCAGCCGAACTGCAACAAAAAATAGCCAGGTGCTGTGGTGGGCACCTGTAGACCCAGCTACTCGGGAGGCTAAGGTAAGAGAATTGGTAAGAGAATTGCCTAAGCCTAGGAGCTGGAAGTTGCTGTGAGCTATATAATGCCATAGTACTCTACCAAGGGTGATAGAGTAAGACTCTGTCTCTATAAAAAAAAAAAAATAGTAATAATGATAGAAATTCATTGCTAGTACCAATAATGCCATTACTTTAATTATTTTTTAAAATTAATATCATCATCAACATCATCATCATCTTTATTGTAACTGCTACTGAGAGTTACCTACTTACAAGTCTTTTTTTTTTTTTTTTGCAGTTTTTGGCTGGGGCAGGGCTTGAACTTGCCACCTCCTGCATATGGGGCCAGTACCCTACTCTTTGAGCCACAAATGCTGCCCTACTTATAAGTCTTATTGGAGAGAGTGGGGAAGATGCAGATACAGAAACATGTACTATGAAATGTACATCCACAAGCAATTTATACAATATAAGAGGTAACATATAAAAACAATGAGGCTTTGCATGTCATAACCAGTGCTTTTCAAAATACAGTCTGTGGACCAGAGCTGATCTGCCTATTTGTTGTTACCGGTAGGAGACTAGATACATATGGAAATTGGGAGTGCTGTTTAAAAACTCACAGCACTTTGACCGTGGAACACATCCCCTCCAAAATGAAAAGTTTTGTCTGTAGAGTTTAATAATAAATTTGTGTTATGTACGTCTTTTTTCTTATTTTATTTTTTCTGATAATTCCTGTTGATTGTCTTATTCTTTAACAAATGTAAATGGTCTGCAATAAATTGGGAACAATGGAAGAGGTGTCAGTTCTTCACACAGGCAGTAGTTTAGACCATCTATGCTCTTTGGTTTGGGAGAGGAAAGGTTTGGGCTACACTTATTGTTCGGATGTAGAAGGAAAGAGAGGTCAGTAAGGACTAGAATTGTTTAAGCCCGACTTACAGAACAACTGGGGCTTTACGTTTGGTACAAATCACAGGTTAAAAATGGAAGAAAATTCCAGGTTTCCTAAAATTTGAAAATGAGATGCTTATAAATTCCCCCCTGGGGTTTGTCTCTCTCTTATCTGAATATAGGAATTTTTTTCCAATACAGGAATTTCTCTCCATTATGATGGGTAAGACCAGGAAGTAAATTAAAATAGTCTAATTTCCTCTTTGGCTTTGAAGTTCCTTAAAGAAGGGATTTTGAATTTAAATAGCATGACTGGTAGTATCTTTGAGTGAAGAATAAAATGTAAATTAAGTGTCTTCTCATTTTAAAAATTAGGTAGAAAAGCTTGTTCTTACCTAAGAAAAAGAACTGAATTAAAAAGTTTGGCACTGAGCGTGATCAGTATATCTAATTCAAATCGAGAAATACAAAATCCTTCTAAAATTTAAGCACCTGCATTTTCAAAAGTCGTAATTCTGTTTGGAAATGAGCGAAGGCCCATTTTTCTCATATATAAAAAACACATACACGTCGTGCTGAGGCTAGGCAAGGAACTCATCCTGACATATTTTATTTAAATCAAAGAGTTCTGTAAAAGCACGAGTTTGGATAAAGCTTTAAAAAATTAAAACCTCTAGTATACCTAAAGGCTCTGAGAACCAGAAATCACCATGACTAATTATCATTAAGTCAGTTAAACTTAGAGATGAAAAGTCCCAAGGCCTAAGAAACTAAGATTTCCTGGGGGACCCACCATAAGACACCAGGGACTAGAACACAGGACGCTGCTTGGGGGTAAAGGCAGTAGGGCCCACTGACTTCTATACAGAGCGCTTAACTTCTGCAGTTTCTATTACTAGCATTAGACACGCCATACAACCAGCCTTTAGGTACTTGCTTTTCAAGTCTCATGAAGCCACATCTTTGTCAAGGGGTTGAAGTCCTGTCATGGCAGAGCAGAGAAGGAAAACTACTCCTTGAGGAGTGAGCAACTGTCATTGGCCACTGGAACTTCAGATACGGGCTCCCTTGGTGACAATGCAAAACTTTTAGGGACAGGGTGAAGGCTTCTGTTCGAGCTTGCTTTGCCCAGACCTATAAAAGTCTCTGAAAGGCTGTGAAAGTGCTTAAATCACAAAGCACACCACACACTGCAGTTGTTGTTGTTGACCTGGGTCTACCTCTAACTGCAGGATGACTCTCAAAGCGCCCGCAAAAGCGCCTGGTTGACCCAGCAGGATCGCATGAGCCCTGACCAATTTCTAGGATCCCCTGAAATATCTCCTCTGTCTCAGTGTAGGGGGACACAGGATTGCCTAACATCACTCAGACTTTTATTTAGCACAATCCTCAGACTGAGTGATTAAAGCACTTCTGGATTCAGGAACTTCTGAAGTTCAGAAATGCCCAATGTTCCTTTAGTGAAGGCTAAACTAGCCTCTCCGTGCAAAGACTGTAATCACTTAAAAAGGATAGGATGATACTGGCAGCATGCTGTGGTCAGCTGGAGAAACTGATGCTCAGAACAGATTCCAAGACCAAAGATATGGGGTTATGATGTCCCAGTATTTCCTCCCACCCACATGGCTGGTTTTTTCTTATTACTGTGCAATGCCATTCTCATCTCCAAGCCTTTGTGTCAGCCATTCCTCCAGGCCTGAAGGATGGTCTATTCAATCAAGGTTATCTATGATAGACTGATGATCCATCTGAGTCAGCTCATTCTCCAAGGCCCAACTCAAATCCCACCAAACCATATTGGATGGTGAGAAAACCCTGCGCTTTGAGGTTGACCAGAGCTTAGGCTGGGCAAATGACTTTACCTTTCTGAGCTATAAAATGCTGGTTCCCTGAGTATTTGGGGTGCTCAAAAATGGTGGGTGTTATACTTTTTATGATTGTAGCCATCTATTGATGCTTCTCCCATGAATACCAAAAGCATAAGACTTGGAACCCCATCCTTTGGGATGTGGGCAATTTATAAAATATTTCAAGTGTACCAGCCTATCTCCTGAACAGTTCTCGAGGGCACCAAAGGCACCCCACATCTTTGAAGCACGGGTTCTGTTACAGTGAAGGACCATTTGCTTTGTCATAAGTACTGGGCAGCTTTCATTGATTTCTCCCAAGAGCCCTGAGAAGGAGATTTTTAATCCCATTGACAAATGAGGAAACTGAGCTCCAGCATTATGGATTACTTGTTTGAGGCCACACAGCTAGGAACTGGCACTCTGGTCCTGAATCCAAGTTCTCTTTACCCACAAGTGTGCTCCACATGGTAGCTGCTCAAGTACAAATACTGATTTATGGACTATCTGGATTTCATTCATATCCCTAGTCCATCTGTATCCTCCTCGTCCCAACATCTCTGCCTGCTTTCCTGCTGCCAAGCTGTGCTCTCCCTCACTCTTGCCATTGGGTTGAGCATCAGCGCAGAGCTGTACAATTTGAAGGACCCAGGAAGTTAAGAGACCACACCGCATGGGACACCTGAGTGGGAAGAGTGTGAATGAGAAGCAGAAAGAGCCCCCCGCCCCCAGCAGGTCTGCTGGGGATGGCAGGAGGTTTGGGTGAGGGAAGATACTGGGGGCAAGTGATAGATTACCTATTTCTAGAAACAAGTAGGAATATTAACTCCCCTTGGGGTGGAAAAATCAGGGGCGAACATAGCTGCAATCAGTCATAGCCTGCTAATGGCCAGGGAGTCACTTTTGATGCTTTTGGAAATGAACTGCTCACCTCCTAGGTCAGAAGGCAATTACCTTCCTTCATCTCAGGAAATGCCTATTTTTCAACCAGTGAGCACACTGTTTGGGGATTTTTGTTGTTCTGTTGTGCTGCCTCCATTGGAAAGAATATATAAAAGTCATAGCCAAAGGCAGAACACTTGCCTTGCTGACAAACAGCCCATCGACCATGGCAAATCCTCTGTTGCTAAACTATTAGAATTATGAGTCGCTGCTTCCTTGGCAAATGCCTGCCCTAGATGAAGCGCTCCAGACGCTGCAGCTGTCTCTGTGTATTCCCACCCCTCCAAAGACTCTATGATCTTTAAAGGCCACCTAAAACCCTCTCCACAATGTGGCTTAATAGACACTAACACCTTAAAGGGCTGACCTAGATTTACCTACTCCAGGTGCAGATACCGCTACAGGCGACCCCCACCCACCATTTCCACTCACTTTTCAGTTGAAAATACTATGATCTCACTCTCTTTTTTCCTTTTCTACTCAAGGAAAGAAGGAATCATCCAGAAAGGGTAGAGGCTGGGGGGAAAGTGATAATTAGAATAAAGGACAAAGTATTTTTTGAAGGCCTACTATGTGCACATCACCCTGACTTAACCCTAGCACCCTCAAGGTGTTCTTAGTTTCTGTCTATTCAGATGCAATTTACAGAGCATACAAATAACCATTTTAAAATGCATAATTCAGTGGCATTTAGTGTCCTAATAATATTATGCAACCACCATCTTTTCTAGTTTCACAACTTTTTCATCATCCTACACAAACAACCCATACACATCGGGTGATCAGTCCCCATTTCTTTTTCCCCTCATCTCCACTTTACTACGAATCTGCTTTTTGTCTCTCCAGATGTCCCTCTTATGGATCGTACAGAAGAAGTCCTATGACACGTGAAACTTTGGGAATGGCTGCTTCCTTCTGTTAGCATAACACAGTAGAACCTCCATAGGTGACCACCTCCCAACAGTGACAACCTCCTTAAGTTGCTCTGATTTTCACAGACTGGACACACACCACGTGTACGGATCAGGACAGCAGGCCTTGTTCCTTACGCTGGCCACCTCTGCGTGTTGACTAATTTGTGACAGTCCTTTGGGCGGTCAACTTACAGAGACTCTACAGTATTTTTAAAGATCATCTAAGCTGTAGCAGGGATCAATATTTTTCTTTCTTCTAAGGCTGAATAGCAGATATATATCTCATTGTCTGTATAAACCAAATTTAGGTATCCACGTCTCAGCTAATGGGCATTCTGACGGGTTCTTCTTCTTGGTTCTACTTCTACAAAATGCTGTTGTAAACATTCATGCCCAAGTTTCTGTGAGCACATATGTTTTTGTTCTCTTGGGTATACAGCTAGGAGTAGAACTGCTGCTTTACGGCTGCTTTAAGATGAGGAAACTGAGGCTGAGAAAGAGCAGAAAGCTTGCCCAGGGTAAGTGAGCTGCTCAGCGATGGAGCCACAACTTGTCTTCATGACTCCTGACCCATTTTTTTGCTTTTTGCTTTTGTTTTCACAAGAAAAACTGCCCATTCACGAATTCTATAAAGCTAGGGCTTCTCTGGCCATAAATTCACTGAATAATTATTTTCAAAAAAGGTTACTAACATTTATTTATTTATTTATTTGAGACAAGGTCTTGCTCTGCCGCCCAGGCTGGAGTGCAGTGGCATCATCACAGCTCACAGCAACCTTGAATTCCTGGGCTCAAGTGATCCTCCTGCCTTGACCTCCCAAGTAGCTGGGAGTACAGGCACCTGCCACTATAGTGGGGTAATTTTCTATTTTGAGTAGAGAATGGGGTCTTGCTCTTGATCAGGCTGACCTAGAAGTCGTGAGCTCAAGCCATCCTCTGGCTTCAGCCTCCCAGTTCCAAATGCTAGGATTACAGGCGTGAGCTATCCTGCCTAGCCTAGATTATTAACTTGTAATATCAACTCTAACACCCTGAGGTCATATGATTAATACCGCTAATTTAAACTCATGGATTCAGTACTTTCACTTGGTTCATGCTGAGATCTGAGCTTTTTGTTTCCCAGGCAAATCAATAGCAACAGGCTTTATCTTGTTAGATCAAATATAACTTTTATTTTTAAAAGCTCCAATTATGCCCTAATCCAGTGTTTACGCACTCAGAGGGCCTAATGAGATAATAAATGAAATTTTAATTTGACAATTAATAGTATAAAGTGTTAGGATACTTTGGAATTAGGAAGGCTTGCCTGGGATTCTTTTTTTATTAGCCATTGTTACAGGATATAATTATACTTGTTTCACATTATGATTGGGCAGTAACTCGATTATTAAGAAGTAGAAAAATGAGTAAATTGCTACTCCCATGCTTTTTGCAACAAATTATGAAAACAAAATAAAAATATAACCAGGAGTCTTACAAACTGTTTAGAAACGGTATAATTCCTTCGATACCAATTATTGCTAGATAAGCAATGGCAGATCAAACAGCCAACACCTTTATCCTGAATAGTCATCAGCAATACAAACTGGTAAGACAGCAGATTCTGGAAGAACCTGGGTTCTCTGAATGAGGTAACAGATAATTTAAAATGTGTGTAATACATTATGTATACAATTGCAAAGTTATTTCCTCATCACTTGTGTATGTACACATCTACATCCAAACATCCACACCTACAGCATGAGGGTGTTTTGTGGGTTCCAAAAAAACAAAAATTACTTGTACCATTATTTGAACACACAATACTTGAGGGTTCCAAGCACTAGACATTATACTGGAGTTAAATAAAGTCACAAAATGAAAATACAGTTCAGGCAGAAATCAAATTATAAACTTTAGATCTACTTAGGAAAGTGGGTTCCTAACAACTAAGTAAAATTGTTCTCCATGTCACTGGGAAGGCCAGGTAATCCTTATCTCTGTTATGCTTATTTAAAAAGCAAACAAGTGTCCGGGTGTGGTGGCTCCCGCCTATAATCCTGGCACCCTGGGACGCCTAGGAGGGTGGCTCACCTGACCACAGGAGTTCCAGCAACAGCAAGACCCTGTCTCTACTAACAATAGCTGGGCGTTATGGCCGCACTTACAGTCCCAGCTACTTGGCAAGAGACTTGCTTAGGCCCAAGAGTCTGAGGTTGCTGTGAGCTGTGACACCACGGCACTCTGCTTAGGGTGCCAGAGTAAGACTGTCTCAAAATAAATAAACCAACAAATAAATAAAAAGCAAACAAGTGTTTCAAATTAGCAACAGCCGAACCTTATTCATTTTACATTTATTCAATAACTATTGGATGTTGATTGTAAAAGTCAAAATTTTAAAAATGAATGGAAACTACAGTCCCTGTTGAGAAGACATGGATTATACCCCCAAAGAATATGCCTCACTCTTCTTCTTGATGTAGCTAAGAAGAGAACAGAACTTCCCATAGTAAGCTGATTTCTAGCAAAGAACAAATACCAACAAAGAAAGCAGAAACTCTGTTGAATGAAAGAACAAAGGAAACACCCCAGGCAGAATAATGGAAGTTGGATGCTTTACGGGGTGCGGGGAGTTTCAATGGGGGCTTTCCAGTAGGTGATAGGCATGGAGTAGAGGGGATGACAGAGGACTTTTCTGGGCCACTTGAGACAGCAAACTTGAACTGATAAGTAATACATACTAAAAGTTCTAAACAGGAGTCCTCAAACTACCGCCTGTGGGCCACATGCGGCCTGCTCAGGACATTTATCCGGCCCGCTGCTGCCTGTCCTGCTCAGCAGCAGACTTGTCCCGGGCCTGCAGTCCGGCCCTCCAACGGTCTGAGGGACAGTGAACTGGCCCCCTGTTTAAAAAGTTTGAGGACCTCTGTAAAGGTCCTAAAAGAGCTTTAAGAGTTTGTGTGTCCTACCACTATGCCCAAGAGTTTTTCAAAGAAAAATGGCTCCAAATAAGAAAAAACAAATCTAAAGTAGTGAGGTTTCAAAAATATAAAATGTTATTTAAAATAGTAAAATGTTAGAAACAACCTAAATGCTTAGCCAAAAGAAATAAGAAAATTATAGTAAGTGAATAAATGACATTAAGTCTTTGAAATTAAAGAGAAGCAGGCATCCAACAGTGTTAAGTGAAAAAGATCAGTATCCAAATGTAACCAGTACTATAATGTCTGCTTTTACCCATTATCGTATTAATAACGCAAGTGTTTCAGACAAGGAAGAGGAGTAGATTCTTGCTGGGGGAAATGGCACAGAGAAAGCCCATGGGTTTGGGATCCTGGAGAGGAGAAGGGAAAAAGACAACTTGATTAAAACAGGGAGCTCTGAGTAGTTGCTAGGGTTTAGCCCACACTCATTTCTGGTTAAGGAATGGGCTTTGAGGAAGTTAGCATCAGCCTGCACAGAGATTCCAGTTGCAATCCTTAGGCCTCTCTTGGGGAGGAGCTCTTAACATCTCAGCTCTAGGGGACAAAACACCGAAGGCCTTAAGGTTTGGGAACTTACAATTTAATACACGCCGCAATACAAGAACCACTGAGTGGCAGGTGGGGAATAAACTAAACGGCTTCATTCCTGATGCCTGCAAATAGAGACTTTACCAGAAGGGTTTCTCTGAAACCACTAATTCTAGAACAAATTGATCAAATGTCTGCAAGTTGGAGATGTGGAAAATTGTTATGGTTGGAAACCTGCTGTTGTGATTCCAAGCTCACGAACTCACATAGAATCTGCAGACAAAACTATAAACTGTGGGAATACAACACAATTTCCCCGGAACCATCAAGACACCCTGCCTGGTTATCCTTCAGCAACCTCATCTCACCCCTCCACCCTACGACTTACCTCACCTGCCTCCCCCAAATCCATCTCAATCAGCTCTGGGGAGAAGGAGCTGTCACAGCGAATAGGGATTCCAGGAATGTCCAGGCAAAACAGAGGACACGCTCATGGAAAAAACCCCATTTGTCCATGACAGATTTAAAAATCACAGCCATATTTTTGGCCCCCGCAGTGCTACAGGAGACATTTGCCATATGTTCAGAATTCATCTAAATGTTTTCAGACATTTCAGCATTGAAGCAAAATATTTCGGTGTTTCCTCAAGAAAATAAAAGCAGGTGATACTCACAAAACTCCTAAAGTACACCAAACCCAATTTTTGAAAAAACTTTTCATTTTGAAATAACTTTCAGATCTGCAGAGGAGCTATAAAGATAGCACAGGGATCCCCAGCTTGCTCTGAGGTTAACATCACACATCACCAAAGTACTTTTTTTAAAATTGGGATTAACATTAATATCCTACCACTCAATAAAGTGTCATTTTTATTCAGATCTCACCAGTTTTTCCATGAATGTCCCTTTTTCCTTCCAGGATCCCATCCAGAATCCCACATTGCATTTAGTTGTTCATGGTTTACTTTTTTCCCCAATCAATGACAGTTTTTCAAGTCTTGTTTTTCCCAGCTTAGACATGTCTCTCCATTTGGGTTTGAGAAAAATACCTCCTGGGTAAAGTGCCCTTCTTATCCTGCTATATGGGAAGTATGTAATATTAATGTGACCCTTGATCACTTGCTAAGGTGGCATCTCTCAATTTCCTACTCAATCTAACTTTATTTGCAGATGGGGTTGCCAGATTTAGCAAATAAAAACACAGGCTGTCAAATGGGATATACTTAAGTTAAAAAAGTATTCTTTGTAGAAAATTCAAATTTAACTGGGCACCTGGTATTTTATCTGGCAGCCTTACTTTCAGAAGTAAATTGGCAATGAAAGCCGTAAGTATTTTTGAGCCCCCCTCGTCTTGTCCATGGGCCATTCCTCATTCCACCGGCATCTCTTTCCCCAAAGACCATGGTATACCTAAGAATCTATTTAGTGCTCAATCCTCAAACATGAGTATCCATCAGAATGCCATGGGGAGCAGGGCCCCATCACCAGTTTCTGATTCAAGAGCTTGGGGGTGGAGCTTTGGAATCTGTAATCCTAATAAGTTCCCAGGATGTGCTGATGCTGCTGGTCTGGGGAACCTTTTAGAAGTCCTGGTATTCACAGAGGGAAACCCAGGTATTTGTACATTTGTTTCACAGGTGCACACAACCTGTTCACTACGAGTTTGCCATTACTCCTCACGCGGGATGGTCCTACAGACACAACACGCTTCAACCCACAGATGCCTCATACATAAGAATGGAACAAAAGTAGTCACGACCAGGTCCCCATCCACCATGGATGGGGATCCAGGCCTAGATCTCCATGGGAAGCTACTATGGCATCACGTCCTTCTCCTCACAGCTATGACAGCTGTTGAGAGGGTACAGTTTACCTCCACACACTTCCTCCCATCTGTCAGTCATCCCCTGTCCCAAAGTCAGAGCCTGTGACACCAAGGAACTTGGCGGACAGCCACTCACGCGGGGTGTGGGATGCGGGATGAGGATGTGTGCCTGCAAATCAGAATGCACCTGTTTCACATCTATCTATCTATATATCTATCTATATCTATAATATTATAGATACTAAGTAACTCAAAAGTCAATCAGTGCTAAAAAAAAAAAAAAAAGTCTACTTAGGGCTGGCTTGAGGACTTACCTGATTATTAAAACACTGTCCATATAGGAAAAGGCTTTCTTGGTCCACACACAAAAACATTTTCAAGTGTTTCAGCCTAAAATAGCTGGTCCATAAATGGGAGAGGTCCCAGCACCCATTCCCTTTCCCCAAGCTGCCAGGCTGTTTTGAAATAGAAAGCCTAAGCTTCTGGCCAGGCTCTTCTGGGACACTTACTTATCCCTGGCTTTGGTCACTTAACAAGGCAGGTAAAAGCTGGATACCTAAAATACTCTCATTATGTTAAGCTCAGCTTTTACATGGATAGTGGTAACTTTTCCAAGTTGAAAATGTTCCCTGTACATCCTTTGAAAATGGCTAAAGTCTGCATTCTTCTAGCACAGACCATGTGCCAAGGACTCTATCAGGCATTTTGTCGGATATGAGATCTCACTAGTCTTCACAGCATTACTGTGAGGAAGGTTATTAATGCCCCCCTCTTACAGATTAGCTAAGTAAATTACAATGCAAGTTACAGACCTGAGATGTTGTAACCGTGTGATTATAATCAGGACCTCATTTAATTTTCATTCAACCAGTCTAGCTCCTTTCTCTAAGAGGTCTAACATCAAACTCTAGACTTAAACCATCAGAAAGAGCATTTGTTATGTGTAAGTAAATATCCACAGAGAGGGCTACTAGCAGGCTTGTATAAAGACAAGTTAGGGGGTGGATACCTGTATTCCCAAAGATAAACTTTGATAACCCTCTATATATAATATTGTAAAGGAAATAAAATATACTCTGTATCTAAAAATTCTAAAACTCATAAAAGGGGGGGAACCCCGAGTCTTAGCCTCATCTGAGACAAGTCTGCTGGAGCCACTTGGTAACACTTCGGGTTAACTAGAAAATGAATCTGAGGGCAAATGAAAATAGAGTATTTTGTCTAAGTTTGAACTGGACAAACAGGTTTATTTCTGCAATCTACCTTGGTGAAAGAGAGGTCATGAAGAGTGGTTATCTGTGTGGCATTTATTTACTTTTGAATTACAGATTTCAAAACAACAGGAGCAGAAGTACATAGCACAAATCCTGGTGGGGAAGGCCTAAGGCCTTTCATAATTGCTTCTTTATATTCCAAAGACCTCAGTGATGGTACCTTAGCCTAAACACTTTTAGGCTTCCCCTGCGAGTCTCCTTAAATGTCATGCCTATAGCTGTACATAGCCTATCATCAATTTTCTTTAAAAGGACTGAAGGGCACGTACCCAAATGCACGAACAGTCAGACCTTCATCTCCTTTCTCAAGCCGAAACAAAATAGCTCTCTACTCCAGGGACTACCATTTCTCGAACAGCCTGTTTTGTGCCCATCTCTGCCTCTCCCTGCTTCTATGGGTTCTAGTTCTTTCCACTGTTTCAAGACTATTTGATAAGCTTATATCATGATAGCCTAGGAATGGTGAGACAGAGAAGTTCTGATCTGGAAATGAAGCAGCCCAAGAAGGAGGGAGCTGCCGGGAGAGGATGCTCCCGGCGAGGTTGTGACCAGAATGAAGACATCTCCTCACACGTCTTGTTCTGGGTCCATCCGTGCCCTCCTACATTGTAACCACGGACCTGACTCAACTCACAGGCCTCCTGGAGGAAGCCAACGGCATCACCCTTTTGAAGACCCTTCGTTTTAACAAGTGTGGTTATTCCATTGGGGCATTGGGGTGGCAAGGGCCAGAAGCTTTAAAAGGCAGAGAAAGAGAAGAAAATCAGGAAGTGGTGTAACAAAGGCCTAATTAGAAGGGAGGAGTATCTCGATGCAGACAGGTCACTGGAAGGATGCCAAGGGCTCTCGCCACATAAAGAAAAAGATTGTTATAAAAAGATTTTTAAAAAAAAGAAGAAGAAGAAAGAGACATGGCAGTGGAGACTGGGAGGGTGGGGCAGAGAATAGGGAAATGAATAAGAATAATGACTTAAAAGCTTTTTTTTTTCTGGTTCTCTTCTTTCCTTTCTGCAGATGCTCAGCTGAGCCAGTGCAGCTGGCTCGCTGACAAATGTGGAGAAATCAGCCAATTTGAGCTGGTTGTTAGCAGTCTGGGTACCGAGGCTCAGATAAATGAGGTGCTGCCTCAGGTGTGCGCTGATCTCCCCAGCGTTCCTGAGAGACACTAGGCTGGCACGTGGCCTCCTGGCCTTCAGGGTCTCACCTGTACTTCCTCCGACTTCCTGGCTCTACAGTTCGATAGAGGTGACCTAGGAAGAGGCATCTTCCTCCATTTATTCCTCTGACCCTCCCCACCCTTCCCCTAGTTGACAAGCTCTCCTTCCTTAAAACTGGTGGGGCTTCCAGTGAAATGCCGTCAGCACATGGGCTCTTGTCCCCAAGCATCTGAGCACAGGTCTGATGGTCCTAGGAAAGAAAATGCCTGATGTGTGTTCCTTCTCAATCACTGCCTCAGCCCAAAGTCTGTGGACACCCTGGCACGATTCTCTGATGTTTCCCCACAAGACAGAGAAGGCTTCTTTGTAAATTTTCACTCTCACCAAATAGTACGCCACGTGTTTCACTGTTAGGTCCACACACAGAGTATGAACATGAAAACACACCTCCCACCTTGGTCTCCCAAAGTGCTAGCGTTACAGATATGATCCACTGCTCCTGGCTGCATCATTCTGTTTTCATGTTCACGAAGGCACATCTGGCCTTCAGTTCAAAGAAGGCAAAGAATACTCTGAGTCAAGTTCAAGGTTGGAAAAAGTTCTTCTAAGTAGCTGTGCAAGCTCCTTGCTTATCCCTTTTCCTGCGGTTCTTGTTCATGCATTCTTTGATAAATAAAAAGAACCAAAATAAGGAAGTAAGACATTCAAATAAATGCCTATGTAAGGGAAATTTCTACAGGGATGGAAATGTTCTAGATCTTGCTTTAATTAGTGGTTTTATGGGTGTATAAAATTGTCAAAACTCATTGGACTGAATACTTAAGATCTGTGTGTTTGCTTGTATGTTAATTATATTTGAATAAAAAATTAAGAATGTAAAGGCTTATGTTCCAATAGTACGTTGAGGTCTATACCAGCACAACGAAGCAGCAGCTACTGTGAAAAATGTATGGGAGATACACACATTGTCGCTTCACCAACATCCATATCACGCCTGGAATCTTAGCACTCTGGGAAGCTGAGGCAGGTGAACCGCTTAAGATCAGGAGTTCAAGACCTCCTGACCAAGAGCGAGACCCCATCTTTAAAGTTAGCCAGGCATTGTGGTGGGCACCTGTAGTCCCAGCTGCTTGGAGGCTGAGGCAGGAAGATGACTTCAGTCCAAGATCTGAGGTTGCTGTGAGCTATGATGACACCATGGTACTTTACCCAGGGAAACAAAGTGAGACTCTGTCTCTCAAAAAAAAAAAAAAAAAATCTATGATAGAACTTTTTCAAAGGAATCCAGAGTAATTCCTATACCATTCTCAACTTTACTTTAAGAGTCTATAAAATCCAGGTTCAAAAAAGGGTTTGGGTAGGAAGAGAAGATACTGTTGTATAACAGTGTTTTTTCAGCTGTTTTTAATATCATGGCACATTTGAACCTATGGTTAAACTTCTGTAGCACACTTAAATTATGTCGAACAACAACAACAACAAAAGAAAAGAATAAAAGAAGAATATACTTCCTGAGCTTTGAATGTCTTTCAAAAATAGTTTAATGAATGATCTTTAAACATGTTCACAGCACACCTAAGATCTTCCCACAGCACATCAGGATGCCTTAGCACACTGGTTGAAAAATCACTATTTTATACGTATATATACACACACATATGTGTAAGTTGACTAGTTATTGCTATTCTTATACTCCGAAAGTAAAGTATGCTGGGTACTTGTATTAGTTGGTCTCAAAAGCCTTGATGTGGGGAGGCCCCTCTGGGAGTTTGGATTTGAGGGGCAACATTACTCCTTTGTTTAAATTAATACCGATTTGCAGATGACCTGAAAACATTCACTTGATTTAGGAAGAGAATGACAAAGGTGAAAAGGGACATTAGATCATACGGTCTAATCCCTTCATTAAATCAATCTAAAAATTTAAGATCAGAGAAGGAAAGGCTCATGGACACACAGCTATTTCCCACTAAATGTGTCTTCTGGTACTCAAGTTGGTTTTTCTTCAAGTTTTTCATTATTCTTGTATTTTTTGTTTTTGCCTTATTTTTTTTTTATTTTTTGGAGAGAGGGTCTCTTCTCTGGCCTGGGTTAGGGTGCAGTGGCATAATCATCAGAGTCTTGGGCTCAAGTAGTCCTCCCACCTTGGTCTCCCAAAGTGCTAGCGTTACAGATAGGATCCACTGCTCCTGCCTGCATCATTCTGTTTTAAATGACCTCCTCTAACAATATTTTAAAGGAAGTACAATATTTATACGCATCATCGACCCTCTAGAAAGTAATACTCTTATTGATTTTAAAAAATCTTCAGAAAAATGTTTTTTTCTGAAAATAGTTGCTACTCAAATAAAACGTGTCTAAAAAATGAAGATGATCTAGTGTTATACTCACGTATATCGTATCATTCATGTGTATCTTTCTAGAAAGTACTCATGTATATCTTCTGCATGAAAGTTATGGCTTTAAAAAATACTCAATCAGGTTTGTTGTTATTCTCCCATGCACAGAAGATTCTGAAAAGCATCACCACAAACTCACAATTAATCCTATGAGGATCTTGATGTTTCCCTAACTTTGTTTCAATGATCAGGCAAGTCACCCGCTCACTGTGGCTTTAAGAACTGCCAGTGATATATGGACACAGAGAGAAAGGACACTAATGCTGTTGGTGGAACTGCAAACTAGTACAACCTCTAAGGAAAGCAATACCAAGATACCGCAAAGAACTAAACGGAGGCCAATCATTGGATTCAGCAATCCCACCAGCAGGTAGTTACCCAAAGAAAAAAAGGGCATTTTGTCATCAAGACACTTGTACTGGAATGTTTAGGGTAGCAACATTCACAATCGCAAAGATGTGGAAACAACCCACGTGCCCATCAATACGTGAGTGGATTCATACGATGTGGCATCTGTATGCCATTAAAGTATGTGTACTACTCCACCATAAAAAAGAAAAAAAAGGTGATCTAGTATCTTTTGTAACAACCTCTACAGACCTGGAGACCATTCTTCCCATCCCACCGAGGTATTGCAAGAATGGAAACACAAACACCACATGTACTCCATACTAAATTAGAACTAGTCAATCACCACTTATGTACACGTAGGGAAGTGAAACTCACTGGGAAGTGGGGAGGAAGTGTGGGTTAATTCACTTCTAAAGTATATAATACACACATTCTGGGTGAAGGGCACACTTGTAACTTTGACTTGAAATGTACAAAACAAACTCTGGAATCAAAATATGTGTGCCCTTGTAATATTCTGAATTAAAAAATCAAAATAGAAAAAAAAGAGAATTGCCAGTGATAAAGTGAAAAAGCCATAACCTCGTGGAAACCATTTATCACTATTATGCTTAATTAGAAAATAATGCTCTTGTTTATGTCTTCAACACATTGCTCACAGAGTGAGTGAGAGTGCACAGACACTATCGTGATCTTCACATCCCCACCAACCACAGTGCAGATGTATGATTTGCTGTCCACAAGTCAAATTAAACCCACTCTAGAGACCACTGGATGTGGCCCAGTATAGCTTCAAAATCCCAGAGGAAAATTCTGAAAATCCCTACATGGGTTTGCTCTGTTTTGTCAATTGCTTTTGACCAAAATGAACTTCACCACATATATTTCTGATAGCCTCTTTGGAAGGCTAACAACATGGTGATACTCTTGATAGATCCTAAATGTCTGCTGTTGGTCAGGGCCCCGCCACCCATCTCTGTGCAGACCCTTGAAATAATACCTCAGAACCTTGGAAGACAAACACGGCAATGTTCATTTTACAGATCAAGAACCAAAGGACAAGGGAACATCAGAGGTGGCTCAGATCAGACCTACTTCCCCCCATCTAGGGAGGTCAGCCTCTTTGGGAATGGGTCAGGACCATCAAACCAGGGTGGTTCTCTGGGGGCTTTGGGGACCCAAAACTCAAGACCAGGCACACTGGATTCTGTGACAGTTGTACCATCCCAGAGCTAGAAGAGAACTTATATTCCCATTTGACAGGGGAAAAACTTCAAATGTTCCAAAGTAGCCAATATGGTGTATTTCAGACAAGCCCTTCACCACCTGCTAGGCTGTCCACCTACCCCCCTCTGTCCACACAGGGGTCCGAGCTCACACTGCCTCTGCCTCTGGTGCCATCTTATCAAGACTTCCTGTACATCGTCTGTGTAACAAGTCAGACAATTAAGTCTGTGAACTCATCCTAGAAAAAGGGATATATACCTCCTTGTACTTTTTCTAAGATGAACTCGCAAACTTAATCATTTGACCTCACACGACAACAGCTCTGAAGGCCATTCCAGACAAAGAGCTCTAAAATGGCTTCGAAGGATGGACTAGGCCCTGCTTCCCAAGGGGAGTCCTTCGAAGGTGACCATAGTGATATGCAACAATAAGGTTATGTAGCACTTTTTCTAGGACGAGTTAGCAAACTGAATCGTCAGACCTCATAGGCCGGGGGCCTCCATCTTCAAAAGGATAGGACTTTGTGTGTGTGAACAAGAAGAGAAGGAAAGGATTTGGCTGTGGGTTCTCATGTGTGTGTGGGGTTTTCTTTTCTTTTTTCTTTTTTTTTTGCTAGCTTCAAAGCAGATCCCCGTCCCTTCTGAATAGAGGGCCATGACAACTGGCTTCTGACAATTTAGAAGAGGATCAGATTCTGGGGGCAAATTCTAAACAGACTTTGTATGTTAAAAGAAAATGAAAACAGCTGAACTGCAGGCAAAAAATTCAATCTGCCCCTTTCCCCCTCAAAAAGGCATCGGAACAGAACCTCTCGGAGACGGCGAGGGAGACTTCCTGCACAGCGATGTTAAACGTTTCCAGCAGATCAACAGCTGGAGAAGCAAACTTTTTTTTTTTCAGTGTTAACATTTCACAGTTCAAATCACTTAACAGATGTAAAATTATAGGATATAGTTAGCATTTCATTTTTTAAAAAAAATTATTAGCTAAAAAAGATCTTTCTGGAAAATACATTTGATGGCTCATGCTTCTTGATGATGATGGCAAAAAATTTAAGAATGTTTATTATACTACATAAAGATGTTCATTATAGGAAAACATACTTGAACTGGCTGAACGTATGGCTTACACAGGTTTACCTAGATGAAGTGGACATTTTAAGGTAGTAAATACATGCGTTTTAAGGCCTGGAAAGAGATTATTCTACCAGCCAGTTGACTGTTCTAAAGGACGCGAGGCTCCGAGATTGGGAATGATATCACATTGACACTGATAATGAACAATGCACGCTGGTGAGTCGAGCACACCCGGGACCACACAAGGCAAGGAGAGCCCAGTCTAAGGGAGAATAACCAGCCGCAGGGGAGACAGTGGCCAGCCCGGGCTCTTCAAGTCAGGGCAAAGTCAGTGCAGAGGATTTAACCAGGGGACCAGAACTGGATGGAAAATAGGTCTGGTGAGGCAAGGTTAGTGGAATTAGGGTGGTTTTGACTTCAAAAGAAAAGAAAAAGGGCAATTGACTCGGCACCCGTAGCTCAATGGTTACGGCACCAGCCACATATACCCAGCCCGGGCTGCTAAACAACAACTACAACAAAAAAATTGCCAGGCATTGTGGCGGGTGCCTGTAGTCCCAGCTACTTGGGAGGCAGAGGCAAGAGAATTGCTTAAGCCCAAGAGTTTGAGGTTGCTGTGAGCTGTGATGCCACAGCACTCTACCGAGGGTGACATAGTGAGACTCTGTTTCAAAAAAAAAAAAAGAATTTGAGGTTGCCATGAGCTGAGATGCCAGAGCATTCTACTGAGGGTGACAAAGTAAGACTGTCTCAAAAAAAAAGAAAGAAAGAAAGAAAAAGGGCAATTTATTGACTATTGTCAAGTACATGACTGGCTTCATTTATAGGAGGCTTTAGGGAAATTAAGCAGAAGCAGGAGAGATTCAGGTAGACATTTTGGGAGGTAGGCTGGCCAAGCTGGAGGTATCAGGCAGGGTTATTAGGAGACCTGGGTGGACCCGGCTTGTCATTAGTAAGTGAGGAAACCTGGGATAAGCATCTTATCTCATGTGGGCCTCAGTTTCCTATAAGATACAAAGGTTGAAACAAATGATTTCTAAGATTTTTCCAGGTCAAGAGGATCTTTTAATTAAAAATAAATTTTAAAGAAACCTTTCTCAACTGAGGTTAATAAGAGTACTAAGTAGGTTGTTGAGGGCATCTTAAATTTCCTTAAGGCTGGACTAACATCTAACCCACTGGCTTTCTGTGGGTCCTCCCAGCACTCTGGTTCTGGCCTGCTTTGTCACCACGCTGCAGCCCCTACACTCTGTCCATGACTTGTGGGATAAAGACAATATTCACCAATCCACAGTCTATTGCAGGAAATGATGCTTTAGAAAAATGAATTACAAATCCCTATGGGAGGGGAAGAATGTGCTATAGGAAAGTCATTAATAACTCAACTTGGAACTCAGCTTCCCATTTGGAAATATCAACCACATAGTAATACGCTTCCTGGCTGAGTTAGGCATGGGCCCCCAGAGGAACGCAAAGCTTTTGAAGCAGAAATTTTAGAGGCAAGAGGAAGGAAGTTGCCATGGTGCTGGGCTAGTTTATTTGGGATGGATTTAAGCTTCCCGGAACTCGGGCATTTGTTCCCGCCACCATCATGAGCAAGCTATCTGAAGTTCAGAGAAGCGGCCTGCTCAAGGTCACATGGCCAGACTGCAGCCTCACTCTTTCCATGAGTCTAAGGAGTTTCTACTCTGTTCTAGACACTGGGGTACCGGGGCACAAGCCCACATGCTACCTGTACTGATGGAGTTTGCTTTCTAGTGGGAGGAATGCACAGCCGTGAAAACACAAGCTACTGAGGAAGAACTATTTGGTGGTGTGAAATATCACACAAATAAAGCCAGGGCACAGAACAGAGAGTAAAGGAGGGCTACGTCTGTGTGGCCACTGAGAAAAGAACTCTGAGGAAGTGACATTTAAACCAGGAGTAGAACGACAAGAGAGACCCAGCCCTGTGGCAGAGTCAGCTCATAGGCCCAGGGGGGAGAGCCTAGGCTGCGGGGTGGAGATGGGCAACTTCACACAGCGTGGCCCACAGGAGCAGCCGCGGACAGCACTGGCAGCTGGGGGCCGCTGCCACCTGGGGACGCCTTTCTCTGCTGGGGGCTTAGGTAAGAAGACTGGTTCCACCTCTGTCTTGAACAGAGGGATTGGGAGGAGAACAGAAATCACCTGCACATGATGCTAAGAGAGTTGGCAAAGGAGGGGCCCGCACAGGAGGCAGCGACCGCATCTCACTGCCTAACAGATCAAAGGTGGCTCGGTGCCCGCATCTTAGTGGTTATGGCACTGGCCACATACACCGGTGCTGGCAGGTTTGAGCCTGGCCAGGGCCTGCCAAACAACAATGACAACTACAACTAAAAAATAGCCAGGCGTTGTGTCGGGCGCCTGTAGTCCCAGCTACTTGGGAGGCTGAGGCAAGAGAATCGCTTAAGCCTAAGAGTCTGAGGTTGCTGTGACTCATGACTTTACAGCACTTTACTGAGGGCAACATAGTGAGACTCTGTCTCAAATAAATAAATAAAAAGTCCAAGGTCCCTTCTACTTCATGCACCAAGCTTGTCTGTCCACTCTCAGCTTCCAAGGGACAGCGTGTTGCTGCAACTTAGCCATCTTCTAGATAACAGAAGCAAGGTGAGAGGGGGAAAAAAAAAACAATACAGCATCCCACTGTGATACCAGCCATATTTCTTCCACATGGCAAGTTTCATTTTGTTTAATTTAACAATAAACTCATTATATTAACTCAATTCAATAGAAGCAGCAGGGGGATTCCCCCTAACTTAATCTCAGGCTTTGAGGAAGCTTGCTCCATGCTAAAACAATACCATACAGAGAGACTGAAGGGCTTGTATCTTATTGGGAAAATATCTCCAAGTTTCTGAGCACAGCCTGCCTTTAATTTAGGACCTAGTCAGCCCATTTCTTACTTTAACCAAAGCATCATTCTAGCCAGAGGACTAATCTCGTGTGCCTCCTAGGTCCTTACCTGTGGCTTTTAGACTGAATCCAAATCTTACAGAACACGTCCTTATATTAAAAGGGGTGCAGCGAGAAGGTTGGAGTTTATTTCCTTTGGTGCTTAAAAAGAACAATCTTTAAATCAGAAGGCCGTAGGTTCCCCACACCTGAATGGAGTTGATGTTCCAATTTGAAAACGCTTATTAGAATCCCCCATTCAGGGAATATAAGTAACTTGAGCTTACTGATGTTCCAAAACTGATTTTTCATAAGTCACTTAAAAATACAAAGATGTAACTAACATTCTATTTCAATCTATATGTCCATTATGATAGGTTATATCAGGGGTCCTCAAATTTTTTAAATAGGGGGCCAGTTAACTGTCCCTCAGACCATTGGAGGGCCGGACTGTGGGTCCCAGGATGAGTCAGCTGCTAAGCAGGACAGGCAGCAGCAGCAAAAACACCCGGCGGACCAGATAAATGTCCGAGGCAGGCCACATGTGGCCCGCGGGCCATAGTTTGAGGATGCCTGGGCTATATAGTATGAGATCTACAAAATACCCAGGTTGTTCCTAATTATTTGCCATGATAAGAAAAAACAGCTATACTTTTCAGAGATCTTGAGGGAAAGAAGAGACTATATAATCTGCTGATTTAGTGATATGAAATCTGGGAATTCCAGATTCGCACACACACACACACACACAAAATGGCTAGAAACCAAACAATGGCTTTTGTCCCCAGCTGGCAAGAAGAATTAAGGAACTCATTAATTAGGATCCCGTTTATGCTTGTATTGAGTACATATGAATGCAGGCCCACTCAAGGATTCCAGCTGGGAGATGCAAACTTTTGAAATTCAAAGACAAACTGGATTTATCTTTGGCGCCTTCATATGCTTATTTTGGTCACAGTGACCACATGGGCTTGAGTGTCTATATGAGGCCTGTGAATCTTTCTTTAACCAAGCAAGTTTTAAAGTCCTTTTCATGTCCTTTCAACTACAAAATGCAAAACAAGGCCAGGCATGGGGGGTGGGGGAGATGGAAGAAATGATCTTTCTACTAGACTGAGCTTTTAGAAGAAGAAAGAAATGGCTGAAATCTAAGGAAAGGTACAGATAATGGTTCCCATTCAGTCCAGCAGTGGCTGACAAGGCCTGGGCGTGTCCTGGGGGGAGAATGAGGGAAGGATGCGGGACAGGAGAGCCGGTGGGGGAAGGCACAAGCCTTGCTGAGACTCTCTCTCTCTCTTTCTCCCTCTCCATGAGAAATCTTCTCGAAAGAAAAGAAAAAAGTTTAAAGAACAAAACAAGATCCCATTGTGGAGGGGCCTGAAGACAAGCCACAGGGAGCTCATGTCACACGGTTCAGATCCCAGAGTGAAGGGAACGGGAGGAGGTTTCAACTTTTTACCAAGTGAGGAACATCCCTCTCGCCCTGTCAGTTTGGAAACAAGAACATCTTCTAGGTTTGGGATATTTTCTTGTATTACTTAAATCTTTGTTAGGCTTTTGCATTCTTTACAGATGGCACTTCTTATCATGGAAAAATATAACGGGGTGGGGCGGGCCGGGAGGAGAAGGAAAAAGAGACAGACCAACACCTGGAGACCCAGTAACACAGCAAGAGGGAAGGAACATCCTATTATAGGGTTCTTTATGCTTAAAATGGAGTGTTATTTTTCCGTCTAAAAATAAGCCTGTGACCTTTTACATTCTCCAGGCCATGTATGTATTTCTGTAACATCCAGAGTCCCAAGGCACACTGGGCAGAGTGAGGGCTGAGGGCTGTCGGGTCCAGGTCCCCGGAGCTAAAAAGTCCACCTGTCAGAGAGCCATCAGCCAGACTCAAAGAGAAGGAATCCACAGAGACCCGGGAGGGCACGCTGAGCCCCACTTCCACTGTCGGTTACCCATTAAACCTCTTATGCATACACATTCACTCCAACGAACTTAGTTTGATGACTTTTACAGAAAGGAGAGATGGATACAGACCCGGGCCTGGGAGTAAATAACAC
>NW_003852406.1:13333446-13334771 GCF_000181295.1 Otolemur garnettii
CATTTTTAAAAACTGATGGAATTAGCAAAGGTGAAAAAGAGAAGATAAGACGAAAGTTGATGAAGGTTGACGCAAACAGGCCCTCAGAGTTGGGATATAAATTAGTAGAGTCTTTCTGGAGTAAAATTCGGCAGCATGTTGCCAATGCCCTCCATGTATAGATTCCGGGGCAGCCTTCCTGCTCGGACAGTTATACTGTGTCAGATACACACGCTAGGATGTTCATCACAGAGTTGTTTAGAACAGCAAATTGGAGGAAACAACCTGAGTGTTCGAACAAACAGGACAAATGGCTAAATAAATTGTGTTACATTCGTGTCATGAATATGATTAAAAATCATGCTTAGAAGAATGACATAGCTAATGAAATAGGTAAATGTTCAGGAAATGCTGCTAACCTAAAAAAAATCGAAAAGATTTCTCACTCTTTCTAACCTGGCCTCACCCAAACCCCTCCCCTTCCTCCTCTTATTCCCCTCCTAAGACAAAGGACATAAAGGACCTAGTGAGCCCCATCCCCAACATTCTTGCCAAAGGATCCTAACCCACCAAAGCCCTCCAGGCAAGCTGTGGAATTACCCACCCTCTACGGGCTCATATGAAGGGGTCTCTAACTGCCCCCAGGTGCAGGTGTCATCTTTACCTGCCCAGGCAGGCTGCTGTCTGTTTCAATAAACCTGGCCCCTGAACTTCTCCACTCCTGGTCTCATCACTGGGCGCCTCTGTGACACCTTTCGCACACACACACAGAGTAGAATCTCTATAGTTGACCATCTCCCTACGTTGACATTGACCACTCCCTTAAGGTGACCTAATCTTCACAGGCCGGACACTCACCTCATGTACTCAACGTGCAGTCAAACTGGTTCCTTGGTTGACCACCTCCATATGTTGACCAGTTTGTTACAGACCCTTGGGTGGTCACCTCACAGAGGTTCTTGTGTATGTGTGTGTACAAAATCCATATCTATGCTATGCCTACTGTGTTCTAAGCATTTAGCTAGATAGAGTGGCATTATCTCACTTAATGTTCACGATGACACCATGACGTACTGTACTATCCTTACAGCTTTCACAGATGAAGAAATTGGAAAATGAGAGCCTGGAAATTTAAACCCAGGTGTAGTCTGATCCAAACCATACCAACTTACTCTTTTTGCCAATAGCAAGAGTATATGTCTGTGTACATGTGTCCTTTCTCATAAATACATATAGTCTAAAATATTCACAGCCCTTTCTTTGTGGTAGCCTTAGAGATGACTTCTGTGTATAGCTATGTGCTGTGTTTTTCATGATTTCTGAATAATCATGTATTTTTTTTTTTT
>NW_003852406.1:13334938-13359944 GCF_000181295.1 Otolemur garnettii
TCCTTACTGGCCAGGGGCTCTAGGAAAGGTCACTGGACTCTGTGAGAAATAAAGGCCATCAGACCCGTAAAGCCCCCCTGACATACAGGATACATGGTAAAAACATGTTGGCCGCCCCCTCCCTTGCCAGTCTTCTGAAACACAGCATTTTAGGAATGGCACTCGCCAAACTCTGAAATCTATGATTTTCATTGCCTTAGAGAAGACTGTTAGCTTAAAAATTAAAGGAAATACGTTCCACCTGAAGAATGCCTTATCAGTGCAAACGTCTTGCCTCCTCTCCCCAAGTTTAGCCCTCCTTAAATTATAGTCCTTGGGTTTTAGAGTTTTTCCCTTATAGTGGTCTTCAAACTAAAAGATGTATACCCTTAAAGTGCCACAAAAATCTTTTCCAGATAGTTTGAAAGGAATCAATTTCCCGAATCTCAGTTTCCCTGGTTCTTTCCTAAATGTGTCCGAAAATGCAGCTGTCAGGGGTCCATGCCAGTATACCCAGCTGCCTGCTCATAGTTGCCTTCCTACTTTACAGCAGAAAGACATAAATCTCAGCCATGGCAAAGTGACTCTGGGGCACGGCCCAGGGCCAGGAGCGCCACTGGAGTGCTCTAGAAAGGGCCAGTTTGATACAAGGGTTAGTGGTAAGTCTCCCATAGTCCTGACGTTGTAAATCCAAAGTACATAGGTTTTGGGTCTTATGTGAAGTGTTATAAATGAGGTATTTTGGAACTCAAATCTACCCTTCAGTTATTATCAGAGACGCCCACTAGAGCAAAGAGGGGTTAGTGACAATTACCGAAATGTGTGCATGCAGTCTTTTTACACCACAAGCTCCTGGTTCCAGGCTTGAACCTCACCCGACAAATGTGCAATGAACAATACCAACATCCACGAAAACTTCAAAAACTTAGAAAACCCAGCCCTTGTGTAGGCATATTTTAATTCTATGTTAAAATGTGCACTCAGAAGTGATATGGGTGTCACAGGGATGCACATTAACATATTGAAAAATGTCTTCGCAGAAAAATGAAGTCAGACTTTTAGTGCCGCACAATAAATCTGATTTGGCTGGTTGATTAAATAATGAGGGCAATTAGGGTATATTTCCTATGCCCGAAATGAGCTAAATCTCCAGACCTGAAGTTTGATGAATATATATTAAAGGATTTGATTTTAGTAAGTATTTTTACTATAATTACATACAAATTATTGTCTGGTAAGAAAAGGTATACTGAAATTACTAATATTCCTGAAATACCACCAGTTTCTCAGTGGAGCAAGTGAAGCAGCATCTCAAGTCAGTCAAAGAGTAGATAGAATTTTTAGTCTTTTGAGGTCTTGGTAAAGTCCTCATGATACACTTTTTGGCCTACGTCAATAAAGTACATGACTCTCGTGAGTGTTCAACAAAGGCTTGTGGAGGCAAGCGTAATTCCTTCCACAAAAATCAAAGAAAGACTTAATCATTTTGCCGACTGACAGATCACTAAATGTTGCTGCTGGGGGCTGGCTGTTTGGGGTGTGTAATTCCCAAGGTCAAAGACAGAAATGACATCACTGTAACAAAACCCTCTTTGTTCCCGTTCCTTAACAGGTAGACAATGTTTCTCAACATTTATATTATATAAACTGTCTCAAGAAGAAACCCTTTTCTAATACATTTTTTATTTTTACAATTAAATACACTTGTATTGCGTGGATCAACTTTGCACTAAAAATCACTGTAATGATGAATCAGTCAAGAACTTAGAACTCTAACTTCAAGAACTTAGAACTTCTAACTCTTTATAACTTAGAACTCTAAGGTCACAGTATTTTTTAAATTTTTTATGCATTTATATTATAAAGAATAATGAGAGCATGATCAACAAAAAACTTTTATGCATAAAAATATATAATATTAGGATACAATTCCACAGAAATAAAAGAGAGAAATACAAGTTTAGAGAAAAAAGAGATGTAGTTTTTGAGGACTGAACAGTTTGTTCATGTATTTTTTAAAAAATGAATGATAGCAAATACTCAAAAATGGTATTTAGATTTTCCCTGATACATTTCAAAAGTGATAGAATTTTATTTTTAAATGTAAATATTTATAATATGCCTGAAGGTATCTTTTGCTATTAAGCTATTTAAACTTATGATGAAAAAATTTAAATGTTAAATAAACATGCTAAATAAACATTTTAGGTAAACATACAGAAGATGGTACAAAGAATTTCAAATTCTTTTTGTCTGTATGTGTGGGGGGAAAATAAGCAGAAAAATGAAATTCATTTCATTTTTCAATAGTATCTTGTGACTATTTTCTTTTTTCCTCCATGAGACCCAAGAGAATGACATTTATTTTGGGGGGGCTTAAGGAGGCTAAACATAACATTTGATTTAATCCTCTCAAGGGATGGTCTATGCTTCAGCTATACCTACAGACCAGGTGTTGACTGTGTCTCCAATAGAACGGGTGACCTGGAGGGCATGTACAAGAATGAGCAAGGTCAGCCCCAAGGAAAGGGCCGTGTCTGACAGCCAGTTGTTCCCTGATGGGAGGAAGTGATTTCACTCACATGAGGAAAGGAAACTAAATTTCCCACCTTGGCTTTACAGTTACACTCAGGTAATATATGCTACTATCTGCAAGAACAGGAGAAATCCAATGGAGAAAATTAGCACGTAGATGGAATCCTTTTCCTTTGTCCCCATCTCACTTAGTACCTTTTAATGCTTTCTACTTGATTTCACTAGGCCAAAATTCCACAACTAAGTACACCATGTTATTTGGAAAGCTGCCTACATACACCCACACTCCAACAATGGAAATAACTTGGGAATAAATGACATAGAAAAATTATGAGAATATGCATACTGTCATTCTTCCTCCGAGCTAACCAGGGGCATCTCCAGGAGTAGAAAGTTACCCATTCAATGCGATTAGAAAGACAAGGGGCCCAGAAGGAACCAGGTCCTGCCAGCTCTGGGCAACCCCTTATTCTCTCAGAGTCTTGATTTCCTTATATTTGGAGTTCAAAACAGACACCTTGCCTGCTACTCCACAAGGTTGCTGTGAGCAGTAAATTAGAATCTAACTCTGAAAGAATGTTACACCCCATTTAGTGATTCATCCCTCTAAGCATTAAAGATTTTCAATGCCAACACTTTGGGAAGAACAATATTAACATTGTGTTCTCCATCAATCATTTGAGGGGAAGGATGTGTATGGAGAGTGGCCACTGATTTCATTAACATAAAGCAAAAATTTATACATTTCAATAAAAGCTTAGGGTTTAGAGCCCTGGTTTCGATGCAATGAAAGGAACAGCCACAACTCTGGGGACAGTCTTACTCTTAAACAACTGTGCTTGGCTTGCTGCAGACAGATATGCCAAGATGAATCGTGTCTCTACCTTGATTCATCCTTACGACACAGAATGGGACAACTGGCAAATTAATGGACTATTTACACCTATAAGGTCAAGCCTAACCACTAATTTTAAGTCGGATGGACGGTCTTAATCAAGCTGTTAACAGCAATGATTTGTGTTGACTATGTTTAGACCTCTCAAATCTTGAACTCTATAATTCAGGGAACCAAGGTCACGTAACACTTTCTTAAAAACGGATTTCTCTATGTGATGCCAAAGCTCTCTGCTGAGGTACAAAGTTATTAGCCCTGACACTATTAACCTGAGCAAGTGACACTTAAAAAGGATCCTAATTCATTAAATGGCTAATTGATGTTCATTAATTTGCACATGAGCTTCAACACCGTCAATCGAGTATTTACCTGCAGGAAATAAAGACCCAAACAGGCCTGTAAATGACACACATCCGGCTACAGCTTGGAAGAAAAAAAAATTTGAGTCTTAAAATTCTCTGAACATGAAAATGAAAAACACAACTAATAAACCGTTGTGTTGCCTTTTAGTCTCTGCCCCCAACTGTCCCGCTTCATTTTTAACATATGTTTAACTGCGATTTTTTATTAAACTCATATTTAGGCAGAGAGGAACAAGCTTACCACATATGCTTTGGGTTATATACTAACTATTCCCCGTCAGATGGTGAGTTAAAAAGAAAGACACTGGGAGAGAAGAATGAAATGTAAATCGAGCTCACGAAGATCCCTAGCTTTGGGGACGGGAAAACTGCGAGTTGAGAGAATTTGGGATACTCTTCCAGAGAGAAGTTGTTCAGGGCACATTGGGATCTGAATCTAATGCTATCATTAGAGAGGTTCTGTTTCAAGGACAGTCCTGTTGAGTCCCATTTACAAAGTCCCTGAAGTGTCCAAATTACCCCTTGAAGCGTCCAACTCCAACATGGGCCTCATTCTCGGCTTATACGTTTCTAGTGAAAATCAGGGACCTTGTGGATAGTAGGAATTAGTGGCAAGGAGGTACTGGGTAATGCATAGTAGGCAGTGAGAACACCCCAGGACTACAGAGCTTGGAGATGAGGACTGCTGGCTGGGACCATCCACACGAATTCACCCCCTGGGGCTCTTGATATTTCTACCTACATCACTGACTCTGGCTCCTGGGTTCTGATCTGCGGTGATTCTAAGACACTTAGGTCCCATGCATCTGTGTTGATCGAGCCAAACGTATGTCTCCCACATCAAGTCACCTAAACACCCTGTGAAGTTTATATAATTATTGCTACACAATATTAAAAGCCTGATGACGGTCAAAGGTGATGCAGGCCAGGGCCGAGCTGGGAACTGAACCCAGGGCTTGTGATTCCAAATCCAGCTGGCCTGGCCTGCTCCTTACAAGTGCACACGCTTCTGGCTTCTTATCTCCATCTTGTGTTTCCTTCTTTCTCCTCCCACCATCTGTATCTTTCACATTCTCTTGTTTTATAAATATCCATTATCTCATTACTCAATCTGTTTCTCTGCCACAGAGCGGGTAATGAAAGTTCCTCGATTCTTAGAGAAGATAGAATATTGGGAAAGAATTCTAATCATGATATCCTGAAAGTAATGATGTTCAAACTAATAAAATGACAACAAAAGCTTGCTATGTGTCGTTTGATTTTAAAAGTATAAATCTTACCCACTTCAAATGTGTGGGCTGGGAAATACACATGTAATCTAAAGAGAAAACACAAGGAGCATTTACTTTTATTTCCCCAAGGGAGATACTGAAAAAATCCTCTTGTTCATTGTAAGTATATCTGCAAAAGCTTTCCTACACAATAAAAACACAACAAAACAAGAATTTTTTTTTTTTCTAAACAGTATTAGCTACTTGACACTTACAAAGCCGACTTACTGGGCTGTTGCTGGTATCTGGCATTGACTAGGGTCACTTGAGCTATTCTGATTTATGAGGGTTTAACCCTAAGCCGGGTCGGTTTAAGCAAGCTTGCTGCAAGGGCCCACTTAAGGATTCGTTCAGCAAACAAGTGGAAACATTCTTCAGCTGGAGTTCATGCCACCACGCCTTACTAGGAGTGAGGCATTCATTTTTAAGAGAGCGCGCCCTCTGTTTCCTCCACAGCTTACCTCAACTTAGATCTCTAGCAAAGAAGACAAGAGCTGGGAGCTGGCCTGGTCCAGGCAATTGCATGGAGTGAGTACGTGCACAGGGCTACACCCCAGGGGTGGAGAGCATCCACTCCCCAGGGCTGACCAGGAAGGGGTGGCCCTCAGGAATGGATTACAGGACACGTGACTTTAATGTGCCACCCCTCCTGGACTTACCCTGAACCTTTGTGCCTCAGTTTTCCTACCTTGAAACCACGCAAATAATAATACAACCGACCTCACAGGAGTGTTTGGAAGATTAAATCAATTAATTCACATCTAGCTAGCAGTTGATATTCAGGATGCAATTTGGCATCGCCACCATCAGGCTTTCCCTGTTTGTTACTCGAGGTCACCCCAGTTGGTACCATCCCCTTTCCTAACAACCTTCCTTCCCAGCCCAAGTCCTCTAAACACTAACTTGCTCCTCCCGCCTCATTCCCTCTCAATCCCACCCTCCGCTAGAAGTCAGTTCTAACAAGATAACCGGACAACAAATCTGTAAGTCACCGACTGTATTTTTTTCTCCCAAGTACCCTGTACAGCATTCATTAGAATACTATAATTCAAATGAAATTCGTGTCCCAGTACAACTCTTAAGCAATTGCCTTAATAATGGAAATGTCAGGCTGGCGGAGAAATGTTTTTTGACCAGCTACCTCTTTCTCACATGCCTGGCAAACATTTTCACCTCACCAGGTTGTCACCTAACTTCTTGATTTGTCTGATCCCCAATTCTAATCACCATCAGAGGCAAATGGTATCTTGGGATGACAACCTTCCCAGAAATCCTTCTGAGGACCCCACTGTGAGCCAGAGAAACTGAACGCTAGTTTCAGAGCCATTGTGTATTCGCTCGGTTGCACGGGACAGGTCACTTTACTTTTCTGTGCTTCAATTTTCTCATCTGTACCATGGGAGCAATAATACGTATTCCCATTACCAACACTCTGCAAACCAAAGCAGGCTTGCCCCTTTTTGTGTAAATAGAGCTTTACTGGATCACACTCGTGCCATTTATTTAGCAACCGTCTATGCTGCTTTCAATGCTACCACAGCGTTGGTTACTTGGGAGAGTGACCATATGGTGGCAAAGCCCAGTGTGTTTAACTATCTTCCCCTTTACAGAAAAAGTTTGCTGACTCCTGCTCTGGAAGACTGTGGGGAGAAACCAATAAGATAAGTGATCTGGAAGTGCTTTGTAAACTGCAAATATTTATGTAGAAGATAAATCTTTATTACTGTCTTTTAGACATTTATAGGCAATTAGTATGTCACTCACCCCACAGTGGCATTCTTCCCAGCTAAGCAATCGCGGACTCCTTGAGCCTACTTGGTCAAGTTCAAATATCTCTAGCTGCCTTTGCCGCTGGGGTGAGGGCAGTGGGGGGTGGGGGGCGGGGGCGGGTATTATTTTGGACTTGCTCCAGTTTATCCTGCTCATTTTCCTTTTAAATTTTAATTAATGTATAGTGTACTGGAGAGGTTATTCTCTGGTTCTCAAGTGAAATCTAAGTTAATACAGCTAAGAACAGGGTTGGCCCTTTAAATAGCCGCTCTGTAATGAAGAACTCTTTCCTGGTCAGGTGGAAAGAGCACGGGTCCAAAACCGGTTAAATCATTGACTAACTGTGTACACTTGAGTGAACGAGTTCACCTCTCTCAACCTCAGCTTCCACATCTATAAAATGAGAGAACAAGTTATACAGAGCTCAGAGAGTTCCTGCAGAGATTCCAATGGTGTATTTGTAAGTAACCTGACACAGAAAGTGCCCGCCACATAGTAGGTCCTCAGACAAGTCTGTGGATGTAGCTTCCTCACATCATTTGCCAAGATACTTCTCTCTCACAACCGTGCCCAATTTTATACTGGTGAGTCCACTCTTGGACATAAGTATCCTACCTCACATTCGTCCCCATTGAACTTCAACTTGCTTTTGATTTATTGAGGTCACTTTGACTTCTATTCCTGTCTTCTGAGGAGTTAGAATTTATGCCTTTCCGAATTTGTATTCTATGGACCTCATTTCCAAAGGATGAAAGAACACGAGAAAACACAGGTTAACTGGGGTCACAAGGCTAGCTGTCTAAGGCAAAATTAAGTGTAGGACTTGGCACGATTATTCAACACCCAGTAAGACAAAAGGTTTGGGCTGTAACTAGCCTTAAGAAACAAAATACTTCTACCTATCAATTTTTCACTTCACACTGATAACACAGACCAGGCCAAAGGCAAATAGGTGGTCGAAATTAACAGCATGGCTGGGGAAAAAGGAAGGGGAAAAAAGTGACTGTTCTCCCCAAAGCGCTTAACTGATTTTTAAATGTTTCTGCCTTACCAAGGTTTGTTTTGAGAGTGTTTTTAATCTGAGACATTTTATCTGCTAAAACCTTATTTTTTTTCTGCTCCATTTTCTGCATTTTCCTCCAGCATCTTTGATTCTCAACATTTACAGCAAGCACCGGATTTCCCCCCTAGCCTGAAGCTCGTTAAACGACCGCAAAATAACATATAAGCACCTCATTAATTACCATCATCAAGAGAATTAGCGTGCCTATCGATAAATATTAAAGTTGCACGCTCTACCTCTAAAGAACCAACTTGCCACGCACAGGTTCAGGATGCCTCCCCGCCTGAGACAGATCTCAATCACAGGGGACCAGGAAAGCCCTGGCGGCAGATTCTATTTTAATCCAAGGATTTGGGGAGGGACTTTCCTGCCAACGAAGGATTAGTTTTTTTTTTTTCCTTAGAGTCTTGTGACTTTGAAAACCAGCTAAAAATGCATATCAACACGGAAAATGCCTCAATCAGCACTGTGAGAAGCATTTAAAATGTCCTGACAAAGCTGCTCTTACAAGTCGAGATATTAATTCAAAAATTTTGAAGTGCAAAAAAAAAAATAATAATGACATTGAAATGCAGTGGACACTGTCTGGAAGGAGCGTTTCGTTCAACGGCAATTCGTAATTTTCCAATAACACAACGATTATCCTGGTTCGTGTTTATTACAGTTACCATGTAGGGCACACTGGCTTGAGAACTGGAGCCGCCCATCTGTTGCCCACCACAACTCTGTGCAATCTATTCCAGGGTGTCCCAAAAGTTGCCCCCGAAGTCGCCATATATAGGAAAAATGGGACATTGTAGCTAAGGGTACTTTTATTCACAAAATATTCATTACGAAATTTTACAAAGAGGTAGCCAACCCATAGAGAATACTTTGTATGTATTTTATAAGATATTGGAATGAGTATTTCGTAAATCAAGGTACAAGTAGCTGCAATTTCCCATTTTCCCTATGTATGGAGACTTTAGGGATGGCCTTTGGGACACTCTGTATTTTAAACTCATCGGAAAAGTGAGGCGTCAAGAGGCCAAGTAACTGGCTATAGATCGCAAACCTGTTTTTTAAGAATCAGCTGTACTCATGGGAAAAGAAGACTGAACCATTCTAAGAACATGTTCCAAAGGATACAAAATCATTACCTGCCTGTAAAGAGCTCCCTGCAGTCTGAGGGGGCCTTGGGTAACGTAGTGTGTCCAGGACAAAGAAGCTAATGACCCTGCCTTGCATTTTGGTCCCCAGGATTCACATGAGAGGTCTGTTTTCAATATAACAGATTGTATGGACTATGGATAAACCAGGGGAAGAGGAGTCACGGCACCGGGAAATGACTGCAGGAACTGTTAGAGCAGTGGTAGCCTGGAAACAGAAGCGTGCCAGGCTTTGTGAGAGGCTGCGGAGAGTACAGTAAACAAGAGCAACCACCTGGGCGCTAATCTTATCTCTTCCTCTAATTAGAACCCCAGTGTGGAGTGAGTTATTAACCTCTCTAGGACTCGGTCTTCCCATTCTAAGATGGTGCTCATCATGGCATTTAACTTTACTCAGTTCTTGAGAAAATTTAGATCAGGGAATATAAGTAAAGCACCAACCACTGCACCTGGCATTCAAGAAGCCCTTGGCAAATGCCAGCCACCAGGATCATCGTTGCTCTTATTGTTATTTGTGTGGTCCTTAAAATAGAATGGCGCTTTCCAAAGTCACTGAAATCACTGCGGAAACCTGATATCCCGGGGTAAACCGTGGGCGTGCCAACAAAGACGTCCGTGGTTACCGGTAGGGAAATGCCAACTTAGAACAAGTCAAGTAAAATTTTTGCTGGATGCCTTGTGGCTCTCCAAGAAGAGGTCAAGGGACATAACAACTCCCAGATCTGTTTTGTGAGGGCCATTTGTAAAGAAGACTCCTTGGAGGAAAAGTGTTCTATAAGCTTGGGGTACCACGACCACAAAATAGTCCACTCATCATAAGCTATGCCTAGCACCATCTGAGGTCAGTGACGCACACGCCAGGGAGCCTGTTCAGAGGTTGTGGGACCTGGGGGTGCTAAAGAACAGGTGAGTATGGCAAAGTGGGAGGCATGAGGTCAGGCAGGTTGAACCCCAGGCCTGTGACTGGTGGGTACAGGGTATAATGCAGGGAGCAGCTCATTCTGAAGAAACTAGTGGAGCAGCCAGTCCCCTGGTATAACCTTACTTTTAAAGTAAAATGGCCCAGATAAACCTGAGACTCATTCAATGAGACCTAGAAATAAAGGTGCCCCATATAGACTCAGCCTAATACGTGTGAATGAATAAAGAAATGAATCAACCCTTTTTATCCAAAGTTATCCCCTTTCCTATAATGCGTATCAAAAACCCACACCATTATTATTACCATTATCATTATTGTTAACATTATAAACAAGACTCAAAAAGCGTATCAATCGACCCTGTCTTTTCCCAGCTGAGTATTATCACATACATCAGACGCTTTTGATTCCTACTTCCTTATTTGTTGGCTGAACCTCAAGGGCTCCGTCAGAATAAGCGTGTTACACAAAAACAAGTTCCAAACGTTAAGAGATTCGACAGAATCCAGGGCAGGCTTTGTGGAGACATGGGTTTTCACATGCTTATTCAAAATATTTGCTGTCAACGGGACTTGGTTAAAGTGATTGTTACATACAGCATGGCTAACTTTTTTATGTAAATGAAATGCAAATGTATGCAATGTTATCTTTAATGCAGATGTAGCAGAAAGTATTAAGATATGCTGAGAGCCTAATTAGGTCCTACATCAAAAATTATATATAAACTTGACTCCAATGTCTCAAGAACACAAATTGAGTCTAGAAATCCCAGTTTGCAAGCTTAAAAAAAAAGATGTACATATATATTTTAAATCGCAGTTCCTCTTCTTCTCACTTCTCTGAGACTGAACACTTGAAAGGATGATCTTGGAGAGATGCTTCAGCTTGGGGGAGGGGGTGTGGAGTGGGTGGGAAATGAACAAGTTTCTTTCTAACAAAAACCAGGAAGCAAAAAAAAAAAAAAAAGAAAAGAAAATCAGCCACAAGCCCCCCACCAAAAAAGGCAAAACAAAGCTGTCTGGTGCTTTCCATCTTCGTATTAAAAATGATGACTTGCCAGAAGCATATTTTTGCATTTATTTCCATTTCTAACCTTCCTGGAGACAAACACATGTGCGTGCCTTCCTAATTGCTCCTGCAGTAAAACCTTGTGAATTCCAGTTCCACTCATTCTCCGCGTCGACCCTTCCGACAGGGGTGAAGTGGAAGCTTACCTTTATCTAAGGAGCAAAAATGTTGACAAAGCAAGTAAATATCATTAAAAGCACTGCGGCATGCTTACTCCACGTACACAATGCAATGGGCCCTGTTTAAGCACACAGAGGCATTGTTTATAGAGAAAGTCAGTGAAACCACTCAACTGCCCTTCCCATTCAGTAGATCCTCCCAAAGAACTCTCCTATGGGATACTTTGTTAGCCCCTTTTATTTTTCTAGGGATTGAATCAAATGTCTTCATACTTGCCCATAATCCAGACTCTTCACTAATTCAGAGGGACGTCCCATTCTAATTCCAGCAAAGCGTAGCAGGCTTAGGCTCACACATACCTGGGACCCCTGGGCTCTAACTATAGCTTGGGCAGCTCAGAGGCCAAGAAGAGCCTCCATGGCTTATTTCCTCCTTCTTTTATGAGCTCTTCTTCCCCCAGGAACATCCCAGAATTGCTTTGGAAAGCAAAAGAGGGAAAAAGAATAGAGAAATAATCTGAAAAGTAGGGAAAGTACTTCGTCAGTGTAAGGGGTTATTGGTCCCTAAATTGTGTGTGTGAATGTGGATGTGCAGGTAGAGTAGTAAATGCATGCACCACATGTATTTGCATTCATGAATATTTACAAGTATATATACATTTGCATGCACATATACACTGTACTGAGCTCCTATCATACTTGTGTATGTGTGTGGGTACCCATAGGCAAGTACAGATATATCTCATATATATATACACACACATCCATATATAGGCAAATGTAAACACATACACTCTCATAAATTGTGAGGGTGTGTCTACAGGTGCCAGTACACACATTAAATGTGTATGTATCTGAGCTGATTAACCTGCACACCTTGCAACCCAGTACCCGAAACGGCCCAAGACAAAATCTCGACCTATGCATTCAGGCTGAAGAACTTCAAGCAGACAGAGCTTACCCAGCTCTATTCCCCTCTGAGTTTTCTTCCATCTTATCTAATACACCCTCTGAAAGGAAAGATCTTTTTTAGTGCTGCTAAGATCCCCAAATGCTCTTAACATCTCCAAAGCTCTCTAATACAAAAGGACCCAGTTGCTGCAAGGCACAAGAATTGCACCGGCTTCACAGCCCCGCAGAACATGCCCAGCGGAATACATTACACACCGCTGCATACAGCTCCTCTGAAATTGATATTGCTGGCATCGCTCGTCCCAAATTTCTAACACTGTCATGATAACCCCATTCGCTTCTCACATTTTCAAGTAACAGAATTTTCCCCATGTCTGTCCTTCATCATGCCCTTTCTTTAACAGAAAAGCACAAATAAAAGGCTTCTCCTGGGTTCTTCCTCCATTTTGTGTGGTAATTCCTGGTACTGTCTGTCAGTCAACTATCAAGTGTATATATAGTAAGCCCTACTGTCGACTAACTTACAGTCTGAATGATTTTAACCACACCTACGCCCCAAGTACTGGACAATAGAAGATTCTGTCTTAGTCCTGAATAGTCTGGCTCAGATTATAATTGCTATTGGGCACTCAGAAGAGGTAGGTTGTTCTGGAGGAGGTGGAAACTGAGCAACCCTCCTATCCCCACACCCCAACCTTTTCCAGCACTCCTCAAAAGAGTACACCATTTGGCTTCCAGCCCCTTCATATGCCCTGGGTAACCTCATGCACCTTGCTTCTCCCTAAATCCGATTGGGCCATACCACTGTTGGGATTTTACAGGTTTGAAATGCCTCACTTGGGTCTTCCGTTTCTCCTTTGGGATCCTGCATCAGCATCTAAGCAGCGCCTCCAATAGCATCTCACATCTGTCACTTACATTCCCTCCTCTCTCCCACCACTCAAGTTCAGGTCTTCCCACTGAAAGGCTGGGAGGAAAGTGCCCTCTTTGTCTCAGAAGTAGCACTGGCAGCGGCAAGCATGCAGGTCCCGGAGAAAGGCCGCCGGGATTCTAATTCTGAGTTGCCGTTTCTTCCCCAGACCACTTTGGACAGTGACTCAGTCCCATCTCTAAAATGTGAATGAGGCTCTTTTCTTATCGCTTATTGAAAATAAAAATGCCCGAATATTGTTACAAGCATCAATCTCCCCTCCCCTTTCCCAAACCAGGTGCTCCCCAAAGCTTCACCCTCGGAGATTCTGGTTTAGAGTCTCAACAGCAGGCCCTGCACATCTCAGTTCTGAAAAGTTTCCCAGGCGGTCTTGGTGCACATTTAGATTTTGGAGACTCTGCTCTAATCCATCACAGAACTTGAAGCTAGAATTCCCTCCCAAAAGCATAAGTCAAATCACATTATCCCCAAGCTCAGAAACCTTCAAGGACTCCCTGCATCTTATGAGGACATTTCAGGCCCCTCACTTATTTTCTTTTCTTCCCAAATGATAACTGATCCTGGTACCAAATTAGGTGACTGCTTGTTGCCTCTCAGTCATAACGAATTTAGTTGTAAGAATCAGAAACTCAGCTGTGGCCTAAGGAGCTAAGCTTGTATTTTTTTCACATTGCATGAGGTCTGGAGGCAGACAGCTTTGAACTTCGCTTCAACGTCTGCACAAGTGCAGGGCTCCCTGCCACAGTTGGGAATTCCCTTGGTCTTCCCCTCACAGGGGACAGAGGACAGCAGCACCGGCTGCCACACTACGTTCTAATGTTGGAAGTGGGAGAAGAGTGCAGTGAGGTTCTCCTCACTGGCCGTCACTCCTCCTTCTCACTGGCCATCCCTGGGTCGCATGGCTATAAGGGCAGCTGGAAAAGTGTTTGTTGTTTTTTAACCTCTCTAGTGTGAGACTGGCAAGGGAGAAGGGAAGCCCTGCAGGTGGCTTTGAGTAACCAACCATTATAGTTCATGTATACATCCTCAATACCACTGCCTGAACTTTCTTTCCAGACCCATGTCTATTTCAGTAATCAAAGCTAACATTAGTAAGCGCTTGTTATAGGGCAGGCAGTGCTCAAAATACTTTAGTTCTTAACTCTTACTATTCACAAATAGCCCCATGGTAAGAGTACTATTACACGAGCCGCCCAGGTTGAGGATACTGAGGCCGAGAGAGGTTCCAGAGCAGGCAGCCTGACTCTGCCCCACACTCACAGTCACGACACAACACTGCCTTCCAAGGAACAGTGTAAGAACAACCTTTTCCATGAAGGACATCTTGCCTGGGGTCCTCCTAACCAGACGCACCTCTCCTTTCTTAAAATCCTCTGCTGTACTTCTGCAGCCAGGGGATAATGATAATATCCTAAGCAGGGTGGACCTGAGGGGAACAGAAGGACCACTGATAATACGCCAGGGAAACAGACTGTCCTAAGCAAGCAGTGTGATGAGCATTGCACCTGCCATTCTAACCGCCAGCAGCACCTGTGTACGCGTCACATCCCTTCTCATCAGTGCACTAGGATTGTGAGGCCGGGATACAGCATGTCCGTGAGCTGACCTGAGTGAGTCTTGCAAGGTCAGGATGATGCACTTAGGCCAAGGGCTGTGGGAGGCTTCTGTAAGGTGTGGGGACGGGAAAGGCTCTATATCAGACCACTTCCATTCAAATATGAGGGTACCCACGTGTGGGCCGCATGATTGGGGACATCTTACTTCACCATGTATGTCTCTATTCCCCTATCTGTAAAATCATGATAATAAAAGAAAACTTGGGCCTGCTGAGTAATCCGTGTAAAATGCCGGGCACAGAAAGACTCACGATTTTTGGCAGCCATTAATTAATACGCTCACACACACACATTCATTAACTGGTGTGAACGAACGTACACAAGTGGAAATGGGCGTGACAACGGTGTCACACACTCAGTCGCTGCAGGAAGATAAGTTTGGATTGCACCAACACAACAGAGTCACATTCAGAGCCCTGCTGTGACAAACGCCACATCTTTCTGTACTTTGGGGTTTTCTTATTGGAAAGCAGTGAGATCCCTGAGATACACTCTGGCAAAGATTCTACAGATTTAAGTGAAACGGTTGATGGAGGGTTAACTGGTTAATTCCATCCTAAACCGGACTCATGATTTTACTGTTCAGACAGGGTAGAAGAAAACGGGGCGTTGAACATAAACCCAAGTACGCGTCTTGCCTCTGGCTGCCTCCGGGATGCAGGGAGGCAGCCACGCTCCTGCTGGTGACTGACGTTTAAGGAAAGACCAAACTAGACGCTCAGCTTCCGCACAGCTCTGAGAAGGTGCGGCTCTCTCAGCACAGTCACAGACCTGAGACGGCAAACCTTGCTGCTGATGCTCCTGCAATGTGCCGGTTGAGAGCTCTGGATACTTCCGTCTAAGCAAATTTGGGTTTCCATTCACATGGGTGGACACTAAAGCAACAAACTACCTATGAAAGATGCAGCTTTATTTCTAACATAATCAGCCTGATTCCCTCTTCATGATTTTACCTGGGACACGAGACCTTGTCTGTCTTCATCACTAGATAACTTCCAATGAATGACTCAAGAAAAAAAGGAAGTATCCAATTTGTATAAGCTGATATATATGGAACCAGGCTATTCTCCTACCTAGTTTGATTAACCTCAATTCAGAATACCCAGTTACACCGTATGGGGAAATCATTAAACTGGTCTCTACAGAACCTATTAAAAAAAGATAGAGAGCGAGCTGTGAGAAAGAAAATTAGCCAATGGTGAGAGCTGATGTCGTGCCCAGCACTGCACAAGTTCAAGGCATCCCTCTGCTTATTTGACATGTACAACCCCAAGGCAGAAAGAGGTGGCAACCCCAACTGTTGGATTTTCACACAAAATCCAAGCTAAGGACAGCAGCATAACAGGGACAAGAAGCTGGTATTTTTAAAATGTCGTACAAATAGCATGCATCTTAGGAAAAAGGAAAAATTTATTGGATCTCATCAGACCCTCTTTTTGCACTTGATCTTAGCCAGAAGATTAAAGCGATTTCATAGCTACTTTCTGTTTTAATTTTTGTCTTGCTTTGTTTTTTTGTATTATGTGCCTCAGGGTAAGGCAAAAGCATCCTAAACTTTTTGATGTTTAAGATCCCCAAAGTCTCAGTCCAGTCCCAGACCATACATCTCATGACTCAAGCAGCCTCTGTGACTCCAAAGCCCTATTAGACACTGAGGTGAGAGCCTGTGCCAGGCTCTGGGAGGCTCTGGGGTGTTCTAGCCACCCACTGTACCCTGGGACAAGCCTTAATTTCTCCTCGGACTTCTCAAATCCTAAGACACATCTCAGACATCTTAGTGAGGCTGGGTATCACAAAGGCCTATGAAAATGTCTCCATTGAGAGACCTTTCAGTGATCAGACAGCCTCTCATCCATCCCCTTGAAGGGCTCTTGGGCCAAGTTCCCAGGCCCCAGCTGTGCTTCGGTGACATGATTCAGGACACCTCCTCCGAGGCAGCGGGGCAAACCCCATTCACTGGTGACAGCTGTTGTCCTCAAGTCATTACCTCACACTCTTAGAACCCGTTCCAACGTCTAGAGATGAAAATGCACGTCAGCCAGTCTTTGTGACCAGGAATAGGAGAGGACATAAGGGAGAAGATAGGACACTTCCGGAGCTGCTGGGTTGAAGCCACCAGTCTATAAAAGGTCCCTGGGTTGACCGTTTTAATTCAAAAGAGCCACCAGAGAGGGTTCTGAGTTTAAAAGTAGAAGGAATCTGGTCCCACTTAAGTCACGCTTATTAAGGTAACAAATTAGCGTAGAAAAAGTGAAATGAAATAGATAAAGGAAAAGTTTGGACAGAAAAAATCCTCCTTGTTACCTTTTACCAAGTAAGCAATGGCAAGAATGGCTGAGGCTGCCTTTGTGCTCAGAATCTGCCACGCCACATTCTTTCAGGCCCCACTGTAATGTTCCTAGCTGTGTATTTGAATTAACCAGACCCAGAGGATAAAACTTTCAAATTAAACACATTCCTAAAGGATTCCAGGCTCATTGTGTATGCACCAAGGAAACATAACATCCTAAAAATAATACATACACAGAGAGAAGCACATTTTCCACGAACATTAAAGTGGAATATGAATTATGACCCAGCTCATGGGAATAGACATCTGATTACATGCAAAGTGGAGCTTTTGTAAATAACATCAGTCTTTGTGAGCTACCACAATTATTATCAACCATTTAATTTTACTCCCTAGCAACTCATCCATCATGGTTAAAACTGTCCACTTTTGTTTTTTCCCTTCTGATTCATGAGGCTCCAAATTTTATAAAGTTCACCGTTGACGGCGATGTAGATTACTAACCCAGCAGCGAAGGCGTTCACGGAGATTATTAGATTCTCCAAAGCAGACGCTGCACTGTATATCTGCTATTTCGGTACGTATTCTGTGGGTGAATTGCTAGAAGCAGCAGAATTAACAATGGTAGACATTCTGTGCGCTTTTTATACAAAGGAATCACAAAAATGTGTTTAAACTTTAGGAATCTGGGTAAAAGCAAAGCGACTCCCAAAAGAAATCAAGAATACTTACGTAGCCTTCTTCCTGTCTCCTGCATAATTTTGGACACACTCTTCCACGAAATCCCATCCACAATCCCAGTTTATTATATTAGATTATATTTAATACACTTCCCTCAGAAGTAGTAAAATAAGCCTCTTGCTGGCCTCGCAAATTCTGCGCCACGACATACTCATGAGAAATGTTCATCAACAGAATTAAAACTTTTCCAGTTAGTCACCAAACATGTCCCGGGTCTATTGCTAGTATAAGTTCCTAAAAACCAGACACAGGAAACACCTATGGCTGGTGACCTTTGGCTGTGGGAGGAGCAGCTGGCTGGCATATCTGAACGATGCTGTTCACAGCTAACGGGAGACCTGACCTCGGAAAGGGCATTGAATTTTCTTTCCCTTGAAATTACATTTCAGACAGAGGTGAGGATTTTCATTGGCTTCCGGAAACCTTGGAGTTTTTACTGCATCAGAAGCAAACTTAGAAAGCCGCCTAGCCTGTGAAAAATGTTGTTAAATTCCCCCCACGCAACTTAAACAGCATTCATCACAGGATGTCAGCTAGCTGCGTTTGGTGGAATGGTAGAAGCCTGTTTGTTTATGCCCCTTCTACTGGAATGCGAACCCACTATGGGCAGGAGGCCATAGCTGTCACATTCATTTGTACGCTCCAGTAGTGTTAGCTGAATTGATATTCACTCAAGTGAAGAGAATAATATTTAAGGTGAGGATGCAAGTTCCTATTTCTAATAAACATTTTAACCTTTTTTTTTTTCTTTCTAGTCTTGGCCTGAAAAAGTATTAATCGCAGGGCTAGCGGAAACTTTCTAGTGAAGCCTACTTCCTTGCCTATTAATAAAGAAAGAGAAGCAATGAAGAGGGAGGTGGCCTTTTCGTTTTAGCACCTGTGTTGTATCAGGGGTTGGCTTGGGGTTTTGTTCATTTTGCGTCACCAAGGCTGGGCCCTGGCTCATGCCTGTAATCCTAGCACTCTGGGAGGCCATCGTGGGTGGATCGCTTGAGTTCATGAGTTCGACACCAGCCCGACCAAGAGACCCCATCTCTACTAAAAATGAAAAATTGAGGCAGGAGCATCACTTGAGCCCAAGAGTTTAAGGTTGCTGTGAGCTATGATGCCATGGCATTCTACCAAGGGCCACCAGATCAATAAAATTATCTCCATTTTTAAAACCGGGAGGCCGTGGGTCATGGAAAGTAAGTAACGTGCTCCCCTAATAGCAGGTAGAACCTGGATCTACCAACCTCCCAGGCTTGAGCTATTTCCTCTGCTTTGTCACAATAAAGGTGTTTTTTTTTTTAATCCAAATATCACCTCTAATAGTTTTGATTTTCTACTTTAATTCTCTGTTTTAAACCTCCCAGATTTGCCAAAATGGATAGGCAACACATAAAACTATAGTAATTAACATGTGATGTGGAGATTTGGAATTCGAACAACTACAGGATAAAAGCCCACTTACTTTTTCTCTCACAGACTCAGTTTACCCATATGCAGAATGGTAACAGGCGATGCCACCTCCCAAGATGGATGGGAGAATTAGATGGCTCTGCAAACCTCAGCCCACAGCTCAGTGCCAAACCCACAGTCAGCATTCCAGGAAGGGTAGCTGCTGCCATTATAGCTAACTACTCGTTCCAACAAAAATGTTTGAATCATAAATTATTTCCTACACTTTAATGACAAAGAGGAAACTTGTTTAAAAAAAAAAAAGTTCCTCCAAATACTGACAAAAGTTTGCTCCAGGAATCCCATTTCTCTTCACGTCTGAAAATAAACCAGATCTTTACAGCTCTGCTGCTAGCTTCAATGTATTAACTTCAGCACGTGGCTCTGCTTTCACCTGTCATGGTTTCTTCTATATTTTTGCAGCTTAATTCAAACATACATATACAATAAATGCTGAATTCTATTAAGAAATAAAATTGGGTAAAGCATGTTGGGGCAAGTGGAAAAAGCCAGTGGTTTCTGGAGGACTTTTCCAATCTATAGCGCAATAGAGGCCATACCAAGGAACTTTAGACAAATGGTGCAGATACGCAGATTCTAGAAATGATCTTGCTGTAACAAACTGAGTCAGGAATCATTCATCCATTCAACAAATATCTAATGAGCTTGTACTACATGTAGGGCCCTTTGTTACGTGTTTTGGAATACTATGGGGAGTCAAAACACATATGGTCTCTGCCTCCCCTAGTTTACAGTCTACTGGAAAAGAACGTCATTAAATTAGGCCAAGAATCATTCAAACAAAAGTTGCAGCAATGACAACTGCTAGCCAGGAGAGAGACACATGACAGTGCACTCCTACCTAGCAGGCTTAGCCGGGTAGGTCAGGAAACTTCTCTGAGGAGCTTGAGTCAAGATTTGAAGGCTTGCCCAAATGTCCATCAACTAATGAATGAGCAAATACAATTAGGTCTGTCCACACAATGGAATAGTACTCAACCATGAAAAGGAAAGTGCTGATTCATGCTACAACATTGAGGAGCCTCAAAAGCATTACTCTGAGTGAAAGAAGGCACACACAAGGGGCTGCAGATGGCATACGTCCATTTATGTAAAATGTCCAGAACCTGTAGACATAGAACGCAGCATAGTGGTTGTTGGCTGAACATGGTGGCTCACACCTGTAATCCCAGCACTTTGAGAGGTCAAGATGGGAAAGTTGCTGACACCAGGAGTTCAAGACCAGCCTGGGTAACATAGCAGGACCTCATCTCTAAAAAACGTTGTAAAAATTAGCCAGGTGTGATAGCACATGCCTGTAGTCCTGGCTACTAGGGAGGCTAAGCCGGGAGCATAGCTTGAGTCCAGGAGTTTGAGGTTGCAGTGAGCTATGATCGCAAAACTGCACCCCAGCCTGGGCAACAAAGTGAGACCCTGCCTCTAAAAATTAAAAAAAAAAAAAATAAATCTATAAAGAAAAAAAAAGGAATAGTGTTGTTGGTGGTGAGGATGATGGTTAGCTGAAGAGTGACTGCTAGTGGGTACAAGATTTCCTTTTGGGGGTACAGAAAATACTCTGAAGTGAGACAGCAGTGATGGTGATGATACTAAGAAACACTGCATTGTACACTTTAAATGGGTGAATTGTGTCGTCCATGAATTACATCTCAGTAAAGCTACTTAAAAACACTGAAAGGCTTGAAAAGGGACAAGCTGAGAAGCAAAGGTCCTGTGGGTGGGGGAAGGATGATGAGCATAATTGGAAAGATAGAAAAAAAAAAAAAAAAGCCCTGGGAGAGTCAGGCCTCACAGGGCCTGTGAACTAGGTGGACACTTTGTCCATTTTGAACACAATGGGATGCCACTGGAGGGAGGAAATGACACAATCAAATCTGGATTGTGAAGAGATCATTCTGGGTAACGTAAGGAGGACAGACAGGAGGGTGCCAGAAAGTATATGTGCAGAGCAGCGAAAAGGCTGTGAGAGTCCAAGATAAGGATGGGGGGGATGGGCAGAAGTGAGCAAATTAGTTAGAAAGATGCTTAAAATGCTAAACAAACAGGACACACTGATAGTGCAGACATGAGGTCAAGAAAAGGAATGAGGGTGGGAGTGGTGACTCAGACCTGTAATCCTAGCACTCTGGGAGGCTGAGCAGGGAGGGTTGCTTGAGCTCAGGAGTTGGAGATCAGCCTGAGCAAGAGCGAGACCCTGTCTCTACTACAAATAGAAAAACTATTGGGTGTTATGGCAGATACCAGTAGTCCCAGCTATTTGGGAAGCTGAGGCAGGAGGATTGTAATCCGAAAAGTCGAGGTTGCCTTGATTTTGGCCAGGGCAACAGAAAAAAAGAAGAGGAATGATTTCTTATTTTTGCATTTATAGGTCCTGAGAAGGAAGGACGTTTGAGAAAATAGTTGCGTTGTGCGGGAAAATGAGTCTGTCTGAAAATCAGAAGAGAACTCCCAGGCAGATTTGGGAGTGTGACTTTAAACCACATTCAATCCATTTTTTTTAAAGAAGTGTAGCATTTAAAACAGATTCTTTAAGTTATATAGTATATCCAACTTAGCAAACAAGTTTATTTCTAATAACAGATAAACTATACTTCACAGTGTCTCTTCCCCATTAATTTTATTTAAGAAAAACTCCAATTAATAATTATGAAAGATACAGATAGTTTAAAACTCACAAAACTGTTAAGTTCCGGCGGCAAATACACACATATATTTCAGTTTAAGGAAAAAAACCATGTGTTATTTAAAGTAACATCCAAGGACTTATTTCAAGACCAAAACCAGCTGGCATTAGTTCAATACACAGCTTTCTCAACTTAACTGATTTGAGCAATTAAAAAGGGTAACAGAAACAACTGCATAAAAATATTAAATCCAAAAGTATTATTAGCTAGCTGAAACTCAACCATGATGTAAAGAAACATTCTTTCTCAACATCAAGCCCCATATTTGCAAAAGTGTGATTTACTCTTTTTTCCCCCCAGCTTTCAGGTGACGAATACCTTTCTTTATGCATCTTCATCTAGGATCTATGAAACTCATACGAGATAATGCCTCCCGTTTATTTGAGTTACTTATTTTCTAGTCTAGACCAAATGGGAATATTCTTTTGGACTGGTTTTGGCTCAGATGCATATATGAAATGACACTTGATTTAGCTTAAGAAATCAACCAAAATGGGTGGCGCCTGTGGCTCAGTGAGTTAGGGCATCGGCCTCATATACAGAGGGTGGTGGGTTCAAACCCAGCCCTGGCCAAACTGCAACAAAAAAATAGCTGGGCGTTGTGGCTACTTGGGAGGCTGAGGCAAGAGAATCACCTAATCCCAGGAGTTGGAGGTTGCTGTGAGCTGTGACGCCACGGACTCTACTGAGAGCAATAAAGTAAGACCCTGTCTCTAAAAAAAAAAAGAAAAGAAAAGAAATCAACCAACCACCTGGAATCCTGACACTCATGGTTTGAAATGTGTCGCGTGTATGTTCTAGACTTGTATGTATGAAGCAGTTAAAGATCTTGTTAGCAAACTGGCAGTGCAGGAGGATAAGGTTAGAACTGTACCTGCTGACTTTTAGAGGTGTGCATGACGTACTAGTAAATGAATGAAGTTATAGCGTGATTCCACTTCATACTAATAAAAGAGGGATGCCCCTGCCCCCCCTACAATATGCCATATGCACATCTGCATTAGTAAGGAGAAAGATGAGAATGGATAAATCTGTGGTGGCTCGTTTCATTGTCATGGGGGAGGGACAGCATGAGAGTGGAGCCACAGAAATGGTGACAGACCTTCTTACACAGAAACAGATGTTTTTTTACGTGGAATGTTTATGTGGAATGCTCATAATTTTGTTCTCAATATTATTGACTTCCCTTCCAAAGAGCTGGAAGATATTTGCCCCTCCTACTTACTCTGCCAAGGATGGTCATTTTATCACTGATTAACTGACCATGTTTGCCTTTAAAACACTGCCTTTCTGTGTCAGAGGAAGTACACTGTGAAAAGGACACAGCGCACCTGGGCTGGACATGACAAATTTAGCACATGGCTCTACCCACGAAGAACTCTTCAGTTAAAGGACTGGCTCGCAAATTTCCACGCAGAGTGCTTGAAACTACGCTCGCTGCATTATAAAGAAAACCCAAGTAGCTGACATCACATTTAACCAATTGTGATTATCACTTACGGATCATAAAAGAGCTGTAAAAATGTGGCCCAAACATAACTGAAAGCAAAGAGTGCCGAACTACAGGACAAATCTACCTCTACCCTCTCCACCACACAGGAATGAAAGAGAATCATGCAAATCCTTTGGACTTTCTGAGCATGAATGAGACTGAGTCAGTAAGAGATCTGGCTAAACTCAGAACCCTGACGGTCAATTAGAGAATAGAAATAATAAAAAGTTGGTCTCTAAGGAGCCACAAGGCACAAAGAAGAATTGTACCTACACTTTACTTACGTCACTGCCTATTTCTCCTTTTCTTATGAAAATCACAAGGAGTTTAATCACATACCCAGGTTAGACCAAGTGTAGATGTTAGATTCCCAGCTAAAGCCTTCCAAGAAAATGAGGAGAGGGAGACCCTCAGCGTGACAAAGGGTAAGGAGCTTTCTAACAGAGCCCAGGCGTCTGCCTTATTCCTACCTCACCCTCACCAATTACCTTCATATAAGATCATAAACCTGGAAACCAGTTTTCATTCATGGACCACAGAGCAATACGAGGGATTCTTCTGCACAAGGCCACTGTAGCAGTTTGGGACAATAATTAAATAAGGAATCACTTCTTATTATTTCTGTCTGTTTACATATTTGTAGATTTATTTTATAAATGCTGCCATTTATGGACTACCTACCGTCAGGTGCCTTGCCAGGTGCTTTATGTAATTTATGATAATTTTTTTCTTCCAACAACTCTGCAAGCAGGCATTATCGTCCGTTTACAGAGGAGGAAACAGATTCAGATCTAAAATTTGCCTCACGTTACCCAGCTGTTCAAACCAGGGGCTATCAACTTGTACAAGTCCATACTCTCTGGGCCACACCCCAAGGCGTCTGGGCTTGCTGATCTTGGAAGGAATGTAGACTCTATTCTATGGCTGTCACATGAAACAGAGGGGGCAAAGTGAGTCTCCCAGCTGCCTCGGGCAGGTGGGAGAGAGAAGTGCTGAGTTCTGTCCTTGAGTTCACATGTTCTTTCTATTCTGTTCTGAGACTTTTTTCAGAAAGAACTGAGTCTTTCCCATAATGTTTCTGGTTCAGTCCTCACTTATAAGTAAAACTCTAGAGCCCTACATTTGTAGTTTTATTCAGAAGAAAACAAAGTTATGTTCCCAGTGGGACCCTTCCAATTTTTAAGACCTCCTGGCCTCTTTCTCCAAATCCATCACTAACCAAGTGAAAGACAGGGGAGATTCTTCTCCATCTCCACACTGACCTAGATCACGGCTCTACATAAATAAGACGCTCAAGCCTCCAGTTTTTAACTTAATGCTAGGTCCTCTCTGGGTACTATTTACTTGCTATGGTGTCTAATTTGGTCACCACCAGCCCACGAGCCTACTGCTCCCGTGAAGTGTGGCTAGTCTGAACTGAAATGCGCTATCCATGGGAAATATATACCAGATTTTAAAGACTTACTATTTCTTTTAAAAGGCATGTAAAATATCAACAATTATTTTATATTGGTTACATGTTGAATTAAAAATATTTTGGCTATATTAGGGTCAATAAAATATACTATCAAAATTAACTTCATCCATTTCTTTTTTACTTTTGGTTTGGATATGGTTAGTAGAAAATGTTAAATTACATATTCCACTTGCATAAGGGTCCTACTGGTACCCTGATCGGAAATGAAGTCTTGACAAATCTGTTCACAGTTCTGTGTCATATACAGGTTCTTTTTCTTTTTTTTTTTTTTTTTT
>NW_003852406.1:13360059-13380178 GCF_000181295.1 Otolemur garnettii
ACAACGCCTGGCTATTTTTTGGTTGCTGCCGTCATTGTTGTTTGGCGGGTCCGGGCTGGGGATTCAAACCCGCCACCTTAGGTGTACGTGGCTGGCGCCTTAGCCGGTTGAGCTATAGGCGCAGAGCCAGGTTCTTTTTCTTTTAGTTTAATCCTAGAAGAAAGAATTACATTAAAATTGTGGCTATCTTGAATCCCAGATGGACTGAGACCAAGGGAAAAAAGAGAAAGTAAGTGAGTTTAAAAGAAACATTGAAAGAAAAAAAAAAGGAGAATTACATATTTTATTTTTAAAATGTGATTCTTCTTCTTCTTCTTCTTTTTTTTTGCAATTTTTGGCCGGGGCTGGGTTTGAACCACCTCCGGCATATGGGGCTGGTGCCCTACTCCTTTGAGTCACAGGCACCGCCCTAAAATGTGATTCTTGATTCATTTGGTGGCATAAAGTGATTTTCAAAAGAAAGTCAATAGCAAGCTAGAGTTAATATTCTTCCTTATTCCCAAGGTTAAGTCAAGTATAATAAACAAATAGAGGCTATTCCTGGGCCTCAGGTGAAAGCTATTGCCTTTCCAATTGTTTAGCTGATCATTTCTGAATGATAATTATCGTCCATTTCTCTTCTCTTTAAAACAACCATTGACATCCATCCAAAAAATTATAGCTTACAGATCAGGGACTATTTATATGATATTTATAGTCTATGAAGAAAGCCCTGGGGAATTGACAGTAGGGAGGATTATTTACCAATTTCTTATTCTTCAAATTGAAATTTATTTGAGATTCATATCCAAAGGCCATTCCCCATAATCCAGCGTGTAACGCCAATGTGTGAATATAATTGGGTATATTGGTCAAGTTCCAAGAAAAACTCTTTTACTTTTTCAGATGGGACGGGGCAGGAGACCCTGGTCAATCCTATTAAAATCATCCCAGACCAAAAAAAAATCCACTCAAGGAAGTCGTGTTATATCCTTGAAGAATTTTCTGAAGCTAGCCAAGAAAAATAAGGTAAGATCAAGGAGGAAAAGCTGGAGTTTCATTTTCTGGAGATTGTACTTCCTGGTGATAGAAAAACCAAAGTTAGATTCTGAAGGATTCAACTAGGAAGTTAGCATTGCATAAAAACACAATAGAAAATATTTAACTATGTGCATATGTTTGTACACAAACAGAAATAGATATAAACAGACCTTAATTAGCATGGTAGACTTTAATTATCTTTGTACAGTAATTGGGAATGGTTTTGTTCTGATTTATTCCATAACGCTTACTGTGTTCCGTTAACAACTCATCTTTTTTCCCCCTTCCAGCCCATAATGGAAGGTTTCTCCTGCATACTTTATAGCATCTGCTTCTCATTTTATGACCATTGTTCTGGCCTGTCAGAGTGAGCAGCTATACAATGTCCCAAATCTGCAAGATTAAGCAAATATTTTGACAATGCTGAGACTTTTTCGTTTCTTTCTTTCTTTTTTTTAAGCGGAACAAATAAAAATAAAAAGAATTTTTACTTACCCACACCATGTTAGGAGAATGCCTCATCCAAAGAGTATAAGAGAACCAAGAAGCATAGAAAAGGACTTCATGTGGCAGAACACAGCAAGCGATTTTCTGTTCCATTTCACTTCAGAGTCCTAAGAATCCTGCCCGGACCACGCCGCTGGGGTCACAGGAAGCATTCCTAGACTGCGGGGAGGTTGTGGCCCCTGGGGCAAACAAACCATCTGGAGACTTGGCAACTGCCATGAGCTTCTAGAACAAAACCGAGGCCTTCAGCTCACCTTGGAAGACCCCAGCAGGGAAGCTGAGTGATCGGTGTCTCAATCACTCACTACAAAATGTCATGTTTAAAAATGGTTATGCTGCATACAGCATTGCATACCACTAATGGCATCAAGACCAAGGTCGTGACTCTCCCCACAGAAGGTGGTGTACATATAGGAACGGAAGCATTTCTAAGCAACTGGGGAGAGAGAGAAAGGTGGGATAAGGTGATGGTGGAGGAAATCCATTAAGACACAAATGTGCGTCTATATCTACTCTAATGGTAAGAAGCAGAAAATAAACACACAAACCAACAAAAGCATGGCATGAACATAAATGCAAAGAGGTCGCGGTGGCGTTGGTACGTGGAAGAGTCTATAGTTGTTACTAGAATGAGTAAAGCCGTGAAGGACAGAAGAGCCTCAAAAGAGACGGTCTAGGCCTTTCAGGGTTAGTTTAGGAAACAAGTTACAGAAAGATGACTAGGAACAGGTAAGAGCAAGGACTGAATTAACTCCAGAGACACAACCCTCTTAAAATATTCAGGTGGGATGCTTCCCTCTGGAGGCACCAGCCAGGGAAAACTCCTGGAAGAAGGCACTTGGAGCAGCCACAATTCTACTAAAAAGACAGGGCAGGATGGGGCTGGAGACTATCAGCAAAGACAAAGCCAGAAGCAGCAGCCCTCTTGGGAGGAAGTAGAGGTTTGTCTCATTGCTACTTGCTCGCTACAGATGCCTATTGGTTTGTATTTATCATAGTGAGGAAAATACAAAGCAGGACACGGCTGTGCTTCAAGGAGGTCAAGTGCGTGAAGTTCATTTGGAACTTACTGGCAAACCACTGGTACCTGGGGTGGGAGTTCTGTGGGGCAAGGCTTTTGTGGCAGTCCCTTCATGGTGAATGCCACAGACTGGGCCCTTCATCAGAGCAGGTCTCTGACTTCTATTGAACCTCTTTGGTGAGTTCCCTGGACTGTTCCATTAAATATTCATTGTCTGAAAAAGGCCTGATAAGTCTCTTCTAAAACATTTTCACGTTACCCCTTTCAGTTCTGCCTAAAGTTGGGCAGTACAAAGAAACAACAATCCAAAAGCTTTGACTTTAATTTAGAAGCCTCAAAGAGTATGTTTGCCCTACAGCAGAGATTTATAAAGACTGAAATCACTTGTCCCTCCTACTCTCAAAACAAGAAAATAAACCAAATCAAAGCTCCTTGAACTATGGAACAGAATAAAACCTCTTAGTGCAGATTTGCTGGCCTCAGTCCAAAGAATCTGAATCAGGAGGTCTTGGGGTATCTGCATGTTTAACAATGTAGGTGATTTGGATGCAGCTGGTTCAGGAACTCAATTTTGAAAAATACTTTTGTCCAGAGGCAATGTGGGCAATGGTATAAAAGTGAGGCCTGAAGTCAGACTACCAAGGGTTCAGATCCAAGGTCTTCCACTTCTTCAGTGGGTTACCTTAGGAAGGTGACTTAACCACTCCGTGCTTTAGTTTCCAAATCTCCAAAACAGGACAAGGGCAGCAATGTGTAAGAACTGAAAAAAAACATGTTCTTAGTACAGCGCCAAGCCCATAGTAAGTGCTCAAAACATATTAGCTGCTATTATTGGGCATCCAAAGTGCTTTCAACTGAGAAGTCATACTTGGGAGGAGGGGGGGTAAGCTGAAGCAGATTCCAACCAAAGCAATAAAGGAATGCACCTAAGATTAAAGTTAAATGCTTATTAGGCATCTTCCTGTCATATTTTCAGCATGGTCAGTGTGGTGTAGATGCACTACAGACACCCTGTACGATATGAATCCCGTGTAGCACGGTATTTCCTAAGAACCCTCTCAGGCACAGACACAGGACAGGAGACCAAGCAATGAACCACCAAGCACTCATTCAGCCGCCCCCCTTCATTGGAATCCCATTCAGCACCAGCCTGGGAAGAGATCCCCTTACAGCGTAAATCCAGTTAATTGAATTCAACAAGCATTTACTGAGCCCCTGTGATGTATCAAGAATTCCCCTAGCTGCAGAGGTGGACACCAAGAGAAACAAGAGAATGACCCTGTCTTCAAGGAGGTCCTAATCTAGCGCAGTGACTTTCATCCAGTGCACCATGAAAATTTTTAAAGATCATTAATTAAATCACTTTGGAAAGAAGTTCAAAGCACAGTAAGTAGATTCTTTTTTTTTTTCTTTTCTATTCTTTTTTTGGATCAACATAATGTAAGTGCACCGCGTAAGTTTAACTATATGTTGAAGCGTGCCGTGAGTCTAAAAGGGTGAAAAACACCCATCTAGAGGGTGGTAGGGATGTGAGTAATTTTAAGGCAAGGTTGCCTGAGCTGAATGCTGCCGTGTGAAGACAGAGCCAGGAGTAATTAACTCTGATGGGGGCAGTTAGGAGAGGCCTCCCCAAAGAGCCGACAGAGCAAGCCGCGGTGAGAGATCAATAAGGCGAGCCTATGAAATTGTTTAATGACTTTTTCATTCATGGAAACAACCCAGAAAAAAGGCCTGAGGGACCATCCCTGTCTCTGCATTAACATGGGTGTGCTGAAGACGCGATTAAATGTTTGTTGTTACTGTAATATATCACATTTTAAAGAAAACAAGTGTGAACATTCATCTGCTAGTCTGATCTTCTTCAAAGAGAAAAACAACCTTAGACTACTTTTCTTTTTCAAAAGCAAACCCTCTGAGTTCATAACAAAATAGAAATGGCAAATTATCAAATGTATCATGGACTCGTCGGCCAAAGCAGAATGCCAAGAAGGCCTGCATTCGTTTTAAGCGCAAGAAGACGAAATGCGAGTTTTTTCCTTACATATGGCTGCCTCTTCCTCCCTGACTACAATCACTAATAATGTCTTCAGACCGGCAGGGGAAACAGGTATTGATCACAATAAACCACAGCATCCACAAACACCTGCTACGGCAGGTGACGGTCTCCATGGAAACCCTCCAATAAAACCAATCTGAATTCAATTTCAGAAGTAATGAGAGCAGATAATTTTACACTCAATCAATCACTGTCAGCCGCCGTTATCAGCCAATCAGTCATTATGTCAGTCAGTCATATTCTCAACAAACTTCTTCTGTGGCATGGTCAGATGAGAATGTTTTGACATCCACAAGAAACACGATCAAATTGGTTCGTCTTTCCTGGCAAGATGCCAAAAGTGCAGCAATGCATTGTGTTTGCAAAGGCAGTAAACAGGCCAGCCAAAACACACTGGAGTCGTGGAAGATTGTAGGCAGCAAGGTCTATAATTGTTATGAGACTGAGGACAGAGAAGTGCATTAAACCCAAAGGTCCTACAGTTTAATCCCCTCATTTAAATGAAAAGAAACACAGCACCAGAGAGGTTAACATATCAACTCAAAGCTGCACAGCTAACTGGTAGAAAACTTGATACTAAAACACTAGTTTTCTCTCAGGCCAATGCTCTTCCAGGATATCAGGCTGCTGTTATTTAATGCCACTTTTTCTTTGTTTTGTTTTGTTTTGAAGCAAAAGGATAAAATATTTGAAGGTGAGGTTCTAATTCCAGAGAGCCCAGAGCCTGTGGGAGACTCACAGGATCTATGTGGGGCCGGCCCAAGGTGCTTGATGTTTGGGGTTAATTTTGTCGTTGGCCAAATACAACTTCCAGTTTCTAAGGAGAACCAAAGATTTTGAGATACTACAGGGTCACTAAATCACTGTTGTAAACTGACATTGTTTGATGGGCTTAGGGCAGGACTCTGATGAACACATGGTCTGACTTCCCTAAAAATGCACGGGCGAGGGAGGTAAAATTTGATGGGAAAACATCTGCTTCTGGCAAAATACATTTGGGCTCTTGTCAACTCCAAACATTAGAAATTTTGGAAATTTAGGATTCTGAACAACGGGAAAGGCATCTGGTTTCTCTCTTTTTTTTCTTCTGCACTTTACTGCTCTGCCCATTTCTCAGAGAATGCTTCCTGGGGCTGATGTTCATATTCTTTCTTGGTAATAAAGAATATTGTTTCACTCTAGATGGATCAGTCTGATAGTTTTCAAATGTCAGTGTGCAAGAATTTATAGAAGCTGTTAAAAATCTCCAGATCCCACCTCCAGAAATCCTTACTGAGCAGGTGAGGTTGGGACCAGGAATCTGCCTTTTTTAGCAAGGGGCCCGGGTAATTCCGATGCATCTTCTCTGCCAACCACTTTTGGAAAACGTTGATAAGTAAGGCAATTTTGGTAAAGGATTCGGGCCATTTTTTTGACGGTGGTTTCCCAATTATGTTTCTCCCCAACCACTTTCAACTTTGCAAACTGTGTATATCATAAGAACACGATTTTAATGGCCACGATCACAAGTATTTAAACACGTATAATCATTTTCTATTAGCTGAAAATGGGCTTTATATTAAATAGGTAGGTGGTACATGGGACACTCTAATTTACTGTATTAAAATCTAAGAGGCGAATGAAGTGGAAAAGCAAAGTGAGGATATGAGTTCAGGTTTGGGATGAGACCAGAAATTGCAGTAGAAGTTTGGAAGCTTTAACATGGAATGTTCCCTTCATTTCTCTAGGCGAGCCTGCTTGGGTGACTTCAGCCCAAGCTACTCATTTCATCTTTTTGTAAAACACTGATATAAAGCTCTTTGTTTCTTCCTATATCAGTAATACTGATCCTTCGTAGCTCATTTTTTGTCTTTTTTCTTATGTGCTTCCGGACATTTGATGAGTCTCAGAGCGTGTTTGAAGGACCACAGGCAGATGGCGTATAGGTAGACCATCCCCTCTATGACAGTGGTTCTCAACCTTCCTAATGCTGCCGCCTTTTAACACAGTTCCTGTGGGTCACGACCCACAGGTTGAGAACCGCTGCTCTATGAGGACAGACACAATTTTCTTTCACGGCTATTATCTCCCAAACAGGGCACAGTGCCTGGCACGTAGTAAAGGCTCAATAAATATTTGTTGCATAAATAAAATCAGTGAAAGGATGGCTGGATGACAGACGAAAAGTAGACGCTCACCTGCCTGGAGACTGAAAGAACAGAGCTACTTCAAAAGATCTATAGTTGACAGTGTTAAGTGACAAGCACTCACTTTTTCAAAGCTTGTTCTTATTGATTAATCTCTTGGTTAAGCGTTCCTTACCCCACAGAAACCAAAAGCAAATATAAACATGCCTTCCTTTGTAATACCTGCTCTGTAGCATCACGCAGATTTTTCTTTACAGTCTTCGGCTCATTTCATTTCTGTTATGACTTCAATAGAAATTTTACTAGAAGCCAAAGTAACTCATAGACACTGGGTAGGGGGATGGGAAATTGGGAAGAGGCATAAGGAGATTGGGGCTGGGGGTGGGGAGGGGAAACAAACCCAAACCTCATCAGGGCATTCAGCAACAAATCGATCCTCTAGAAGCCGATGAAAATTAAGACATCATTATAAACTCTCTCTGCTGCCATCACTGTAAGCGTCCCAGGCTCACAACCACCCTGTATCATGCAGAGGACAGAGGCAACCCTTGGGAAGTTTATCTTATCTCACTGGTAGGTTTCACAGCCCCAGGCCAGGGACATTACAGAAAACAACTTCACATTTCCCATGAAACAAGAAAACTAAAGGAGAAAGGAGCTCAATAAGCTAGCAGAGATGCTTCCTGAAAAAAAGAGGAAGGCAGGAATGGAGGCTGGAGAAATTGACATTTGTTGGACATCCACGGACAGCAGGTGCCACACTGAACTTGTTATGTACATCAACCCATCTGATGCTTGGAACTAAAGCTGAGACTAAAGTAATAGCAAATATTTACTGAGGACTTAATGTCAGTCACTGTTTCCTGTGTGTTAACTATTAACTCATAGAATCCTCCTTTCAGTCCTCTGAGGTAGGCACCTCTATACCCTATTTAGAAGTCATAGGGAAAAAAATGCAGAGAGGCTAAATAACTTGCCCAAGTAGTCATAGCTGGTCAGTGACCGAGCTGGGCTGGAACCCAGATGGTCAGCTCTGGACCTGGGCCTCTTAAGCTACCGCACCCAACCATTCTCTGCATAGGATCTAGGGTGGCCTTTTTCCAAAGGCCAAGTTCTTTGCAGGGTACAACTTTGACTTCACATTTCTAGAGAAAAAAAACAGGCATGCCTTTTAGACTTCTTCCCAGCACTATAAATCCTGTGTTTTTATTATATAGAAAGACATGCTATGTGATCATAATTAAGGTGACCATATAATTTATTGTCCAAACCAAAACTCATCAGAGAAAGAGGGTGCTATCAATATGTACCTAAGCACAACAGTCATAACCTGGACCTGTTCCAGGAAGGTCAAGGTGTCTGGGTACCCTAGTCCTACCGAATATGTGTGCACAGGTACACACACACACACACACACACACGATTAGGTAGAGTCACTTTTAGACAGATTCTGATAAGATCAACTGGGCTACGGATGTGAAATTAAATGTCTTCTGACAACTGTGCAAGCCCATCCTCCTCCCACCCCAAGAGCTGCTAGCCCGTTTTTTATTTAACGCATTTCTTTTAACTTGTTTTCTCACAAAAGACTGTGCGTAATTGGTCAGCCACAAGAGATTAATTTGTACTTAGCTGGCTGAGCGGACGTGTGATAACTCAATAGGGGATGATGCCAGCGCATGGACTAGCAGCCTCTCCCTATAAACCTTCCTACCTGCTGGGGACACCATCCCTCCCCAGCCTGCTTCTTTGGGAATTACCAGCTAAACCCTTTACTTTATTTACCTCATTTTGGCCTGCCTAGTTTTCAAGTTTCCTCATGGGCCATTTCCCATTTTTCTATTGGAAATGGAAACGGCAGCAAAGAGACCAGACTCTCCCCCTCTGAAACAGTGCGGGAAAGAGACAGTGCATTAAAGTGGCAGGCTGGTGGGGAAAGGGGACAGAACAGGGACAATCAGCCTATGTAGATCCTTCATCCTGCTCACACTATCTTCAACTGCAGTCAGACACGAGAACCTGGCCAAGGGCAACAGAGCTGATGATGATAATGGTGGTGATCACGATGATGGAAAGACTTCTAAGAACTTATGAAGTGCTTTACATCGAACATCCCATTGAATGCTCTCTCAACCATAGGTGGTGGGTACAAGTATCGCTACCATTTTAGAGGTGGAGAAATTTGAGATTTAAGAGAGCAAAATTTTTGCCCAAATCCCAGTCTAGAAAAATCAACCCAAGAGTCAATAATCTGGGCCACGGGGCTGGACATTCAAATGCACAAATCTACCCCGGATGACAGAAAGCCCAACAAATGGGACTGGAGAGATTCAGGCTTCCCTACTCATCTCACACAGCGGGCCTCCAGCTCAGGCCTTTTTCCTTCTCCAGAAAATACTTACCTGTCAAGAGCTTTGTAAAAATGAAATAAGAGAAGGTCAAAGAGCCACATAACCAGGAAGTGCTATGTTAACCGCCATCTACGCCAGCCCTTGAACTCTGTTTCAGAATGTATTTTACTCTAATAGAGCAATTTGATACTTGGACATCAAGAGCAGCATTGGAGAAAATCCCACCTAACTCTGGAAATGCATTGTGGCCTGGGTTTATGCCTGTCATACAGTGGCCTCCCGGGGAAGGTACAGTTGCCATATCCCAATGCACTGTCAATAAAAATAAAGTACCTTCTAACGTCCATATAAAACCACAGAGTACAGGGGCTGGGGACAGAGTAGAGGGCAGGAGGTAAGGAAGCAAATTAGTTTTGTAAAGGTCCCTGCCTCCTCTCACCTGTCCCTTTTCTCTGATTGGCTGGTACAAGGGGTGGAAGGCATGACTCATAAACACCACGCCCCTGGCTGGCTCCGCCTCCACATGACCCTGGGCAATCTGAGCATCAGGAGAGTCTGCAGAAATGCACACGTCAGAATTTGGCTCCCAAGGCAAAGCTGTGCTCAAAGGGTTTGACGTCAGAAACAACCTTAAGGAGAGCCACAGACAGGGACCCACGGACCGCAGGCTCCTCCCTGCCCTTCCCTAACTCATCACCTGTGGGGTTTAGAGAACTCCCATTTTAATGAAGCAAGATGGGCATAACACTTGGGAAGGGAAGGAATCTGACAGACCCAAAGGCAGTTAGCTTCCTCCGGTAGGAAGAGACTGTGCTCGAGTCCTGAGATTTCGATTCATTTTCCTCAAGGGGGAGGGAAGTTTGCTGGTCTAAGGTTCATGTCTCTAAGGCTGATCCTCAAGCGAGAAGCCACGAGGCCCTGTAATTGGAGTGCCAGGCCCTCTGGGGGCACCTTCTGCTTCTCTCAGTCATCTTCCTGAGCTGCCCAGAGATGGGGGCATTATCTGGACCCAAGTGAATACAGGTGCCATCAGTCCCTTGTGGCCGCTGAATGCTTAGAACATGGCCACTCCACACTGGAATGTACTGTAAGGACAAAATCCACATCTGATTTGGAAGACAGTATAAATAATGCCAATAATTTTCCTATCGATTACATGTTAAAATGATAATATTTTGGATTTAGCAAGTTAAATAAAACGTAGCTTCAAAATTAGTATCACCTGTTTCTTATTCGTCTTTGTAAAATAAGGCCACACATATATCTGAAATTGCACATCTGGCTGTCATCGGTGGCTCACGCCGTATGTCTGGTAGGTAGCGCTGCTGGTCTGAAGACTAGCCAGCTATGGTGTGTTCTGGGGATAGCAGGGTAAGTATCAATGAGAGCCAGACAGAAATGCGGACTCTCAGGCCAGACTCCAGGCCCGCTGAATCAGAATCAGCATTTCAACAAGACCCCTCAGGCGTCTGCATTCACATTCATTAGAAGCTCTGCCCTAGTGACTGAAACACTGCTTGGCACACAGGAGGCACTTGAGAAATATTTGTGAAATGAATCACTGAGTTAAGTTTAGGAAGTTGCTGTAGTTGGGACACTTGGGAAAAGGGTAAAGCCTGTTCCTGCCCTTCTCCTCAGCTCATTAATATGGATGCACTCATCAGATTAATCACCTTTCATTTCAGCTGGCCCGTGGAATCAGCCATGACAGAGTGTGGTCTGCACACCAGTAGCCTGAACATCCTAGGAACAGGTCAGGAATTCAGAATCCTGCCCCATCCCCCAGCCCGACTGCTTTAGAACCTGGGTTGTAAACAGACTGCCAGGCGAAGCATAAGTGCTTTAATGACTGAGAGGCTGGGGCATATGGGACGGGGACTCTCAATCGCCAAAAAGGCTGAGAACAGGAGAGAAAGTGGGGAAGGTGGGTACCGTGAGAAGACCGAGCTGGGTTGAGCTGCTTCTGATGGGATCACAAAACACCCACAGCATCCATGAGGCAGCACCAGGTGTGAAGGGGGAGGAAGACTTCAGAATAGGGCAGATGGAGCATGGACGGAGGACAGGCTGGGCCCCGAGGCGGGCTGCAGTGTCTTACATCCCACCTCTGCCCTTCATTCCTTTCTAGACCCAAAATCCTCAACACAAATGGAATGTCTGATCACTTTAGCTATAAAAACATATGAAGCCAATTTTTTTTTTCTTAAATCAGAAGCAAATGCTCAGGGAAAAGGATGTCGTGGCATGCAGAGAACAACAGTCACAGCTATTGTCTCTGTCTCCTGGCACGATCTCCCAGACATCCACGGCCCCCACCCGCCAACCTCAGGCCAGAGCAGAAGACGGCTGGAGGGGCGGAGGGGCAGCGGGGCTCGGGGGGCAGAGAGAAAAGTGAGCAGAGACTGAGAAATCGGGGGATAAGGAATGAAAAGGGGGAAAGAGAAGGAACAGAGAGGCAGGAGTCAGGTGCTTAAGTTGCACCAGAAGCTGTGGGGGAGGGGGGAGAAATAGAGGAGGTGGGCGGGACTGGGGGAGATGGAGAATATGAGGTGTGTCTAAGTATATTTCCCTCTTAATTAGCATAAGGAAGAAGAGGTGCCTAGGTCTGGCTACAGGGCACTGAAAAACAGATGGATCCTGTGCAAGTTCAACTCCTCTGCCCAGTTCTGACAAAGCATCCTCAGCTCTTTTTTCACTCTGACAGCTGTCCTAGGGAACAGGCTCCCAGGAGAGGTTGTGGCCATAAGCTATGAGTGGGCTTAGAATTGTATGTCACCATCATTCCATCTGCTCCAGGCAGGAGCAGCCTAGAGCTCCACTGAGTGACCCTGAGGTGAGCCCGAGAAAGGTCACTCACAGGTCTCCATGCCTAACGGAGGGTGATCGCCAGGCCCCCTGTACCTGGAGATGTTTTGCCAGATTTTGCTCAGTATTTTTTAAGAAAATCAAGAAATCCTAGCTAGACCAGGTCGGGTATTACACAGCAGGCCCCAGGACTGGACCGAGGAAAAAGGAACAAAAATTGCTACCAGGAGATTCCAACAGGCCTTCAACAGACAGGGAAGGAACAGCCTCTTCTGGCATGAACTTGAAGCCAGGTTCTTCTGACGTTAAGTCTGCTCTGATCAAAAACAAAGACTCCCAAAGGTTTGCAGAGCCAGCCTCCTGCGAAACAGCACGTTCTGTCAAGGTGGAATTGGCATGTGCAAGCTCAGGACCCTTCTCTCAGAGCATGTTTTGCTCAAAAGGGCTGCCTGAGTGTTCTCGACTGCTGGGGCCCATCTCAGGCAGCTCCCCCGAGATGTTAATTTCTTACTTTGAATGGGGCAGCCAGTCTTACGACACCCACTGCTGGTGGGAAACCTCGAAGGATTTTCTCTTTTTATTCTAAAAGGGCTGGGGGGCTCTGGCCCACGGAGAAGTGGCACCACATGACCTTGCCCTGGCAGCCCAGAGGGGCTTGTTCGGTGTAAGTGGGTTCTAGCCGTCCTCGTGCCTGGCAGCTGGAACTACATGCCCTCTCCTCAGGTCAGCTGGCACTGGGCCTGGGTCACACTGCAGAAGCCTTTCCCACATAGGGTCAGAATTAGGAAATACAACAGGTGTTCCAGGTAAGGGATGTATGTCCCTTGACTTTTGAAGGATTTCAAAAGGAAGACCACTTTTCTCATTCATTTTCCTTTAAAGGCAAATAATAGAGCTTCGGTTTTTGCAAGTAGGAAGGAACAAAATGCATTAAGACCACAGAAGTACCTCTTGAGGCCTTGGTAATAGCCGCCTCGATGTGTCCTCCACCTTCTCGAAAGGGCAAATGGAACTTCTCCTCGGAATGTCTCTTACCTTGTTCTTGAAAAATAAACCAAGATGAAGGGGCTGAGAATGGTTAAAAAACCCCATTGAAAAATCTGAGGCCTCTCTTTTGGTTGTACTGTGCCATTAAAGGCAATCAGTTTTATATTTTTCCTTTTTTTTTTTCTGCTTTTGACAACACACAGAACAACTCAGACCCCAAATTGTTTATATCCTCAAAACAAAAGCACAGGAAGCATGGTCCTCTGGCCACAACCTTTTTGCCTTGGTTTCTCCAGCTACCAAAGCGGAGATAGAATTAGTCATTCAATAAGCATTTCTTGCAGACCCATATTCCAGGATAGACCCATCCTAACCATGACACTTGTTCCAACAGTGACAAAAAAGGGCAACTTTAGAACTCCCCAGAAAGTAGTGTTTATGCCACTAAGTGTTTAGACACAGCTTTGGGAAAGACGGCACACACATCGAATGCTACTGGCATTCTAATAACCTCTGTAACCTGAGTGTTCAAAACCTCACTGCAATTCATCTTCTCACTGTGTATTTTAAATCAGCATCCTTTGTGACTTTTTCTCTTTAAATTCTATTGAAAACTAAATAACATCAACATACTTTAAGTAAGATTATGCTGGCATCACTAATTAAATTAGATGCAGGACTTCATGGCCTGGTCTCATCCATAAGCCTTTGATAATGCGTTCCTAGGTTATTGGACTGCACTTATCTGAGCACCCACTTTATCCCAGGAAACAAGAGCTGAACGCTGTGTCCTGGTTTGCCCCTTCCAGTCGGTCAGGATTTCTGAGATGTCAGGAGCTCAGCAAGACCATGGAAGTGTGTGTGGCAGGAACATGCCTTGGTGCAGGGTCTCTGCCCTCTAGGAAGAGCCACAGAGAAGAGAGGACAAGGCCCCTCTCAGGGGGACGGTTGTTCCTTTTACTTCACACCCCAAATCTCCTCCAGGTGGCCACTGACCTCGGAGCCCAGTGAGCACGGTGGCCAAGCAGTTTGCCCATTTCTGCTTATTCTGCTTGACAGGGATGATCCACTGGCACAGGCCATTTCAGAAATTTCACAAGCTCGGGACTCAGGGAGCCTTTGAGGTCAATTCCAGCAGGGCCCATATCGTCCCCTTGAACCATCCTCATCTGTGTGGGAAGCCGAAGGGGTAGTTTTAAATAAGGGGAGGGCAGGGGAGTGGGCTTTGGGCTTCTCATTACAGCTCTTCAACTTAGGACTGAGCTCTCTGAGCACATGGCAGCTTAATGGGAGTCAAGGTCGACTTCTGGCCTCGGATACAGCCAAGGGGTCACTCTGCTGCAAAGCTCCACTGAGGATCATTCTGGAACCTTGTCCTCCACGCTACCAGTTTTCCATCATGTCATCGTATTATGGACAAATCTCCATCCACACATTCTTTCAAAAAATGCCATTGAGGTAGCAGCTCTGAATAGTTCCTCCCTGGAGACCCCACTGAGTCTGGACACCCTCTCGTCCCAACCCTGCATCAGCAGCTGAAGTTGACTGGACCTGAGATGCTGGCGACTCAGGGTTTTCAGAAACCACGGAGAGTTCTCTCGCCACAATTCTCTTGTTGTCATCAAAGGCAATTACATGTTTCAGATGATGAAAAGCACTGTCATGAAAAACTGGCACGGCAGCCAAGGAGACAGATGTATTAAACCACACGGCATCTACGAACTCCCACTTACGCTGGGGCTCAGCGCAGGACCCAGCACGGTGACCTGCCCTCCTCCAGAATCCTCCCATTTGAATTTTATGCAGAAGGCTCATTTTTTGATGAGGAGCTAAATTCCTTCTATAGCCAAACACAACATCGCAGAAGTTGGTCCTCCTACAAGCCCACACCCTCAAAAGAAAATAATTTCATCAATGCAAATATGCTACCATTAAAAAATACAGTAGGTTTGATCTTAAGTGAACCAACACACACAAAAAAAATTCCACATTTCTAATGGGAAGTGTGAGGACTATTGGTGGGCAGAAAGTGAACTAATTGACAGGCTGTGAACAATGCATTCCAGGCTCACAGAAGTAGGGAAAAGCAGGTTCCACAATTAGAATCGCTTCCAAACTGCAGGCCTTCTCAGAGCCGTGTAATATGGTAATGAGCGCTGGGAAGTTAGAAGCTTCAAATCAGTACCCAGCCAACACATCTGATTTGACCATGAAACCCACTTCCCTGAACCACACTTTTTATCATCCCCTAGAGCTGAGGTCAGAAAGCCACTGCCCACGGGGGTCTCCCGTAGGCTTCGTCTGTTTCCGTACATTAAGTGTCAGTGGCCCACAGCCAAGCTCACTGGTGCACACGCTGCTGATAGCTGCTTTCACACAGCAACCTTAGGCTGAGTCGGGAGACAGACACCACACGGCTTATAAAGCCCAAAATATTTAAAAATAATTTACAGGGCCTTCACAGAACATATTTGCCAGTCCTATCCTCTGTAATACACTTTGGGAAACCCACTGCATTCCTGGGATCAATATTTCTAACAAATTATTTTTAAGTCAACATTGAGAAGCTTTCTGTGGTTAGAATTTATTTCATGATTACGGTCTTAAAGCATCACGGCAAAGACCTAGAAAGACAGCCATTATCTACGGCCTCTGTCTTCATGGAGCTCACAAGCTAGTCTGGAAGGCACATATGTGAAGAAGAGAACACCAGGCACAGATAACCGGGGCCAAGAGGTGCTCCCAACACCAAGAGGAGGCATATGGTGTACGTAGTGGGAGGAACCGGGAGCCTGGAAAGATAAAACAAACATGTGACTAAGAGCTGAAAGAATTGGGTTCAGTCCTGACTGTGACACTTTCTCCTAGGATAACAGTAAGAACTACATTTCTCACTGTCTTTCTCTATCTATTGTTGAGACAGAGTCTCACTTTGTTGCTCTGGGCAGAGTGCTGTGGCACCATGATAACTCACAGCAACATCAAACTCTTGTTCTCCAGAGATCCTCTTGCCTCAGCCTCCTGAGTAGATGGGATTACAAGCATGTGCCGCCACCACGCTATTAGTTTTTCAATTTTTAGTAAAGATGGGGGTCTCGCCCTTGCTCAGGCTGGTCTCAAACTCCTGAGCTCAAGGGATCCTCCTGCCTTGGCCTCCCAGAGTGCTAGGATTATAGCTGTGGGCCACTGTGCCCAGCTACTCCTAACTCAGCTTACTACATGCCAGGCACCATCCCAGTTGCTTTCTGTGAAGGATTTATATCAAAATGAAGTAGCTATTATATCTCAGTGTATGGGTGAAAAAACCAGGGTCAAGTTGATTAACTCACCAAGATAAAGCAAATACCTAGTAAGTAGGGAAGAAGAGCACAGGTAACCACCAGGTCATAGGGGCCCCATTAGGGACATCACCTATTATGCTCCGCACTCCCCAGAGGGGACCAACGTCTGCATCGTGTGGAAGGATGCCAGGAGGGAGGGAGGAGCAAGGCACTCAGGGCAGACAGAAAGTGGTATTGCCATATCCTCAACTTGGAAGGAAGCAGGAAGGTTTGTAAAACACATGCACATTTTCAGAGGGAACTAGCTATCTACTTGCTCCATCCACCCTCCTTACCCAGAGGAGGTAGACAGGAGATAAAGACGCCTTGTGAGGCATACTGCTCTACAAACTTGAGAGCCTGAGCTCCACCCAGCAGCAGCCTGGGCAGGAAGAACTCCAGCGTGCAGGGGCTTGCAGAGACAGAGCCGAATGCATAGCCTCCCTTTCTCCTGGAGTCACTGCTGTGATCCTCTGAGGGTAGAAGCCTCTGCTTGACCAGGACGCTCTGCACTGGGACCTTCCAGACAGGAATCCATCAGGCAGGTGTTCCCTCAAAGCATCCCACAGCAGTTCTGAGTGTGACTCCGCAAGAATAATACACCAGGGCAGCTATGCCACCTAGTGATGCCTGCATGTACTGTTCCCCTCCCGGCAGCGGGAGAGGCTTCCAGGAGGCCTGGCATTTGCTATTTCTTGTCAACACTTCCACATGCAAGAGTCTGAAGTCCCGGTCGTGGCTTCAACACATTTCTTGTCGCTGTGCTCACCGTCCCCTGTGAGCCTTGGGGGACGTGAGTGTCTTCATGCTAAGCATGAGCCGTCCAACTCTGTAGCAGGGATTAACAAAGAACACACAGCAGATACCCCCCCTGCCCCGAGCCTGCTCTCCAGCAGAGATGGAGATGCCTCCTCCCACATCTTGCTGCTTTCTTTATTGTACCATGTGGAAGTCTCATACGTGCAGCATCTGCTGCTTCCTAAGCTAGGCAAAAATGCTGTTGTCCGTAGTCAGAACCAGAAAAGACAGAGGAGGCCTCGTGAGGATCTGTGCTCAGTCCCAGAGTGGCAGGGGTTAAAGGTGCTAACCCCTAGTAAGCACAGCTGACCCACGCAGAGAACAGCCAGTGTTTTCAGTAAATCAGACCACACCTCCAGACCACTCCAGACACACAGTGGGGAGAAAGCCCTTGTAAACCTTATCACGGTTGAGGAGAAACTCTGGTGAAATTTTGCTAAACGTTTTTGGTTTTTTTCTTTTTCTTTCCGTTTTAGACTCTTTGCCGGAGGCCCACCAAAAAGCTAGAATTCTAGAAGTCCAGATGGCAAAACCTCACACCCGATGCTTTTCATCCTTTGAAGTACAGGTGAGGGCAGTGGCACCACGAACGCGGTTTGAAAAGTTCGAGTATCCTACAGCGCTCCCATAATGAGCGATGACTGTGTTTTTCCACAAGGAAGGAAAACATCAGTCCAGGAGAGAAATGGGGAGGGAATGGTATTTATCAGATTGTAGCCTCTGGAAATGGATTTGCCTCCCTAGATCAAAGACAGCCTGTTTGCTCACATCATCACCAATTCAGTGGGAAACACTCCAGATGTTCTGAGTGTGTATTTGGAGACCGAGTAGCCAGTGCTTGCACTGATGGTTTCTACTCAGAGTGTGTTTTCGTGCACTCTTGATTGTCTTTACAGAGCTTTTCTAAGACAAAGGCACAAAAAGTCTGCAAAAAGACCAACACAGGAAAGAAAGGGGTTAAGATGCGAATTTAAGCAGCATGCTATGTCCAGAAAGGCCCGGTCTATAGCCCAGGGACCTGGCTGTGTATACCTGGTTCAGGATCACGGTCACTAAAAATGCCTTTGGAAATAAATTATAGCACAGTATAACTACCCTAAAGGACAAAACCCTTCACATTCATAATTCTGAATTTGCTTTAATGTTAAAGGTTTACCTAAGCACCTTTTCTTCCTGTACCGATGAATACCTGTGTCACGAGGAGAGAAAACCAGACCTGCCTGGAGCTGCCCGATCACTTGGTCGGGAATCTCTTGCTTTGCACCCAAAGTCAACAGTCTTGCTTTCACATATTTTAAGATGCTCATCGCCATGTACTGTCACTGTTTGCATACAGCTGTCAGCTGTGAAAACATTTTTTTTTTTAAACACAAAAAATTTGGCTTGTCCCTCCCGCCCAACTCCATCCCCAAAGGCTCCATGGTGGCCTAATGCCTCACCCGGACAAAAAACACAGAGGTCTCTCTCAGCTCCCTCCTGTCCAGATATAACAGGCCCTGCGCAGGTAACTCTCTGGGCACAGGGAAAGCTCAGGGAGGGGCCGCATCCTTGTGAACACGGCTCCACAACGGCCACCACGCGGGCTCTGAACAGTTGCAAATGGGCAGATGCCGGGTTGACTCTCCTGATTTCCCCATCCCTGCTGGCTCTGGACTGGGGTCCAGCAAAGAGCAACGAGCAGGAAAGAGGGGCACAGCTCCAGCAGCAGGCTGGGGATGTGCAATCTCTGAGAATACTTCTAGAAAACAAAACTCTTGCTTCTTCCTTCTCAAGGGGCTACAGGGAGACGCTGCAGCCGATGGTTATTTTTGCAGCCAGATAACAAGTAGTGTAAGAATTGGGCACAGGTTCAAACAAATGTGCTTCTTCAAGAATCTACCCAGCATGAAGAACGCTTGGACCCACTTTGTTCCTTTAGCACTCCCAAAGCACATTCCTTTATGCCTGTATGTGTGTGTGTGTGTGTGTGTGTGTGATTCCTGAGGGAGGGTGTCCTTCAGAAAATTCAATACTTACAGAAAAGAAGAAGTAGGGGATGATATATTTGGGTTATTTTCTTTGTTTTCCACACAGCTATGCCTTTAAAAGGAGTCTGCTTAAAGTAAAATAGACTATATTATATTTTTATCCCAAAGCTGCTGGTTGGTAGAGGTGACTTGGAAAAACTATGGTTTGTTTCAAGCAAACCCATCTGGACTGAGCAAAAAAAAAAAAAAAAAGATAATGAAGAAGAAATGGGAAGATTTAAACATGCATTTAGTCAGCATCTTCATACTTAATTGTTGCATTTACATACATGTAGTTTCTCCCCCAAACCAGAAGCAGCATCATGTGGGGCACAGAAAGAGAAAGGCGGAAAGCTGAATATTTGCAAAGAACTTTTATTTTCCTATTGTTCCTTCACAGACGCAACCGAATTCATCTTCATGAGTTAGCATAGCTGTACTTGTCTTCTGAAATGCCTCAACTGGTAACTGGTTTCCTTAGTGGGAAGGAAATCGGAGCACAGCAGGGATGATGGAGACGACAGCCTGGGGGACAGCAGCAGGACTGGAACCCAGAGCCCTGGCTTGGAACCCTCAGCCAGGCACCAGGCATTCTAATTTAGGCTCTGAGCATTAATTAGCATCCAATAAAGTATTTCAATGAGGACACTTGTGTTCTGTTTCGTATCATTAACCATACTATTTTAAATAGTCTAATTACTTTTATAGACCTGGAGGCATCAGAATGATATAGGTGAATGATACCATCCAATGAGCAAATTCTTGGGGCTGTACTCATGAAATAACGAGCCTCCTTTTAACTTTTATGCCTATAAAACGCAGTCTTGAACTTATTTGGATAATTTCAAGGTGCTAAGGATGCCACCTTGACCATCCGAAGCCTCCTTTTCACTTCTTTCTTCTCTGGTTAATTGAAGTCTGAATTCCCTCATTCTGGAGTAAATTAAATGGGCTGGTTTTCATTCAGATTTTCCTCACCCTTCAGGGAGTAAACACAGCTTCCCTAAGTGACCAGGACCACAGTGAGGATTAATATTTATTCCGTGGCTAACATTGACGGAGCACCTTCAGCTGTTGTGCAGAAAGTCACTTGCTTTCCTAAAGAAAACCCACTGGCTTTAT
>NW_003852406.1:13380413-13382012 GCF_000181295.1 Otolemur garnettii
TGAAAGTGTAGAACGGCATGGTCAATATCTATCAGCAACAAACCGCATCATTAGGATTTGAGAAGTGGTTTCAGAAAAAGTGGCTTTAGGGAGGGGGTGGTCCAGTGGAGGGAGGGTAATCAGTGGGACCTTATTTACTGTGCATATTGCAAGGGTATGTGTCAAATATATCAATAGTAGAGTATAAATGTCTAAACCCAGCAATTAAATAAGTGAGGTGAATGCTATGTTAACCAGTTTGATGTAAACATTCCAAATTGATATAAAATCAGCACATTGTACCCCCTAAATGCAGTAATGTCCACAGTTACGATCTAATAAAAAGAAAAGAAAAAGTGGCTTTAAATAATTAATGTCCTAATACTCCTCCTCAGTTCTTCCTCCAGCAGAATCCATGTCTCGTGACAGGAAGCATTCCTTTCGGTAAGGCCATAACCCCAGTTTGTTCCAGGTAACTACTGTTATTGAAAAGTACGCTTAGAAAAACGTGCTCTTTATAAGTAGCAAGTAATAGTCAAGTGTTCAATGAATCACTTCTACACTGAAATGCATAAAAAGACCCATATCCTCGACTACTTCTCTTTTGGAAAAATGAAAAGGGAAATACCAAGGTAAGAGTGAAAGGAAAGTTAAAAGAAAAATAACTAATCAAGAAAATAAGAAACGAAGCAACACCACTATCAACCGTGATATCAACACCACTATCACCCGTGATCAAGCGGTTTTGGAGAGTGTCCTATGAATGCCCTGGCTCTCACAGTAGGTACGCACACGTGGGCTGCCTCAGCTACCTGCCCCTATATCCTCTGAGCTGGCTATTAACATCCTTCCACCAGATGAAGAGGCTGAGACTCAGAGAGGCTAAGTAACTTCTCCAAAGGTAAAAGCTCTACCTACAGTGGGAAACTAAGATTCCTATTTGGGACACTCTGAACCCCATGTTCCCTTCCCCTCCTCACAGAGCCTCTCAGGAAGAAAGTCAGAAAGGGAAAAACGAAGGAAGTCTGATCTTTTCAAGAACACAAAACCCAGGATTATTCACAGGCATGGAATTAACCATATTTTGGGTAAATATGTGTTTTCCAGCCTTTGGATCAACCATGATGTGATTCAAACTGGCTTTTGTGAAAGCCAAAGAGACCAGATGGACCATCTTTCAATCTGGTGTTTTTGTCATCTAAACATGGTCCTAGAAATCAAAACAAATAGAAACACAAAAAACATTTTCAAAAAAATATGGGCAATCTCTACACTGGAATAAAGGCAAAGAATGAGAAATCAGTACCAAAACCAGGCCTAGAGTAGATGAGGCCTACTTTAATGTTAAAAAAAAAAAGGCAGACATCCGTCCAGGTTCCTTCAGTAAATTGTCACCAATCACTACTTCTGCTGAATGGAGATAAAAATACCCTGACTGGTTGTCCAAAGGGCTTCTGACAGCATTTGGCCTGTTCAACCTTTGCATCTGCCTTCCCTCTTGGCCCCTGATGTCTTTTTGGTGTGCCATGAAAAGGCAATGCCTTTAATGATCTACATTTGACAAGACTTGAAATTAACCTTTTAGTGAATCTTTCACATTCAATGTGAAACAACAGAACC
>NW_003852406.1:13382032-13411581 GCF_000181295.1 Otolemur garnettii
CATGAAAAGGCAATGCCTTTAATGATCTACATTTGACAAGACTTGAAATTAACCTTTTAGTGAATCTTTCACATTCAATGTGAAACAACAGAACCAGTGGTGATGTGACATTTTTGGTAGGTGAGCACATCAAAGGCGCCTGCCTTCGCCGATCTCCCTGAACACCCAAGGGTATCTCAGGCTGCCAGGTCTCCTCAGACTCGACAGGCGGAGGGGAGAGGGGAGAAGGAGGTGTGAGCAAGCTTCTCCAGAGTCTACAGAATAGGAAGGCATTTCACCCTGCTTCTAATTCTATCTTATGCACTTCATTACACCTGGCTTTTTAATATTCAAGAATAAAAGAGAAACGCAGGGTAAAAGACAGAATATTATTTCTGACTGTCAAGCCCCCAAATGTGGAAATACACAAGCATTTGACTTCTAGCCCCGATGCTCACACGTGATCTCTCTGCCAGCAATCTCGGAATGATCGTCTTTAGAGTTTCTGTTGGGAAGGCAAGTGCCTTCAGCATTTCTACAGATGTCACAAAGCATTTTGAAACTGAAAGCACCTGAAATCTGGAGTCAGCTCTTAACACTGACATACATTACTAAAAGGAACAACAAATGCTTACGCTCCTCTCCAAGGCTCCATCCTTCCGGCACCCCTGTCCTTGCTGTCTGTGGTCACCTTGCAGACATAAACATCTTTGTAGGAACGTCTTATTTCTTGGCCTCTTTTACTTTTCCTTAAAACAGGGAGAGGAAGGGAGGGGAAACCGCACAAAGAATATTGGTCTTCGTGCAAGGTCACCATCAGGATCCATCACTTAACCTTGAGCGTCTCACCTGGACTTACTAGACAACGGTGGGAAAGGCAAGCGGAAGGTCTGCAACTCTGAACTTCTAAAATCTGTCTTTGATCAGGCAAAAAGACCACTATGGATGAGGAATTTGAAGAATAGGCATTTAGAGCTGAAAGGCATCGAAGGGGAGATTCAACAGCAGGATCCATGGAACTGGGGGGTTTGTGGTTTAGTTCTGCTGTTCAGTTCTACTCCTTATAGGCTACGGCAGGCAGGGAGTTCAATCAGGCTGCGGTGGGGCCCTGGGAGGGAGCAGAGCAGGAGGGAAGGAGGGAATGAGACACGCCAGGTAACCTGTGAGACTAAAGGACAGTGCTGTCGGAAGGTCCTGCTTACACAGGGGAAATAGATCAGAAAAGTGAGGTGCCACCAGGGGCACCTCAAGGTGGCTAGAGGGTTGGTGTTCATCCATGGGGGCCTTCTGAGTGACCCTCAGCACCCCTTAAAATTTGCTAAATGAGTGACTATGCAGGAAATGCAAGCTCTAGGGGGAAAAAATGTTTAGGGAACATTAATCTTGCAATAGAGTCGGGGATGACTTTTAAGGAATCCATGCAGGAGCAAAGAAATCAGCTTAGAAAGCAAGAAAAATACCCTAGCACTTTGGGAGGCCAAGGTGGGAGGACTGCTTGAGGCCAAGAGTTTGAGACCTGTCTGAGCCACACAGCAAGACCCTGACTCTACAAGAAAGAGAAAAATTAGCTGGGCATGGTAGCGGGCACCCGTAGCCCAAGCTACTCAGCGAGCTGAGGCAAGAGATCGCTTGAGCCCAGGAGTTTGCGTTTTCAGGGAACTGTGATGATGTCATGGCACTCCAACTTGAGTGACAGAGTGACACCCTGTCTCAAAAAAATAAAGAGAGAGACATAAAGAGAGAAGGAAAGAAAATATAGAAAGGACACAATAAAGGCCTGAGTTTAGGTTGTAGCAGAACAAGGCAAGGAAGGTAATCTGAAGGATGTCAGGAAAGTTACAAATGAATTGAGAACCATAGGGTGAGTTGGGAAAGAAAAAAAAAATCACTGGTCACTAGGGGTGTGCGTGTGTGTGTGTGTGTGTGTTGGGGGAGGGGTCAACTAGAAGAACAATAACAGTAGTAACGGAGCCAGGCATTTCAGGGGGCCCTTTGTCCCTACTTCTAGAACCTATCACTCTGTATTTTACCCAGCTGAGACACTATGACAATTAGTCAGTGCTGCCCGTTAGACTCACCTGGGCAAGGACAAACCGGCATTCTCATTTGCTTGTCTATGTTCCAAGCACCTGAAGCGTATACAAAGGGCTCTTCAGTAAACACCCAGTGGACAAGGCCAGGTTCCATTTTGGAGAAAGAGCAGGTAGTCAGTTGAAAACCGGCAGATTTGTGGTGACTAAGCATTTCCGCAGGCACGGAATTCGGAGAGTGAGGTCATCTTTGATTTCTTCCTTAACTACGGAACCACCCCTGCCGCCGCCCCTTCAATGACACACAATTACTCCAGCGTCTTTCTCCCTGATGTCTATCAGTTAACATTTTTTCCTTTCCACTAGGCAGAGGAATGTGATGGCTCTGAGGATAAATCTATAGCCCAGACAGAGCAGAAAGAAGACAAGAAAACCAGTCACTGACCCCAGGGACGCCTCTGTCTACGCCAAGGAGGAGAGAGAGGAACACCATTCCCCGTTATTAGAATAGAGTCAAGGATTCTGGCCTCCTGAAGGAAACACGTGAAATGTGGCCTACTTGGGCCATCTGCAGATGATCTCAGGTAGGTGACACGGCCACAGTCCTCTGAGACATGTTTACTCAACTGTAGACAATGCTATTTAATTGCCGCTCTTTGAAAGACAGTTCACTTTACATTCCCTGCCTAGCAGAAAGTCAGTTTCACTTACCTATTTATTACAAGACCATTGTATAAGCAATTACGACTGTTTCTGGAAGAACAGAGGTTCGTAGAAATCTTCCTTACTCCATTCAAAATCTGCTTTGAGATCCACTACTGTGATTTATATCAACAGAACCCTTCCTCCCACCAGGAAATGAGAGCCCAGGATTTCCTGCTATTTACGGGCTATAATAAAAGATTCTTTTTCTCAATTTTCTTTACCTGTCTTGCCCCTAAACAGGGCTCGGCCTGAAAGCTGGGACAAGGACAGATGGTATCAAAGAGAAAAATTACAGTGGATTTAAATCTCCGGCTCTGGCCGCCAATAGCCCTAGTCAAGAAAAAGAGATTTGGCTACTTTCAATAATGGAATAATTCATAAAATGTAAAAAGATAGACCAAACCCCACAGCTCCACACTGGCAGAGGGAGCTTTGCTGACAACTTTCCTACCTAACTTGCAAGTATCACTAGGAGTCCTGGAGGCCACTCCTGGAGGAAGCAGTGGCCATGACCCTGCAGAGGTTCCCTGTGTCTGAAACCCCCTTCTGCTCTTCTCCACTGGGCTCTGGTCTCTGGGTCTTTCACTGCTCAAGTCCCTGGAGGGGGAGTCTCTTCTGCCTCACCTGATTTATCCTCAGTGCCTAGAGCAGGGGGTGGTTCTAGAGCTCAGTAAATACTCAGTAAGGAAGAAGACTGTAAACTAACTCCTCCCAGGGACAGACAGATGCCACATTTCTCAGGATCCCCACCACACCTGGCATCACGCAGGGTGAGAATGAACACCTGATAAACACAGCCCTGGGACTCTGGCATCTCGCGTCCCACCTGCCTGGGCTTACCTTCCTCCCAGCTCCTCATGCTCCAGCCAGAGTCAGTGCTGGCAGGAGCCCGCTGCTCCCTGGCCGGGTCCCAGGTGGTTGCCATGGCAACATCCCCAGGACCAGGCACTGGACCCAGGTCTTCCAGGGATACCTCGGGGCAGGAGGGGTAAGGGTGACCCTGAGGCCCACGGCAGAAGATTAAGTGTGGAGAGCCCCTCTGGAGTTGATGACACCTCTCGGAGCCCTGACCACCCCCCGTCAGCGGCTCAGGGAAGCTGTGGACCCCTCACTGGAGTTTCTGCTTATCACATCACAGAGCACTTGGGCCGCTTCAGTGGTCAGGCCACCGCATTCTTTTTAGTGAAAGGACAAAAATGGCTGGAATCCAACATCAAAGACAATGTGAAGTGTCAAGCCTGTATCTAACAGCACATATCCCTGAAGTCCATGCAGGAAGGAGCGGCTGGCTATTCTTCTGCCCTGGAATTTGGCTTTAAAGGGGCATGGAAGGAAGTGCTGAAGTCAAGGGCATGCTGGTGTAGGGGCAGGTGCGTCCGTGCTGTGCTGACCCAAGGCATGGATGAGGTTCAGGGAGCCATGGGGGCACAGGGCAGACAAGCTTTGGACCTCTCCCCTCATTCTAAAGTATAATTCCCAGACTTTTAAATATTCTTATGCCCTAGGCTGATAGCCCTTGATGGTTTATTCATCCCTGGGTTTATTAAAAATAATTCAGATTTGCATACCCTCTCTCTTATCACAAGAGTTAAAAGGAAATTTAAACTACTGCTTTAGTTGCTGGGCATAAGGGGTCTGCAGAGTTAGAGTATTATGCACCAGTATGTCATCACCCTGTATACGCTCAATAAATCTTAATGGGCTGAATGCAAGTACTACAGGTGGAGTCGCACCCCACCCTAAGGGGCACTTCACCTCTTCACCAAGTCTCCTAGGCTCCAAAGACAGGAACAAAGGCCTCAGCCTGCTCTCCGCCCCCATATACACTCACAGCTTCTGCAGATCCTTGGGCCATGCTCCCCACTGAGTCTCTTTCTTAACCCTCTGTTCAAGATGCAGCAGGTCAGGCCTTTCTCTCCCAGCCCCCTGGTCTTAGCCGCCCTCCCATCTCTGCAACACTGCACTGTCCATTCTGTATTTTGCAGGGAGCCCTTCCTCTTTGTGCCATTCTCCTGAGAGTATCCCCTCTCTCTCCAACTAGGCAATGAGCCCCCAGGTGCCACCAGAGGCTCCTGGGCCATAATGCTGATGAGGATGGTTCCTGCTCCCCAGCAAGCTGCCCAGATGCTAGAGGGAAGGAGGGGATTCGCCTGAGTTCCCTCTGTAGGGGAGAGCGTACCTCTGGGTTGGTATTTCCCTGAAAGGACCCGTGGGAGCCCTGAAACTCAGGACTAGCTGAATAGATAAAATCTGATAACCCAGCACAGTGTGGAAGCCGGCCAGGCCGCACAGAGCCTGTGAGCAGAGCAGAGCGGCACCCTTGCCTGGAGGGGAGAGGTCTCAGAGGAGGGGGACCCTCAGGGGATGTTGAAAGACAAGAGTAAGCCCAGACCAGTGGGGCACAAAGGGTGTTTCAGGCAGAGGGAAGAGCTTGGGTAAAAGCTCAGCATGTTTGCAACCATTGCTTCTCACATAAGCAGCTTCACGGAGTCCCTGGGTAGTATTTGCAAATATGTATCAAGTATCCACACAGCATTCCCGTCTGGAGTGATGACAGTGGTTACCCTGTCTCTTCTCCCCCCTGCACAGGGAGGCGACAGCTCCATGTGGAGACTTGGTCTCCATCTCTGAGTGGAGTATTTATGTGCTCACCATGAGGGTCAGGGCCCGCTCCCCATGGGCAGGCTGTGATGAGGCACATGGTAGAAGGCACCTTATTTCACATGAGTTTTCTCCATACTTGTTTTTTCTAATTTATTATGAACATCTGAAAAGGACAGAATTTACACAGCTGAAGTATATTCCCTCAACTGCACAAGGACAAGATTGTGACCCAAGGCATGAAGAGTGGAACTCACAGACCAGACATGCTCACCTGAGTGCTCTCACAGACCAGCCATGCTCACCTGAGTGCTCGCTGACCTGCTGGCCAGAGCTGCAAGGGCCAGGCTAGTCTTGCAAGGCCATGGTCAAGTCTCACCACTTGATGTCCCCACCAGCAACACAGCCTCCCCAGGGAGACTGAATAGTATGATCCCTACACATGGTGGAACTGCTGACGTTCCTAACTAAAAATTCAAGCTCTAGAGAAAACACGGATTCTCTTTGTCTTAGGTGATCTTATTTTACCAAAAGCAAGCTTGTAAAACAGACGTTGTAGGTAAAAAGGAGGACAGAAGACGGCCACCGCACGCGAGAGTGTAAAAACGCAACTCGATAAAGCAGTTACCTAGAATCTGGACTAGAGTAAATGTCTAATCCATTTTATCTTCCATTTCCTAAATGTAAAACGTAATTCAGATAAGGTTACCTGACCCTGTGGCTCTACAAAAGGAATTTTTGTACATCTGCACGATCCACAAATAGTATCATTAAAAAATAAGACAGCATCCTGGGATCAGATTAGCTTGGTGGAAACCTTTGATCTCCTAAATTGTATATCCTTGGAAACGTTCTTGAAAGTTTCTAAAGCCTCATTCTTTTCATCTGTAAAATGGAGACAATGTATCTCCCTGGAGCTGCTGAGAGGATCCGAGGATGGATGAGTATAAAGTGTTAAGTGCCCTGCCTGGCGCAAAGCAAGGGGTCAATAAACATTAACTACTGTTATTATAAAAGGATAGAGCACCATACACCGCAGTTTTCAACTTAAAAATCTCAAATCAAGTTTCCTGTGGAAACAGTAAAAAAAAATGAGCCAATGCTGCAGAATACGGTGAGAGCACTTTTGGCACAGCTACTGAAAATGTGAAAAAATGCTGGGAAAGCCAGGTTCTGGTGCCAGTCCTGAGCTGACCCGTCTCTGTGTGGCTCGGGCCTGTCGGTTCACCTTGCTGGGCCTCTTGTGCGTCAGAACAAAGCATGAATGAAGGTAGGGCTGGCTGACGTATCAAGCCCATTCCAGCCGTAACACTGCAGGCTCAACCTCTAGGGCAGCTGGGATGGCAGAAGTCAACGCAGTACATTTTATAAACCATAATTAGAGGACAGAGTGACGGGGCTTACTGCCCACATTATGTAATTAGCCCTCTGCCTCCAGGGAGGGAGTGCCTGTGTGCAATTATGCAATCACGTGTTGAAGGCAAAGACACCAACTCACATCACACCACGGGGAAGAACAACTGTGATTCACTAGAGCCACAGTTTGCATCCAAGAAGGTTGTCCAGGCAATTTTAGTCTGTACCTTCATGGTGCCAAATGTTTACAAGAGGTCTTTATTTTTATGATACCTTGCAATTCTAAGGCACATTTACATGGCCCATTCTCATTGGCTTTCTATCAGACTAGAGCTACATCCCATTTTCCCTGGATTATAACCCAATTACTCCCACATAGCCTAAAACCCTGCTGCAGACTTGAAGGTTCTTGAACTTTCAAGTGCATTAAGGGTCATGTAGGGAGCTTGTTAAAAGTGCGGACTCTTGGGCTGCGCCTGTGGCTCAGTGAGTAGGGTGCTGGCCCCATATACCGAGGGTGGAGGGTTCAAACCCAGCCCCGGCCAAACTGCAAGGAAAAAAAAATAGTCGGGCATTGTGGTGGGCGCCTGTAGTCCCAGCTACTCGGGAGGCTGAGGTAGGAGAATCACCTGAGCCCAGGAGTTGGAGGTTGCTGTGAGCTGTGACACCATGGCATTCTACCAGGGGACAAAGTAAGACTCTGTCTCAAAAAAAAAATGCAGACTCTTCTTCCCCTCCATGTTGATTTTGTAAGGTTCTTATGAGTCTGGAGATGTGCTATTTACCACAGCTTCCCCAAATTTCTCTGGTACCAATGGTCCACACTGTCAAAAAAAACTCCCTAAGACTCCTCATGCAGATGGCCAAGGGACTACTAGTCATCAGGGAACAAGCAAAGCTACTGCCCATTCTGCCCACCCCCTTTCCTGGCACAGAAGCAGATTTCTAGAATTTCTAAGATGCAAGCTAACTTGGGAGCAACAAGCATTGCCTGTATTTCCCCCACCCCGTAGGTGCTGTCACACCTAAAGCAGCTTCACTGCATGCCCTGAGCTAGTTCCTCACACTTCCTCATCTCCCTTCCACAGAGACTAACAAGAATCACTCCTTGATTCCAGTCCTGGGCATGGAGAATCTGAGACCAAAACAAGGAGGAAACCATGTAGGGAAGTCCTCCGGATGCTTCAGAAATTAACAGTAGTGTTAGTGTTGAAAACTCAGCTCAAATGGTACTTCTTTCAGGAAGCCTTCCTTAAGATCAGCCTCTCCTCACAGAATCTTAGATTTCCCTCCTAGGTGAGAACATAACACGCCCATGAAAATATTCGTCACAAAATACAGGGCATCACAGTGTACTCTAACTGTTTTAGTTAGACTGTGCGCTCCTTGCAGGCAGGTGCTATATCTCTGTCAGTTATCCTATCTTTCCGTTCCCCTGTACCTAACCTGGTGAATAACCTGGGAAGAACTGCTGATTGCCCAAGAGAGATTTCCCAGACCCAAAGCAAACCTCCTTTCTATAACTGCTCATGGCACCATCTTCTTCTCTTTTGAAAGACTTTATTCTCTGAGTATTTCAGTGACTGGTTGATCCCTGTCTCTGCCCTCTACTAGCTCCATGAAGGCAACAAAGATTAACTCAAGAAGATACTTAAATAATATCTATAGACTAGTGGATTCAGAGAGCAATAATTTCAGCCTTGGTGAGATTAGAGAATATGGGGCAGAGAGGGATACCTGGACAGTGTGACCTCTAAGGGGCTATTAGATCTTGGGTGGTTCCTGCTCTTGCATTCAAGGAATCCACTATAAAGCTTACGGCAGTACAAGTTTGACTATAAAACTGGGAGAGAAAGGGCCTCTCCGAGCACAAAAATGGTATACCGAGATCTTACTTCCATTGCATAATCTGTTTCCGTCATGTAAGACGCTGGTCCTGGGGCTTTAAACTGACTGCCTTTCACATTCCCCAAGCTACTTCCCAATCAGGGAATTTTTATCTCTATCCTGTCCAGTATTCCCTTCAAGGTTGGTTGCAAGTTGGTTGAAGTAACCCACTGGAAAGCCAACAATGGAATCCCACACTCAATGTTCCTCTTTTGGGGGAGAATTTGGACCTTTCACTTATGCCTTCTTCTTGTCTGAGAAAGTCAGTAACAGTTCTAGCGGGTTTTTTGCCCGGTAAGAACACATTTTGCAAGAATTTGCAAAATTCCATTTACTGGCACACTCCTAGATTTCAAGTCCAACCCAAGCTTCCCATTTTCCCCTCTGCCCCATCAACTTCTAACCAGCTCAGCTTAATGATTCCATGGTGGTAGACGGCACTGTGGGACCAGAAGCAAACGGCAAAGTGCCACACGTTCAACAGCCTTAAGAACATTTCAGAGAAAAACCCTGGAGAACGTCAAGTATTTACTATAAAATCTAAGTTTTACCAGAAAGAAAAAATAACAACTTTTTAAAGGAGAAAACGATAAAGATAGGAGTAGGCTATGATCTGTATAAATGTGAAAAGAGAAGGCAAATTCCCCAAGAATAAAGAACATCCTTTCAACAAGTCACAGGTAACTTTAGAATCAAGTAGATAAAAATCTATCTTCCTTCTTCTAGGGCCACAGGCTATGAAAGGAAAAGATTAATACCCTTTTTTTTTAAATAGTGGGTAGGCTAGGCCTTGGGCCACTGAGGCATTGTCATTTTTGGTAACTGTATTGAAGGCGCAGTGGTGGAAGGCAATGGCTGCCACCCTGATTTCAATGTCAGCGGCCAAAGATGTAGCCCAGATGTCTCCAGCGTTCCCTAATTAACCATTACCTATGCATTAGCATAAATATATCAATTCTCTTTAATTTTTAATCTGTACAATTTGATTTAAAGTGACTCTCTCAAGTTTATTACAGTTATAAGAAAATACTGAGGAATGCTGATGACAATGAGGGTAACAGTAGTCACTTGTTAAATACTTCACGAAAGGGGGTGGCGCCTGTGGCTCAAAAGAGGAGGGCACCGGCCCCGTATGCCGGAGGTGGTGGGTTCAAACCCAGCCCCGGCCAAAAACTGAAAAAAAAAAAAAAATAAATAAAATAAATAAATACTTCACGAAATATCACGGAATTACAGGTAAAAGTCCTATACACACCTCTTGTTTAATGATTTCAAAACCATTATTTCCTCTATTTTTAGAAAAGAAAATCAAGAATCAGAACAATTATGTACAATGACAATGCTTATGGCCCAAAAGCAAGTGGTAGGACAAGGACATTGGTGTTCTTTGTGGTACGTTATGGTGCCATTCTCAAAATACACACATCCGTATTTCTGCCATGTTTGAGGAATAAGCCCAAATTCACACCATCCCGCCCTCTATAATCATATACATCTTTATCACATCCATTCTTAATCTCCTAAATCAAGAGCGTTAAGTATAGTTGTTTTACCCTCCTGTGTTAATATCTCGAATCCACTGGCTACTTTAATTACCCCTCGCAGATCCTCCATTGGTTTTGTCAGGTTGTTCCTGAAGTGTCACGTCAAGATTAGATCACGAATGGCCAGAGACTAGCTTCTGGGTTTGATTCCAGCGCCCTCCCTGGTTATACCCAGCCTTTGGTCTGCCTTCATAACTACAGCCACATTTGGGTCAAAGTCTTCCAAGGAGTGTTTACAGTGATTTATAAACCCATTTACTCGGTGATCACCTCTAATTCCGGCTTCTCATCTCCAAGTACAATTTATTTTTTTCGTAGGCTTTGTTAGTACAGATGTTCTTCTCTTTTTAGCACACTCAGCCCATCATGGCTTTAGTGTTTCAGTATTAGAGAGATTCAGAAGCTTCCCTACCCAAATGATTAGATAAAAGAATTAAAGTAGATCAGCCCCAACCAAGGCCTAAGGGTCTCTGCTGTCAATGGTTGTCTGTTGAGACAAATAACCGTATATACCTAACCACTGATTCTCGCCTCTAAGATAAGATCGTCTTCACCTATCAGGGTGTATTCTCTGGTATTTGGCTTATTAGCGATTTTAGTAGGAGAAAAGAGCTGGAAAAATTCACTACGTCAATTTCATTTATTTGTCTGATTCTCATGATAATTGCTCAATTGTTCCATGTTCTTGACATCTTAGACTTGACTTCAGAGTATTCACTGCTCTGTGTATCTCAGGGTACACAGCAAAGCGAAGACTGCAGCTTCACGGCTGTTCCATACATCTGAGTCATCTGTGTGGTACACAGAAAACTGCTCTGGGAAGAACAGGATTTCTTTGCCCACATCGAGAGCCGCAGTTATCGAGAATGACCACATCTACCCATGTCCGTGCAGCCTTATTCTCTGGGTATAGCTCATTTAGCTCAAGATCCGCAACTATCTGATGAAACAGTAAAGATTTTATGGGGCACACAAGCAGTTAAAAGCCCTTCTTCTGCTGGATGAGATGAAGAAACAAGTACTCTCGAAAAAACAAAGAGAAATTAGCCTGATAATGAAAAACCACTAAAAGCAATTTATGAACCATTCCCCTGACAGTGTATAAACTCTTAATATACTGTACATAATTCAGGGTTGGTCTTTTTTTTTTTTTTTAATTCCTTCTTCCTAATCACACACCTTTCTAGCAGCAATACTGACACCTGAATCTCTTTTTTTTCACCGTTTCAGAGGGATATACAACAGCAAAAATAGCTATGCATTTAATGAAGCTAACACTTGTATTGTTTATTCAAGTGTATGCCTCTGATGATATAAAAAAAGATTAATCAACCAGTTGTGAAACCAAATATTTGCAGAATCCAAGCCCTTATGTAAAAGCCTACATTTATAGCTGCATACCCTTAGATAAACAATCTAGAGATCACCACAGATGAAGTTAAATGGTAAGAATATCATTTCCTTAAAAGCCATGTGAGCCAAGAAGAAAGTTTTGCAAAATAAAATTGGGTGGAGGCTATAATAAACAGGCAACTACGGCATCCCAAAGGACCAAAAAGCAAAAAGAAATTTCAGCAAGGATAACAAATTAGTTAGGCAAAGTCACAACGAGAGAGGGCAGACGAAAATAAAGGCAAAGGATGGAGCATCCAGGGAAAGAGGAAGGGGCGAGTGGAAACAGCTGGAATTGTTCAGCTGTGTCAACATTCGGCTGTTTCACAGATTGACTAGCAAAGTGTCATCTGAAACCAATTACATTCCCAAAACCCCACGGACCCAGTTCATAACATTGATTAATCCACATTGTGAAAAAGTCCCCAAGCAAAACTAGAACAGCTGTCAGCCCTTGGAGCTCAAAAAACAGCAATTGCTTAAGGAAGGGGGAAAAAAAAAAGAAAGAAAAAGAAAAGCTACTCTTGAAATTTTAGGGATTTTTCAGAAGGTATGCCTACTGAAATAGGAGATCGTTTTAAAACGACTCCACCTCGCGTCTGCTTGAGCACAACCGACTATAATTAGAAAACCCAGGGTCATGTTAAAATAAACCCCAAGTCCATTCCCCAAGTCAGCACAACTGCCTCAGCGTCTGTAATGCTTTGTGTCTTCTCGCTCCCTTCTGGGAATAACACCATAATCTCATTGTATTTTAAAGAATGTTTATTTTTTTTCCTCCTCATTATTTCCAATGCATTAATCTACTTCCTCCGGGCCCATAGAAATGAAGTTCTATTTCACATTTAATAATGATAAAGTTTTTTTAGATTTTGTTATATTTCACAGAAGTAGAAGAATGCACAAAGCTCTGGATTGGCAAGCATGTAACTTGTAATGAGTCAAATGCACCAATGGCCGGTATACCCCGTCTATGGTGAAACCACCTGCATAGGATCCTATGAGGGTGTGAATAGGAGCCAAAGACAACAAACTCATGACAAAAGCCTTGGTCTTGCCTCTGAAGCTACTGAACCTAGCAATACAGCCACCAGGTATGACAAGGGTGACCCAAACACCATGCCAGTCGCTGGGGAACGCCTCCTGAGCGTGTCTCCATTCCTGTAAACTCTGACCTGAACTCACTACCGTGAGGCTGCAGAAGTTGCAGAGGTCCCTAGTTCTCTAGAGGAATTTTTCCCGCAGAAATAAAATCCGTGCATATTTGTTTGCTCATTCATTTAGCAAACATTTACTGAATGTCTCTATCCAACACACAGGGCCCTGTACCCAACAGAGCGACGTTCAAACATTTCACAGGCTGTACTTTGTAGATGAGGAAATTAAAATCCAGGTAACGTAGGGAGCTGCCCAGTGCCATACAACTAGTACTTGCTACCGTCCGCACTCACACTGAGGGCTATCTTACACCTACTCTGTGCTTTTTTCCCCAAACTATATTACTACGTCATGCTGAACCCAGGCTCTCCTAAGCTAGCTGAGGGTCCCCAAAGCATGGAAAATATACTTCCTAGCAGGAAATGAATTCTGAGTTTTAAAAAAATGGGTATAAATTGGACTTTAAGAACACAAATGGCTTCTCTATTCAGATTCCATTCTCCCTCTGCTCCCTCCCCCATTAGTAATGTAATGGTCTTGTCTGTGGAAGCACCACTCTGCCACTGCAAGGTTTAGGTAATGAGGTATCTCTGTGATCCCTTCCCCCCAACACACACTTGCACATACGGCTCACAGCACTAACCAATACTACAGGTACAAGAGTTTCTAACTCCAACCATTCGGAGAAGTACCAACCTTGATTTCACTGGTAGGTATGGGATTTAAAAAAGAAAAGAAACAAAACACAACCCGCAATTTGCTGTACCATGCAAAGGAATATAGGCTTAGGTTTTGGATTTTGAAGATCAAAGTTAATGAGAGTAGCAAGTTATTTCAGAAATAAAGACCAAGAGTTACTAAATAGTGTGCTCTAAATAGTAATAATACTCTCCTAGCTTTCCAGTAGGTAACATCTCCAGACTTTTGAAGGATGTTTGCATATGGCGGGGAGTGTAGAAGTGGGGGTGCCTCTTGACAGATCCGCTAATGCTTTCTTTTTACTATTTGTTTTTTTTTACCCTGGAGGATATTTATAATTATTGTTCTTTAAATGTTCGTGATGTCACAGATAAAGAACATCAATTGCTCCCAGCAGAACTCTAACTACAGTTCTGTGTTCATAAGAGCAAATTGCTGTTTATACATGGACAGGATTGTAAATGAGGGGAAGAACATTACAAATTATATGTTACTGAAAGAAAGCCAAAACACCGCCATTTCTTTCTGTTTATGAAAAGATATCATTACCTGACTCCTGCCCTCTCTCAGTTGCTCAGTGGACACTGGTCTCATTGAGCCTCCAGGCAAGAGGATACTAGGAAGTTTATATTTTTATGTTATGATTTTAGAACACAGGCTTATACCCAGTGTGACAGAGGCAAAATTACTCACATTCTAAGCTACTCTAAGAATAATTAGAGTGCAAAAGTTATATAAAGTGCTGAATGGAAAAATCACCCCAAGAACTACACACATGCATGACTTTCTAATAAGTCTACCCTACACGCCTAACATTAAAAAAAAAAAAAAAAAGGCTCAGTGCTTGTAGCTCAGAGGCTAGAGCACGAGCCACATACATCAGAGCTGAAGGGTTCGAACCCAGCCTGGGCCTGCCAGACAACAAAGACAACTAAAACAAAAAAATAGTGAGGTGTTGCGGTGGGCACCTGTAGTCCCAGCTACTTAGGAGGCTAAGGCAAGAGATTTGCTTAAGCTAACTTTGGGGTTGCTGTAAGCTGTGACGCCAAGCACTCTATAGAGGGAGACATAGTGAGACTCTGTCTCAAAAACAAACAAACAAAAATAACTATGCCTTATAAGAACCCCAATAAAAGTTTGAACAAGCTGGGGTCTTTTCTCTGTACATCTTGATTAATGTAAAGTTACTATTAGATATATTGTTTTTATTATGTTATATTTTTTAACATAAAGTTAGTATTAGATACATTGTTTTTATTTTACTGTAAACAATTCTTATTTTAAACAAGCCCTATTCCCAGACAAAAGTTTTTTGTGAACTAATGGCAGTCAAAATTTACTATATCTGAGGCTACGGTATGATCGCCCAAGGAGGATGGAGGAACCCTGTATGAGGCCTGCCTCACTGGTTGTGATGTTGTTTTGAGGATTAAATGAGTAAAGCCCAGGTACTGTACTCAGAACAGAAGGCATAAGATAAAATATGATACAAGTGTTATAATAATGTTAGGCATTCAAAGTCACTGTTTCCATTTCACTGGAGTTCTAGGAAAAGTGCATTCCTAGAATTTAGGTCTGGGAAGACCCAAGGTAGTAAAAGACAACTTTGAAAAGTGATGGTTTCCTTACCACTTCTCAGCACACCAAATGCATCGTCTCTTAGCTCACTGCAGAGAAGCAGCTGAGTAGGAGCGGGGAGTGCATGTCCACACTGATGTGCAGCTGGCCAAGGGCCACGCGTGGTCTCCCCACTCCTGCTTCTGTGCAGTGAATGGCTCCTCGGAGCACTTTCGTGAGATTCACATGCCAAAGGCTTTTGTCAGATTGTGAGGCAGGGTGGAGGACAGAGCGCAGGTGCATTATTTGTTGCAACAGGCTTCCTGCCTGCTTCTGTTTTATTTAAAACCAAGACACTTGATGACCATGTGGGACCACGTGGGATCATTAACAGCACACATCTCAAAAGCACGGACTCTTGCAGGGATGGAACGCAATGCACATTAAAAGTCATCCAGGCCCACTTCCTCCTTGTCCTATCTGTCACTGCTAAGTGGTTCCAATTCACAAATGGCCACTGCTACTATTGCAGGGCTGTGACCTGTCTCAACCTATGGAGTTTCAATGATATTGGTCTAGGGGGAAAAGGGAAATGGATTCATGCAGAGTTGAGAAAACTCCAGAATTGAAATGCTCATCTCAATTCATCTTGTATCTGACCTAAAGTAAACATTCAGTGGGAATGCACATGTTGCCTTCTTAAGCTTCTTCCCACATCTCCGAGATGATGCTTCACACACTGTCAGATTAGCAACAGGGAACCTGTGATAGGTCTAGTTGCCTGGAGTTACTCAACTTTCCCACCACAAATGCCAAGCATGGCCAAATTCATCGCTAAATTTCAAAAGGCCTTCTCTGGTTTCAGATACATTAGTTTTCCAGAATATCAAGCATTCCATTTCTTGGAATAAGATAATATTGAACATAAGATAATGTTTCCTGTGCCTTATCACTCCTAACTGAGATTAACGATAAAACACAGAATGGCAGGAAACGCCAATGGTTTTGATTTAGGATAATGCCAACCACAGGACGTACTCTGGATACAAATATATAGGGGTGTGTTTGCTTTATGAAGGGTAAAAGAAAGCTCCCCAGGACCCCCAGTGCCATGCCAGCACACTCTGATCTCAATTCTCCTTAGGGACTCTTGTGAGTCTAAGCCTGTGCCTTTAAACACAGCCTTAGCTGCCCTATGGGATATATTTATACTACTCTTTGCAAGGAGGGGTGGTGTACATTAGAGGAGCCACTTGAGGAATTAGAACTATCCACAAGTCATCATAAAGTGTAAATCAAAAACATAGGAGTACATACTCCATCCCAGACCCTACCTTGTAATAGCCAAAGGTCTGCTGAGGGAATACAGACACAGAGTAGACTTGAGCCATGGCAATGACCCTGTTATCTCAGGCAGAAACCATTTCTTTTCAACTAAAGACAACAAACATACCAATGGGTTTAAACAGATCCTTGGTAAGAAGTTCTATCCTTGGTATGAAATTGATCCTGACTTTGAATTGCTGGCAAGGAAAGAGACCATATCTGTCAATCATTTATCATTTATCAAAATACTCTTCTTTTCCATAGGAATAAACATTCTCATTATTTTATTGGAAAAGGTCACAAAGGTGGCAGACTGCTGAAAATGCTTTAACTGTTCTAGCTCCATCTCCTTGGCCTCATGCGAGGCTAAGGCCATGGTTCCTAATCCATGGGCTATAACTAACTTATAGGAAAACTAGGGGGCATCTTAAATTTTCCAAGGTAATACAGAAACATCTGCCAGATTCAGCACAGACTACGACTAAGTTCTTTGACTCTAACTACTGGCCAGACATGGTGGCTCATACTTGTTTTTTTTTTTTAATTTTTTATTTTTGGTGGCTCATACTTGTAATCTCAGCCTTCTGGGAGGATCACTTGAAGCCAGGAGCACAAAACCAGCCTGGAAAACATAGCAAGACCTATTTCTACAAAATAAAGCAAGAATCAGCAGGGCATGGTGGTACGTGCCTGTAGTTCCAGCTACTTAGAAGGTTGAGGCAGGGGGATCACTTGAGCCCAGGAGCTTGAGCCTGCAGTGAGCTGTGACTGTACCACGACATTCCAGCCTATTTCTATCTCTAAAAAAAAAAAGAAACTAACTACTAATAAGTGATGAAGCTCGTACGTATTTCTCTTGTTGTGGGCTCTATCTCTTAAAAAAAAAAAAAAAAGAAGAAGCTAACTACTATCTCTAAAAAAACTCTATCTCCAAAAAAAAGAAACTAACTACTAACAAATGAGGAAGCTGGTACGTATTTCTCTTGTTGTGGGGAGTAGGGGCTGGGGGGTTGAGTATGGAAAGTCCTGAAACAGAAAGGTATCACAACTTGAGAAAGTTTAAGAATTTCAGAAATCTGGAACAAGGCATCTCTCTCCATCAGACCCCAATGTCCTCAAGCAATGCCGTGACTTCGCTTTGTGCTCTATCACCCCTTCCCAGAGGAGCCCTGCAGTGGGTGTACATCTGTACACAAAGGTGTGTGTGCACAAGCAACTGCAAGTGAATCAGCTTAATCCATCATCCACGTCCTTTGCTCTCCCTGGTTCTCGCTGGCAGGGCACCTTCAGTCAGGAACCTGTTTGCATGGAGAAGTGAGGGTTTGGGTTGGGTAAAACTCCCATCCCAAATCCTATCTTAATTGAGCAGAACGTCCTATGAAACAGGGCAGATATAATTATCTCAGTTTTTGAGATGGGAAAACGCAGGTCCATCTGAGTTTAATGAGGTTAATGGATTTTCCCAGAGTCTCAAAGCTACCAGAGCGGAGCTGAGTCCTGACCTGAGTCTTCCATGTCCATACCTCCTCTCATCACACCACAGCTGCTTAGATCTTGAGCAAGAATCGGTGTCCTTCCCCGCCTCAATGCACAAACTCAGTGGAGAAGCAAGGAGACATTCGTTCCAAGGCAAGAACTATCCTACATCACACCCAACCCCTTCTGGGATGACTTGCTCCCCCGGGGCTGCTAGGCAGCATCTGAAAGACAAAAGTTACTACATTAGGACACCACCGAGGCAGCTAGGAGGCCACATCCACGCTTTCCTTCACCTCCAGAAAGCTTAGTGTCTGCCCTCCAGATTGCTCCTACCCTAGGTCTCTCTCCTCTTTGTGGAAGAAAATCTAAGAGGATGTTCAAAGGCCAGCAGGGCCGCTAACCTCACATCAGTCTCCACTGAAGACATCTGCCTCAAGAAAATCTGATTTAGCGTTTGCAGCAGTGATTCCTAATGTGGGCTGCATCAAAAACATGGGGAAGGCTCAATAGAGCAGAGGCTGCAAGGCCTGGCCCCCAGAGTTGGGCCTAAAAATAAGCATTTCTAATCCATTCCCAGGTGATGCTGATGCTGGTGGTTCCGGGCCTGCCGCCCGCCTTGGAGATGCGCACACACGGAGAGACCTGTGCCTTCCGGGGTCTGGCTCAGCCCTCGACACACAGCAGAGACAACTGAGCCAACAGTACAGAGGGCATCCCTTGGTCATCGCAACAAATTCATTTCAGCAGCATCTATCATCGGCTTTGTTTTAGACTCCACGGTAAAAGTTAGATAAAAGGCGCTGCCTTCTCACACCATGTAAGCTGACGATAGACACAATTCAGGCAGGCGTGTGTGGGAAGATAAGCCTACCATATTCGGATTGTAATACATCTTGCTGAAGCAAACAAAGGGCTTCCAGTAGGGACCGCGAGGTTCCTTGGGATGTCTCCAAAGTTTGCACTTTTTAATTTTCCCTGATAGCATCGCTGTCCTGTGGATCGCCATGCAGGCATCACAGCTGTATGTCATCACAATTCTAAAGGCAGACTGGGCCGCTGCAACTGAATGGCACGCGAGTCCTTGAACTGCCATCGAGTGGCTCGGACAGCAGGCGTGGCTGCAGCAGGCAGTTACAGAAATGGGTTTCAGTGGGGGTGACTCACGGTCTCCAAGATCTGTGAACTGTTCAGCTAAGCAGAGGAATCATCAGAATAATGATCATTTTTTACCCTACCCCCCTCCCTTGCTTGTTCAAAGAAAAAATCCCTTAATTGCTTCTTGAACTACACACAAGTGGGCCGTTGACTGTGACTGTAATTCAGCGTGGAGAAGCAAGGGAAACACTAAAACAGATTTTGTTGAGGCAACGTCTTAAGCAGAGAAAACACTGGGGTGGGATCAGCGGGCACCGGCCACTGTTACCGCAACGATACCTTCTCAGAGCTCAGCGTGGGCGCCCAGCAGCATGTGAAGAAATCTTTAATTGTAGACGATGCCAGGCGTGATCAAGGGCCATCTATGAACACAGGGGGTGTAGGGCGAGGCAGAGGGCAGTGAGATGGAGGAGGAGGAGGAAGGAGAATGAAGAGAAATCATCTTAAAAGGAGGCCACGGTAGGGGTGCCCCAGGCAGATTCAGGGTTCCCAATGGAGAAAACACTGTTTAAGGAAACTGAAGAATTCTGGAGTGAGTCCCTTGCCGTTTCCCATCTTACTACATCCCTGTAACAAGATTCATCCAGATACACTATTACATCTTGAGAATTCTGCACCATTTCCTTCCGTCTAGACTACATGTACCTAGGGAGGGTTGTGGATGTACAGGGACAGGAGACGTTTGCCCACTCTACTGTTCCACCAAAGCCACGGCCCACTCTGTCCAGGTGGCACTGGACACAGAAACTAGTAAAGGGCCGCCGCCACTCGGAAGCACGCTGCCAAGGAGCAGCCTTTTGTGACTCGTTCTCTCCATGTTTATATAAGAATAATGCAGCCCTAGCAAGCAAAGTCCCTTTTGTAAAATATGCCCTCTACTTCTCTGAGCTGTTAGGTCCCTAAAATAAAAATAAATGCTCACATACTCTAAGCCTCCCACCCTACTCCCTCCAGAGGAATCAATTCTTTTCTTTTCTTTGACACCTTTGCTGCTACCCTGTGCAGGTGGCCCTTGGTGTCTGTGCCCTCACGGGCAGACCCGCCCTGCTCCTGGCCCTTCCCATCCCCTGCACTGGGGAGGGTGGGGCGAGGCCCCTTCTGTTTTCTGACCTCCACAGGGTGGCTCTGTCCCATCCCCAATATCAAGAAGGCGCAGACTTGTTTGCAAAGCAAGCCTCAGTGAAGACAGCAAGCACTCTTGTACTTGGAAAAGCCTGGAACCTATACCTTAGTGAGGGGTTTTGAAAAAGTAGCTGATGGTAACTAGCATCTATTTAGAACTTGATGAAAGCTCCAAGTCCACACAGCAGCGTTAAACAGAGTTACTCATTCAGTCCCAACAGGAACCCTACGAAGTGGGTACTTTTGAGATACCCACTACACAGAGAGGATAAGTAAATGGCAGAAGTCCTCCTGACAGGGGCAAAGTCGTGCTGTGAGACCGAGCCTGACTTGGTGTCCAAGCTCCTACACTCTGGTTTACGGTCAGAAATGCCACAACCAAGGCACAGCTGCTACACAGGGACAAGTCAGCGGACGGTGTGGTTATTCATCTCCCTACCTACTACTTGCCTACTTCATAGAACCAGGGGCTTAAATGTCTGCTACATTTTGGGCAACGAGCCAATTGTTCCTTCATATACGATTTCTAAACTTTATAACAACTACACGAGTTCTTTTATCCTCATTTAAGAATCAAGAAAACCCAGGGTCCCCATGACTGACTAAATGGTCTAAGTCTCCACAAGTGGTAGGTATAAGGGATTCAATTAATGATGTTTGCCCACTGCCCACTCTGCCTTCCTGGCTCCACTTGCCCAGATCCCCTCATGAACTAATTACAGATTATTACTGTCCTTTTCCTAATTAGCAAAAAAATAAATTAACTTTAACCCAGGACTATTATGAGCTCATACCCTTGAGGGTCTTACATATTCTGACCTTTGGACATAATGCCAATATTTCATTTAGACCTAGTCTTCAAGTTCTCACATAAAGGTACTCACTATTAAAAAGAAAACCAATAAAGTTGAAATTTACAATGGTGATAGTATTAATAGATCAATTAAGGAGATTTAAATGACTTATCTCTTCGGCAGATCATAAATGCAGTTCTGTATTGTTCATTTAGTTTATAAAACTTTCTCCATGACGTAAGCCTGCCTTTATTTCCCTGGTAACAGGACAATCTTCCTCTTCACCATTCGTGATCCCGCCTGCATCACCGGTACCATAGAAGGATTTCAAGGGTCTCTTAACACTCGCGACATCAACTTGTTCATCTCCTACTGATGCACCTACCCCGTTTCAGAAAAATTGTGTAATAAGTGCATGATTCCAGTGTTATTGTCGAATTTCTTCCAAACTCTTATGATAAAGATGGAAAAAAGAACAGAGGTGGAGCAGAGCTTCAGTTAGCAAATATCACTGAGAGGGTATAAGGCGCCTCCTCTGTCTTAGGCACTGGATACCACAGAGTATTCCTTGTCCTCAAGTTCAAAGAGCTGGCAGGGAGTTGCAAAAGGGAGACCCTCAGACAATATGGTTATTATCAGCGCCCACGAGCTTTACCTTTGCTGGTTGGGAGGTCTGGATGGTGCTGGTGAAGAGCTCATGTTTTAAATGAGACCTGATTTGAAACTTGGCTCTATGGCTGTATTTCCTGTGCCATGGTGAGCAAGTTATTTAAACTGTTGAGGATTCAGTTTCTGTATTTGCAAATGGAAACAACAATGCCTAGAGTGGGGAGGAGGCGAATCATGTATAGAAAGCAGCCAGCGGGTGTCCAGCAGATAGTAAGGAGTGTTAGAGTTAAGGACCCAGCACACAGGAGAACAAAACAAGGGTGCTGGCTGACTGGAGCCACTTCTCAGGAAGCTCAGGAAACCAGGTGTTATTCAGAGCCCCCACCTTACCTACTCAAAGCATTGCAATCTCTTACCACGGCTGCAGCTCTTACATCCCTCCCTCCAAACCTCATACAAATTTCACCTTCGGTCTAATCTAAACCTCCATTCCCATTTCTTCATGGAATTCCCATCTGATCACAAGAGCACCTAAGTTTACCCATCTTTGCACCTGTCACTGGCCTTTGAGAGTCCTTGTTTTCTTGTCTAGACCCCCTTCCAAAGTGTGAGAAATGAGAAGGCAGGACCATGTGTCCGTTCTGGGCTTGTCCCAGCTCTGAGTATAATGAACAGTAGCTCATGTTCAATAACTATTCGTTTAAAAGATCAATGGATGAATGCAAAGAGATACCATGTCCACACCTGCATAAATAAAAAAAAGCATGGCTCAAATCTGGCATCAAATGTCGCTGCCCCATCTTGTGCCTGTATCATTAATTCTCTGGGGAAGACCCAAGAACGTCTGCAGTGTTGCTATGAGGACTTTCTACACAGTATGAGGGGCTTGTCTTGCACAGAGTGGGTACACGGTATAACACACGGCTTGCTGGCTCTCTCCTAATAAGATCATTGTTGCTAGATACAGGGGAACGTGGAGGCAATAACATCAGCTGTTTATACCCATGTCTGGCATAAATAAATGTGGGAAGAATTTGGGTCACCACCCATTAGTAATAACATCGTCTTGCTCTCCTGGGAGCTGTTTCAGATTTTGGCTTCATCCTCACCTCTACATAAAGAGCTACGGAGGGGGCTGCAGCTTCTAGAATTACAACCATTTTGTCAACTTGTCATTTGACTCACTGTCTGGCCGATGCCTCTCCCTCTGGGTCCAGAGACATTCTGCACAGGAAGAAAGCAATAAAGTAAAGTCACAGGGCCGTCGAATTCTCCAATCTTCAAAGCACCTTGTTCTCTCCCACAGTACGTACATATTTCTGGTAAGCGCCATGGAGAGCCTCACATCTGCTACCTCCTGCACCGCTGGGAATCAAAGCCTTTATCCCCATGAGATGTTTTCGAAAGGCCTGAGGGCACTGGGCCATTTTATCCTCACTCCCTTGGAGAGAGCTTCCCTGACTACATGAAAATACCTGAAAAGGCTAACTTTGTCTGTTCCTTATTGCCTTAAAAATAAGAGTACTCTTAACCTTTAGGGATTTATATTTGGAAGAGGGAAATGAACTAGATACGGCTTATACAAAGGCAGGAGGATGAGTCATTTTTAAAACTGTTTACAAGCTTGGGACCAAAAAAATACATATATTTGCACATCACCGAATACAAACTGACCTTCTCGTTCTCAGCGTATAGGATACCTTGTCTCAATTTTATTCTCACTTTTCAAAGAAAACTAAGTGGAGCTTGTAGGTGCTGAAAACCGACTTGGTGATTCGAATAACCTGGATTCACCATCAATCAGTTAAAATGAGCCCTGGGAGTGATAACTAGAATTCTAGGAAACTGGGGGACAGAAGATCCATACTTAGGGCGTCAGTACTAATCACTTCTACCATTTCTCCAAGATGGGGATAATACAGCCACATGTTTGCTGCAATAACCATATGTAAAATAATTTTATAAAGTGCTATACTTAGTAGTAACAAATCTTTCTGCAGCTGACCCTAGAACAGCATGGGTCTGAACAGCCTGTTTGGGGGATATGAAACCCGCATATATGCAGGGCTGACTGTTCATATAGATGGTTCTATAGGGCCGACTGCAGGAAATTGAGGTTATGCACAGATTAGGGGAAAGGAGGGCGATCGCACAGCCAACCCCCAGTGTCTACCAACTAAGGACAGCCGCAGCTTCTCATCTGTATTGACAGCAAACGCCACAGGGGTGCCCTTTCGAAGAGTTGCACCAACATGTATTTTTCTAAGTGTTAAATCATGTTAAGTTCTCTATTCATTATTTCTTTAGATTTCCATTGCTGAGGACGTTCTAAGAGAAGACGTCAAATGTGAACAATTTATTTGGTCAATGTAATGTTGAGTCAAAGAACAGGAGAGTGTCATCCTCAGTGGAAAAGTTTAGAAAGCATCTGATTCTGGTCCAACCCACTCATCTGGCTGATGAGGCAGGGGAGGTGGACAGAGGCTGGATGAATTCCCCAGGAGGACGTCTAGAAGAACAGAACGAGGCTGGGATTGAAGACACCTTGATCCCTGCTCTGAGCTCTCTGCTGAACAAAATCTTCCTTCTTGGCTTTCCACAGGAAGCCTATGGCTGAGACCACAAAAGCCTCCTGGTCAAGAAGATGTGAATTGCTGGGAAAGCCGTGCTGGGTTGACAAGGGTGCACCCGACAGTTCTGAGCAGGATCCTTCCACTCCACCTGCACAACAGGCAGCCAGGACTGCTGGGGCTTCCCTGAGGCCCACACGACCTCCCTCTCCCACTCCCAGAGCATCTGAATGGGCCACATCGACCTCACTAAGAGTGACCATGTGCAGAACCCACAGTGGAAGATTAAGATGATGAAATGCCTCCTTGCAGTAGGTATCAGATTAAGGAGGCGACTTGTTCCTTTAGACAATTTGAGCAGGAAGCAGTAGTCCCCTGATACAAAACACCCACTGGCTTTCTGGAATGGGGTAATGTATGTCTTAGTCCCGCCAAAGCTGAGGCTAAAATCTCTCCATGTTCAAACGGTGAACATATTTCACAAAATCCTTTGGTGCAGGAAAAGCCCAATTTAAACAGACCCAAATAACCCCAGAATACACTGTTGCTGACACCACATCTGTTGCAGTGTTTGTTCATCTGGAAAGGATTCTGTAGTTCTCTAACGCAAAAGGGGAAAATTAGAAAAGGGAACAAAAGCCCCCTCAGCTCACACTTCCACCCACGTCTCCAAGCACCTTCTTTCCTCCCTTCTGGGGACTGTTCTTCCCCAGGAAAACCAAATACAGTCAGCCTCATTATGCAGGACAAACAGGAGACAGGAAAACATGGGCCTGTCTTGTGTATCAAGTCTAAAAACCTGAAGCAAAATAGAGAGAAAATAAAAACTAAGGGATAGGCCAGATACAGTGGCTCACACCTGTAATCCTAGCACTCGGAGTGGCTGACACAGGTGGATCGCCTGAGCTTAGGAGTTCGAGACCAGCCTGAGCAAGGTCTCTACTATAAAAAAAAAATAGCCAGGTGCTGTGGCTGGCGCCTGTAGTCCCAGCTACTCGGGAGGCTGAGGCAAAAGGATTGCTTGAGCGCAAAAGTTTGAGGTTGCTGTGAGCTATGATGCCACAACATTCTAGCTCTAGCTTACAAAGTGACACTGTCTCAAAAACAAACACCCCCTCCCCCCCAAAAAAAACAAAAATAAGGCATAACTCAAGAGGGACTTTTGGTTGGGTTCAAACAATGTTAAGAGGACCGGTGCAGGCCCCCTGAGACTCTGATGTACAAAAGGCCTGGGGTTCTGTTTCCACCCTTGTGGTTTAACCAACACTTAAAACCCAGGACGTAGCTGGGGTGGGGAGCAGGCAAGAGGCTCCCCATCACAGAGATTATTCCCCTGCTGACAACCTGAAGTGAGGCTGGAAGAGGACTGAGAGGGGCTCTCACCTCAGCCTGGCCCCAAGAGGAGCCATCGACACCACCCTCCTCACTCCAATTTCCTGCCAAGCCTCTCAGTGAAGGTGAACAAATCATTCCTCCCTCCACTTTAGAGGGCTCTGGTCTATTCGGCTCTCTCCAGGTTCACTGGAAAAGCACAAGATTCCTCTGGACTCCATTAATCACGCTTGCGAGAAGCCCTCCAGCCTGGACAATTCACCCAACGTGCCAGGAAACCACACTAATGACTGGACAGAGTCAGAGCCACGCAGGAGCTGATTTCTCACCCTCTCGGAGAAGAGCAACTCGCTAACTTACTGAGGTTTCTTGCTTAAGCCCAAAGATGATCACGAGAGTTGGATGATTTATTTGACCTTTTCCAGACGTGCCTAAAAAGGGAAATACTCAACGCTTTCCTTGGGGGCTTGCAGCGTCTTCTCAGAAGCTAAGGAATATCTTCTCAATGTGTGTCTCTCTCCCGTTTTCTAAATTTCAGCTATTGCCAGTTTGAATTCTCTTGGCAGAATCTTCAAGTGTTCTCAGGAACAGATGCCTGGAGGAGAGGGATGCTGTGAGTTCTGAAACAGAGCAGTGCACAGAGCCGGGAAGCAGCTGCTCCGCCCTACTCACTGTGTATACAACTTCACCAAAAGTGTTTAGGAAACAGATCATTCTGGAACCTATACCACCTATTCAAAATTCAGGTCCTTTCAGTTCTACCCATCCTTTTTTTTTTCCCCTCTATGCTGTTTGTTTTCTGCCATGAGTTTTAGCAATCTGTTTATATTGTGAGCTAGTGTGTGTGTGCGTGCACGTGCATGTGTGTTTGTGTGTGTCTTTCCCTCTCCAGCCCGGCTGAATTATCCCCAAGTGACTCTTAATCCTCCACCGTAATTCCCAGTGATTGCACTGACATGATCACGGGCGCCCCTTCTCCTCCTACCCCTCCCTATTCCCTCCCCCCTGTTGCTAAGCTCAGCCAAGGATGCTCTAGGGAGCTGTTCATTTAAAAGAAGAAGTTCACAGCAGGGTCACTGGGCTTTTCAAGGGAGAGAAGTCGCCCAGGGTAGATAGGAGAGCTTGAAGTCACAAACCCTTCCATAACGTCTGTGACCCAGCATATGTGGATGTCAGCCCTAAGTCCTTACTCCCTCCAAGGCCCTTGACTTGCCCTACAGTCTACCTACATAGGTGCTGTGACTAGCAGAGTTCTAGACGGGGAATCAGAAGGCCAGACCCTTGCTCCCAAATAGCTGATCCACGGTGGGCAAGTCACCTGCTCTCTCTTGTCCTGCATTTCCACAATCATAAAAATGGCCTGGACAGATCTGACTGGCTGATGAATCAAGCAGTACTGTGCAAATGTTCCCTTTGCATAGTGATCACCTAAAGACTTTGTTAAAACAGACTCCTGGGCCCCCCTGACCACACTCTCAGGTGGCCTGAGAATTTGCATTTCTAATGTGCTCCCTGGTTATGCTGATGCTGCAGGTCTCAGCACCCCTGGTTCCAGGTCTCCTTCACCCCTAACATTCCACTGCTCTGTCCCCGGGAGGACATATGAGCAGTCAGAACTATTTGGCCCGGGTTCTGTGAAAAATTCCACAAAGAGCTACAAAAATCAGAGGGCTCTCCCACACACACATGGTATTCTTTTTCATGGCCCCCAACGTCTGATTTTTTTAGGGGGAGGTATTGAGTGTGTGTGTGTGTATGTGTTTTATCAAATCATAGCTGTGTACATTAATGCAGTCATGGGGTACAGGGTGCTGGTTTTATATACAATCTGAAATATTTTCACCACCAACTTCTGATTTTTAGTGGCAAAAATAAGCAGCAAAGATACAGATGAGGCGAACACCTGGATTAACTGTGAGCTGCCAGCGGTTGCTGCGCTGGTGGGGGCATCCGAAATTACAGGACAGGAACAATTGCAAATAGCCAAGTAAGAGGAAGAAGACATCATACCGGTTCCACCTGCCTAGGGTGCTAGGCTGGGTCAAAGCTTGCCAACTACATAGTTACCGGGAACAATGGGATATAAAATCAGTAGTCTCATACGCCACGTAAAGTAGCATAAAAAATAACTCTAAAGCAATAAAAAAGAAAGGTATAATCATGTGTACTGTTAGATATTGACCTTGCTCCTAGCTCTATAATCCTCTTTAAACTGCAAAACCAGAAACCTTTCTGCCATTTGGCAAACTACCATCCATCCAATATTTGCGAATTCCTGCACATGTCCACTCTACACAGCCTGGTGTACACGCGAGAAAGTACTGGGCCGAGGACGCTGGGATCGTGTCTGAGAAGGAATTCTGGTTTTAGGCTCCTGATTTCTGATGGCTACATGTTTCTGCCCATCTGAAATCCACTTATTTGAACACAATAGCTTATGCTAAGACCTAGTTTTAAAACAGAACTTAAAGAACTCAGAATCACATCACTAGACCTGTGTTTTTCATCCCTTTTCCTTAGATGCATCCGATAAACTAAAATCAAATACATATTAAGAACCCTTGCACTAGGATAACGAATAACATTTTCACGTAAAAATTCTAACTTTTACTTAAAATTCTATCTGGCCACTTTAGAAGCTGACCAATGGAATGGAAGCCAGACAAGAGGTCCATTTCCAAAAGTTCTAAGAATATTTTTTCCCTGAATTTCACAAAAGCTTTTGAAAAAAAAATCTCTATTTGTTTCAATCCAACTACAGCCTGCTGCTTATTTTGGTAAACAAAGTTTTACTGGAACATAGCCACACTCATTCGCTTACACATCATCTACGGCCCTGCCACTGGACAACAGCAGAGTTGAGTAGCTGCTACAAGAAGCACGTGATTTGTAAAGGGGTATCCAACCTGCAGCCCAGAGGCCATATGCGGGTTATATGAGGACTTGCTTATCTGTGGTGGTGGACATCACAAAAATTATGCACAGACTTTTTTTCTTTTTTTGCTCATCCTAGCTTTTGTTAGTGTTTGTGCATTTAATATGTGGCCCAAGACAACTCTTCTTCCAATGTGGTACAGAGAGGCCATAAGGTTGGACGCCTTAATAAGCACTTCACAAAAGAAATTGTGAGATCCTGGTTTTTAAATATGAATACAACAGAAAGAATGACAACAATTTAAACCTTCTGATGCGATGTATCACATACCTACTCCAACCAATTACCAAATGAATTAATTACAAACCTTTTGGATCAAAGCCTTTTCAGCCAGTGTCAGGATCAAATTCTTTTTGCTAGCTTTCAGTAGTGTCTTCAGATGGAAAGTAATGCTGCTTTGAAATTCACTCAGCTGTTCAACAAACTTTCAAGAGCCCATTCTGTTCAAGTGCTAAAATCAATTTAAGTATCAAAAATTTATATCTACCCTATACCCATCAACAAATAAAAGTATAGATACACTAATCATGAATTTCTGCATGGGATTCGAGTCATATAAAAACAACATATGAGAAAGGGGACAAATGAGGTCTTTAAAAGCCATCAGTCTGCAGTTGGCAGATGAAATGCCATCTCAGATGATCACATTCGATTGTCACTAATGTTAATATATGTCGGGAACAGTCGAGTGCCGCACACCAGAGGTTAGCTTTACTGCTCATATGCAGATGTTTGCAATACTGAATCTCTGCCATAACCCTGTGGGAATGGCATTTTTTATGTGCTCTGTGGTGAATTTATGGCCAGGGAGCTATAAATGTTATAGTTCTTTAAACCTTTTGCTTGTGGAGATTGTCACAGTGCTTGAAAAGTAGAGGACCACAGATGTCTTCCATTAGCAAGCCATCTCTAGACCTGCTCAGAGATACAGTCTGTGCCAGCTTCTGAACTCCCAGTCATCTGTGTCATCAATGCCACACAGGTCTGAAACCTCACTACGGATGTGGTTCAGTTCAGACCTGCAGAGTTACCAAGGCCTGGATGTATCAGGTGCTGGGTTAGGCTCTGAGAGAAGGCCTTGGACCCCAAGGCACCGGGCCATATACCCAGTATGACATGCTAAGTGCTAAAACAGAGCTAGAGACCAGATCCATCAGAGATAACAGCAGGAGGCTTTCAGGAGGCCACGTCTGAACCAAGTCTTGCAGGTTTAATAAAAGATAGATAAGGGGTGGTGCCTGTGGCTCAAAGGAGTAGGGCGCCAGCCCCATATACCGGAGGTGGTTGGTTCAAACCCAGCCCCGGCCAAAACTGCAAAA